>NC_138209.1:13879230-14476730 GCF_964194415.1 Vipera berus | reverse complement strand
AAAGGTCATCCATCTTGAGAAGAAGAAGTCTACTATTGTGACCTGGAATTCTACCCTTGGAAACACTTTAGGACTTCTATTTGCTGTGCCTTTCTCCCCCCCCCCCCACTCTTAAAGGTTACCATTTGACATGGCCCCCCTGCTAGGATAAACATAGCCCAACCATATGTACTGCAGTTCCCTAAATACCTGATGACCTTTTTCTCTTTTCTTTTATTCTTTTATTTCCCTTTCCTTTTGTCAGAAGCAATAGCAAAGCGAGAAATGTCTTGAACCTTTGGGGAGTCTTCATCATTTACGGTAGGTCCCAAGAGACAGTCCTAGTTTATGGAGGCCTGGAATGTCTGCATTAATACAGTATATGACTTAATGTAGAGTCAGATTCTAGCAAACCCATCCTGGAGATTTGGAAGGAGCAAAGCACAATAAGAAAATGAGGGCAGAAAGGAAATGGGGGGAGGAAATCATCATGAATCTCAGCTGTGGTCTTAAACTGAATTGGAGTGTAAAAGCTTTCTTGAAGCACAAAGGGATTAAGGAAAAGAGTGTGACTCTGTATTTCCCCCTCTCTCTTATCTTGGCTTCAACAGATCCAGTGGTTTTGCTGCTATTTGCAGATAAATGCCTCGGGGGTCACAAGGTTGGCAAGAAGAAAAAAAAGGAGGGAGCAAAGGATTGTCACTTGCTTGACATGATTTCTGACTCCTAATGCTATTTTGTGCAGAAAAGCCTGCTTAATATCAGGATCTGGTTCTAAAAAAAAACTAGTTTGTCTTATAACCTGCCAGATCAAAGAGTCTTGAAAAGGATATCGGCACTTTGGGTTTAATCAATATTTCTGCTTTTCTACGTTCAGAGGTGGATGTAACTTTAGCATGATTGGAATGCAAGCATTAGAATTACTCTTTCTCTCTCTCTCCATATTTTAATTTTAAATAAAATAAGCCGCATTGGGGGGGGGGTGTTTCCCGTTTTTGTTTTGTTTATTTGTTGCTACTGGTCCATTTTGCACAGTGATGGGAAGCAAAGGGATACTTCAGTTCTTGCTACTGGCAATTCTCGATGTACAACCACAATAGAGTCCAAATTTTCCACTGCTGAGCAAGAGAGTTAAGTGAATTTTACCCCATTTTATGACCTTTCTTGCCACAGTCTTTAAGTGAATCATTGCAGTTGTTAAGTTAGTAACACAGTTGTTAAGTGAATCTGGCTTCCCCATTGACTTTGCTTGTCAGGAGGTTGCAAAAGGGGATCACATGACGCTTGGACATTGCAATCGCCATAAATACATGCCAGTTTGATGGGTTAGGGTTGGGGTTTTAATATGGCTTTTAATTATTGTTTTATATTTGGGCATAATATTTAATTCTCTTTTAACTTTTGTATTTCGCTTTTATATTTATTGCCCTGTACACCGCCCTGAGTCCTTCGGGAGAAGGGCGGTATAAAAATCGAATAAAACTAAAACTAAACTAAAAGTTACCAAATGTCTGGATTTTGATCACAGGATGCTGATGTTGATGCTGCTACAGTTGTAAGTGTGAAAAAATGGCCATAAGTCACTCTTTTTCAGTGCCATCCTAACTTCAAATGGTCACTAAACAAATGGTTGTAAGTCAGGGACTATCTGTATGGAAAGGGAAGGGAAAGGGACCAAAATTCAACTCCCAATCACAAGCAAGTTAACCTAGAAATTGTGGTCCTTCTATTCAAGAATGGGCAAGACCCGTCAAGGCACATCAAAGGCTGTGAATTTAAAAAAATGGTTCATGTTTAACTATGGAAAGAATAATGAAGTGCTCCATAAACATACATATAATCTAGCCACCCTTAAAGCATATTGTAGCAATAGTTACAAGTACAATGCAAACAGAAATCTACACATTCAGCAGCTATCTTATTTTCAGATGACCATAGCTGTCAACAGACTTAAGCATTCATCCCAGTTAATTATGTAGGATTTATCAGGTGGCAGCAAGCAGATACAATCTATGACTGGAGGAATCCGTTACATTCTGCTGATAAAGGACACCTGATGGATATCTTTTATTCCTTCACTTACCATACTTTTGTTCCCCTAGCCTTGCAATGACATTCCTCTGCCTACCCACCCCCCAGTCAGTCAATCACATGCAGACTCTTCCTCCTTAAATTAGTGAGCTGGCTTGCTTGGAAAAATGTAGCAGTTTCTATAACACCTGACATTTATTTACACTTCTGGATAGTTTCATTCAGGAGCTATGATCATCTTTAAATGTGAGCCTTTGCACACAATATCCCAACAAATAAAAAATATATTGAAAGTACATTCAGGAAAGAAGTCAATCACAGCTCCCTAGTTAGTCTCTCTAAGGCAGGGATCTTCAAACTTGCCTGGCTGAGGAATTCTGGGAGTTGAAGTCCACAAGTCATGAAAGGGCCAAGTTTGAAGACCCCCTGCTCTAAGTTCTTCTTGGTTGCTTTTGTGCTTCACATATAGCAGAGGTCCCCAACCTTTCTCGGTTGGCGGACTGGAGGAAAAGGGAAGGGGAAGCATTTTACACACATGTGAGTCCTACGGGAATAGGGCGGTATATAAATTTAAATATAAATAAATAAATAAATCTGTGTGCAAATGGGGCCATGAGCAGGCACGCGATGCAAACAGGGCTGCATGCATGATGCAAACGGAGCAGTGCTAGTGCCCACGTGACACTCACTAGCCCTGCCCCATTTTCACTGCATGGACCCCCATTTAGTCCATGTGGAGCCCCACTTAGGCTGTGTAGAGCCCCACTTAGGCCATGTGGAGTCCTGTTTAGGCCACGTGGAATCCTGTTTAGGCCACACAGAGCCCTGTTTAGGCTGTGTGAAGCCCTATTTAGGCTGTGCAGTGTCCCATTTAGACTGCACGGCCGCAGCGTTAGCACAAGTGGGGATGAGTGCGTGCACACAGCCTGTCCCACAGCCCAATGGCCAGAGGCCACAGCCCGGTAGTGGACCATGGCCCACAGGTTGGGGATGACTGACATATAGTTCAAGGGTAGACCTCAGAGATATTATCTAGCTGGACTGCCCCAGATCCAGATCCTGAAAAATGATTTTTTTCTCTCTCTCTCTAATATTTGGAAGTCACAGAAGTTAGGAGCCGTGGTGGTGCAGTGACTAAAATGCAGTATTTCAGGCTAACTCTGCCCACAGCCAGGAGTTCGATGCTGATTGGATTCAAGATTGACTCAGCCTCTTCCATCCTTCTGAGGTCAGTAAAATGAGGATCCATATTGTTGGGGCAATATGCTGACATTGTAAACTGCTAAGAGAGTGCTGTGAAGCATTGTCAAGCACTATACTGTATAAGTCTTACTGCTATTCCTATGTCTGACAAATCTATGTCTGATAGGGTGCCTCTCCATTCAGCCTCTGGCAGGTTGTGTCAGACAGTGTGCTAAAGAAAAAGATGACAGGGAAATGGGATAGATCTCCAAAAAGAACTTGGGAGTTCCCCAGACCTAGTTCCATCACCCAGTCTAGGAGTGGTGGAACTAAGCCTGGGGAATTAAGATTGAAAAGTAGCAAATTTATCATTGCAGGAAGCCATATCTGAATGTGTTGCTTCTACTGTTTAGCTTGACCTGCTCAGTAAGCTGTTGTTACATAATTTAGATAATACTCCCATCAATTTTTAGGATCTCCAGGTTACAAGAACAAGTAGCAGTGTTCCAATATCTCAGGGGTTGCCACAAAGAAGAGGCAGTCAAGCTATTCTCCAAAGCACCTGAAGGCAGGACAAGAGGCAATGGATGGAAACTAACCAAAGAGAGAAGCAACCTGGAACTAAGGAGGAATTTCCTGACAGTGAGAACAATTAATCAGTGGAACAACCTGCCTCCAGAAGTTGTGAATGCTCCAACACTGGAAGTTTTGAAGAAAAGATTGGACAGCCATTTGTCTGAAATGGTAGAGTTTCCTGCCTGAGCAGGGGGTTCAACTAGAAGACCTCCAGGGTCCCTTCTAACTCTGTTATTCTATTCTATTCTATTTTATTCTATTCTATTCTATTCTATTCTATTCTATTCTATTCTATTCTATTCTATTCTATTCTATTCTATTCCATTCCATTCCATTCCATTCCATTCCATATTTTCTATTCTATTCTATTCCATTCCATTCCATATTTTCTATTCTATTCCATTCCATTCCATTCCATTCTATTCTACTGTATTCTATTCTATTCTATTCTATTCTATTCTATTCTATTCTATTCTATTCTATTCTATTCTATTCTATTCTATTCTATTCCATTCCAATGTATAAAGAGGTAGAAAAGCCATTCTGCCAAAAAATAGTCAGAGGGACATAGATACCTTGATGCCTATTTTAGTGGCATTCCTAGGTTGCATCAACAAAATTCAATAGCCAAACTTTGGATTTGTACTATTTTCTGCCACAATTTGGAGTCAAAACCAAGGGTGAAATGGTGGTACAGGGACTCCATAATGACACCAACTCTTAAACCTAGTCAACTCTCCCCAGATCAGGTCATCTGATATTGGTGGCTCCTCTCACTCATAGTGATATCACAGCAGTGAATATCCTATGGGCCTCAAAAAATCCCAAAATTGCCCCAACCAGAAAATCCCGAAGAGGAACCACACATTGCCCATCATCTAGCTGGATATTATACAGCTTCTTTTTTTTTCTTCACTCAAACGTCTCATTTGCATATCTTAACAAAAAACGTGTGAAATTGATCAATTTTCTTGTTAACTTCAAGGATAAAAATAGAAAAAGCAGCTTGAGGTCAGCATAATACTCTCTCCCATTATTTCATAGTCAGCATCAGATAGTCTCTTCAATGATAAAAACATGGAGAAAGAGAAAAAATATAATAACTTGCCAGCAGAAGAATGGAATGCCAGATTGGGTGCATGCCAGGAAGCAGGATTTATGAGCCAGGAGGCACTGCTGAAACAACTTCATTCCTGCCTCTAAGGCCTCCCAGGAGAAATAGTGTGATGTCCAGAGGCAAAGAGGAGGGAGAGAAAATTGCTCACCTTATATTTTAATATATGCCTTTGCATTTTCTTATTTCTGAACAAATAGGCGTGCTGCAACATGGATGGCCTTCCAAATCTGCACCCCCTCCGCTGATTTTTGGGGACCAGTTTCTCCCATTATATAATGCACACAAAAATGCATAGCTTTAAAAGCATACCTATTAGTGAAAACAATCTAGAAATATGCTGGCTAGAAATTGTGTTTGCAAAAACGTATTTAATTACTGGAAAAGTGGACGCAGAGCCGTACAGTAAGTGCACGTGTCAAATCATATCATTTTAAATTCAGTAAATTTAAATTCAGTAAGGGACTGCCACAAGGAAGAGTGGGGTCAGCCCGTTCTCCAAAGCACCTGAAGGCAGGACAAGAAGCAATGGACGGAAACTAATCAAGGACAGAAGCAACCTAGAACTAAGGAGGAATTTTTTGACAATTAGAACAATTAATCAGCGGAATAACCTGCTTTTGGAAGTTGTGGGTGCTCCAATACTGGAGGTTTTTAAGAAGAGATTGGACTGCCATTTGTGCAGAATTTTCTGCTTGAGCAGGATGTTGGATTAGAATACCCCCCCCCCCAAGGTCCCTTTGAACTCTGGTATTCTGGTATTCTGTTAACGTATAGAGATTTGGGGAAATAGATGTCATACTGATTCAAAATGCCCACTGCTATTTTGCTACCTTAAGCATACAAAACAATGTGATGGGCAGGAGTCTCCAACCTTGGCCACTTTAAGACTTGTGGGCTTCACCTTCCAGAATTCTTCAGCCAGCATCCTAAGGAATTCTGGGATTTGAAGTCCACAAGTCTTAAAATGGCCACGTTTGGAGACCCCTGCTCTAGGGCAATTTCTCTTTATCTTCAGATGTGAAATGGTATAGGGTTTTCTGCTTGACCATGTTGTGAGTCCGTGCCAACCTGTGGACCCGGCAGCTGAGTCTGGGGAGTCAGAGGAGGAGGAGGAGGGGTTTGGAGAGCCATCAGAGTCAGAGGAAGGCTCGGATGAGTTGCAAGGCTCACAATCAGAGGAAGTGCCTGGCCCCTCCAATCGTGTTCAGGACGAGACTCAGCTGTGTGGGGAAGATGAGTCAGACTCTGAGGATTCACAGCTGGACGTCATTATAGACGCTCGTAAAAGAAGGCAGTTAACTAGAGCAGGTCAGAGGGAGACAACACGGCAACTCCAAGGCAGGAGGAGAAGGCATTGAGAAGCCACACCTTGGGGCTGCTTAATAAAAAGGGAAGGTGTGGGCGGTGCTGGTTGCTGAAGGCAACTGTTTGTAAAGAACTTCAAGGGCATCATGGTCTGTTTGTTTTACTGGTGAAATTCTTGTTTAACTCCTGCTCTGTTTTGCTTTTTGAACCAATTATTAATTGGAAAAGTATTCTGTTGTTTTTGTTTTGAGGAAATAATTATCAGGACTGTATATATGAAATAAAAAGGGTTGGTTTTTCCAGCCTACTGATAAAAAAGAGGTTGTTCTTGTAACGCAACAAGGAAGGTTGTAGGCTGGGACAGAACAGCAGGAGATTGGAATGGAAGACTTACAAGGTCCCTTCCAACTCTGTTATTCTGTTAAGTACAATCTTTTTTTTAAAAAAAAAGTCCTGGGACTATACAAAAACAGGATGAAGCATCTTGGAAAGGTGAAAACAGAGGGAAGTTGAAACTGGTTTCATTCTACTTTATTCCCAGAAAAAGATGAAAAACAAAACAAAATAGTGGCTTGCCAACTTCCTATTTGTGGGGAAAGTTGTATATCAGTTTCCATTCAGCTGGATGTCGGACATTGCCAGAGACTTCCCATATATTGTGGGAGATTTTGGAATATCAAAAAGATTCTAGGAAGCACATCGCACTGATGAGTTTCCTAGAAGAATCTGACGTTCCTCCTCTGGCTGCACAGTGCACAGCAAAATCAGTAGTTAATTGTGCTAAATAGTTGTGACACGTTACTTAAGGAATTTAAGTATGCCCTTATGCCCTTCAGTATAAATATTTCAAGATATCTCACAGTAGGAATCAAAGCCAGTGAAAACGTAAAAAAAACCCCAATTCATTTCATGCATTTATGTGTGTTGGGCAGACAAATACGTGTAGTCCATTAAGAAGCCAGAAGAAGAAAGCTGGAATTGTTGGAAGAACATTTTGAGAAGAAAGGATGAACAATCACAATAGGACTTGTCTCAGCTTTGCCTCCCTTGTTGGGCCTCCCTAAGAAAAGGCAACCTTGGAATTACTGGTTTGCGTGGATTTTTTTTTTCAAATTGTACATCTCAAAAGATTTGCATACAGTAAGGAATGTAGAGAAGTAAAGGTCAGCCCCTGTTTGCTCTTCCCTTGCCCCTTAATTTGCCAGGTCTGAGCTGGCCTTGGGGTTTTAAGAGGTGATTAATGTCTCCTTGAACAAAGGAGGTGTTTCCATTTGTTTAAAGTCATTCAACCTTTATTGAAAAGACCTCCCTGAGGATCCTTGTAAAAGCATCTAGATGAAACTTATTATCTGGACCCGTTGCAATTGAGGTTTTGTCTGGAATTTACTACTGAGATTCCTTTGAACACATTCCACGTCTGGAAATAAATAGGGGAATTTGACCTGCTACAGTCTTCTCAACACCTTTCACTATCACTGACCATGTTTGTTCAAACACCTTTCATTGTCCTTATTAGTCATGATATATTATTGGGCCATCTTCTGAACCTGAATTGTTTTGCAGTTGTTTTCTTCCTTCATGTTGAGATGCAACCAGAAGGCAGCACTGGAAGATTACTGCTTGACCCCTAGGTCATTGACCTATGATGTCCCATAGGATTTCATCTTGGGTCCTAGGTTGCATAGTGTCTACATGAAACTATTGGGCATAGTCGTTTGAAGCTTTGGAGTGCTGATGACACCCAGGTTTATCGCTCTTTACTGTCTTATTTCAAGCAAGCAATCAGCATCCTTGAATATTGCTTAAATGCAACAATGGAGTCAATGAGGGAGAACCAAAGGGAATAAAAGCTTGATTTTGATTTTGATAGATTTTATTTTAATTTAATTCAGCTTTGACTGTATAGTAAACAATATTTGTGTCTGCTTCTGTGTTTCTGTATGTGCACATAAAAAAATAACGCTCATGGGTTTCCCAAATGGTAGGGATGCACAATCTGTGCTCCAGGTGTATATCTTATGCACCAAGCTTTTGGATAGGTAGATAGTCTTTCTAAAAGCTGTTGTCAAAGTGTAACATTTAATGTGACAGAAGAGAAATGGTTAAATAGGTAGCAATAGCAATAGACTTATATATGATTCACAGTGCTTTATAGCGGTCTACAGAGATCTAAGGGGTTTACAGAGTCAGCATATTTTCCCCAACAATCTGGGTCTTCATTTTACCAACCTCAGTAGGATGGAAGACTGAATCAACCTTGAACCGGTGAGACTTGAACTGCTGAACTGCTGGCAGTCAGCAATTAGCAGACATAGCCTACAATACTGCATTCTAACTATTGCACCATCATGGAAACAATCACATTAATTATAAAAGAATAATAGAGTTGGAAAGGTCTTTGAAGTCTTCTGGTCCAATCCCCTGCTCAAGCAAGAGAGTCTATACCATTCCAGACAAGTGGCTATCTCTCTTCTAACCCTTTTCTTAAATATCTTCAGTCATGGAGATCCACAACTTCTGCAGGCAAGCAGTTCCATTGGTTGATTGCTCTCACTGTTAGGAAATTCCACCTTAGTTCTAGATTGTTTCTCTCCTTAATTAGTTTCCATCCATTGTTTCTTGTCTTGCCTTCTTGTGCTTTGGAGAATAGGTTGACCCCTCTTCTTTGTAGTAGCTCCTCAATTATTGGAACAGTGCTATCATGTCAGCCCTAGTTCTTCTTTTCCCTAGACTGGCCATATTCAAAAACCTTTATTCATATGTTTTAGCCTCCAGGCTCCTAAACATCTGTGTTGCTCTTATGTTTAATTGATTAGATTAATTACAATTACTTTATTCTATTCACACCCAGTATTTGGAGTTCAGCACCTGAATCTCCACTCAAAGCTATATGTGGCTTTTGGTCGGAATACAATGCAAATGTCCTCTCTCAATATGTGGATATCTGCAGTAAAACCAGAAATCACATGGCCACTTGGTGCCATCTATCAATAGAGACTTTTTCATATGGTTAATGCATGAAAGTCTTTAAAGTCTTTGGATTCCAGCAGGGCTCCAAAAATGATGTTTCATAATAATAATAATAATAATAAAGTTGGAAGGGACCTTGGAGGTCATCTAGTCCAACCCCCTGCTCAGGCAGGAAACCTTATACCATTTCAGACAAATGGCTGTCCAGTCTCTTCTTAAAAACCTCCAGTGTTGGAGCATTCACCACCTCTGGAGGCAGGTTGTTCCACTGGTTAGTTGTTCTAACTGTCAGGAAGTTTCTCCTTAGTTCTAGGTTGCTTCTCTCCTTGACTAGTTTCCATCCGTTGCTTCTTGTCCTGCTTTCAGGTGCTTTGGAGAATAGCTTGACTCCCTCTTCTTTGTGGTAGCCCCTGAGATATTGTTCCATTAAGATATCTAACAATTCTTGCTGCATTGTTACTATCCATACCAAAGCACTCTTTGAAGGTGTGGGTGAGTTTAAAGATGGAGGAAATTATGTGTATTAATGAATGATGGAGGATTAGAATCAATTTAAACCCAGTTTGCTTAACAAAGTAAAACATTCTTTTTCTGGCAATTGAAACTCCAGCTTAGGCTTTTAATATATGCCCTTTAGGTCTGGATTTGAGAATGTCCCAAGGAGGTTTTCATGATCAGGGTCAATAAGACCAGAAAGGTGTTTAGGTCCTATGGATTGATAAATGTGATTGAATCTCCCTTCCGAGATGGATTTTTTTTAAAAAAAAATTGCTCAGTTTGTCTGCAATCTGGATTCAAATAATGTTTCAGAAAACCAGCTCTTTCCTGTGATTGTTGCACCCATTGTCTTCATGTGATGATAACCCAAATAGAGAACTAATGCTAAAAACAATAACAATGCTAAGTTTCTTCTTGGGAATCGGTTTACTGGCTATTTATAGTGGTGCAATAAAACATGTCATAAATTTGTATACATGTGTAAGTATTGATCTTTCCCTTTTGTCTGATGCTCTATATTCAAGATGGCTTTCTTTATTGTAAACATTATACAGCCATCTACTGGAAAAATTCTATAATTGTATCGTCCCTTTATCTTACTTAGAATTAGTCTCAATAAAGTTGGGAATATTTTCAATGAAACCAAGCTCCCTTCTCTGAAAAAAAACCCCAATAGGTTCTAAGTTAGAACCTACTGTATTATAGCTCCCTTCTCTGAAAAAAAAACCCAATAGGTTCTAAGTTAGAACCTATTATAGGTTCTAAGTTAGAACCTATTATGAGAAAAAATATGAAGCACTGTAATAAAAGAAAAATGTTTGGAAGTTCAACATTAGATATAAACCCACATTCTCTAACCTGGTACCTCTCAGATGTATGATACTAACTCTTATCAGACACAGTCAGCATTATCTATTATGGAAGATGTAGACCAACCTATCTGAAAGGCATATGATGGGGGAAGGTTGATATAAAATAAAAAATCAGTAACACTTCCATAATTTCCAAGATTTTTTGTATATTGGGGAAATTATTCTGGAAGAAAATGACATTTACACCTTCTTTAGATCAGTTTTGGCCTGGTTCTACTTATATTTTGGGCTTTAGGTTGCAAAAGTTCTAATACTGCAATTTTAAGAAAAGTATAAATGTTTTTTTCAACCTGTGTAGCTTTGCTTGCTTTGTATAATTCTGGAAACAGATTTTAAGAACTTGCACTTGTTAGCTTTGTCCAACATTCACCAAAGACAAAAGGAAAAATGTCTTTTCCCTTTCCACCCAATTTTTTTGAATGATAGTCAAACTGATGCATTTAACCATTTCTAATGCAACACTTTAGGTCTAGATTTTATCAATTTCCACAGCTATATGCCTAGAATGCCTACAGCAGGGGTCTTCAAACTTGGCCCTTTTATGACTTGTGGACTTCAACTCCCAGAATTCCTCAGCCAGCATGCCTGGCTGAGGGGTTCTGGGAGTTGAAGTCCACAAGTCATAAAAGGGCCAAGTTTGAAGACCCCTGGCCTACAGTTTCTTCAGCACCCTGAAAGACATCAACATGATTGTCACTTTACTCTACTCATTGAAATAATCTGAGAAAGCTCAGCTCCAGGTGTTTTAGTTATGCAGCTAACGGTTGGGCCTCCTTTATAAGTATTCCAATTCTGTGAAATGCACACACTTTTTCTTATTTATGTGGGATCTCTTGCATTCTGAAATTAAAAGTAGTAATCTAGACCAATAAAATATATTGAGCTGACAAATGAGTTAGGTCCATCTCTGGTGGCTTCAATTATACACAATCACTTTCATCTTTTTAAGCATGGAGGTAATGAATGGAATGAAGTTTTATTAAGCAATCAACCATAACTGTTTCCAAAATTCTCCCAGGCAAAACCCCAACTAAACAGCTTTCTGAACTGTCACTTTTATTATTATTAACAGATGTGAAGCATTGTGGCCTTGGATAACCTGGATTGACTTAACCCAGTCCTTTAAGTCCTTTATGTGGACTACAGACACTCTATGGATGGAAAATGGAAAATGGAATGAATGAATGAATACATACAACCAAGTTTCCACAAATGAAACTAAATATTTCCCTCCATAGAGTCTCCATACCACCCTTCAGGCTGCTTACCTATAATTTCAGAAGAGATGGAAGACCCCAAGGTATCCAGTTTTGGACTGAAAACAGAGAATTCTAGGTTGTTGTTGTTGTTGTTTCTATAAATCAAGATCAAATAAACCTTTGGGGCTTAAGGGCATATTTAAAATGTATGTTGAGAGCATAGGTGACTCTACTCACAAAATGGCTGTCATGAGAGACACAAATAATCCACTTACCGGAAGGGATAGCAGCCCTTTTCCCTGGATACTTTCTACGATCCTGGTGAGATTTTTGTGAGGCCTAAAGGCAGTACTGCAAATAGATATGCTGCTAGAGGCTAATGCTTTCGAACATGACAGCTCCCTATTTATTTTTTCATTTAAAAGAATCATTAAAAAATAATCAGATGGGATAGGGTGCCTAATGGGTACCAAGGGAGGAGTCTGGGGGTTTGCTGGTGCCTGGAAGCGCTGTAATGCAGTTTCATTTTCATTGGCTTGTTTAATCTTTTACATTTATTACAACTGAATAGTAAGGGTAATAATAAGAGTAACCGTTGCAAACATTTTAGATTTGTGTGGGTTTAACACTCTCCATTGTGGCATTCGAGAGCTCCTTGCTTTCAGGCAGGTTGTTTGCAAGTATTAAGGCTTCTCCCTCTTGAATGGGAACAGCAGTGAGGTCTCTATATTTCTGCCCATAAATTTTTAATCATAGCCTCCTCTTTTCCACCACTGATTGAGTTCCCTACCGCAGCTAATGGCATGTCTTGTAATATTCATCCATGTAAAATATGTATATGGATGCCATTTCTTATTTTTCAAAGGCAGCTCACATAAAGCGAGCTGAATGCCTTTCAAACTAGGGCAAATTTGTTACATGTTTGATCACCGGGCTAATCAGAACATACAGGAGAAAGACACAAGGTTGGTATAATCATCTGGATGGCATTTTGCCACCTGCCTCAAACGTAAAGCCAAATGAAAACCAGGATGTAAATTTTATTTGACTTCAATGGGAATAGGGGTCGAGTATCTAAATGCATGCCCTCTGGCTGGAATACATTCAAAGATGACATACCTTAAAGAAGTCAACAGGTCAAATTACTAGAGGTGAATGAATTTTTAAACAAGAGGCATTTTGACGGCCATGATTTAATATCTCCAAATGTAATTACTTTATAAATGATTCCAGCTTTTGTTACCAGCTAGTATATTGTAACTATGGTGGAAATAGAGCCCCAGCCACCCTTCTTTCTTTCTTTCTTTCTTTCTTTCTTTCTTTCTTTCTTTCTTTCTTTCTTTCTTTCTTTCTTTCTTTCTTTCTTTTTCTTCCTTCCTTCCTTCATCTTCTACTATCTTCCCTTATTGGTATCATTATAATGATTATATTACTTTGTTGTTTGTATGTACATTGAGAGCTTCTGCACCAGAGACAAATTCCTTGTGTGTCCAATCATACTTGGCTTATAAAGTATTCTACTCTACTCTACTCTACTCTACTCTACTCTACTCTACTCTACCCTACCCTACCCTACCTTACCCTACCCTACCCTACTCTACTATTTCCTTTCATCCTCCTTCCCTTCCTTTCTTCAAAATGAAATTCCTTCAGAAAAAAAATTGACAGGATTCAACCCAGAAGTCTCCTGCTTTCCCCCCATTTTTTCCTTAATTTTATAATGGGCAGAGAGAAGATAGATCTCTGTCCACTGGTAGATCTCCAAAAAAGCTGTAAATAGGCCAGCACAGTTTCTGACTTCCAATATTTACGTGTGTATGTTTGTGTATGTGTATGTTTCTTTGTGTGTATGTATGTCTCAAATCACTTTTGGCTCTTGCCTTCTGCCTAGACAAGTCTCTGCCGTTTTCTTCGCAATATTTCAAAAGCTGTTTGTCACTATTTGAGGGGGGGCAGGGACTGGCTCAAGGACTTTGTACTTATGGAAGGACTAGACTTTCTTCTACAGTAGTGGCCAAAATCGTGGAAACCTTTTGGGAAAAGTATATTTTTGAGGTTTGATGGCTAATAACACCACTTTTTGTTTTGGAGTAGTGCCATAAAATTATATATCAATGGAAAGATAATTTAATCAAGAATGTAATGCAACAAAGTTTGTTCATTTATCTGTACTGTATTCTATGAAAAGTTATAGCCAAATAACCAGAAAAAGGAAGCACAACTTGCTTAGGTTGATATCAGGTAGCTTTCCTTCATCTGATTGTAGCCAATGAGAGTGAGTGTTTAGAGAGCCAATCAGGTGTCATCTTGTTTTGGCAATGAGCCATTCAGATCATGGTAAGATTCAGTTATTGATGTCATGTATTGAAGCTGAGAGGAGGACATTTGTCAGTGTGTTATGTGATCGCTATCAAGTTGGTTGGGTTTTTTTGTGTTCTTTCATTTAGTGAGCTTGTAAAATGTAATAAAATTAAGGTAATGGTGCAAAGAGTTGACTGGTTGCCCAGAAAGCGATGTAAAATAGTATTATTAAGTGAACAAGGCTATAGTTATAAAGAAATTAGAAGAAAAATTGATGGAAACTTAACCAAAGGTGGCATTTGTACTGTACACTTTTCCCAAAAGGTTTCCACAATTTTGGCCACTACTGTAGAAAGACCTCAGTTGTTAATTAACAGTTGTTAATTCTATTCTGTACCAGTTTGATGGCCAGTTGACTTTGATTATCAGAAAAGGTGGTTGTTGTTACTATTATTTTAATATTTTCCATACCTGTTGGTTGGCATGTTCCTCCACTGTATCCCGGACAGCACTTCCACTCCAGTGAGGTAACTATAATATGTTTGATCCTGTAAACTTGCTGGGTCCTTGACTGGGAACTACAAGGTGATTTGAAAAGCAGACATTAGTGGAGGTTAGGGTGAAGGGACATGATACAGGATGATAGATCAGTAACAGGTCACAGGGGGATTAGTCCTGAAGTTTATTGATTGTGAAAGATCACAAGCAAATGCTTTTTGACAGAATCACGGCATGTCAAAGCTCATAATACTAAACATTTCAGGAGCACAAATGAATGCGAGAAGGCATTTATTTAAGTATATATGACCATTTGCTTTGTGAGGAAAGTTTTCAGAGACGTCTGAGAAACAGAAATAACTTTCAAGAAAAAAAATAAGAAATTGTAGTGCAATAAGATGGCATGCTTATAAACCATGAAACTGGCATCACGTTGAAAAAAACTGAATATATTTTCCCTCAATGTTCAGAAGAAAACAAGATAACATAGAGAAAAAATATCCTAGGAACAGGGTACCAAAACAGAAAAGATCCTTCTTCTGATCACTGGTCATCACAAGAATGCAGAAAGGGCATTCAACTCTTAGACCCTAAATAACAACTCCGCATTTTTGCATGTCATACAAAGTTGCAAACTTAGCATTTTACTAAATCAGCTATGCAAACCAATGCTTTTGTAGAGTCAGAGAGATTTTCCTCAATCAAATGTACATATTACAAGTTCTCGTTAAGCATGTGCTTAAGCATGCACTCATATACACTGTCCTAAGCTTTGCAGTGTTGAATCTATATTTCCAAAACTGGCTGTGTCTTCAATCCCATCTGTTAAAAACTTAATTCAGTTTCAGGAGCTATGACTTGAGAAATGGTTGGTTTTAATGATCCTTCTGATAGGCAATTCTAAATATCCTCATTTGGAATGAATCCATCACCAAGCATCTGCTGAAGCTCCAGAACTTCAGTGACCACACACTCCTTTTTCATTTAGAAGCTGAAAGTTGTAATTTGCCATTTTAATTTCCCATTATGTTTCAATCTGGGTACCTCCAGATATATGGACAATTTTGAGGTCAGGGAATTCTTCTTGAAGTCCACAATGGGTGGGCAAGACTGCTGATTATCTTACCTTTTATGAAATATACAAGATCAAAACAGGCACTTCCAGAAGAAGGGCATCAATTTTATAGCAAAGGGTGATAATTATAGCATATTACAAAAAAAGCTTGCCATAAGGAGAGGATGATACACTGAAAAGCAAATTATATCAAATGTAATCTTATTTATAGCCCTTACACTTGAGATTCCTATTTAAATTTTCATTACTTACACTGAAGGCAAGGAGTGCAGTAGGCTAAGGGAAAAACTGAATAAATATCCATTTTTTCAGAAGCTAAAATTATGCCTTCAGTTTCAGCATGACTATGAATAAGATGCAATGCAAATGTGTGTAATTAAGAGCATGAAATCTGGTTCCGAAATACTCATGTCCACTCAAAGTTTCTGCTCAAGTGAATCCCTAGAAACCTTTTCGGGTTGCTAGAGTAACATCTAATTAGTGGGGAGATTTTTGCAACCAAGTTGCCTTCTGGGATTTACTCACATTTACATCGTCTTTCTTATCATTTAGGTCTACTCAGGATGATTTTGTAGTCAAGTGACAACATATGCATAGTTGGCCATGCATTTGGGATCTACCCTGAAAATAAAGATCCCATCTTCACATGGTTCTAGATAGTATGGATGATTCTAAATATACTCTGCACAATGAACAAACTACTCAATTTAGATTAATCCCTTCATACAGAAAGATGAAGGGATATTTAAGACCAAGGATAAATGACCCTCATTTTTTTCTTCGTATTATCTGGCCATGCATGTAGACTTCTATTCCCTAACTAAAGAACAGATTATTGTAGTAAGAAGCGAAGGAAGTCTTGGACAGTGAAGAGTTTAGGGAAGGAGTATTCAGGATTTTATCAGTGAATAAGGAGTGAGTGGATCTTTTACTAGTGTGGGGGAGAGATTTTCAGAAATAGAGATAACATCTTCTGTTTTTAAGGCTTTTTGTGGGACAAGGCTAAGAGTTGCAAACATCTGTCTTACTCCTTCCCTTAAAGTTTTTTTAATTTTTTTTTATTACATTTAATCATTTACTTTTAAGAATTGAAGCTGTAGGAGAATGACAGGCAGAGCCTGGGGGCGGAGTCAAGAGAGGAATCAGCCTGGAATCATTAGGTGCCCAGAAGCAGACTTAGTCCAACCCCTCTTGAATTCCATTAACTCTTATCTAGCACCAATTTAGCACTGAACATTAGTTGACTAGATTCTTGTGTATAGGCATGAGCAATAAATCAGCTTAACTGGTACTTAATTTTTGGTCCTGATTCTTTGCTGCTCACAAAAGCTTATACGGTACATAGCAAAGAAACATTCTGAGTATTATATTTCTTTATAGGAAGGCACCATAACCATTCCTAGGATAGATTCTACTTCTACTCCCCCAACCAAATAACAAGGAAGAAAATGTAATAGAGTGGTAGAGAAAGCAAAACCCACAGTTTGCCTTCTGGTCATGACCCAAAGGACAAATAATTTGGTGCACAAAGTAAATTGTGAAAATACCCATGAAATATTCTCAAATTTCTTAAACTGCTTACTGCACTCCACCCAGCCTAGATCTTTGGCGGAGAGAAAAGTGAGTCCCTTAAGTCACTGTGTTCATGATTTTTTTTAAAAAAATATCCTTTTTTTGAGGGTATACAATCTGTCTATTTAATAGTTTGGTTTTCTTTGTCTCCCACAGAATTTGTATCCTGTAAGAATATAAGCAAGCATTGTGAAACAAATTGTGGCATGGTGAGATGGAGAAAATGCTAATATTGGCGAAAGGAAGAATGTTATGAATTCAAGGTGCATTTTGATGCTAATATCCGTGTCCTCAATACATTTCAGCATTTCAGAAGGTTTTCCCTGATCATCATTTAAATCCCTTTCACACATATCCAGTTATCTAAGAATAAGAAATGTGTTTGGATTGCTATGGATTCCTAATCAATTGTCTTCAGCTCCTTACATGAATTTCTGAGGTAAAACTAAGACTGCAACCTGACCTGATTGAAAAGAAGAAATGATTTGGGGAAAACAACTCCATGCATATTTCAAATGCTGAATGACTATGTAATTAAATTTGCTGTTGATCTTGGATGAAGGGTATTTCAGACACAGCGACAAAGATATGAACACTGAAATGGTTTTGAGTTTTATAAAAGGAGATGGATTACATTTTAAAAGAAATTCCTCCTAGAATTTAATCTGTGTTATAGATATGCCAGCCTGCCACCTAGTGGAACAAAAAAGGTTTGAAGGTCCTGGAAAATCTGATTCACACATTTGGAGAATTAAAACAAATCTTTCCCCAAACTGCTCTCCTCTCAAAATGTTACATTTCTAGAATTTTCAGATGAAGGTCATGCTCGGTGAAGAATCTGAGGAATCTAGAAATAAAGTATTATTTTGAGGAAAACTGAATGAAAACACTTATTGTTGTGCTCCTTTCAATACATTTAAGAATGCTCAAGTGGAGAAGGCAAATAACCATCCATTTCAATTTCAGGAAATTCTCCTAGCAGAAGATTTTTATTTTTATTTTTTAGATGTTGAAAACTTAAAAACCTAGCATCCAACACATAGGTAGAGATAGGGAAATCAGTTTGTTTCTAGGCTTCAGGGTTTTTTTTCTTAACATTCCTCTTCTATTTCATTTATGCTTTAGAATTATCTTTTAATGTGTGAGATTTATCTTTTAATGTGTGAGAATTGTTACTTAATCATATATCTACTTTCAAAATACCTTTTCTATCAAAATAGACTTTTTTTAAAAAAAATGGTTTTAGAGTTATTGGGGAAAATTTAGGAAGTGCAAAAGCTCTTAAGTTTTCTGAATGAATAACAAAAGCTTATGAATAACAAAATTGGCAATTCATATTTATTTATTTATTTATTATTTTGACTTATATACCGCCCTATTCCCGTAGGACTCAGAGCGGTTTACAGGGCAATTAAAATCATACCATACAAAAGTTAAAAAATTTAAAACAATTAATTAAATTTAAAGCCCAAAGTTTAAAAAGTTAAAACATTAAAACCCAATTAAAACCCCTCAGTCTAGGCCCGACAGCTCAAAGAGCCAGGTTTTCAGGTCCTGGCGGAATGAGCGGAAGTCGGAGGCAGTCCTAATTTCCATCGGAAGTTGGTTCCAGAGGGCAGGCGCACCCACAGAGAAGGCCCTCTCTCTGGTAGTCACCCGCCAGCAATCCTTCACTGGCAGTACCCTAAGAAGGCCCTCCCTGTGGGAGCGCACAGGACGATGGGAAGTTGATGCCGGCAGCAGGTGCTCCCTCAGATAATCCGGACCCAAGCCATTTAGGGCTTTATAGGTCATCACCAGCACCTTGAATCTCACTCGGAGGGCAACTGGAAGCCAATGCAGCTCGCGGAGAAGAGGTGTTACACAGGACTATTGGGAAACTCCCATCACAACTCGCGCGGCTGCATTCTGCACCAGTTGAAGCCTCCGAGTGGTCCTCAAGGGCAGCCCCATGTATTCACAAAGATCCATTACCACAAAACATCCTTAATCATGAGTTGCCTAAATGTAGCCTGGGTACCACAAATAACCTAGACAGAATAAATTATATCACTTCTGAACACAGAGGAGGTGACCACCCCTCTGTTCTGTTTAGATCTGACAATATTTACAAGCTTTCTTAGTTCAGAAAAACTTGTCAGTTTAGATTACTGTACAAGAGCTGGATGAAAAATAGATGAAATTCTGAGGAGTTACAAACTCATTGACTATGGATGTCTGCAGAATCTCATTGTATTTGTCAACCAGCCACTCTAAAACCTAGCCACACACCAGCTTGCCTTAGTCCAATCGCTGAAAGAGAATTCGGCCTTGTTTGAAATCAGACTTCACCTATAGATGTTACATAACGTAATAGTGTTACACAACTTCATGCTTGAATTGTCTTTTCTAACACACACGTTTACGCAGACAAGCTGGTTTGGCACACTGAAACAGGGGTAGCGGTTTGTGGCGTCAAAAGCAATAAACACATACGATAAAAACTGGAAGGGTTTATTAAGCAAAGCACACCAAAAGCATTACTTCAGCCACAAAGCACAATTTAAACAGGAAATATCCATTGGCAAGGCAGGAAAACAGCACATACAATATTCAGTAGAAAATGGTAAACACGGGTCAGAAATCTACATCCTTTAATAGTTCATTTAGTTTAGTACAGTCTCTTTTCCTCATATTATTCTGGCTAGTGTTTACCAACTTTCGTAGGTAGATCTAACCTGAGGTTTGTTTCTTGGAGTGATTGATAGAATGTTTATTTCTTAATTAATTAATCAGATATCTCTCCAGACACTGGCAGATGGCAGACATTCCACAGATAAAGAGTATAAATGGGTAAAGAAAATCTGCCTGACCACGACAGTCTAACTTCCTGCAGTTGGCTAACTTTATGATTAATAGTTTAAGAGCATACTATATTGATACCATTAATTAAAATCTAGAAATGTCAGAACAACTAGACACAGAGACCGTTTTTCCCCTCCTGCCATCAGTCTGCTGAATACCTAATTCCTATAGTACTGGCTCATGTCTAAGGATATTTACTCATGTAGTAGGGCTGTAGTACTGTAATCCTCATCTTTTCTACTACCTAGTTATTTTATGTACGAATTGAACAAATAATCCACTATTTAACAGAGCAAAGGTTTATGAAAATGAATGTAGCATAGCTATAATTCATGGTGATGAATTAAGCAAACACCTGTATTTGTCATTTAATCCAGAAGTGTACTCCTATTTGACCAACAAGGAAGATTTCTGAATGAATCCACCAGATGTTCAAGTGAAACTGTAACTATTTCATTTCAGTACACTGAAACAAATTTATCTCCCAATATAGGTAACAATATAAAATCACTTTCATGTTTTTGAAGATATAGTCTTCATGTGAAATTAATTATTAGAATCCAGTGGCACATAACTTGGAAAAATAAAACTTGGCTTATAATGCGTTAGTCAAAAGAAATTATAAACTAATAATTTAAAGATACTGTGCTGCTTTTTTTGTATAAAGAAGGATCATGTACCTTTCATGCAGAAAGTCCAAAGTTCAACCCTCAACATCTCCAGCTAGGATTAAAAAAGCTTCTTATCTGAAATTCTGGATAGTTTTTGTCAATTATTATACTGAAGTAGGTGGAAGGTTGATATGTAACTATATTCTGTGATCCACAACTAAGAAAACTTTAATTCTTCCAGTATCTTTAGCAGAAACATCATTTAATATTATCTTCCTGGATGGACTATTCTGTATATTTCAGTTTCTCTCTTCCTATAGATTGGCCTAGCTGATAAGGGGACTGAATATTTCTAAGCAGTTTCCACTGTCTTCATTAATGTAGCTGATCATCATTTTAAAAGCACCTCAGCGATATAAATCCTATTACATACCTTGTTCCACAGGATCCTGTAACCCAAGTGCATGGCTTGGCTCTCCCAGAGCTATAGGTTTGTACATTGTCAACCACAATGGTGGGTTGAAGCCTTGTGTGAACATAGGCACACCAATTCCTAAGCAAAAAGAAAGTGAAACAAAATTTATTATACAACTGACAACATAAATGAAAATTCTGATTGGCATCTGGAAAAAAAACATCCACTACTGTATTTTCAGGCGTATAAGACGACTGGGCGTATAAGACGACCCCCCCCCCAACTTTTGAGGTGATTTTCATGGGTTAAAAAGTCGTCTTATACGGCGGAAAATACAGTAGGTTAAGAGGTAGGAAGATGCAGATTTCGTTCCCATTCCAGAATTAATGGCTTGTTATTTCCAAGGCAGTAAGTACAGCTGACCAACCAAAATAGATTTACATGCTTACCAGGAATGCAACCATTTACCAGTATAAGTTTGAGGACTTGTGAGGAGCCTTCTCAGATTTACACGTGGCAGAATTTGGATCCACTCTATTAGATTACTACCCATATAGACATATGTCTAGGGAGATTCTCAGTCATCCAGGTCATGGTTACCACAAAGATGTTTATTTTATTTATTTATTTATTTATTTTAATCCCATTTATATCCCGCCCTTCTCCAAAGACTCAGGGCGGCTTACAAGCTTAGCAGTAGCCTTCATTCTATGTATATGCCTGCTTATTAGGGCTTTAGTACTGAAGAAGCTTTTTGAATGAAAAGGGAAACATCTTCAAGCAAAAGCAAAATCCAGTTGCCTTTTGAAAAAAGTATCATTTGGATATCCACGACTATCATCTCCATTGATGTCTGGCATTATAGCAACCAATAACAATGAATAGTACAGCGCTAACTGCATTTAAGTAACTTGCTTACAAGGGAAACAAAAAGAAAAGGTAGAAATATAAACCCATGCTTGATCAAATTTGGAATAAGCTAATCTATTTTCATCCCAAAATAGTTAATCTGTTTTCATCTCAAAATACAGTCACTTACTGTATATAGGCCCATTCTGATCTGTTTCCTTCTGAATCATTGAATTATACAGCTGGAAGGGACCTTGGAGGTTTTCTAGTCCAACCCTCTGCCCAAGGCAGGAGTCTTTATACCATCCCCAACAAATGGTTGCCCAATCTTTTCTTGAAAACCTCCAGCAATGGAGCACCCACAACTGTGGGAGGCAAGCTGTTCTATTGATTAATCTTTCTCACTGTCACGAAATTCCTCCTTAGTTCCAGTTATATAGCTTAACTGTAATAAGTGTGTGGTATGGGGAGAAGATTAAGTAGCCAATGGAATGTTTTGTGACCAAAGACTTACAGTGAAACTCTTGAAAACTGTGAAAGCTTGTGGATGTTTATCTTCTGATCAGCGGTGGGATTCAAATATCTGAACAACCGGTTCTCTGTGTGGATGCTGCTTCCAGAAGTCCATTCTGGGCCTGGGCAACAAAAAAATTAGCTACCGGTTCTGCTGAACTGGTGCGAACCAGCTGAATCCCACCACTGCTTCTGAAGGGCACATTATGGGAAGTTTGCACTCTTGATATTCCATTCATATTGGGAGGAGCTGACTTCCCACACACCCATGGGGATGGCTGGAGACTTCAGGATGTTCCCTCCACCTTGTTAAACTTCCTCCTCCTATTTTTCCCTACTCTGAGGTCAGCTGGATTCAGAGAGAGTGACTGTCCTAAAGTCACAAAATCGACTTTCATGCCTAAAGGAGGGACCAGAACTGACAGCTTCCTGGTTTCTAGCCTGGTGCCTTTACCACTAGATCACACTCGCTCTCAAATGTCTAAGTCAGGGGGTCTTCAAACCTGGCCCTTTTATGACTTGTGGACTTCAACTCCCAGAATTCCTCAGCCAGTGGGCCTGGCTGAGGAATTCTGGGAGTTGAAGTCCACAAGTCATAAAAGGGCCAGGTTTGAAGACCCCCTGGTCTAAGTTATCAAAATATAAAAATACAATTACCCCAAAACAGCAGCACGAAACACTGAAAATAACAACAGTGAAAAATTTCCAGTTTATATTATGTACATAAACATTGAGCTGGAAAATATTCTGTCCTGGCTCAGTCTATGTATGATCATCCTACCCACTTGAGCTTCCCCATCTGTCTTCCATTGATCATCCCTTGACTAACATTGCATAGCCTTCATAGTGGGTAAAAGCCAAGAGAAAATGCCTCTTCCTTCTTCATGATTTTCTTCCTGTTTTTTTATTAAATGTTTTTTGTCTATGTGCAGAAAAAGCAAGGAAAAATAGGTTCCCCCCCCCCCGTCATGGGAAAAAGATTTCTTGATTTACCCTGAAGTTACCCCTGCAACTATGCACCTTATCACCTGTAAAACATGGACACTGAGACAGCTAACTGAGTCTAGGAGTACATCCAAAGAATTATTGGAATCTCCAAGAAAGTAAAAAAAAACATTTAAAATACAAGCCCACAGTTTTGGCTGAATTAATCTTAAACTTGATCCTTTCCTCCAGCCCATGAGTGACATCAAAATCTACTTTAGAATTTCAGCAGCATTTTTGAATGAAGAGGACAAGGTATGTGATAAGTAAAAGTTAGACAGCTTAAATCCCTATACTGAAACTAAAGTCTAAGGCTGCAAATGTGATTTGGTTAATGTTTCATGAATTCTCAATATCGATCAGCAGATGGCAGCCTTTCCCAAGGCACATTTCCAAGACTTTTGATAGGCTAGCAAACAGATAGACTAAGATAATGTACTGTCTTTCTGTAAAGTTTTTCTTGAGTTGCCCAGCTTCCCAGTCCTAGTATTTGAGAATATAACCTGTTCTTCTTAATTTATATATCTTAATTTATACAAAAAGCCTTAATTAATAAAAACATTATTCAAATTAGTTTGACTAATTTTGAACTAATATTCAAATTAGTTTGACTCCCAATGACTTCGTGAACATAGCCATTTATGTTTCTCGACAACAAAGTAAAAATTTGTTGGAATTTGTTCAGTATTCTAGTCTAGCCTAGGTCTATGCCAGGACACTAGTCTCTATCTTAGGGTCCTGACATAGCCTGCCAGTCAGCTATGTAGCTACTTATCTGACATGTCCTTGCTTATCTTCAAAGACCATGTGAGTTAGCCGTGTGTTGATAATTGAAATTCCATGGGTCCATGGAAAAGAATGAGGAAGCATATGTGATGTTGTCAAGATAGAAATCCTGTAAAATTGGAATGAAAATATATAAGGATGACATTTTGTGTCACGGTGTTACTGCACACACAACACCATTTTTGATATAATCTTGATTTGCTGGGGATCCAGACATTAAGCATAGTGATTGACCAAGATTTTTTTTAAAAAAAGAGCAAAAGTAATGACCAATCAAGCAGGAAATAAATGTATAGACTGTTTTTAAAAATGCATACTTTAGGATGTATTCATATACTTATATATATGTAGCTAGCATCCAGTAGTGCAGGGGTCCCCAACCCCTGGTATGTTGACTGGTACAGGTACCAGATCACGGCATGCCAACAACTGGTCCACACAAACAAGCAAAGCCCCATCCATGGGATGCAGGCAGCACACAAAACCACACACTCTCTGGTCCGTGGAAAAACCTTTCTCCATGGAACTGGTCCCTGGTGCCCAAAAGGTTGGGGACCTCTGCTGTAGAGGAATATCTGCACAATGTATGGGCTAAATCCTCCCATGTCTGGACAGGAGAGTCCACAGATGGTCAGAGAGAATAAGAAAGCTAAGATCTTATTGGGCTTTCAGATCCAGATACTAGCCTATAATTCAGACACTGTGATAGTGACCCAGAAGAGAGTGGTGATGATAGATGTCACTTGGAGACACTCTGAGAGATTCTTTGGTTCTATGACTCGTAAACTGGGAACTATAGCTCCAGCAATCCCAAGAATAATGTCAGAAGAATGTAGTGCTCTCTGTTCAGAAGAATATAGTGCTAAGAACAGTTAAGAGAGCCTGTTTGGTCTAGTGCAGGGGTAGGCAACCATGCAGGGGTAGGCAACCATGCATGGCTCAGCATGGCTGGCTCAGGAATTCTGGGAGTTGAAGTCCACAAGTCATTTTTTATTTTATTTTATTTATTTTTTTATTTTAATTCCATTTATATCCCACCCTTCTCCGAAGACTCAGGGCAGCTTACAAGCTTAGCAGTAGCCTTCATTCTATGTATATGCCTGCATGTTAGGGCTTTCACACACACCCCAAGCGGCATTATTACAAAGTCAGCTTATTGCCCCCAACAATCTGGGTCCTCATTTTACCTACCTCGGAAGGATGGAAGGCTGAGTCAACCTTGAGCCTGGTGGGACTCGAACCTGCACTGATTGCAGGCAGCTGGTGTTACTTAAGGAGGCATCAGCCCACTGCTCCACCAAGAGCCAAGGTTGCCTACCCCTGGTCTAGTGGTTTAGGCACCAGGCAAGAAAGCGGGAGACCATCTGTTCAAGCCCCACCTTAGCCATGGAAGCCAGCTGGATGATTAGGCCAGTCATTCACTCCAATCCACCTTGGGTTATTATTCTGGGGAAAATAGGAGGAAGGAGTATTGTGTGTTTCATTTCTTTAAGTTATTTATAAAAAAATAATAAAGGCAGGATATAAGAAAGAAAGCAAAGCAAGCAAGCAAGAAAAAAGAAACAAAGAAGATACTGAACAGAACTTTCAAACTCCCAGGCCTCTAGTAGAGGATCTGAGATTGAAAAAGACCTTTTCAAGGGTCTACAAAGTCAAGTCCATAAAAAATTTCTCAGTTTTCATTTCCAATACAGCTAATTCTCAACTTGCAACCCATAACTGAGCCCAAAATTTATGTTGCCAAGCAAGATGTTTGAGTTTTGCCTCATTTAATGACCTTTCTGGCCACAGTTGTTAAGTGAATCACTGCACTTGTTAAATTAATAACACAGTTGCTAAGTAAATCTGGTTTCCCCGTTGACTTTGATTGGCAGAAGGCCGCAAAAGGTGATCACATGATCCTGGGTCACTGCAACCATCATTAATATGAGTCAGTTTCCAACTATCTGAATATTGGTCACATGACCATGGGGATGCTGCAATGGTCATAAGAGTGAAAAATGGTCATAAGTCACATTTTTCAGTGATGTTATAACTTTGAGCAGTCACTAAATAAACTGTTGTAAGTCAAAGACTAGCTATACCGTATTTTCTGGCGTATAAGACGACTTTTGAGCCCCTGAAAATCTTCTCAAAGGTTGGGGGGTCGTGTTATACGCCCAGTCGCCTTATACGCCAGAAAATCAGTGGGTGGCGTCTGGCGGGAGCCGGCAGGGCAGTCCTGCGCACGCGCGCACTCCCCGGCTGCTCCTTAGCAGCTGGGGAGTGCGCGTGTGTGCAGGACTGCCCTGCCGACTCCCATCTGACGCTCTTCGCTCTTGAGGCAGCTGCTGCCTCAAGAGGGAAGAGCCGGCTCGCTCTACCTTCTTGAGGCAGCAGCTGCCTCAAGAGGGAAGAGCGTGGAGCCGGCAGGGAAGTCCTGCTCCCGTCTGATGCTGCGCTTCCGCCGGGCGGTGCTGGCCGAGACGAGCCAGCAGGCAGCCGCCGTAAGCGCGGCGCTGAGGGGCAGCAGCCCCATGCGCAGCAGCAGCCGCCGGCTCAGCAACAGGTCCCAGCGCAGGAGCCGCACCGCCAGGCTGCCCAGGAAAAGCAGCCACACCGAGAGGCTGCACGCCCAGTCCAGCTCCATGAGGGGCAGGGCGGGAAGCCGGTCGGGAAGAGGGACCGGGAGCCCGGGCCGAGCGCGCCTCGGCCGACAGTGAGAGGGAAGCGGCACATGAAAAAGAGGCTGCGGGCAGAGCTGCCCCGCCCTGCGCCGAATGGGAGAAGTTCAAGGCCTGGGGGGGGAAAGCAGGAGGGGCGCTGGCCGTGGCGGGTGGCGGCTGCCCTCCGGCGCTGCCTGCTGCCTGGGAAACGCTGCGTCTCGGGGGCCAGCAGAAGCGCGGGAGCAGTGGGAGGGCCGGCGGGGCCAGTCGGGCCTTCGCCTCCTCTGCGACGGACAGGGAGGGCAGGGCATGTAAGTATTTTCCGGCGTATAAGACAAAAAACCTTGAAAAACTTCTTAAAAGTAGGGGGTCGTCTTATACGCCGGGTCGTCTTATACGCCGGAAAATACGGTACATAATTCTACTGATACATAGAAATCACCTACTATATACTCTCTTTGGGGTCCTCGGTCATTTTTAACAATGTAAAGGGGTGCTGACACCAAAATGTTTGAGAAACACTGGTCTAGAGAGATCAAGGGAATATTTATTTCTAATCTATTTAGAAGGCCAAATGTGTATAAAACATAAATGAAAGGTTCTTCATGACTTTTTGCCCAATGTTAACACTCTTCCAGTCAGTGTTATTTCCCACATCCCTTCATATAATTGATTCATAAATCAATTGTTTTCCAGTGCGCAGCAAATAACAAAAAGAAAATTAAATTCCAATGTCCCAACCTTGTATATATCCTGGGAGCAATGGACAACAATATTACACTGCAATTAATAATTGAAAGAGTGTTATATAATGTTCAAAATTTCCTTTAAAAAATGTCCAGCCACCATGAATTATTAATTGGGCACTGCCACCAGAAACGATAATGCCACTTTGATCACAATCCTTTGACCAACATAATGCAATTTCAGGTGTGTACTATTGTCCGTGCATTGCTTTTACAGTCAGTTCTTGAAGACTTGCAGAAATAGATTTAAAATGAAACTTCTGTTGAAATCTAATTCATTCCACACATACTAGAAACCTAAACATTGCCTCAGTGGTGTGATAAAGATCATTAAGCAGCAGCTGAAAAATTAAAAGGCTGTTTAAATGGGTGGAAATGTATGAACCTCTAGGATATAACTGATGAAGTAGGCTGTATGTACAGCATGTATATACAGAACAGGCCCCAAAATTAATATAGGAAGACCAGGATGTACATTCTGCTAGTCCCTAAGGCCACATGTCCAAATGATGCATGTGCTTAGCATAATGGTTGCCTGGTTACCAAGATACCAGGCAGAATGATTCTGTTCCTTTCCATGAGGCCAATCTCTGACCTCATTACTGAAAGTTTAGAGGTCATCGTTGGAATCCCATTCCCCAAGTTCCTGCTACACCCATTTGGCAACTACCAGATTCCTTACCATGCTTTCTTTACTTGTTCATTCCTAAATATCCTGGAGGTTGGCATGTAGTAAAGTTAATCTGTTCTCCAGTATCATTGTGAAGGAATATACAGGGAAGCCATCACTAAGAGCCTGGAGAATTTGGTTTTCAAGTGGAGGGAGGGAGGGAGGGAGGGAGGGAGGGAGGGAGGGAGGGAGGGAGAGAGAGAGAGAGAGAGAGAGAGAGAGAGAGAGAGAGAGAGAGAGAGAGAAGGATAGGAGGGAGGGAGAGGAAGGAAGGGAGGGAGGGAGGGAGGGAGGAAGAAAGAAAGAAAGAAAGAAAGAAAGAAAGAAAGAAAGAAAGAAAGAAAGAAAGAAAGAAAGAAAGAAAGAAAGAAAGAAAGAAAGAAAGAAAGAAAGAAAGAAAGAAAGAAAGAAAGAAAGAAAGAAAGAAAGAAAGAAAGAAAGAAAGAAAGAAAGAGATAGGAGGGAGGGAGAGGAAGGGAGGGAGGGAGCAAGGAAGGAAGGAAGGTAAGAGGGAGGGAGGGAGAGGGAAGGAGAGAGGGAGGGAAGGAGAGAGGAAGGAAGGAAGGAAGGAAGGAAGGAAGGAAGGAAGGAAGGAAGGAAGGAAGGAAGGAAGGAAGGAAGGAAGGAAGGAAGGAAGGAGAAAGAAAAGAAAGAAAGAAAGAAAGAAAGAAAGAAACGAAGGAAGGAAGGAAGGAAGGAAGGAAGGAAGGAAGGAAGGAAGGAAGGAAGGAAGGAAGGAAGGGATAGGAGGGAGGGAGAGGAAGGGAGGGAGGGAGGGAGGGAGGAAGGAAGGAAGGAAGGAAGGAAGGAAGGAAGGAAGGAAGGAAGGAAGGAAGGAAGGAAGGAAGGAAGGAAGGAAGGAAGGAAGGAAGGAAGTCCCCAAACCAGGCACCTTCTAGTTATGTCAATTTTACTCCCAGTATCTCCCAACCAGTTTTTGCAGAATAAATGTAATACACAGTATGTTGTATTTCTGTTCTTTTTTCCTGACCTACTAACTCCTATTACTGTAGGTCTGAAAATGTTACTTAAGAGTTGCTTATGTCACACTGATTCTCCTGAGCCTGTTCTCACTTCTAAATCAATATTCTCAAATTATTTATTCACCAGATTTTTTCTGTTCATCCAGATTCTTTCTGTTCATGTAGTGTTCGTGTTACTGTATAAAACATGAATTTACCTTTCAGCCCTGAAATATCATACATTCAGTTGACCTTCATGAATATACAAACACAATTTATTGTCTCAAGATCAGTTCTGAATTAAAAGGATATAGTTTGACAAAACAGGGCTATTTTTTCAAACAGAGTGCTTTCCAAAGCAAAATTAACATTAAGACTTCACCCAACTAGAGTTTTAGCTACAGAGTACAGAAAGTCCTCAACTTACAACCACAACTGAGCCCAAATTTTCTGTGGTTAAATGAGCCATTTGTTAAGTGAGGTTTGCCCCGTTTTATGACCTTTCTCACCACAGTGGTTAAGTGGATCATTGCAGTTGATAAGGTAGTAACACGGTTGTTAAGTGAATCTGGCTTCCTCATTGTATTTTCCTTGTCAAAAAGGTTGCAAAAGGTGATCACATGACCTTGGGACACAGCAACGGTCATAAGTATGAGCCGGTTGCCAAGCTGACTGAATTTTGATCACACAATCATGGGGATGCTACAAAGTTTGAAAGTGTGAAAAATGACCTAAATCACGTTTTTCAGTGCTGTTCTAACTTTGAACAGTCACTAAATGAACTATTGAAAATCGAGGACTCCCTGAGCATAGAATCCTCATTCATTTGGAGCTTTTATCTATAGACAGCTAAGGCCTCCTATGGTTGAATTATCATGTATGAAGCAGATTAGAGGCTAAAAAAAATATGGATTTTCATGATTGTCTCTTTCGCACAATCCAAGGCCATGCTTTTTGCCTCAAACACAGCCCTAAAATGCAGTGTGGTATGACTAATCAGTGAAATAATATCTGTTTTCTTCCGGAATGGAGGCCCTGACATTATGTACTACGCATTGCAGACAGGTACTTGTCTATCACCACTTGTTTCCTTTGTCACATGCAGCTTCTGTGATCTTTGGCTAGGGAATGACCCAAATGCTTGCGTCCAAGCTGTACTTTTCCTCCTGCTTGCTTGTTTGACCTCATGAAGTATTTATTTATTATTTCATTTGCCCGGCTTGCATTGCTGCTCCAACCGTAACCCACTTTGAGTCATTTGGACATTCTATTCTATAAAATACGATTTAAAATGGTCATAAAATTCAAATAAATTACATACAACACAGTGCCAAGGACAATAAGTAAAATTCAGTTCAAAATTCAGACTACTTCTAAGGCAGAGGTCCTCAACCTTGGCAATTTTAAGACTTGTGGACTTCAACTCCCAGAATTCCTCAGTCAGACATGCCTGGCTGAGGAATTCTGGGAATTGAAGTCCACAAGTCTTAAAATTGCCAAGGTTGAGGACCTCTGCTCTAAGGCTCCTAAGGCCTGCTTGGGGGTGGGGGGGGGGAGAAGCTTAATCATCTTTCTAAAAGTCAGTAAATTCTCCTTTAAACCAAACTTAACTGCTGGCCTACATATATCGCATGGCAATAATACACAAGTGGTTTGTCATGGTTTTCTTCTGTTTCTCCCAATGTAGCCTATGCAATAGTATTTCCTAATTCTCTTGCATAACTATTAATCAAACAGGGTTGTTCACAAGGTATGGTAAAAAAAAATCAAGATGGCAGCTGTCAGAATGCAACGGAAGTACCACCTTTGCTTGTTTGTGTGTGTGTACAGGTCATCTTTGATTTACAACAGTTCATTTAGTGACTCTCCAAATTACAATGGCATTGAAAAGAAGTGATTTATGGTCGTTTTTCACACTTATGACCGTTGCAGCATCCCCATGGTCACGTGATCAAAATTCAGATATTTGGCAACTGACTCATATTTATGACGGTTGCAGTGTCCCAGGGTCACGGGATCGACCTTCTGACAAGCAAAGTCAATGAGGAAGTCAGGTTCACTTAGCAGCTGTGTTACTAACTTAACAACTGCAGTGATTCACTTAAGAACTGGAGCAAGAGAAGTCATAAAATGGGTCAAAATCACTTAACAACTGTCTCACTTAGCAACAGAAATGTTGGGCTCAAATGTGGTGGTAAGTTGAGGATTACCTGTATTGTCTGTGTGCCACGTGCCTTCTGGACTCTTGGAAGTGGCATTTAACTAGAGGAGCCCTTATAAGAATTTGCCTCAAACCGTGGCAGAAAAAAAAGAGAGTAAAAATGGAGGCGATGGCTGAAGCTATATGGACTTCTATTCTCCCACTGAGGCTGATTGCAATCTAAAAAGCTTATTTTACCGTCTAGTCTGTAACATTCAACTCATAGTGAAACAAGTTAGCAGAACTTCAGCTCTTTGATCTGAAAACTGCTGTTGATAAAGCTTTCATTGTTTAAAGGCTGCTTTACAGCAAATACAGAAAGTAGATTTCTAAATGTCTTCCTTGGCTGTCTGTTTTTGTTAAAATGTCCTTCTGTGCATTAAATGTCTATCTCTTTGGTGTTATTTAAGCAAATTGGTTGGATGTGGCAGGTGTGTTTTATGCAGCACATAGACAAGTGGATTCCAGCATACCTTGAAAATCATCTTTTTTTTAAACCTTACAACTGACTTGTGTATAGAAAAAGAACCCTTCACACATGAGTGTTTCTCAATTGCTGATGCCATAAGTAAAAACTGTAAGAATTCAGAAAGCTTACCTAACAAGGAAGCAGAAGAGAAAAAATTAAGGCCGCATTTCTACATAGAACAGCAGTTTTTCAGAATAGGGAGATTTTGGCCAAAGCTTCCAATGGAGAGGACAAATATTTGTATATCACCGTGGAAAAAAAAATCTTATAATAAATTCATCTTGACAGGAAAAGAAATTCTGTGCGAGAGGAAAGCATTACATTCTTTCATGCTGTTTCCCACACTCTTCCAACAATTCCACTGTATTGCTGTAAACTGATACCCCATAATCTTCACAGCATGAGGGAAGTTGGGAAAACCTGTAGTGAAATTTAGTTCTTTGGATTTTTTTAAATAAACTCCTGTGTAAGTTGTTAGCAGTTAACATGTTTATTTATAGCTCATGGATAACAGTTGCAGGTTATATAACTGCCTTCTTTATAAGGTGGTCCTTTAAAAGAGGAGGGGTGGCAGAAAAGGGAGGGAGATAGATGGAAGGGAGGGAGGAAGGGAAGAAGGAAGGAAAGAAAGAAAGAAAGAAAGAAAGAAAGAAAGAAAGAAAGAAAGAAAGAAAGAAAGAAAGAAAGAAAGAAAGAAAGAAAGAAGCAAGGGACGGAAGGGCAGAGGAAGGAGAGAGAGAGAGAGGAAGGAAGGAAGGAAGGAAGGAAGGAAGGAAGGAAGGGAGGGAGGGAGGGAGGGAGGGAGGGAGGAAGGAAGGAAGGAAGGAAGGAAGGAAGGAAGGAAGGAAGGAAGGAAGGAAGGAAGGAAGGAAGGAAGGAAGGAAGGAAATTAACTCTGAACTAATGGTACAGTATAATTCTGAGGTTTCCAAATTCCAGTATTATATTCTTTGGTCCCTAGCTCATAACATATTTTAAAGACCATGTTGTAAACTAAATTCAAGTTTAGTTTAGTTTTTAGTTTTATTAAATTTTTATACCGCCCTTCTCCCGAGGGACTCAGGGCGGTGAACAGGGCATATGATAAAAATACAAAACTACAAAAGTTAAAATAGAATTAAATTAATGCCCAAGATAAAACAATAAAATATACAAATATTTAAAACCCAAATTAACTCCCCATCAGGCCAGGCCAGCTTGTTCAAACAGGTGGGTCTTTAACCCGCGCCGGAAGGAGCGGAGATCCGGTGCCATCCGGAGCTCCACCGGCAGTTGATTCCACAAAGCCGGGGCGCCCACAGAGAAGGCCCTCCCCCTGGGGGCCACCAGCCGGCATTCTCTGACTGGAGGCACCCTGAGGAGGCCCTCTCTGTGGGAACGCACAGGGCGGAGGGGAGTTGACGCCGGCAGCAGGTGGTCCCCGAGGTATTCCGGACCCATGCCATGTAGTAATGTCTGGTTCCTGTTATTAAATTTATGGCTGTAATATAATACTAGTCAGTAGCCAATTGCTATTATTTCAGGATGAATGGGAATGATAAAGCAAGGGGGAAGGGGATGAGACAACTAAAAATTTTACTGCTCTTACAAGTTGTACAGATTGTTCATGTGAATACCATCTGAACAAATAGCTTAATTCTGCCCAGAGTCATTATCTGTACTATTCAAGCAATTGCATTTCAAAAATTAAAAATCCAGAAGGTTAAAGGGAAATTACTTATATTTTTTACAAACAGCAAGAAATGGCATACTATACCTTAAACCCTCCAAACCTATGAATATAATATTACTTATTCAATGGTTTATTTTTTGGCTTCCATGCTCAGTATGCTGCCAGCTAATAAAGTCTCTTGGCAATTATAAGAATAAAAACAAAGACATTAAAAACAAAATAGCAATTAATATGAGACAAGTACCACACATAAAATTATAAAAATTAACAATTCAAACCAAAATGTTTGAATTTGTATTTTTTATATATTTGCCCTGTTCACCGCCCTGAGTCCTCCGGGAGAAGGGCGGTATATAAATAAAATTAATAATAATAATAATAATAAAAATGTACAAACGTGGTGGGATCCCACCACTGGAGAAGTAGAGAAGTGAAACAGCTGAGTAGCCCTGAGTCTCTTTGGGGAGGAAAAGGCTGAAGTATTTACCTTGGAGTCATGCAATGTGTACTTTAGTCTGGCAAGATTCCTGCCTATAAGTAAGGAACATATCCCTCTGATCAGCTCATTGTGTCATTTCTGGTTCCTCGCACCTGACATTAAACATGTTTGGAGGGCTTTTCTACAAGATGGCATTCCAAAGGGCGGTATAAAAATATAATAAATAAATAAATAAATATTTGGGACAGCAACAGAGAAGGCCCCCACCCCAAGCCCTTGTCAGAAGTGGTGAATGCTCCAACACTAGAAGTTTTTAAGAAGAGACTGGCCAGCCATTTGTCTGAAATGGTATAGGGTTTCCTGCCTGAGCAGGGGGTTGGACTAGATGATCTCCAAGGTCCCTTCCAACTTATTATTATTATTATTATTATTATTATTATTATTATTATTATTATTATTATTATTATTATTATTATTATTATTATTATTATTATTACTATCAGATAAACTGTAACAGCTAAAGATGAACTTCCTCAGAAGACCTGAGGTGGGATGAAGGCTCTTACAGAAAAAAGCATATTCTCATGTTAGTTTGGTGTTGTAGTCTCACCTTAGGCATGAAAGCCAGCTGGGTGACTTTGGGTCAGTGACTCTTTCTTAGCCAAACCCACCTGCCAGGATTGTTGTTGTGGACAAAATAGGAAGAGGAAGGAGTATTCTGTATGTTCGCCACCTTCAGTTACTTATAAAGTTATAAAGGATGGGATAAAAATCAAATAAATTAGATTATATATTACAGTGAAACGAATCAGCAGGCAGAGATTCCAAGATTAGCATTCCAAGAGATTCTTTGCAGTCTTCATGAGAACTGCAAAGCTGTGTTTGTGTCTGTGTGTGTGTGTAAAATTTATATTGTTATTTTGATGTTCAATAGGCAGATATAAAAGTTTTTTAAATAAATAAACTGAAGTTTCCATCTGCAACTTGGCTCCCTCCAAATACACTATAGTCTTATCCTCCCTAGCTTCTATGCCAATACTGAGTGAGAATAATGGGGAGTACAGATACTCCTCGTCATACAACAGTTTGTTTAGTGACCGTAAGTTACAGTGGCACTGAAAAATATGACTTATGACAGTTTTTCAGTTACGACCCTTACAGCATCCCCATGAACACGTGATCAAAATTCAGATGCCTGGCTACTGATTCATATTTATGACCATTGCTGTGTCTCAAGATCACGTTATCACCTTTTGCAACCTTCTGACAATCAAAGTCAATGGGAAAGCCGGATTCACTTAACAACTGAGTTACTAACTTATGAACTACGGTGCTTCACTTAACCACTGGGGCAAGAAAGGTCATAAAATGGGGCAAAACTCACTTAACAAATGTCTCACTGAGCAACAGAAAGTTCAGGCTCAGTTGTGGTCGTAAGTCGAGGACTACCTGCTTAAGGTAAAACCATCTGGTGGCTGCTAAGTTAAGAAGGCTGGATAGAAAGGTAAAAACAGAAGCTGCCAATATCTGCCTTGTACCCATCTCCCTATAAAAAATATAGCACCACGGCCCACCGGGATTGATTTTAGTCAAAGAAAACAGTGCCACGTCTGAACCCATGCAAGCAGTGTAGAATACATCAATTCCTAATTTCTATTCCTTCCGTAGACTTTTGATCTGTCTTTTCTGATAAGACACCTCTGAAAAGCTAGTCGCTAAAGAAAGTGGGATACAGGGAAGGAGAAAAGACAAGACAGGGAATAAGCCATCCTTGTCTCCATGGCATTAGGTAGGAGATTTAAAAGTTTTCATAGTTCCAATAAGTCAAGGACATTTTGGGGGCAGCATTTCCCAGTCCGGACCCATCCATCAAGATCTGGACCAATACACTTGGAAGAAGGTTGGTATCATTTCATGGACCTTTATTGAGTCAGTTCAATCTGTTCTTAGGTTTTTCGGGTAAGTGCAGAAGGTTTTCCAAAGGGAATATATAGAAGTTATCACGGTTCACTCCTGACCACAACAGGTTGCAGAGTTGTGATACTGGAATTTAATCGCAGCATTTAAAATGATAGCTTAACCCAAACAATGGATGGATTCGTTCTCTCTCCCTCTCCCTCCCTCCCTCTCTCTCTGTTTGCCAATGCAATTGGTAGTGCTGTGTGGATCTTCAAAGGAGCATTTTGCTTTCTTGATGTAGCTCATCAAAATGAAACAAAATACAGCCATGATGCTGCTTTGCCTCACTGGTTTATTTTTAGTAATTTACTTTGCATTTTTATATGGGGTTGTGTTTTTTGTTTTGTTTTTTGTGCATCTCTTGACTCTGAGTGGCTCAGAACAATATTGAATCAATCAAATTTTCTTGCAATAAAATCAGTATAAAAACTGCAGTGTAGGGCCACATGGTCACTTAACAACAAAAAGACAAACCTATAACGTCCGGAGCCAAAACAGCAACCAACATTCCTTCCATTTATCCTCCAAAGTCTTGGCAAAAGAGCCTAGGAATTTATTAACAGAAGCAAAGAAGATGATCAGGAAGACTGGCTAGTCTTCCAACATTTAATTGAAGCAACAACTCATTGACACAAAAACTCTATGAGGTGTTTTTTTTTTCACAGCAATAGCAGGGGTCTTCAAACCTGGCCCTTTTATGACGTGTGGACTTCAACTCCCAGAATTCCTCAGCCAGGCATGCCTGGCTGAGGAATTCTGGGAGTTGAAGCCCACACATCATAAAAGGGCCATGTTTGAAGACCCCTATCAATAGCTTCATGGACATGCCTACTGAAGTTGCTCACCAGATCCACACACCTTTAATTACAAAGCAGTAATATACTATCCACAGCTGTTAAAACTATTAAAAATAAACATTTTATAATTGATTATTTTTTTATTTTAATAAAAGATTGGGACATTTTGCCTCGCAGAGGGTGCTAGAAATCCTACACGCAGACTGCTTTACTCTTCTCAAGGATCAGTGCAATTTAAATAACCAAAACTATCTGTGACCAGACTATCCACAATTGCTTTCCTCATCATCGCTGCAGTGCCTAGTTCAACACGATTGTGGCATTTATTTACCTATGACTGGCTTCAGTTAATCACCCACCTTTCTCAGGAGTGTCTGCGCTTATTTAAGAACAGAAGAAACTTTACCTAAGATTCTATAAAGTGTGCCAGTCTTCCCAAGGAAAGGGGGGGGGGAAACGGAGATAATATCTTTCTGCTTACTTTCCCCTGGTTGTTTCAAAGCTGGGGCTTCTGTTATCTTTAGCCTGCTGGCGGCTGTTCCTGCTGTAGTCCGATTGCCTGGAAGTCCTGCTCACAACTGGGTTTTTGGGTGTTTCCTTTTCAAGGGGGCCCTTTCGAGGACTGATCTGTGCTGGATGCCCTCCATCCTTAGGTAGGATCAATGTCTTGGATTTTGTAACATCACCATCCCCGTCCTTTTCTCTAAGAGTTTTAAGAGTGATATTTTCTCCTTGCTGCATTGGAACTGGAGTTGGTGAGCTTTGAGTTTCCTCCTGCATTATAAAAGTGCTATGTTTTATGTCCCGTTCATCCTGTTTTACAGTCAGCGCAGAAGGGGGTGTCTCAGAAGAATCCAGTATCGATAATGGCACCTGCACATCTCCAAGGCTCTGAATTTCAGGAACAGTCAAGCCAGGATGACTTACTTCCACTGGGCTGGAATCCGAAATCATGACCAAGGCTGGGTCTGTTGAATTGGCTTCTGCACTGCTTCGTTCCAAGGTTAATAAAAGCAGTACTGAAAATATCTCCCACATTCTCCTGGTTTGCAAGAACCTTAGTATGTCTTTCATATTGTCTTCAGCCGAGGCCACCTAAACTCTTTCACTTTCTGCTGTTGCTTTCACAGTGGATCTGAACCAAATGCCGGTCTGTGAGGTTGTGTTTGCGATAGAGAAAGGAAACAGGTTTTGAGTATTTGAAAGTAGAGCGAGGAAGCTCCGTTTCCTGTTTCTATGGGTTCCTCTGTGACCTGTGACCTCTTGGAGCTGTGGAAGCAAAATTCCTTAGTGGAAGAGTATACCAATTGTCTTTGTTGAAGCTGGAGGAGAGGGAATGGCATAATGTGAACATGGAAATATGCTGTCAGTGAAATCAGTTCAAGACAGAAGGGTGGGGATGTTGAGTAACTTCCCTTTCACACTGAGTAGCTGCAGAGAACACAAGAGACCTGTTCAGTGTCCCACTTGCATAACCTCATATGCCATTCTATGATGTAAGCAAAACTCAAGTTGCTTCTCCATTACAGATAGTCCTTGACCTATGACCATAACTGAGTCCAAAATTTCTGTTGCTAAGTGAGTTTTGCCCTGTTCTACATTCTCTCTTGCCACAATTGTTAAGTGAATCACTGCAGTTGTTAAGTTAGTAACACTAGATTACTAGGTTTCCTATGCCCAAAGTTACTTTCAGTGAATCTGGCTTCCCTGTTGACTTTGCTTGTCAGAAGGTTGCAAAAGGGGATCACATGACCCCCCCCCCCCAGGATGCTGCAACTGTCATAAATATGAGTTAGTTGACAAGCTTCTGACTTTTGATCACATCTCCATGGGGATGCTGCAACGACTGTAAGTGTGAAAAACTGTCATAAGTCACAAGTGCCGTTGTAACTTCAAACAATCACCAAATGAACTGCTGTAAGTCGAGGACTATCTAGTTTTGCTCTCCACACCATAATGTTCTATCTGTATACTGTATCTGTTCAGGTTTATATGTATATATCATCATTATTCCAAGGATCTTTAATGTACTCCTCATAACAGCACTACATAATGGAACATAGTAAAATAAGAATTAGCTTGAACTTAACCTGGATCCTTTATCCCAGAGTTCACCAACCTTTCCAGCTTGGCGGCCCAGAGGGGAGAGGGGCAAAAGAGAGGATGATTTGGGGGGGCAGGTGTGTGCACACGTGCATGCACATGCACGAGCACCAGTTGCTTGCGTGAGTGGGTCAGAGAGTGCCCATGATGCTCCCACAAGTGAGGTCCCAAGCGCTTGTGAAGCTCACACAAGTGAGGCCCCAAATGCTCACGCAAATGGGGCCATGAGCACCCACAACACTCACAGGTGTGGGGCCCAGAGGGTCTGCGACTCTCACTTGAGTGGGCCTGTTTGCGAACAGGCCATGGACCAGTAGTTGGGTCACAGGTTGGGGAACTCTGCTTTAGCCTGAGTTTCATCTGCCACCATAATTTCAATTTTCTATCACTACAAATTCTTCTATCTATCTTTCAGTCTGGGATGGTTGGTGCCACACATTAGTTTTATCCATTTTGCACAGCACATCTTATTTTTGTTTGCACAAGGCTTTGATTCTTTAGGGCAAGGATACATGAAGTCCCTTGCTATCATCCTAAAAATGTCTCACTTTTTTTCAACTGCTTAAGTAAGATTATCCAAAAGACGGGTGGTTAGCACATGATGCAAGTTGCTATAGAATAGATCAAACACTTGCTTGAAATGCCCATTGCAGCTGCCGATAATTTCCTATCCCCAATTTTTTTCCCAACTGACTTTCCCCATGAGACAGCAGAGGGAGCTTCCATCTCCTATCTTGACAAAGTGTCATATTAACTAGAAGGAGGACCCAGAGAATACATGTTCTCAGCGCACCTGATGGAACTGCAGCTTTAATTTCAACAATAATACATTGAATTTTTCTAAGGGAAGTTTCTGTTTCATGAAAATAGACGTGAGTCAAGTTAGTACAAGGGACGTGGTGGCTCAGTGAGTTAGGATGCTGAGCTTGTCGATCAGAAGGTCGGTAGTTTGGCTGGTCGAATCCTGAGTGCCGCATAACAGAGTGAGCGCCTGTTACTCGTCCCAGCTTCTGCCAACCTAGCAGTTCAAAAGCACGTAAAAATGCAAGTAGAAAAATAGGGACCACTACGGTGGGAAGGTACGTCTTTGGTGCGCCTTTGGCGTCTAGTCATGCCGACCACATGACCACGGACATGTCCTCGGACAAGCACTGGCTCTTCGGCTTTGAAACGGAGATGAGCACCGGCCCCTAGAGTTGGAAACGACTAGCACGCATGTGCGGGGGAACCTTTACATTTACCTTTTACAAGTTAGTACATATTGTTTCAAGGGCAGTTTACCTTACCAGTGCAAAATACCTTCAAATTCACTTCATAATATGAAACTCAACAGTACTGGGAAGCTCCTCCACGTTGGGATGACCAGATATATCTATCATTGCTGTAGGCACTATTTTTCATCCTGGACGCCCACCCCATTTTTATCCCCTGGTTATACCTGTGGGTGCAAAAACCATCAAAAAGGGAGCAAGCATCTTCTGGTTGCTATGAAGTGATGTGAGCGGCTGTATGCATCTTGCTAAGCTTGTAGCACATCAACTAATTGTAACTGAAAGGTGGACATCTCGGAGTGGACGTGGGCAGCCACTGAAACAAGATCCCATTTTCTCTGTGGTTAGTGCAAAGGCTCCCTACATTTCAGCAGCTGCTAGCCTCTCATTAACAGTCCTTCTTGTGAAATGGGCAAGACATAAACCACTCAGATTAGCCGGACAGAACTGCTGTGCTGACCTGCAACGGTAACAGTTAATCATAGGCCAAGCGGGATTGGAAAGAAACCAAGCAGTGACGATTCAGCCAGACATTCTGAATCGTTTGTGTTTACACTCCTGTGCTTTCTCTGTGTTTTGTAGCCTGTAATATGCCTTCACAGAAAGTAATTGCTGTGGAGGCGATTGGAGTAGGGTGTTCTTTGGCAGCCTAGAAAGGGAGAAGGAGGGACTCGTGAAACAGCAAAATCAAAGCTGAGACCCATAGCTAATTCAGGGCAGCAGATCAACCTTGCCCGGTCAAAATCAATTAGTCGTTGTTGGAAGAACATTTTTCATGAGACCTGATAGCAGTCAAAGGCCTGGATTTAATTAAAGAAAACAGGTGGAAAGTATTCACCCAGGAGGAAGAAGGAGCTATCACTGGTTTAATCATCTTCCATTGGAGGAAAGCCAATAATTTAACTTGGAATCCAGAAAAGGTCATAGGCGTGGAATATATGGAGCATTTGTTAGGTGTAGACAAAAAACCTGACAGGCAGGACCATGGACACATGATTAGCTGCCTAAAACTTCATAAGCAGAAGCAATGCTGGTTTTTCTAAGTCTTATTAGAAAACAATAAGCATTGCTATTAATGTCAGCTGATGGGAAGTTAACAATGAAACAATATAACAAGATTAGCTTCCTCATTCTAAGAAGGGCTTTGTTATTATACCGTAGTAACAGGGGTAATAAGAAAACACACAAGTTTCTTTCCAAGGTCTATCAGTCTAGAATTATGCAATTACAAGCAGCTTCGACTTATGGCTGGAAGTGAGCCCGGCAATTAGGCTCAATAATATTGCTAAGCACATTTGATTTGTGCTTAGATTGTAAGCCGCCCTGAGTCCTTGGAGAAGGGTGGGATATAAATGGGATTAAAAAATAAATAAATAAATAAAATAAGTCGTGATGGTCATAAAGCAGGGCATCACACAATCAACCCGATTTTACAACATTTTTTTGTGTGTCAGTTGAGCAAATGCACTGGTTGTTAAGTGATTGCTAAGTGAATGCTGCAGTCATTAAGTGAACTCGTTCTTTGCCATAGATATTTTTTGCAGGAAACTAGAAGAAAACATTGGTGTTCAACAAAAATGTAAATTACAGACATGTGACACTACAAATGGCTGTAAATGCAGGATAGTTGTTGAGCACCCAAAATGTGGACACATGGCCACAATGGGTGCAGGGCCATTGGAACTTCAGAACCAGGTTCTCGTTTTGGGACAGATTGTTGTAACAGTCACTGACTAGTCATAAATCAAGGCTACTTGTACCAAATTGAAAGTGACCATGGAGGTCTTTTAATGCAATTACCAGACATAGAGTTCTTGACATGTAACTGCTTGAGAGGAGAACCTCTAGTAAAGAAGAACTCTTCCCAAGAAGGGTTGATGACCAATTCCATGGTTAACTGTGAGAGGGACCTTGGAGTTCTAGTGGAAATCACTTGACCATGAGCCAGCAGTGTGCAGCAGCAACCAAAAAAGCTAATACAATCCTGGATTGTATAAACAGAGGCACAGAATCAAGATCACGTGAAGTACTAGTACCACTTTTCAAAGCCCTAGTAAGACCACACCTGGAATACTGCAGCCAATTTTGGTCACCTTATCACAAAAAAGATATTGAGTGTTTGGAAAAATTTCAGAGAAGAACAACTAAGATGATCAAAGGCCTGGAGGCTAAAACATACAAAGAACAGCTGCGGGACTTGGGTTTGCTAATCTAAAGAAAAGAAGAAATAGAGGAGACATGATAGCAGTGTTCCAGTATCTGAGGGGCTGCCACAAGGAAGATGGGGTCAGGTTGTTCACCAGAGCACCAGAGAGAAGGACGAGAAACAATAGTTGGGAGCTGATCAAGGAGAGAAGCAACCTGGAATTAAGGAGAAACTTCCTGACAGTGAGGACAATCAACCAGTGGAACAGCTTACCCCCAGAAATCATAAGTGCTCCATCACTGGAATTTTTTAAGAAGAGACTAGACAATCACCTGTCTGAGATGGTGTAGATTCTCCTGTTTGAGCAGGGGGCTGGACTAGAAGACCTCCAAGTTCCCTTCCAGCTCCTATTCTATTCTATTCTATTCTATTCTATTCTATTCTATTCTATTCTATTCTATTCTATTCTATTCTATTCTATTCTATTCTATTCTATTCTTATTGCCAGCAAGTTTCAATTTTACTAAAATCTGCTTTCCTAAAATTTCTACTTTTTTCTGGTTGCAAGCATCAGTTTTGCGCATCATTTTCATGGAATCATGAAATAATTAGAAAATGCTATTTAGGCTATAGTCCTACTTTCAACTCAGTGAACGAATCAAAATTAAAGTGACAAATATCTACCTAGCCTTATCTTGAACACCACCCAACAGGAAGAGTTTATCACCTTCCTGCATAATTGGTTCCACTATCAAACTCCTCTTACTGTAATAAATTACCTTGTTGGATTCAGAAAAATGTAGTTTCATTTTCTAAAAGTGCTCCTAATATATTTGGGACTTGCAGAACTGATGCATTCATATTAAAATTCAGATGGAACTAAATTCTAGTCTATTCTAATGAGGAAATGACAGAGTTCATATCAGGGAGAAGATAGGGAATTTGTGTATGTCAGGATAGTACTAGGATATAATTCTGGTGTTTTCTGGCAGATAGATAGCCTTGCACACTTAATAATATAGAAAAGAATAGAAACTCATAAACTCAGATAGTATATTTTAATGCAATTTCAAACACCAGGGAATCATTAGATAGATAAAATGCCTGATGTATATATTTCCATAATTTTAGAGTGTCAAGCTTCACAAGGACTTCTTGGCAATTTACAATTAAAAAAAGATTTAGAACTGTATAAGGCATTTAAATAAAAATAGAACCATGAACAGCAACCATTAAAAATACTTTTTGAGAAGAGTTAAAAAACTGAACACTTGGAGGATGGAACAGATGTATGTTCACTGTGCAAGTTCTCACAAAATCACAAAATGTGTCATTGATATCCGGTCTTTCCCACTATGATGACATCTGTTGAATTTTTATTCAAAATAAGTTGGTGCATCTATAAATTAGTCCAAGGAAATCTTATGCAACTATGTCCCCTGTTTTGTTCTCTTTTTTTGTATTTTTCCCTTTCTGGCATACATTTAGAGAAATACACAATCCTGAAAAAGCACTAAAGATAATATGAATTTATTTTCAGAGATTGAGCTATGATTCAGCATATTTCAAGTGTGTAATTCTCCCCACCTCTATTTTTTATGAAAAAGGAAGTGAAAATACTGAATTTGTGAAATTCATTAAATAGATGGTATAGGGCTGAAACCATTGCAACACCCTAACCAAAAAAAATAATAATCCAAAATGTCTAAACAGGATTGTTTGAGAAAGAGGATTTGTGATGTAATTTGCAGGAAGAAAGACTGTAAGATTATCTAGGAAAGGCCTTGGATTTCCCACCCTGGTCTTCTCCATTTCAATGAGAAATATAACTGCCTACGGTTTTATCACTGCAACAAATTAATCCGTAATTCTGATAATTTGGAAAGAGTAGCCTGCCTTTGGAGACTCCATTTCAGGAAAGTCAAAGGCACACTCAGAATGAAAACTCAGACAAAACAGAATTACATTTATATATATTCTGGTAAGTCATGTGAACTGCTTTCACTGTGAAGAGTTTCCGAAACCAGATTAAAGTGCATAAAAATATCACTTTCACTCACTTCCACTTTTCTGTGTTTTAAAAAATATCAAGATGTGGAGATCAGTAGAGCAAAGGAACCGACAGAAAAGAATATTTACAGTTCAGGGTTGAAATAAAGAGTCCTTGGTGCTTTCTGACCTTGGTTGTTTTCTCACCAATATTTTAATGCCCAATCGATGCTGACGATGTTACCTAGTTTGGGAAATGAAAACAACCAAGCTCAGAGAGCACCAAAGACCTTTCAGAGTAAAAGAAATTATAACCTTGTCTACTCTGTTTGCCCAAGGAGGAGACTGACACATTGACTGTTTCTTGAGGAACACTCCCCAGTTTGCTCTCACAAAGGCAACCTCCATCTTATTGCTTTGCATCAAAGAACATGTGTTCTGACTTCTACTAACACAACAGCCCAACAGTTCCTTCCTTCTTGAGATACTGTGGGTTTCTCCTTCTAGACCAGGGGTGTCAAACTGCTGGCTTGCGGGGCTGGAAGCATCATGCCAAAACTGCGCCCACTGTTGTGATTCAGTGTCAGCCTGTGCTCCCAGCAGCTGAGTCTGAGGAATCTGAGGAGGAGGAGGAGGGGTTTGGAGAGCCTTCAGTGTTGGAGGGAGGCTCTGATGCACTGCAGGACTCTCAGCCTGGCCCCTCCAATCGTGTTCCTCATGAGGCTCAGCTGTGTGAGGAAGAGGTGTCGGACTCAGAGGAGTCACAACTAAATCTGTTCAGAGACGCTAGAAGCAGAAGGCAATCCAGCAGAGCAGAGCAGAGAAAATCTATGAGGCAACTCAGTGAAAGGAGGAGAAGGCATCGAGAAGCCATACCTTGGGACAGATAATAAAAGGGGAAGGTGTGAACGGTGCTGGTTGCTGAAGGCAACCATTCGGAGATATTCAAAGAGAATCCTGGTCTGTTCTTTCTAATCTGTTTGACTCTTGTTTGTTGACTCTTGTTTGATGTTTTGAATCATTTACTGAAAAAAATATTCTGCTGCTTTTTTGTTTGAAAGACTTTATCATTTTTGAACTGTAAATAAATTTGGGTTGGTTTTTTTCCCAGCCTATTAATTTGTCAAAAAGAAAAAGGGGTTGTCCCTGTCACACAAACAGGGCCCTTCGTAGGCTGGAACAGAATACCCTCCCCACTGCCAGCAATGGGGGGAAAAGTCACAATACGTTGCGACACGTCACGTGATGTTGCAAGTTTGACAGCCCTGTTCTAGATCAAGCGGAGAGGAAGAATGATTCACTGGTGACTGCACTGGATGGTGTCAAGTACATGGAAAAGAGTCTCAGGCAAAAAAAACACCACAAAAAATATCAGTGGAAACCACCTGTCCTCAGAGACTTGCTTCATAGAAAGGAAATTGTCACTTGATTTATTGGCACAGAATGGAGAGGTCAGGGCCATGCTAACTGTTGTATGAGGAAGCATTGCTGAGAGCAGGAATCTGACCCAAGTAATGATTAATGAAGTAGGCTGTACAACCATAAGAGGAAAAAAAAAGATTTATTTAAAAAAACAGATTAAAGCAGTGGTTCTCAACTTTTCTTCACCACAGACCCCTTTAAATACCTTTTGTGGCCATGGACCATGGCCACAGATCCCCAATGATTTAACTCAAGATTTAAATCATCATTTCTTCAAGCCTTCACCAGCCCCTATGACAACATCATGGCCCCCAGGGATCTGCAGACCACAGGTTGAGAACCACTGGATTATAGGACTAGGCAAAGTTTGTCATTTAGCTAACTACATCCTATCAGGAGGAGAATCAGATAAGAACTACTCCATGGCATATGCATCCAGAAACAAAGGAAGACCTGAGATTAGCAATCCCTTACACAAAGAACAGACAGAAGGACAAAAAAAGAGTATACAAATATATCCTTAAGTCTCTGCCTAGAATTCAGGGTCCCCTTATGGAAGTAGATCACATGCTGAAAAACCTGTACCATTGAATTCACATCTCCAACAGCCATCCAGACAGAACACCTGGCCAGATGTTGCTGAAGCTGAAGAACAAATTGATATACAATTTGTCAAGAGTTGCTTAAGATAGCTTCATTTCCAACCTGCTTAAGCACCACAGATAAGATGTTTAAAGCTGACCTGCAGAAGCGATGAACAGGACTATTTTATTATTATTATTATAATTATTATTATTATTATTATTATTATTATTAATAATAATAATAATAATAAATTAAATTTTTATACCACCCTTCTCCCGAAGGACTCAGGGCGGTGTACAGGGCAATAAATATCAAAATGTAAATACAAAAGTTAAAAAAGAGTTAAAAAGAATTAAATAATTATGCCCAATATAATACAATAATAAAAGTGTGTTAAAACTAAATCCAACCCCAACCCCATCAGACTAGGCCAGATTGTTCAAATAAATAAGTTTTTAAATCGCGCCGGAAGGAGCGAAGGTCGGGGGTCATCCGGAGCTCAACCAGCAAGCAGTTCCACAGGTCTGGCGTGCCCACAGAGAACGCCCTCCCCCTGGGGGCCACCAATCGACATTCTCTGATCAGAGGCACCCTGAGGAGGCCCAATCTGTGGGAGCGCACTGGACGGAGGGAAGTTGATGCCGGCAGCAGGTACTGCCGTAGGTAATCCGGACCCATGCCATGTAGGGCTTTGTAGGTCGTAACCAGCACCTTGAATCTCACCCAGAGGGCAACTGGCAGCCAATGCAGCTCGCGGAGCAGAGGTGTAACATGGGAGTATCGGGAGACCCCCAACACAACTCGCGCGGCTGCATTCTGCACCAGTTGAAGCCTCCGAGTGGTCCTCAAGGGCAGCCCCATGTAGAGAGCGTTGCAGTAGTCCAAACGAGAGGTCACGAGCGCATGAGTGACTGTACGCAAGGCATCCTGGTCTAGATAGGGCCTCAACTGGCGCACCAGGCGAACCTATCAAAGAGTGAAGCTGGCATAGCAGTGCCTGCACTTTCTGCATCGCATGAGAAAAGCTCATCTTCCTTCCCCTGTTCTGACCATGTTGCACTCCAGGGCTCCCCAGTTCTCCCTCCGGTTCTGCCTCAGTTAAGAAGGAAATGTCCTGATAGTCCATGTGAGGACTGGCTTGACCGCAAGTTTGAGGAACTTGGGAGGGACTTATGACTCAGTCCTCACTTAGTGGCCATTCTGGAAACCGTTTCCTGAGCTGATCAATGTGTCGTCTGACAACTCGCCCTCCCTCCAACCCCACTTCATAAGATAGGGGTCCAGATGCCTTGGTAATTTGACCAGGAACCCACAGATTCCCATGACCATAGTTCCTGGTCCAAACCCAATCACCCATGTGCAGCTCCCTTGGGGGTTTTGGTCAAGAGGCTTCTGCTGCCACTCTATCTGGATGCAACCTGTCCAGTTTCGTAATCAAACGCCTCCCCCAACGTAGTTCTGCAGGACTTTTGCCTGTAGCAGTGCAGGGCGTAGAATGCTGGCAGAGAAAAAAATCTGCCAATCTGTGATGCCAGTCACCTGTGACAAAGCGCTTGAGTGCTTCCTTCGTTGTCCTCACCATGCGTTCAGCTTGACCATTAGAAGACAGATGAAAGGGCTCAGACATTGCATGTCTGATGAGATTAGCTCTAAGGAAGGCCTGAAATTCAGCAGCAGTGAATAGGGCCACATTGTCTGAAACTAAGACATCTGGCAACCCATGTGTGGCAAAGTTTTCTCAGCACCTGGATGGTCCTAGCAGTAGTCATGTTAGGAACTGGAATTACTTCCAGCCATTTTGAGTGGCTATCCACTACTATAAGGAAGAGCTGTCCCTGAAAAGGCCCAGCGTAGTCTATGTGAACCTTAGACCAGGGAGAATGCGTTTCCTCCCACCTGTTAACTGGAGCCCGTGGCATTTCAGGCCTAGATTGCTGGCATGTATAACAACCATGGACTTGAGCCTCAATGGCCTTATCAAGGCCAGGCCCACCAGAGGTAGCTTCTAGCTAAAGCTTTCATTCTGACAATGCCTGGATGGCCTTCATGTAATGATTGTAACACCCTGTCTCTTAGGGAAGTGTGAATTATGACTCTGTTTCCCCATAAAATGCACCCTTTATGTGCGGATAACTCATGCCTCCTGACAAAATAGCTCTGAAATTCTGAGCCTGGACTTTTATCCAACCAGCCCGTGTATACCCATGACAACACTCTACTAAGTATTTTATCTGTGACAGTTTCAGCAGCAATGTCCCCTGCATGGAGGGGAAATTCAGGTATGTCCTGTATGGACAATATTCTAGCAGCTGGAGCCTGATCTGGATCCATTAGTGGCAGTGGTAGTCTGCTGAGGCCATCAGCATGGCCCATTTCCTTGCCCGGTTTGTGAATTAATTTAAAATTGTATGCAGATAGGAAAATAGACCATCTCAGCATTCTTGGAGATAGTATGTGGGGGGTTTGTTTATCTGTTGTGAAAAGTCCCAACAGAGGTTTGTGGTCAGTGTATACTGTGAAATCCCTGCCATATAAATAGTCATGGAATTTTTTTATTCCAGCAATGATGACCAGGGCCTCTTTATCAATCTGAGCATAGTTACGCTCAGCAGAAGACAATGTCCTTGAGTAAAATGCTATAGGAACCTGTTTCCCTTTTTTTTCCTATGTGACTTAAAACTGCCCCCACCCCATAGGGAGATGCATCACATGCAAGACATACAGGTTTAGACTCTTTGTAGTGAGTTACAGTGGACTTTTCTGACAATAGTGCTTTTAAATCCTGGAAACTTTTTTCATGTAAGTTAGTCCATTTCCATGGAGCTTTCTTATTGTAGAAGCCTGTGGAGGGGCTCTTCTATTGCTGCCTTATGAGGTAGAAATGTGTGATAGAAGTTTAGAAGGCCCAAGAATGCTTGTACCTCTCCTTTTGATTTGGGCCTAGGAGCCATTTTAATGGCCTTCACTTTAGAATCAGCGGGGTGAATGCCGTTAGCATTAATTCAGAAACCCAGGAATTCTGTTGAAGAAACCCCAATACTACACTTGTTCTTTTTGAATTTGAGGCCTGCTTCATGAAGCCTCTGCAAGACAGTCCTGAGCCTACTGGCCAACACTTCTGGGGATTTCCCCGCAATAAGAACATCATCAAAATGAGGACAGACACCCTGAATACCCTTGAGTGTACACTCCATGATTCCCTGAAAAATACCCGGTGCAACACTGACTCCAAACTGTAAGCATTTAACTTTGAAAGCCCCCCTGTGAGTCACAATTGTTTGAGCCGTGGCGGTGACCTCATCAAATGGCAATTGCTGATAGGCCTGTGCTAAATCAAGTTTAGCAAAAATAGTACCCCCTTGCAAGGAGGCTAAAATATGATTGACCACTGGGACCAGGTAAGCCTGTTGCTTGAGGGCTTTATTTAGAGTGCATTTATAGTCAGCACAAATGCGAACTTCCATTGGCTTTAAGTGGGATGACTATAGGAGTTTCCCACTCCCCACCATTGACAGGCTGTAACACGCCCTGTTCTACGAGCTTATCAATTTCGGAATCAATTTTATATTTTAAGGCAAAGAGGACCCTACGAGGCTTAACCCTGATTGGAACTACGTTGGGATCTAACTTAAATGAGATAGGCGGACCTGTGTATGTGCCTAGGGTTGAATAAAAAACATCCACATATTCCTCACATACTGATGCGAGGTCTGCAGTTTGCGTCCGGTTTATGCCAATAATCTGAATACCTAAGGCATCACACCAATCGAGTCCAATGAGACTCGTTCTCTGGCCCCCTACTACTATTACATCCAGGTGCCCCAAAAACCCTTTAAACCTTACCAACAAAGTGGCTTCTCCCATAACTTTAACGTGAGCATTTTGAAAATCTGTTAGGATTATATCTGAGGGTCTTAGTTTGGCCTAATTGTTACTGTGCCTACACACGAAGTTAAAAGTGTCTTGAGAAATAATTGAAACTGCAGAGCCAGAGTCCAATTCCATCTTACATAGAACTCCTTGTAGCTCTATCATGAGCTTAAGTTTGGGTTTGAGGGGGCGTCAAGCCCCGGTGCAGCATACGCTTCTACGGCTTCTGAAAAAACCCGCACTAACTGGACCCTGGGCCCCAGTACCTCTCCTAGTCAGTTCTTCTGACTGGTGTTTGGGTGGCCGGTCTCTCTGGCAGGCTCTGCAAACCACTGCAATGTGGCCTGTCCTTCCACAAGCTTTGCACATGGCTGAACGAAATCTGCAGTTGACACAAAAATGGTTGCTGCCGCACCCCTTACATCTCGGTAAGAGAACTGCCTTGTAATTGTCCTCTCGCTGCTGGCTGTTTCGGTGTTGCATGTTGGGCTGCTTTTGGAGTTGGTTGATTTCAGGTTCTTCCTCCTCGGAGAATTCTTCAGTGTGTTTGGCATCCTCACGGTGGACTGTTTCTTCAAACTTTGTCAATTTGGCAGGCTGCACTGTTTGAACGGTGCCCCCGGCAGCTTTGTCGGCCATTACCTCATGTTGTGCTTCAGAAAATGTTAAATTTGGCCTAGCAAAGAGTCTTTGCTGAAGCCTTCTGTCCCGTAGGCTGCAGAAGAGCCGGTCTCGTAGTCGCTGTTCTAAATTTGAAAATTTGCAAAGACGTGCAGCCTGCCTCAGGCCCGCTATGAACTCGGAAGCTGATTCACCCGGTTGCTGCACTCTTTGGTCGAACCTGAACCGCCAAGACATTACAGACATCTTGAGCTGGAAGTGCCCGGTTAGCTTCCTTTTGAGGTCTCCGTAGGAGACTGCTTCGATCGGTGTCAGCACAAAAAGTTTCTCAGACAAATCAAAGGTTTCTGGGCTGCATACACAGAGTAGCGTTGCGGCCTTCAGTCCTTCTTCCATGATCTGATTGGCCCTGAGGTAGTTTTCTACTTGTGATAGATATGATGACCATTCCTCCGGGTGTTTCACATCGAATTCTCTGTTTCCCGACCTTTGACATTCTTTTGCTGGTTCCTGCATTCTTCCGGATCCTGCTTCCAGGCTCAGGGAATGAGTCCACTGAGCACGAGGTTGCTAGTGTAGCTTGCTAACCAACCTTGAGAGAGGGGGGGAAATGCCTTTTCCCTCCAGCATGCACTGCCTTTCCCTCGTAGACTTCAACTCTTAATCAGTGAAGCAGGATCCCACCCTCATCGCCACTGTTACTGTAAATAGCAGGTACTTTGGCGCAGGAATGAAGACACAAAGCTGAGTACAAGGTAACTCATAGTTTATTTCGTGCAGAAACTGTACTGGGGAAAAGGTTGCAACTAGCCACAATATATAGTCTAGCCTCTAGGCGGTAACCAATAGGTTTGAATCAACCATTGCCACCTGGAGATAGCCATTTACAGCACAGGAGACTTGTAGTCTGGGTTGCTGGAGAGCCGTTAGCTGCTCCAGCAACCCACGTGATATTCTTTAAAAGCCCAGTACATAACAGGAACAATGTTTGTGAGGAAACAAGAGAATTGCTAGTGAGTCCGTTTCTGCACTCAGCTTAGTTTTCCTTCCCTACGACATCACAGTCCCTGTATTACAGTATCATTTTTCTGAGCAACATACACTGATAATATGACTCATAAGCACCATTGTGTAACATCATCTTTCCTAGTTTCTTTGTAAGCACCATTCTTTTTACAGAGCACCATTCTCTGTGCTTACAGAGAACCGCACAATTCTGTGTAAGTTCCATGATGTAACATCATCTAGGTAAAGGTAAAGGTTCCCCCGCACATGCATGCTAGTCGTTTCCGACTCTAGGGGCTGGTGCTCATCTCCGTTTCAAAGCCGAAGAGCCAGCGCTTGTCCGAGGACATCTCCATGGTCATGTGGCCGTCATGACTAGACGCCAAAGGCGCACGGAACGCTGTTACCTTCCCACCGCAGTGGTCCCTATTTTTCTACTTGCATTTTTACGTGCTTTCAAAATGCTAGGTTGGCAGAAGCTGGGACAAGTAACAGGCGCTCACTCTGCTACACGGCACTCGGGATTCAACCCGCCAAGCTGCCGACCTTCTGATCGACAAGCTCAGCGTCCTAACCCACTGAGCCACCGCGTCCCTTAACATCATCTACTTCTTGCTAGTTTCTCTATAAACTTCTGATAAAAGATTTGAAGCAGCAAGTTTCAGTTGATCCTGTGAATGTCTGGAAGTGCCCTATATTGTTGTCTTGAAGCTAACAATAGTTAGAAAATCAACAGAAGTAATAAACTTTCTTAAAAAGAAAATCTACATTTTCTTCTTTCAAGGAAATTTGTTTTTTCAGGAGAAAACAATTTATATGCACACAAAGACAGGAAATCCAGGTGTGGCCATATTCCATCAAAACGTTGTTGCTGAATTGTAATTTTAAAAGTGATAAAAGCAGAAGATTGTTATATGGAAAGGAAGCTTGCATCGTATGCCACAACACAGGTTTTTCATTTTGTCGTCATCGTGATTCCTCTCAAATGTGACGTTAAGAGCACCACAAGAGCAAAGTAGAATGTAAATATAATAAAATAAGCGTCTCAGAAATTTCTGACAGTCTGAACATTGTGCAGTCCTTGGTGTTCTCTGAACCTGATTGTTTTCATTACCAAACTACTGTAGGTAACATCCTTAGTGCTTCTATTCTAGGGAATGGGGTTTTGCTCTCATTTTATATTCTAGTGGCTTGCCCTGTCATTGTCAGCAGGAGTGGTTTTGATGGTTCCTTAACTACACTGTTGTTTACTGTTAGCTTGTTTGTCTGAGTTGACAACTTAGAGTTCAACTCTAAGTTGATAATGAAAAATCTACAACAAAACAACCAGAGAGTACCAAGGACCCCACATTTCAACTGCATACTACAAATATTGTCTTCAATCCAATGATTATTCGACCTAAAGTGTAGAAACAGAAGTTGATTCTTCCAATATCTTCTACCCATCACCCATTCAAGTTTTCAGAAGAAAGCAATTAGGTTTGCTTTAAGCATTTGTCATAGATGAAGACGTAAACTTTAGAAAAGAGATGTGTTCTTGACTCTTTGACAGAATTACCTGGTACATTATATTTAACTCAGTAGTGAATAAAACATTAAAAAGTTTCACACTAGACTAAAAGTGTTGATTTTATGATTTGGTTGCTTAGTTGAGAATGCTATCAAAAAGTTCTAGGAAGAAATATATCAAAACATGGAAGGTTAAATATGTTCTGAAGTAGCTTTTGGCTATAGTTTATATGTCTTTTCAGTGCCACAACTAAGTCATACAACTTTTTCACAAATTAATGTGCTTCTTGTCACAAACATGTAAGTTTGCAATACATGTTTTGCTTTAGCTCTACACAGCAGGAAGTTAGACAATCTGTTGGGCATGGCTAAATTTGACATAGGTTTGTTTCCAAAATATATAGAAAGATTTGCTTGCTCTGGTTATTAAAAGAATGGCCCATTAACAGATATTTTTATCAGTCTTCTGCAACCTGATAATGAACCTCTTTTTATTATGGCCATTGTTGGTGTGAATTATGCGGTATTGTGTCCCAACACATTTGGAAAACAGAAAATTATGCCTAAATGAAAGTAATTGTCACATAGATTTCCTATTTAAAAAATATCCTCTAAAAGAAGAAAACTAGCATATTAGTCACATATTTTTAAAAAGTCAGCCTACATGCCAATACTAAAGAAAGGAGACTTAACCAGAAACCAAATGTACAAACTAATGTATAATTTCCTTAATTTCACATGCTAGCAAAACAATACTTAAGATCAGCCAATACTGATTAGAGCCAAAAGTGAACAAGGAAATGCCAGATATTGTAGCTGAGTTTCAAAAAGATCTTGAGGCATGTATAACAAGGTTCAAATTATCATATTTTAAGCACTTTATACTGCTGGGAAAATGGGAAGGAAAAATAAAACCAGTAACCAAACATAAATAACCAATAGCAAAGGTGGTAGATGGTTTTATTACAGTATTAATGGGTGCACCATTGGAAGACATGAAGAAATAAGTTGAGAACACATTATGTATCCTGGAAGAGGTTGATCTATGTCAGGGGTCTTCAAACTTGGCCCTTTTATGACTTGTGGACTTCAACTCCCAGAATTCCTCAGGCAGGCACACTGGCTGAGGAATTCTGGAAGCTGAAGTCCACAAGTCATAAAAGGGCCAAGTCTGAAGTTCCTGATCTATGTAATAGCTGAGAGTTGACACCAACTTGATAATTAGTCAACCAAAATTTTATATACTGTATGCAGTTATTATCAGTTGGTCACATAGTCAGCCATATGTTTGGTGTGTAATTCAAACTTTGTATATGCCAATCTTCTTGACTATAGCTGTTATTTGTTACATTATTATTTCCAATACTTCTTTAATCTTCTTTATTTCTCAGTGATATTTCTTGATCAGGTATTTTTCAGTCTTCTTGTTCTATAGTTTCTTTTCTTTCATCTGTTCTAGCTTGCTTGCATCTGATCTTAGCATGCTGATCTTATTTTCCAGCCTTATCTTCCAGTCTGGCGGTGCACAATTTGCCCTTTTTTTTCCTTGCTGGCTGACTTTACATCCAAGATGTTAAGTTATAATTGCAACCATGCTGTACATTAGTTGGTTTGTTTCTTGCAGTGAGCTGTTGCTTATATTTGATATTACAGTATTGGCATGTTTTAATGCCTGGACTAGCTGTTTGTTTGTAATAAGCTTCAGTGCTGGCAAACCTACTCTTTTGTTTTTGGACTGTTCTAGATGTTCAGTTATTCTTTCTTTCAATACTTCATTTTTACTTAGAGAGCTTTGTTCTTTCTGAGGAGAAGGCAGAGGAAAGGGTATTATTTCCCATATACTAAAGAAATAGAATCCAACAGTCTGATACCTCAAAACTTATTTTTGTATAGTGCACTTGTACTCCAATGTTGTATACTGCCATAACACAAGTAGAAATTGCAGCTTTTGTCTGACTGAGGAACATAATTAAAGTGGTATTTTGGATACATATACTTTTCATACTATAGAAATGCTAGCCATATGGGCTCATTATCTCTAACCAGATTGTCATTATGATGCTGCCAGAGAAATAGTTGGCGTTGTGCCAGAAATATTCCATTAGGGAATGGAGCTGATCTATTCTTTACAATGGTGACTTTTTAAGTGACTCGATGCAAGAAAAAAGGATTTTAGATGGTTTCTCCATGGCAGCTGCTTCATAGTTATGTTTTGATGGGAACTTAATTTAGAAAAAATAATAAGCTGGCCATGAAACCCTTTAGAATAACTTAAATCCATTATTTGTTGTCTGTAGCATCACCCAACAATCCAACTACATAACCCCTTTATAACAGAATAATTTAGCAATGAAGTCCCCATACCAGATAGAAACAAACCCACCTCCTAACCAATAAATTATTCTTTCTCTCCAGCAAAGTTCCATTCAGCATCAACTGAGATTCTAAGCCAAATGTGGGCTTGGTTAGCTTCAGAGCTGTGATTAAATAGAGACACGGTGTCTTATTAAATGATCTACATGCTGGGTATTTTTAAACCCTTTACAGTTATGCTGGAGACAAAGGCACAACACATGATTTGTTTGCTGCCTAAAAGAGATTCTACTCCCAAGGAAAATAATCTAATCCTTCTATTTTTCCTACTGTTTAAGAGGGCAGATAAACAAAGGGTATCAGTCGCCCTAAGCCTTTACATGTTCAAATCCTCATGGGTTTTGGAAAATCACTAAAAATCCTGCTACTTCCTAAATCTACCTTACCAGAGCAACATTCCTGTCTGGTGTTATTGGTTGGTGACCATTTTTATTCTTTATTTAAGTGAGCTTGTATGTACATCTTCCTCTAATTTGTGTAACTATACAGGCAGTCCTCAATTTACAACCACAACCGAGCCCAAAATTTCTGTTTACTAAGCGAGTCATTTGTTAAGAGAGTTTTGCCCCCGTGTTACAACTTTTCTTGCCACCGTTGTTAAGTGAATCACTGCAGTTCTTAAGTTAGTAACACAGTTACTAAGTGAATCTGGCTTCCCCGTTGACTTTCCTTGTCAAAAGATTGCAAAAGGAGGTCACAGGACCCCAGGACACTGCAACCCTCATAAATATGAGTCAGTTGTCAAGTGTCTGAATTTTCATCAAGTCATCATGGGGGACGCTGCAACGGTGGTAAGCAGTGGTGGGATTCAGCCAGTTCACACCAGTTCGGCAGAGCTGATACCTAATGAGAAGGATCCGTATTCTGCATCAAGTAAACACTAAAGAAAGTTAAAACAGTCTGGCAGCGAAAATCCAGGGACTAGGGTGCATTCCAGATTGCAGCAAGCAAGGGATTAGAGGCATGTGGAAGTACGCTAGTCTGGCCATTTCAGAGCCAGCCCAAAAGCACCCTATCCAATTGTTGTTGGGGCTTCATTTCCAAAGACCCTCTGCACAGGCTCCAGACAAAACCCTGGGACTGAAAAAGCAGCAATGGGAGCAAAGGGCTGTTCAAAGGAGGAGGAAGAAAAAGAAAGTGGGAGAAGTCACTACTGAACAGGTGAGGCATGACGGGTGTTGGGATGTGGTAGGCCTGGCTGTGGGGGCCCTTCAGCATGGTAAGTGATTGCGGGGTGCATGGGGCAGCTCCCCCTCCTCCCCCACCTGTTTCATGGCAGTGCCCCCACACCTCCCCCCTCCTTCCCTCCCTGCAGAGAAGCAGTTGTTAAATTATTTGAATCCCGCCACTGGTTGTAAGTGTGATAAAGTTATAAGTCACTTTTTTTCAATGCCATTGTAATTTTGAACGGTCACTAAGGAGCCTTGGTGGAGCAGTGGGCTAATGCCTCCTTAAGTAACACCAGCTGCCTGCAATTAGTGCAGGTTCGAGTCCCACCAGGCTGAAGGTTGACTCAGCCTTCCATCCTTCCGAGGTAGGTAAAATGAGGACCCAGATTGTTGGGGGCAATAAGCTGACTTTGTAATAATGCCACTTGGGGGGGGGCGGAAAGCCCTAATAAGCAGGCATATACATAGAATGAAGGCTATTGCTAAGCACATTAGTTTGTGCTTAAATTGTAAGCCGCCCTGAGTCTTCGGAGGAGGGCGGGATATAAATGGGATTAAAATAAATAAATAAATAAATAAATAAATAAATAAATGAACTGTTGTAAATCGTGGGCTACCTGTAATCATTTGAGAAGCTTTAAAAAGTGGAGATTGAAGGTCATCAATTCTGGGCAGGAAAGGCTGGCAGAGCATTCCTTACATTTCTGCGTGACATCTTCAGAAAGGTGTAACTGCGGGGATGAAAAAAATGAACAAGTACGGTGAATAAAGTGAGCATTCACAGTGTACGTTTTCCCCATCTTCCATTCTAACCATTACCTTTTTTCAGTTGGACTAAGAGATACTGTACTGTGTTAGAGTGTTGTTTTTTTTAATTTTATATATAAAAAACCCCTGTATATTAGTTTGCTAACAGACCAGTTATCTGGCCATCTCCTTTTGTGAAGTCTAAACCAATTGTCAAATTTAAGAAGAATCACTTTTGAATGGACCAATGTAAGAATCTGCTTCCCATGGATTTGGAAGGTGGAAATGTTGCAGAAAATTGGATAGGAGGAGGCAGAATTTTATGGTAACAGTTTAGTAATTTAATTAATATTTCAAAAGGATATGGATCCTGAATTCAGTGGTCAATAGACAGTGTGGTTTATCTGGTTCTTTTTATTATTCAAATCATCTGCATCCTAATTCATGCTCTTGATGGCAAATGTACCCACATACCAATCTGGAAATTCAATTTGAATTTGTTCCTTGGAGAATCACCTTCCATTTAATTAAGAGAACATGAAAAGCCTTCCTTCTCATCAAACCGAATAACATTGAAGACATAAAAGCAGCCAGAAGCTGGTATCTAGAAGTTTATTGGTTAAACCTTGTAATCATATTTGAAAAGACACTAATGGTGAGATCAAACAGCGGAAATATGCTGCTTTAGGTTGTTATAGTAACAGGCAGGGCAGCTCACAGAACACTTTCATAAGAGTTTGAAACACGGTGTTCCGACTTCTAAGAAGAGATTCAATTGGAAAATGTGTATGGCTGAATCATGACAAGAAGGAGATGTTGTTGTAAAATTGCACTGTCCCATTGGGGAACACAGTAAGGTCTTCTTAGCAATTAGCATTCTCTCTGTCTCTCTCTCTCTTTCTCTCTCTCTCTCTCTCTCTTTCTCTTTTTTTTTTTATTAAAAAGTTTTACAATACATTTTTTCTTTAACCAACCAAAAAAAAGAAGAAAAAAAACCCCTCCCAACCCCCTCCCCCCCACCCTCTTCCCCCTCCCCAACCCTCCCCAACCCCTCCCTCCCTTTCCCCTCCCCCCCCTCCCCGCTTCCCAGAGCAAAATACAGGGTATAAAAATACAAACAATCATAATCTAACTTACGCAAACAATCCTAAACTATTAAAACTACCGAACTTTAACTCATATAAGAAAATTCCAAACATATATATATATATCATATCAATAATTATACAAATACAGAATAATACTTTCCAATCTAATACCAAAACACAGGGTATTAAAATACAAACAATCATGATCTAACTTACGCAAACAATCCTAAACTATTCAAACTATCAAACTTTAACTCATATAGGTAAATTCCAAACATACATATATATATATCATATCAATAATTATTCAAATACAAAATAATACCTTCCAATCTGATATCCAATAAAAACAATCTCAAATAAACCAATTTATATCAATTGTCTAAAACTATTCCTCATTCCAACTAAGCTTTAAATTCACATTATCCTAATGTGTTATACAACTTAAAATACCATAGATTACTTTCCAAACTTAAGAAATTTTTATATAATCACATCATTCTTATATTCTTATATTCTATTACCTATTCCAATATTACCCATAAAAATATTACAAATTAACTTCAATCACAAAAAAACCAATTTATATCAATTTTATAAAACTATTCTTCTATCCAACTAAAAGCTTAAAATTTTTCATCCAAATAACAAATCATAACCTACAGAATATTAATAAACACTACTACAAATCTTCCCAATTAACTTTCCATAATCATCTTAGAACTAAAGCAACACGAAATATTACATAATTATTTTATAAGGGTAAAAAATATATCCCCAAATATTTAGTCCTTCTAGCAATTCCAATTCCCATAATCCTTATTACATTATTGTCTCTTACAGTTATGTGACTAAATCTTCAGGCTTGATTCATTCGTCCAGAAGTAACACGCCTCTTCCAATTTCTGGCCTTCTCCAGTGATAATGAAATTTGACCCACTCCTGTATCTTTCACATCTGCCTGCGTTAACCCTTCAGCAACATGCAGGTTCTCCCTGGAACGTTGAGACTCTCTCTCACCTTTTTTCTTTGTAGATTCCAAAGATGGTATGGGGACTGCTTTTAAAACATTACTGTAGAAATCACGTGCCTGAATCTCCGTGGTAAAACAGTACCTCGTACCTTCATAGGTCACCACCATCCCCACTGGTATTTGCCACCTAAACTTAATATCACGTCGTCTCAATTCTTGTGTCAAAAAAGCAAATTCCTTCCTTTTCCTTAAAATCTTTGCAGGGATCTCTTTTAAAATCAGAACTTTTTGCTCAGCAATTACAAAATCAATGTTGTAGGAGGCCTGGATAACTTCATTTCTAATCATTCTCTTTGTAAAATAAACCACCACATCTCTAGGTAGATTCCTTTGTCTTGCGATCCACGAATTAACACGGAAGATTTTATCTATATCTTGCATTATTTCATCTGCTGGTCGCTTCAACACCCCTTCCAAAGCCTCAGAAACCATTTTCTCCAAATTTTCCTTAGGATTTTCTATTAGGCCTCTGATTCTTAAAGCAGACTCCATCTGAGAATATTGTGTCGAAATCAAATCATAATTCATTTTCTCTATTACATTTTCAGTTTCTGTCATTTTGGCTTCCAATCTAATATCATTTTGAGCAAGATCTTCCACTCTGTCATCCAAAATCTCAATACTTTTAACCATGCCCTCTATTGCAGATGTGATGTCTGCTCTCATTTCTTTTAATTTCTCTGTAAACTTCTCCTCCAACTTTTTCTCCATTATCTCAACAAATTGCTGCATTTGCTTTTCCATAGTCTCTTGCAACAGATTCTGCAAATCTTTTGCTGTAAAAGCTGATACAGATTCAGATGCAGAGGACAATGAAGTTTTCACCGAAGACTGCTGCCTCAGGGCAGGAACTTTAGAAGATATAGCTGCCATTTTCACCCTCTATTGTTAACTACGCACTTTCACATGCAGATTCAGCAAAGTCCATTGAGTTAAAGATCAAAGCATCATCTTCTCTCTCTCTCTTTCTCTTAACTCTTCCATTGGCTTGTCTCCCTCTTTAAGAAAAGAGAAAGTGAGAGAGATTCACAAAAATGAGAGTTCGGGGAAAAATTCAGAGAAGAGCTACTAAGATGATCAAAGGCCTGGAGACTAAAACATACAAAGAATGGCTGCAGGACTTGGGTTTGGCTAGTCTAAAAAAAAGAAGAAATAGGGGAGAGATGATAGCAGTATTCCAGTATTTGAGGGGCTGCCACAAAGAAGAGGGGGTCATGTTATTCACCAAAGCACCAGAGGGAAGGATGAGAAACAATGGTTGGAAACTGATCAAAGTGAGAAACAACCTGGAATTAAGGAGAAACTTCCTAACAGTGAGGACTATCAACCAGTGGAACAGTTTGCCCCCAGAAATCGTGGGAGCTCCATCACTGGAGATTTCAAGAAGAAACTGGACATTCACTTGTTTGGGATGGTATAGGTTCTCCTGCTTGAGGAGGGGGCTGGACTAGAAGACCTCCAAGGTCCCTTCCAGCTCTATTCTATTCTAGCCAAAATGAGTTTGCATGAGAGACGTGACAATGAATTGCTTTCAGTAGGAATGCTTGAGTCATATTCAGTTTGCTTTTTTCATCAACCCAACTAGATTTGTTCATTATTGATTATGACTAACTTTTCTGTCCCAGCCTATGAATTATCTTGGACATGTAAACATTCACAAGAAAAATAAGATTAAGAAATGACAATCAGCCAACAGCATAATGATGGAATGACAACCTTCCTAAATAGAAAGTATTTAATTGATCAGCAAAGGATCAGCAACTGCAAAGACATCATGAACTGCTATGGCAAAAGGCTCCCTAATTAAGAGCAGCCAATGAAAGGCCTTTTTTTTTAATCTCATGATTTTATTGTGTTATGAATGTATAAAATACAAAGGGGAAAAAATAGGAAATTAAGGGAAGGAAAAAGAGAGGGGAAAAGAAAATAGGAGGTACAAGGAAGAAAGGGGGGAAGCATTGACTTCTAACTCTTTTTAGCACAGTACAAAATAACAACATTCCAGCCTCAACTTTTTACTTTTATATATTAGTATATAACTAGCCATTTCTATCTATCTAATCTATCTAATCGGCAAAACCAAAGTCAAAGTTTCATTTCTTTTCATCACAAGCACAAAATCCAGAAGTGATATCCAAATTAAAAAAAACATAATTCAATATATTCTCCTCTTTGAATAAAACAATAAATTTAACCATTTCAGCTTTATCTGCCTTGCTCTGGAAATAATATGTATTTCTATTTGCACTTAGTAAACTTTATTAACTATCCCCATTTATATTAACAAAATTCACTGTGTTCTTTCAGATTCTTTAACCTTAAAGGGAAAAATACTTTTTAAAACCCTAAACTTTTTGTCATGGTTCTGACAGATGAAACTCTTCAAAAGAACATCGAGGTACTGTTTACCTTAAAGGATCTTTTATTTGAGTAACATAATATCGGCACTTACATAATCAAAGCCAAAAACTGAATTCCCCTCCCCTGGGCCCATAGTATCAAAGCACAATTCCCTCCTCCAATTAACAGTCATAAATCACATTCCCCAATTAGCTTGAAGCGTGGGCTTCCTCTCCAGGTCTCCAGCCTGCCAATTCTTTATCAGTTCTGGGCTCAATAACCTTGATTCTCACGCTACGTTTAGTGTTGTTATGTCTAGCTGGACTCTTATTCACATCCTCCCCACCCAGCATCATCTAACTCTAAAAGCGAAAGGGAGAAAATGGCTACATTTCCATCTGTTGTCAATGCAAAAACATCCGATGTTAGCAGCGTCGACACTTTTCTTTAAAAATATTTCTAAAATCAAAACATTCTAATACATCTTTTTTTAAAAAAAAAAACTTCCTCTTAACATCCATATTTTAAAGCTCACTTTCAGACCAATAAAATTCCAACTAGCTCCAATTGACTCATTAAATTTAGATCACTTCCTCCAAGTTACCCTCATAGAATATATATTTTTCTTCCTGTATACATCCTTTTTAAAACTCTAAACTTTTCTTTAAGCTAGTACCTCTTTTTCTTTAACTTACTCTTAACATATGAAAGGCCCTTTTTTTGAGGCTACCACTAATTATATATTGGATTTTTTTTTAAAAAAAAAAGGCTTTTCATCAGATCTTAAGAAACTGGAGCATGGACAGTCAAGACACCTTGTACCTCAGACCTTTAAGGTAGGTTTGCCATATTTAAGTTCCCTAAATCCAGCTGACTTCTCTTTAGCAAAAAGTTTTACACCTTTATGTATGTTTGCTTCCATTTAAAGGCAGTCCTCCACTTACAACAGTTTGTTTAGTGACTGTTCAAAGTTACAATGGCACTGGGAAAAGCGAGTTATGAGTGTTTTTCACACTTACAACTGTTCTAGCATTCCCAGGGTCACTTGATCAAAATTCGGATGCTTGGCAACTGACTCATATTTATGAAGGTTGCAGTGGCCCAAGGCCATATGATCAAAATTCAATCAGCTTGGCAACCGACTCATACTTATGACCATTGCAGTATCCTGGGGTCATGTGATCACTTTTTGCAACCTTCTGGCAAGCAAAGTCAATGGGGAAATCAGAGTCACTTACCAGCCATGTTACTAACATAATAACTGTAGTGATTCACTTAATAACTGTAGCAAGATAGGTCATAAAATGGGGCAAAATTCATTTAACAACTGTCTCGCTTAGCAACAGAAATTCTGGGCTCAGTTGTGATCATAAGTTGAGGACTACCTATATTAAGCAATCACATTTTTTTACAATCCAGAAGTGGCAATTTTACTTTTAAGACTTTAAGCATTTTCATAGGACAGGCAGCCATAAATGTCATACTAATGACCACGACTGAGCAATCAAAGTCCTGCTGCTTTTTTTGTATTCATCATATTTTAAAATCTTATCAGTATTCTTGAGCACTTGCCAAAGCAGACAATTCCATGCCAATTAATCAACCAAACCAATTTACTGAAAATACATTTGAAAAATCAATTAATCAAGTCAATGAATCCATCTCTGAATATAGAGAAACAGCTTTGTTCTTGCCAATGTTTCAAAAAGAGGGCCGCCTGAGCTGAGAGTTTGGGCGGCTGAAGGATTGAGCCCCCCCGAAGCCTGGGTTGCTCCGAGCTGCGCAGCGCCCCTGCTCCGGGATTTATGGAGCAGAGCCAGGCGTTAGCAACCACCCCTGCCAAAAGGAAATACCTTTGATTATCAAGATGCAGGCAGAGCGGTACAGGAGGTCAAGGTGATGTGGACTCTTATCTTTACTCTCTAGCTCAATGGATTTTATAGCTTCAAAGTGAAAGTGCGCAATAAGTGAAAGTGGGGGAAGATGGCGGCTAAAACTTCTAAAGCTCTTCGGAGTGCGGGGTCTTCCCTGGTGCAACAGACCTCATTGCAAGCTTTGCTTCCTCCTGCACCTCCTCCGGCATTGACGCTTAAGGATTTACAAGATGCTCTTGGAAAGCATTCACAATTGATGTCTGACATGATGGATGAAAAGCTGAAAAAGCTGGAGGAGAAACTGGAGAAGAAGATGGAAGAGAAGTTTAGAGCAATGAGGGTGGACATGTTGTCTATGATTGAATCTGTAGCTGAATGTGTGCAACAGCTGGATGAAAAAGTGAAGGATCTCAGTCAAAAGAACTCTATATTAGAAGCAAAAGTATCAGAAAATGAAAATATAAGGGATAAAATGGACGGAGAATTGAGCCTTGCTCAGTATCATCAGATGCAGTATGCTATTAGAATCAGGGGTTTAAAGGAGAACTGTAAAGAAGATTTAAAGCAGCTGATTTCTGAGGCTCTGGAAGGGGTATTGGGCCAGCCAGCATCTGAAATTGAGGGAAATATGGACAAAATTTTTCGTGTAAATTCATGGATTGCAAGACAAAGGAAGTTACCCAGAGATGTGGTGGTCTATTTTACAAAGAGAGTAATTAGAGCAGGAGGCCAGAGGAAGACGTGTGCCGCCTTAAGAAGAGCGAGACGAGAGCAAGAGCAAGACCAGCAGATAGTTATGGAATCTCCAAAATGTATTTACAGTGAAGATGTGGGAGGGGCGCGGTCCAAAGAAGTTTTGGGGGTCATGACAGACGTGCTCCAAAAGTTTTGGGGCGTTAAGATTGCTGATTAAATTTTTAAATTAGTATCTTAATGGATTAAATTTATCATAGAGGAGAAAGAAAGTTTTTTTTTAATATGTAACACAATTTAAGATGGATGTTATTTGCTTGTTAGAAAAGTATATTAGGGTTATGGACTAAAAGTGTGTGTTGAACTAAGAATGGGTATGCAAGCTCCTAATTAACAATAAGTTGTCTTACAGACTGTTTAACCCTTTTTTTTTACTCTTTTTATTTGAACTCAAGGATGACCTGGAACTGCGAGACATTTGGTGTGATACATGCAAGAATTATTTTTGATTATGGTTTAGTTTGGTTGGAGATTATTAAGGTTAATAGATAGGCGCTTTTGGCGCGTAACTGAGAATTTGTTTATTTTTTTTTCTTTGAAATTAATATGAATAAGGACTGGGATTAAGAAAATCTATTCTGAGTAAAGCTTTTTTTGTTTTTCTCTTTTTCTTTTTTACTTTATTTGTAATATTAATATTGTTTGTATTCATTTTACATGAGCTAGAGGGAGATAGAACTAATAGTTTATTGCTGATAACATAGGGGTGCTTATGTTTGTTTTTTGATTTTATACCCTGTATTTAGCTCTGGGAAGTCGGGGGGGGGGGAGGAGGGAATGGGGGGAAGGGATAGGGAGGGTTGGGTGGGGGTGGGGGAGGCGGGGATTAAAGTTAAAATGTATTGTAAAACTTTTTAAATAAAAAAAAGAGGGAAATCTGATTCAACACGATGGGGTAGCTGACTCTCTTCAGTGTAAATCTTGGAAATAATTGCATGTTGCAACCAAACTGGCTTCTGAGATTTCAGGCCAGCTTGCTTATCTACAAAGACCATCATATGAATTGCTTTTCTTTCTTTCTTTTTAAAAAGCATTTCCAAGAAGTTTGATTTTTAACTTTTCTGTATTCTCAAAGAAAGATTACAGCACTGCCTGTGCCAAACATTTGATTCATCATGCATTGTGCCAAGTCTTGTATTGAACTCCAGAAAGTACACAGAGATGATTCAAAGCAAAAGAGACAGTCAATAAAGAAATACAAGAAAGGAGTTACATTTGGAAGGAAGAGGGGGGAAAATATGTTTGTGTTGATCTAGGGAAAAACCTCCTACTGAGAATGAAATGATGAAGGAAAGGTTTGTTAAGCTATCCAAAATAAATTACAAGATTGTGTATGGTGAATGGGTCAGTGGAAGATGGGGAAGGCAGGCAGAAAGGTGGGAAGGAAGGGAGGGAGGGAGGGAGGGAGGGAGGGAGGAAGGAAGGAAGGAAGGAAGGAAGGAAGGAAGGAAGGAAGGAAGGAAGGAAGACTTGAAAACTTCTGAAATGCAGCAGCATCCAGGGCCCTCCCCTCCTTCTTCCACTGAAGCTGCCTTGCAAACTAGCATGGCAACCAGGAAGATCCAGCAGGATTCTAACCATCTGCACAAAACACCAGCTTGTCTTCCTGCCGAAGTGGTACCTATTTATCTACTCACATTTAACATATTTTCGAACTGCTAGGTGGGCAGAAGCTCAGGTGAGTGACAGGAGCTCACTCCACCATGAAGTCCAGCTAGGACATAAACCCCTGAAACAAATATCATCTCCAGTGTCATTAGGCCACAGAGCTACTATGACCCTCAAAGTGGTGGTAAAGCATAAACTTGTGGTATTAAATGGTTTGTCTTCAGGCACCTAAGATAAGGCCTACAAAAGGAAAACAAGAAGCAGCATCCTATTCATTCATTTTGGAGATAGATGGCAGATGGCATCCGAGGTTTAAAAGATAATGCAGTCTTGTTTCCCTCAAAGGAATTCAACCCTGAATTTAATATAAACATCATCTTCAAGAAACAATAGAGAAGAAATATACTCTGCACACAAACAAAATTGCATGCAAGCTTTCCCAGCTTCCAGATGAAGTCATTTGTGATTATTTCACTTTCTCTGATAAGTAGTTTGTGGGTGTGATGCCCCAATATGTGCATATAAACACATGTATATACTTCTGTATATTGTGGAAGCGATATCTTCGGCCATTCACACCTCACACTAATGTATTTCTTTTGAATTAGTATTTATACTTAACAGTGGGTGTAAAACAACCTATCTCATCCCAATTCAAAGACAATCATTTGAGGAAAAGGGAAACTGTCATGGAAAAAGGGGCAGAAGTTAAAGCCAGCAAGCACAACACTACATTTGAAGCCTTGCCTCTTTGTCATGTATGCAAAACAACAGTACACGTTCAAAAAAAAGAAGTGTAGCTTTGATCACAAGACTTTGGCAGCCATCTTGCTTGTTTTAATCCCTTTCCCATGCAGACACTGTGCTCCTAGTTATAAATTTAGCAACATGGCCATATCTTCTTAAATGCATTCCATTTCATATTCACTCAATATTCTGTCATGACTGAGTGGTTTGTCATTTCTTTTCTCCAGTTAGTTTCCTGTCTTAAAGTTAAATGAATTTATTTATATCATGTAACCCGTGATTCCTCAAAGGATTGCCAGTATGCTTCTAGGTACAATTCAAGGTGCTGGCAATCATCTTTAAAACCCTTCATATCTTGCGGCTGGACTACATAAGAACCAGTTGTATCTATCCATCCCATTAGATTCAGCAAGAGAGCTATGTGTCTGGTCCCATCTTTAAAAGACCAACCATCTGACAAAATCTAAGAAGAGAGCCTTTTCAGTCATGGTGTCCACCCTCTGAAACATTGTCCCCTGACATTACTCTCTGTCTCATCCAGCTGGCTTTTAACAAGGTCTTAAAATCCTGGTTGTGTCACTGAGTCTGGAACTCTGTTTGTGTTGGTGAGTCTATTGCTTGGTTATACAAACAGTTGTGAATGGCTACTAACTGCTGTTGTTCTTTCCCCCAGATACGTCACTTTGAATGTACACTAACTGGCATACATTAAAATGAAATTTCATTGCGCATAGCTCTCAAAGGGTCACCACCTCTGATATACACTACATAAATATGACAAAAATAAATAAACAAATACAGAATTATGCATATGCCCACAAATATTATATGACACAGAGAAACAAGGGTCTAGTTTGGGTTATGTATACATGCGCATGGTGAGAAAAACGAATTGTGCGAGTTTACCAGATGGATAGCATCGGGAACAAAGCTATTACAGAATCAGAAATAGCTAGAAATAGCTTGGATTTTAGATTTTGGCAGTGGTTTGCTCTCCAGGCTTGTTTCAATTTAGTTTCTGAATGTTTCATTACCAGACTAAGTAACATCAGCAGCAGGATTTTCTTGTCCTATTTTCCTTAGCTTATTATCTTGTTTGCCAGTGTGGTCAGTTGGTCGTGTGATTGGTTGTTTGTTTGGAGCTATATTTAAATTCTGAACAGCTGATTGCTTCTCTTGTTGATTGGTAGTTTGAATGGTCTGGTTTCTTACATATTGATATGCTGTACCTAGATCAGGGGTAGGCAACCTTGGCTCTTTTATGACTCATGGACTTCAACTCCCAGAATTCCTGAGTCAGCATAGCTGGAATTCTGGGAGTTGAAGTCCATGAGTCATAAAACAGCTGAGGTTGCCTACCCCTGACCTAGATCAATATGTTTGTTAATTGCTATTGCTAATTGTTATTGCTATTGTTAATTGCTAATTAACTATTTAGGTTAATTTATGATTTGTTGTGGGGGGTTTTATTTTTTTTTACTGTTTTTATTCATGTACTTGAGATTGGTGGCCAAATAAACACATCATGCTAAATGTTGCTCACTTCAGGGGTGGATACATCAATTTAGGCACAATATGGAATTGCCTCTTCATTATTTTTTTCAGAGTTGTTTTTCCAATTTTCCAGACTGGACTACAGCCTTGGAATTTTCAAGTGGTCCTCATCCAAATACTGATTAGGTCTGCACATAACAGGACATCTATCTTTATCTACATAGAATGGGTTCTTCTTGGCCCACATATATATAACACTCTGAAATGCCAGACTGAAGTTTGGAAAAGCCACAGAGTTAGGAAGGCGAGGAGTATGCCTACCCCATTTGCTACTGTGATTTGCAACACATATCCTGCTTTATGTTCACCTGTTTGGCCGGTTAAAAGATCTCTTCTTGTTGTTGCTCCTTTTTAAAGTATCTCAGAATCTTGAGAACAAATGCTAAAGAGGTCTAATATTGTTGGCAAATCTAGTAGTACAAGACAACTCTTTCACAACAAAGAAAATAAAGAACAAAGAAAAAGCAGAGATTAATTTGTATTCCTTGTAAGATACAAGAGCCGACTAATTAAGAGTCATGCATTATATGATAAATGATAAAACAACATATAGTTTTAAAACCAGAGATATTCCTATTCAGCATGTTACCAGAAAACTATAATAAAGGCAATACATATTTAGTTTTACATATATTAACAGCAGCTAGGATAGTATATGCACAACATGGGAAAAATGAAGAAACCCATACAGAAGGAAATATAATTTAAAAAATACAGGAGTGTGCAGAAATGGATAGGTTAAAAATTAAAGAAAAAGAAGAAACTGAATACTATATGACATGGGATTTGTTTTACCAATGGTTAGCTGACAGAAACAGAGGTTACAAAGTTGGAAATATGAGAAAATGTGGATTATATGAGGAAGATCTATAGCTGATTAGTAAACGTTTTGATTGTTATACAATTAATGTCAATGTGGAAAATACTATTTTTAACAACATGATTGCTATTTCCTAGTATACAATTGTATTTTGATTATATTATGATGAATGAAATGATTATTGTATTCTAATATTTTTATACCTAGACAACACTCTGTTCAATACAGAAATGGAATTTTTTGATATAATAATCATAATAAAAGTCATGCATTATAATGCTACAGCCATACTGAACAAAAAAAAAACCAACTACAAAACAGCAAGAAGTGAGAAACCATGGGTTATTGAGCAGGATTCGCAAAAGTATTTTGATCTTCATGGCAGATACTGCCACGGAATGTTGTGAAGACTGAACGCCAAATTCTTATCAGAATAAAAGCATTGCCTTTAAAAAATTGCTTTCTTTGACTCCCATGGTGCAGTAGAAAAAGAATAAAAACCCTAATCATGTGAGATATATTTAATTTATAAAACCACAAGAACAATGTATTTCGGCCGGCACCAACAGCGATATCTTTTTTATGCCAGATTATGATGGGCTGTTGATTCAGACCATTTTTCTATTCATCTTGTACTGTTTAGCTATTATTCTCAACTCCAAGCTATGTGCACCAAGAAAAATAATGTGTTGCAATTATTTTTATATTTTATAACAATTTCTAGGGAAAAATAATAGTTTAGCACAGGAACTAAGCCTCTAGTGTGGGTTTCTCAACTTTCGCAGCTTAAAGATTTGTGGACTTCAATTCCCAGAATTCCCTGGTCTGCAAGCGGATTGGGGAATTCTGGGAGTTGAAGTCCACACATCTTTAAGTTGCTAAGGTTGAGAAACACTGCTGTTTACTTTCATTTTCGGCATAGTCTTCCGCAGCAAGGAAGGAGCTGGCCGAGGTGCTGATCACTGATAATCAGAAATCCTATTTGAACACTGTTCTTCCTTTCTTTAGTAGAATTAATAATGGATTTTTCTGACCAACAGAATAGAGCAGGGGTCTTCAAACTTGGCGCTTTTATGACTTGTGGACTTCAACTCCCAGAATTCCTCAGCCAGACACTGGCTGAGGAATTCTGGGAGTTGAAGTCCACAAGTCATAAAAGGGCCAAGTTTGAAGATTCCTGGAATAGAGACTACCAGCTTAACTACCAGTTTCTCTTTCAATTTTCAAACCTAAGACAGAGAAAATAAAGTAGATTAGCAATTATACATTATTCTAAAGTCAACCCTGAATGCATTCAATCATTCTAAATCGAACTCTAGGTAAATGTGCATGCCTCAGACAGTCTGAATCTCTTACTTTAATCAGGGACTGCTGTGGCTACCAGGTCAAGGCAACAAACAAATCAGAAAATCATTATTTATTTTATTTTATTTTATTTAGATTTATATACCGCCCTTTCCCGAAGGACTCAGGGCGGTTTACAGGGCATTTAAAAAACAGTCAATACAAACGTTAAAACAAATTAAAAGAGATTAAATAGAACCCTGAGAAAATTAAAACCCAGTTAAAATTAAAATTAAAAATATTCTCAGCCTGGGCCAGAGAGCTCGAAGAGCCAGGTCTTCAGGTCCCGGCGGAAAGAATGGAGGGTGGGGGCAGTCCTAAGCTTCGCAGGCAGCTGGTTCCACAGGGCAGGCGCACCCACTGAGAAGGCCAATAGTGCCAATAGCAACAGCAGCATCCAATTTTAATATTAATTTTATTGATTATATTGTACACCACCCAGAGCCCCACTCTGAAAGAAATGGGTGGTTAAGAAATATGAAATATAGATAAATATATATACCGGTAAATGTTTTAAAGTTTCCACCTTTCTTTGCTATTATTTAGTGTCATCTGGACTTTTGCAGCCTAGATATGGCAGCCCTAGGGATTGCTGATCATGATGAAGTTTGAAAACATTGTATGTTGAGTTGTGCATGTTTACAAATGCCTTCAGATTATGTTCAACATGCAAATATCTACAAATACATCATTTGTGAAGGGAAACTAGAGACAACGTTGAGTTATGTGCCCTCACTTCCAATTTTGATGTAGGGATTCCAGCTCAGTCTTTCAGTCTTTCTCTTAACATGTTTCCACAAAAATAAGACCCGGTCTTTTTTTTCTTCTTCTTTTTTGCCTCCAAAAGAGGCAAGGACCCCTCATTTCAACCCCGGGCTACAAATATTGTCCTTTATTGGACAGAGATCAGCAGGCATCTTTAGGAAGGGAACTTCAAAATGGTAATGGCACCTCAAAATAATTTGGGTACATTTCTTTGTAGCCAGAAGCCAAAACTCAGTTATACCAGGAAATCTGTACTATTGGTATCTCTGAATTTTTAAGTTTCCTTATTTGAGTTATCAATTTTCCTCTAATCTCAAAGCAAGATATTATACTGTAGTTCTATACATAGATCTATACATGTTTTTCGCAGGGTCATATTTTCTTTCTCACTTCATTCTAGGAGAGAAAAATATATTTATTTTTCTCTCTCTAACAATTGCATTTTTTGCAGGCATGAGTTATGTTGCTTCTGCATAAGCCAGAGAATGTATATTTTTTTAATTTATAAACAGTTTCAATGCTTTTAAATGTTTAAACATAAAATATACATCCATCTTTTGTGTGTTATTATATGCATTAAAATGTATGCATTTCATATAACATTTAGTTAAAAATATGAATTGTTAAAGTAATTTTTCCTCATGTATTCGTGGATGTTCCTTATTTTCTCTAGAGTGTGATTTTCATTAATGTGCACATTTTCTATTGGACAACGTATCACAAGTGTTTGGAATGGTATGGAAACTGAATGATACTTATTTAGTTCAAGAATATTATTAACGATGTGCACACACAAAAAACCCCTAATATTATTCTACCAATTCTCCTTCATTCTAAAAGAACACAATTCACTTTAAAATGTTTTCCCCACCACAGGAGAAAATAAAATCAATGAAATCCTCATTGGTTGAATGTGGTATTTTTGGCATCACATGCTGTTGTGACTGTTCTGTCTTTCACTGAGCCATATTTTATCTAAAAGCTTGCAGACTGCCTGGCGTCTCATCCTTCTATGAAATACCAGAGGAAATGATCTTGAGAGAATTTGACATTAAGTTTTCATTAAGATTAATTTTAATATTTCATACTAATGAAAATTAATATAAATGCAACAAACATTAAGTGTTCATTAATATGAAAATTTTCTAACATGATGACTGTAGCAAAGTAGATATCTATCTATCTATCTATCTATCTATCTATCTATCTATCTATCTATCTATTTTACATGCTGCCCTTCTCATTACAAAGAGCCTTGGTGGAGCAGTGGGCTAATGCCTCCTTAAGTAACACCAGCTGCCTGCAATTAGTGCAGGTTCGCATCCCACCAGGCTCAAGGTTGACTCAGCCTTCCATCCTTCCAAGGTAGGTAAAATGAGGACCCAGATTGTTGGGGGCAATAAGCTGACTTTGTAATAATGCCGCTTGGGGTGTGTGTGTGAAAGCCCTAATAAGCAGGCATATACATAGAATGAAGGCTACTGCTAAGCTTTTAAGCCGCCCTGAGTCTTCGGAGAAGGGCGGGATATAAATGGAATTAAAATAAAATAAATAAAATAAATTATGAAGCAACTCTGGACATTTTGCAATGCCATAAATAACAGTATAAAACAATTAGGTTGGAAACATTAAAATCTTAAATGTTAATTTAATTTAATTTAATTTAATTTAATTTAATTTAATTTAATTTAATTAAAACAATAAAATTAACAAGCTGAATAAAAAGGGCTGATGGGTAAACTGGGTAGTGGAGGATTTTCTCCTAATCTACTAGCCACATCCAGAATGGGACACCCCCAATTGGGGATCCAAGACGTGATGGCACAGTGGTTAGAATGCAGTATTGCAAACCAGCTCTGGTCATTGCCAGGAGTTTGATCCTGACTGGCTCAAAATTGACTCAGCTTCCCATCCTTCCAACATTGGTAAAATTGTTGGAGGCAATATTCTGACTCTGTAAGCTGCTTAGAGAGGGCTGTAAAGTACTATGAAGTGGTATACAAGTCTAAGTGTTAAGTGCTAAGCCAGTTGGCAGAACCAGATTTTCAGGCTGTTTTGGAAGGTCAGATTTCACCTCTATGGGCATGATCTTCCAGAAGGCAGGGATTCCAGCAGAAAGGGGTCTTCTTATGGATTCCACTACCACAATTCCTTGGCTGATGGGATCTGCAGCATGCCCCTTCTGCCAGAACAAGTGGGGCAGGTCAATCCTATTGGGGTGAGATGGTTGCTCAGGTAATCTGGACCTATTCTTTCCTTTCGATTGTACTGATTATTGTTCCTAACATGCTACATAGATTCTGTCCCAAAGGGGTTTTTTCAAGAGGCAACTGTTTTTCTTTGAAGACCTTTCACTTCTCATCCAAGAAGCTTCTTGGGTGAGAAGGGAAACATCTTCAGAGAAAAACAAGAAAGTTCAGTTGCCTTTTGAAAAAGCACCTTTGGGACAACCCTGACCTGGATGACTGAGAATCTCCATAGATACATAAATTCTGCAATATTATTGAATTGCTTTGGCTTTTTTAAAAAAATATACAGTACAACAATTGTTGGGTCCAGAATTTCAGTTGCCAAGCAAGGCAGTTGTCATGGTTGCTAAGTGAATCACTGCAATTGTTAAGTGAGCCATGCAGTTGTTAAGCGGATTCACCTTCCCCCATTGACTTTGCTTGTCAGAAACTGGTTGAGAAGGTTGCAAAGGTGATCACATGACCCTGGAATGCTACAATCATTATCAATATCTAGACCGGGATGCCTTGCGTACAGTCACTCATGCGCTCGTGTCCTCTCGGTTAGACTACTGCAATGCTCTGTACATGGGGCTGCCCTTGAGGACCACTCGGAGGCTCCAACTGGTGCAGAATGCAGCCGCGCGAGTTGTGTTGGGGGTCTCCCGATACACCTCTGCTCTGTGAGCTGCATTGGCTTCCAGTTGCCTTCCGGGTGAGATTCAAGGTGCTGGTAATGACCTATAAAGCCCTACATGGCATGGGTCCGGAGTACCTAAGGGAGCACCTGCGGCCGGCGTCAACTTCCCTCCGCTCTGTGCGCTCCCACAGAGAGGGCCTCCTCAGGGTGCCACCGGTCAGAGAATGCCGATTGATGGCCCCCAGGGGGAGGGCGTTCTCTGTGGGCGTGCCAGACCTTTGGAACCGCTTACCGGTTGAGCTCCGGATGGCTCCCGACCTTCGCTCCTTCCGACGTGATCTAAAAACATATTTATTTGAACAAGCCGGCCTGGCCTGATGGGTTTGGGGTTTTAATTACTGTTTTTAATTAATTTATTGTATTCGGGCATAATTGTTTAATTTGTTTTTAACTTTTGTATTTTGTATTTTTGGTATTTATTGCCCTGTACACCGCCCTGAATCCTTCGGGAGAAGGGCAGTATACAAATTAAATTAAATAAATAAATACATGCTGGTTGCTAAGCATCTGAATATTGATCACATGGATACTGCTGTGGTCATAAATGCAAGAATTAGTCATAAAGTCACTTTTTTCACTACCATTGTAACTTTGAATGGTTGCTAAGTGAATGAATGTAAAGTGAAGGATTTCCTGTACTGTCTTTAACTCGGTCTTGTGAGACTGGGCTAAATTTTGGTTGGAACATTTCATGAGTTGAGTACTCTTTACAAGCTCAGTAAAACAAATAAATGACCACAACATTAAAATTTTCGAGTGTCTAGAAATTATAATGACCTATTACTGAAAATAATCTTACCTGAAATTATTCCTATTTTACGATTTTTTAGAAATAATATGAGAGTATAAAATGGTTGGGTAGCAATACATAACCGCTTCTATTAATCATTTAATGTATCATTTTAAAAGACAACATTAATATTTCACAATCCATGTTCTTCCTTTTTTTTCCAAAAGAAATAAGGGAAAAACCCTTTTCTTTGTGTGATTCTCCTGTATTTTCATGCATAGAGTTGGGGAACTGTAAGAAATATAGGCTTCATTAAAATAATAATAATAATAATAATAATAATAATAATAATAATAATAATAATAATAATAATAATAATAATAATAATAACAGCATTCCCAACAGCTGTTAGTAGCAATTTTAGTTGGAAAATTTATTGGGAGGGGGTTAAAGACTCCCTTTCTCCAGCACAATTGCAATAATCAAAATTGAAATCCATTTGACAAAAACCTTCCCAATGAGTACCAGCATATGCAATATGGGAACTTTTAGTGAAAAATCTCTGAGGTTAAATCTCTTTCAGCTCTCAACCACATAACTCTAATCCCATTGGCCTTGTAATGCTCAGCCAGGAAAGCAATACAAGAAAGAAAAATCACAGTATTTTGAGTTGTTTCAAACATTTTTAACTTTTAATATCATGTTGTTTACTATAAAAACTTCAAATATGTTGCTTTTACAATGTCCCTGCAGCACATTACAATTCACCATTCCCTTATATTGCAAGCAAGCCTTGTGGCATTTCACTCTGTTAGAACCAGTGGAGTGAAAAAAATTTGCATAGAGACCTGCTTTTTCCCTACCATATGGAAGTGGGTGGTTTTTTATAGCAGTGGGCATAAATATTCTTTTGCCCTTCTCTTTACCAATCCTCATTTGAATTTAGCAAAACAGAAAGTGGTTTTGAAACGATCAAGGTAATCAAGTCACTAAGTCATCCTATTTTAGCCATAATAGAAACAGTTGCTAACACTTTTTTTTTCTTTAAAAAAAAAGACCCACAAACCACCACTTCTTTATTTTACTGGACTTTACTTTCTCTATGAACCTTAACCCATTTTGGTAATATTGACCTTGCAAGTCATTGTCTAGTCTATGAAGACTAATGTAGTTCAGAGGTAGGAAATTATGGCCCCTTTATATGATTTGTGGACTTCAACTCCCAGAATTCCTGAGTCAGTTGAAGTCCACGAGTCATAAAAGGGCCATAGTTCCCTAGCCCTGATTCATAGAAAACTAGAGAAGCAACCTAGAACTAAGGAGAAATTTCCTGGCAGTTAGAAAAATTAATCAGTGGAACAATGTGCCTCCAGAAGTTGTGGGATTGCTAACATTGGAGATTTTAAAGAAGAGATTGGACAACCATTTCTCCAAAATGGTATAGGGTCTCCTGCTGTTATTTTGTTAACAAAGGAGACCAAAGAAGTTCACCTTCATTTGGTTAGCGAGGGCCTTCAGCTGAAAGGAGAGACCCCATTCCAAGCTTGCCAAAGTCACAGAAGAAGCTATTGAAACTAGGGCAAGACTCATCTCAAGCAAAAGAGAGAGCCTCTTTAAGCTCCCCATTAATGCTCTTCTGGTAGCATTTGTCAAATTGCAGGCATTGCTTAAGGGCACAAGCTATAGATTTCTCTTTGGATTATAATCATTAGCAATCCTATACTCTTAAGATGCCAAGGGTGATAACGAACCAACAGAACAATGGCTTTACCTTAGAGGAGCTTGACAGTGAAGAATGACACAGAGCTGAGAAAGTCAGAATCGAGAATAAAAATGTTACTCATGCTTTCAGTGTCCTTGAAAATACCGCTACAGCCCACTAATGAGACAGCCACCATAAGTGTTCTCACCTAGGAAAGGGCAGTAGCTCAAAACAGCAAAGAAAGAGGGGAATGTACTGCGGTACATCCATACACATATCTAAGTAAAATCTGCATTAATGTAACCGTGGTTACTCATTGTGCCTATTCTGCCTTTTGATCATGAGGAAACTTCCTTTTCTAAAAAAAATAAAAAAATAAAAGCTGAATTTCTCAGAATCTTAGACTCTCTTTCCTTAAAACCAAACAGGGTCTTATTGTAGCTGTAAAAGGTAAAGGTAAAGGTTCCGCCGCACATGCGTGCTAGTCATTTCTGACTCTAGGGGCCGGTGCTCATCTCCGTTTCAAAGCCGAAGAGCCAGCGCTTGTCCAAGGACATCTCCTTGGTCATGTGGCCGGCATGACTAGATGCCAAAGGCGCACAGAACGCTGTTACCTTCCCACCACAGTGGTCCCTATTTTTCTACTTGCATTTTTACATGCTTTCAAACTGCTAGGTTGGCAGAAGCTGGGACGAGTAACAGGCGCTCACTCTGTTACGCGGCACTCGGGATTCGACCCGCCAAACTGCCAACCTTCTGATCGACAAGCTCAGCGTCCTAACCCACTGAGCCACCGCGTAGCTGTACAGAACTGCAAAACAGAGAGTAGACTTGCTCTTTGTGAGTCACATTTCCTGTGGGTTATTCTTTTATTTTTAGTCTGAATGTCAGTCATTCTCACAGGAACAATATTTAAATTTTCAAATTTGGGATGGGAAATCTAAATTAGATTTTAGAAAGCTGCCGCAGATACCCAAATGGAGCTTTGACGCTCTCCTCAGTTCCTTGGGTATGAATAAAATCAAGACGAGAAAAAAAAACCACTTTCCTTGCCTTTCAAAACTATTTCCCTGGACTAGTTTACGATTCCAGGAAGAAGATCGACTTTCTATCTCTTCCATCCACAGCCTGTTAATGTGCTGCATTCTGAATCATTACAAAGTTTGTTTTCAGGAATATGAGAATATGAGAGATTCCTACTGTGACAATTATTCCTATTGTCAGATGGGATATGCTGCTGTGTCTCCAAGGAGTAACTGTAGGTGGCTGGGGGATAATTTTCTTTCTGTTCAATTACAGCCCTGTACATTTATTTATTTAGGTCTCGAAGGTACCACAGGAAATGTGGCAGTGATGAAATATTGAAGAGCGACATATGTGACCCATGGAGCTCTAAATGGATGCTTTAACCAGAGAAGAGGCAGAGTGTACCTATTCTAGAGTTGAATGTGTAATGGGGAAGAAGGGGGACTGGACTTCTGAAAATTGTCATTAAGTCTGTAGGTAGCAAAATATATTAGCATAGAGCAGGTGAAATTTTTTGGGTAATCAAGGTTGGCTATCCTTTTCAAGGTGGTCATCAGTCTCAAATCCAGAAGAAAATATTTAAAGCTGGACTAAAAATATTATTTCCTTATGAGAAGATCATAAGTTCAAGACCCGAGCATCATGCAACAGAGTGAGTGCCCACCTTTGCCTAACTCCTGACCACCTAGCAGTTCAAAACCATGCAACTGCAAGTAGATAAATAGGTACTTTATAAATAGTGCTGTGGGGAGGAAACAGCACTCTTTGATGTCACGCTGGCCACATGACCACGGAAATGTCTTCGGACAGTGCTGGTTCATGCCCTGAAGATGGAGATGAGTGCCACTACCACCCCTATAGTCGCCAAAGTCTAGTGAAGTAAAAGATGTGCAGGGACATCTTTCTTTTCCTCTTCTTATGAGACAATAAATAGATTTGATCGTTATTTTAGAAAGGCAGATTGTTTCGGTGGCCTGTGGCGTCTACCAAGTCTATAACAATGGGTATCCTAGTTCCAAATTATTCAGAGTTTTGCATGTCATAATCAAATCTAACCACGTTTCAGTAGCTAAGTGGCAGTTGATGCAGTTGGTTCAGCAAAGGTGTAACCTGTACATGGACCAGGTGCTCCATTCAGCTATTGGCTATTGAATCCGAACTGGCTGCAACTTCCAGATCAAGCATACTAGAAACTAAACATATGAGCAGCAGAAGAACAACCATAACTAGGTTATTCCTGAAAAGGGCATTACTTGGTAACTGACAACAGTACACCCAGCACAGAGGTCACACGCGCCTTTAACAGAAATGATGACTTTTGGGGTTATACCCACATTGTGTACCACTTTGGGAAAATGGAACACCCTTTTAGAAGCTGCATTTCCTAGGCTGCCCATTCAGTGATGTGTCATGGTGGCTTTTCAGGAAAAACATCCATCAAGAAGCTTCAAAAAGAGCTCTGCTTTGGGGAGCAGAATTATTGAAATGATACATTGGAGAACTTTATTAAGAGCTGTTGTGCAAAAATGTTTCTGGTAATTATTGCTGTGTGCATATATATCCCTTTGTTTTTCACTGAGGATTATGCACGTAGAAATTCTGGTAATGGCAAGGAGCTTTTCAAACTACTATTTATACATCAAGAGGCTAGGATCTATACATGTGTGTGTGTGTGTGTGTGTGTAGTTTCACTTCCTATATTAGAATACAATAAGGATTATCCTTCTACCCTGAGGGACAAGTATGAGATAACCAGTAAATTAAATTTCTCCAATTGTTCCCTGGAGATCTTGTTAATTCTGAATTCTAAAAAACAAAAAGTACATTTGTTTGCTAGTAGCATTTATGATATTCAGTTAAATAACAGTTTTGAAAAGAAGAGGAAAAAATGGTGCAACAGTAAAAGTTATCTATCTGTCTGTCTGTCTGTCTATCATCTATCCTCATATTTATATGGCTGCTCATCTCATAGATACTGACTCTGGGCAGTGCATAATAAAAATGATTGTACATCCATCAACCAAATCTTTAGGAACAGAAGAATAATTATTGCTGGGAAGTTACACTTATATTTTGAATGAGAGGTCATTGATTTTAATAAGGGAGACTGATCTCCAAGTAAATTTATCTTCTGATGTTCTGCCAATAACACTTAGAGTCCTAATCATCACAGGATATATATGTTATTCCAAAGTACAAAAAGTGTGATTGTCATACATGGGTTCTGCAGAACTAGTAAGGCCAGGTATAAAACTTATTGAACTTACCAAGGGATACTAACTAAATCAAACATTCATATTCATTTAAAAAACATTAATAGAATAGAATAGAATAGAATAGAATAGAATAGAATAGAATAGAATAGAATAGAATAGAATAGAATAGAATAGAATAGAATAGAATAGAATAGAATAGAATAGAATAGAATAGGAATAGAATAGAATAGAATAGAATAGAATAGAATAGAATAGAATAGAATAGAATAGAATAGAATAGAATAGAATAGAATAGAATAGAATAGAATAGAATAGGACCTTGGAGGTCTTCTAGTCCACCACCACCACCACCACCTAGTCAAGCAGGAGAACCTATACCATCTCAGACAAGTGACTGTCCAGTCTCTTCTTAAAAACCTCCAGTGATGGAGCACCCACAATTTCTGAAGGCAAGCCATTCAACTGATTGTCATAACTGTTAGGGTGAGAACAATTAACCAGTGGAACAGCTTGACTTCAGAAGTAGGTGCTTCATCACTGGAGGCTTGTAAGAAAAGACTGGATGGCCACTTCTCTGAACTGGTGTAGGGTCTCCTGCTTGAGCAGGGGGTTGGACTAGTAGATCTCCAAGGTCCCTTCTGGATCTATTTTGATTGTTTGGTAGACATTGTTAAAAAAAGAGTGAATAAGTGGGAAGGGTAACTAATGAAAACAAGTCATTGAAGGAATACAGAGGAAGTTCCCCATTGAATAGTTACTCTAAGTAGGAATACCAGATTTAGATTCAAAAATGCAAACCACAAGATAACCACAAAAAAGAGTTTCCTGTAACTCTTTGTTATCATCTAGTAATGGTCTGGATCTTCAGATAAGGTAACTGTATAGTAGAGAGTGAGCATTCATAAGGCACAGCTTCCTGTATCCACAGAGCTGCTGTGTGAGAATAAGAATTCGTGAAATCAGCATCCTTAATTGATAGAGAATCCCCATGGATAGAGAGATTCTTACCCTCTGTGAATGAAGGGTATGAGAGGAGACTGAGGCTGGTTCCTTGATTAAACAGGTGGAGAACTGCTAAGCCTACTTGCCTGTCAATGAGAATTCTGAACTCAGTGGGACAAACTACAAAGTAGCTATGCAAACAGAACCCCATCAGCCTGTGCAAAGAGAAGGGGGAAAAAACATGATAGGAAATTTCAGTCTGTTGATAATCCATTTTCTGTCTATTTTTTCCTTTCAATTCAAGAGTCGCCCTTTCCATTTGGTAAATATTGTGTTTATTTCTGCCTACTTCATTTGAGGGAAAAAATGACATGGTAATTCAACGAAGAAGGAAAAAATGCAAGCTGCGATCTCATTGCCCAAATTAGATGAACAAGAAACTTAGAGAGAGAGAGAGAGAGAGAGAGAGAGAGAGAGAGAGCTTAGATTAGAAAGTGTGCTTTGATTCTGCCCAACTGCAAACATTGCATTTCTTATTTCTTCTATTCCCCACAGTGTGGGAAGGAGATAAATCTTCCACCAATACTCCTTTCTGAGAAGAAATACAGTTTATGAAAGACAATTGCTTTTTAAAAAAATACATAAATGAATCTTAGGAAGGCTGGCTTGCAAAATGATTTGTAGCTTTAGCAAATGCCATCTGGGAGAGAAGAGAAATTTATTCAGCAAACCATGATCTAATGAATCCTGACTTCATGGTTCAACTAAGTCACTGTTTCTCTGAAGAGAACAAGTGGAATTAGCCACCCGTTTATGCAGGGTTTGAAGGAAAGGCACAATATTTTTCACCCTGTGCATTAATTAAAACCAGGTAGCTGGTTTAATTAAGTTAAATTAATGAAACCAAGGTTAACCTATTACCTAGGTTCACATAGCACTCATATCCTTGTGTCTGGACAAAATCAATTTGCTCTATATGGGACAGCCCTTGAAGAATTCTCAGAAACTTCAACTAGACCAAGTGCATCAGTCCAAGTGGTCAAGGATACACTAAGATTCACTCATATAACAATGTTACCATCAGATCTGCATTGGCTGGTAGTTACGTTTCAAGTTAAGTCAACTCTACATGGTTGTCCTGGATATTTTTGAGATTACCTCATCTGGGTTGAATGTTCCTGCCAGAAAAACAGAGAGATGTTTTCCCAAAGGCTGCTTCACCAACGCAATGTTATCTACAGGGAGTTCAAGTGATGCCCAATCTTTTGTGAAACTGCTTATTCCCCAGACATATTGACCTTTCCTTGCCCCCTGGTTTGATTCCAAAGAGCAAGGAAAATACAGCTCACCAGGAGAGCATTTGCAGACAAGTGAATCTGTACATGACTGGTATACTGTAGTACATTGGGTAGGTAGTTAGTGACTGTATTGTGCTTTTGGCTTTAATTTTAATCCCACAGTAGATATCATAATGTGCGCTGAAGGCTGTAAAAATTGACAGCACAGAAATTGAAGGGGAAAAGAACCAAGGAAGATATATATATATATATATTCTAACATGGTCCTTCTTCACATAATTGATTTTCCATGTGGCAAACACAAGGATGGTCATTCTTGAGTAATATCAGTGTGGAAGTAATTACAGATGCTCAGGAGATGCAGATAATTTTTAGCTCTGGGAATAAGGACATAAGCTCTGTGAAATCTTAGTCCAACATTTGGTTTTCCTCATTCCTCTAATATGAAAATCCACAGTAAGAGAAGAACAGAAGGTGGGGGAGATGAACAAACCTGTCTTAGGACATCCTTAGATAAATGCTATGGCTTACATACCCGCAGCAGACATTGGGTTTGCAAAATGTAGGGGCAAAATTTTTGTGGTGAGGTTATAGTGCATGCATTGTTTTTACATCTCTTTAGCTTGCTCCAGATGCTATTTATTGCCTTCTGAAATGTTTATACTGTAAGCAGGAGGTCTACTCCACTCTCAGCATTGTACCATCGCAAAAGGAATTTGTAGGCATAGAAGCCCCCCCCCCCCAACCTAGAGGTAATCCTGAATCTCCAGGACTGATAACCCTTAATGAACCCAATGTCTATAAATTTATCCAATCCCATTTACAGGTCATCCAAGTTATAAGCCATTACATAACTTTGTGATAATGAATTCCATAGGTTATTCATCATGTGAACTGCAGTCAATCCACGGCTTACGTTCAATAATTGAGCCCAAAATTTTTGGTGCTAGGTTTCGCCCCATTTGACGACCTTTCTTGCCACAGTTAAGTGAGTCGCTGCAGTGTTAAGTTAGTAACACGGTTGTTAAGTGAGTCTAGCTTCCCCATTGACTTTGCTCGTCAACGGTCACGAAAGGTGATCGCATGATCCCGGGACACTGCAACTGTCTTAAATACAGTTGACCAGTTGCCAAGTGTCCAATTTTTGATCATGTGACCATCAGAATGTTGCAACGGTCATTAGCGTGAAAAACGGTTGTAAGACACTTTTTTCACTGGCTTTGTCTGTTTAATCTGCTCTATACCTCCTTCCATTCATCTTCCCCTAATTATCTAGGGTTTTGAAAGTTTTCTCCCTGATGCAATATGTCATTTCATACACTTCAGACAAATCCCCTTGGTCCTTTTCTTCTCAAGCTAAAAATCCCTAATGTCCTAGTCATTTCTCATGGGAAAGGCTTTCAAGGCTTCCCTTTACTTTGATGGTGGTCTTCTGCCATTTTTCCAGCTCTAATTATATTGTTCTTCACAGGGGTGTCCAATCTTGGCAAGTTTTAAGACTTGTGGACTTCAACTCCCAGAATTATCCAGCCAGCATGGGAGCTGAAGTCCTCAAGTCTTTAACTTGCCCAGGTTGGAGTAGTCCAGGGGTCTGCAACCTTGATAACTTTAAGACAACGTTAAGACTTGTGGACTTCAGAATTCCTCAGCCAGCTATGCTAAAGTCCACAAGTCTTAAAGCTGTCAAGGTTGAAAGACCCTTGGACTAGACAGATCTCCGAGAGGCAATATGTTTAAGGCTAAATCATGAGAAAAGATGGGCGCTTTCTTACACAGGTAATGAACTTTGGGAAGTTTGAAAAGCAGACTGCTCCGTTTCAGACCAACTCAAACCCAATGGCCAAAACACGGCTGGCTACTCTGTGGCTCAGTGTCACCGTTTGAACTCAAGCCATCCAGATTCATTAAATCAGTCCTAATTTCACTAACTATGGCTTTGCCTTAGAAGGCAAAAAAAAGTAGGCTCCTCCACGATATAATAATAATAATAATAATAATAATAATAATAATAATAATAATAATAATAATAATAATAATAATAATAATAATAATAATTTTATTTGTATACCGCCCTTCTCCCGAAGGACTCAGGGCAGTGAACAGGGCAAACATATAAAAGTACAAAGATACAAAAGTTAAAAAAGAATTAAACGAAATGCCCAAGCTAAAACAATAAGTAAATATATTTAAAACAACAATAAAATCCCAACCCATCCCCCATCAGGCCAGGCCGGCTTGTTCGAACCAATAAGTCTTCAGATCGCGTGGGAAGGAGCGAAGGTCGGGCGCCATCCGGAGCTCAACCGGCAAACGATTCCATAAATCCGGGGCGCCCACAGAGAAGGACCCTCCTTCTTGTCTTCCTTGCAATTTCCCATCCTTTTGGTTTTACCTCAGCTTTCCTTTCCCCCCCCCCCACTCTCCCCCCATTGCCAAGAAAAGGACATTTTGCGTCCTTCCAGAATGGCTCCTTCGATCATCAGCCTGTTGCTTTAATACAGGGGTCTTCAAACTTGGCCCTTTTATGACTTGTGGAGTTCAACTCCCAGAATTCCTCAGCCAGCTTTGCTGGCTGAGGAATTCTGGGAGTTGAAGTCCACAAGTCATAAAAGGGCCAAGTTTGAAGACCCCTGCTTGAACAGGTGGAAATAAAGGAAGAGGAAGAAAAGGGCGCGGTTAGCGACCAAGGGGAGCAGTTTCAACCCTAAAAGCAACAGACCCGGGTTTCCCGAGGGATGGGCAGGGACCGCAAAGTGGCCGTCCGAAGCTGCGAAACCGGAGCTCGGCTGTCTTTTGGCGGGGTGGGGAGGGGGCGCGGGGAGGGGGGGGCTGCTTGCCACCAGGCGGAGTCAGGGGAAGATGGAAAGACCAGGATGGGGAGGGCGAGGCAGCTGGTGGGCGCCGCCTGCCTACCTACCTGACGAACCAGCACAAAGAGCGAAGGAGAAGAGGAGCGCTTGCTTCTCTCCTCCTCCTCCCTCCCCCCGCCCCCCCCCCGACGTTGGAGCCGCGAAGCGGGGCGCAGTTTTCTCTCCGGTCCGCGAGGGGAGCCTTCCTGCCTTTCCCGCGACGTCCTCGCCTCGCCTCGCCTCGCCGGATCGGGAGCCTGGGTACCACCGCTCCATCCCTTAGGTGGACCTCGGCAGTGATGTACTACTGACCGCGGAAGGGGGAGCGCGGGGTGCCTCCTGGGCAACTCTTGGGGCGCTTTTCTTCTCTGCCCCCCCCTTATTTTATTTTTCTTCATTCCAAGCCTCCTTTTCGCTCTGAATTAAAACAGTGCGGAAGACACTAACTGTTGATCCCTCGAGCAAGGCGAGGAGGCGCGAAGCAAACAAACAAGAGGGGGGGTGGTGGTAAGTAACTTACAGGGACCTCTAGGGAGGGAGGGAGGGAGGGGGGGGTCGCAGGAGGCTGATTAAGGGAGGGAGGGCTCGCGGCATGCCTCCCCGGCGGCAAGTGCGGCTAAAGCGGGGCAGGCTTTCGCAAAGCCCGAGAACGGAGCTGCAACAGGGTGTGTGTAAGGTTTGCTCACTCGGAGCCTCGCTCGGTAACATTTGGATCTGGCTATTATGTAAGCCTGCAAAGAAAACTGTGCCAGTTCGGTGCATGCTCACTTTCGAGAGTAACCCCTTCTACAGGGGCGAGACTTTGGAGGAAGTATCGAAGATTCTTAAATAAGCTTTGGCACCGAAGCAAATAAATAATCGGCGGAGGTGGCTGTGGGGGGGGGGGAAGAAAAATGAGACTGTTCATGATACGTGTCTCAGTTAACATCTCAAGAATGGCCAGAGCGGTGGTGCAACTGGGGGATATCTCCTTGCTGATGCTGAACCAGCTTCATGCTGCATCTTTAGGGGCAGAGAAGAATGGAGGTATCTGGCTGAAACATCATATCTGGAGAAGCAAAACTTACTTCTGGTTTTAGTTGCCTTGTTTCCTTGGAACTCCTGAGAAAAATAAGCCATGCTAACATGCATATATGCCTTCTTATACACCATAATGGTCTCCAGATGCCCTGAACCAGAGTTTCTGCTATCCTTGCCAACCTAGGTGGTTAGGGTGATGGGGATTGTCTTGTAGAGCATTTAAAGGATGCCAGAAGAGCTGGACTGGTTTATAATTGGGGTTTGTGCACAGCAGCTTTTCAACAGATGGTGGAAATATGCTGTGTCCTTCTCATGGTAGTCTGGAGTGCAGGAATGTAAAGAAGAGGGATTTCATCTCCTTTAATGCTCTTCACCTGCCAATAAAAAAAGACACTGACTCTAAAGAGTGGCCTAACATATTGGAAATTCAGTTTCACCCATTCTGCTAGAACATCTCGGAGGCAAAACATCTCCCAAATAGTTAAATAATGATCATATCTTACTGCTTCCCTTGTGTAAGAGACTTGTGTGGGTGAGAAAGAGAAAAAATAGAAATTAGCAAGTGCCTGTGATTTATATTGTCCCCTTTTCAAGAGGAAAAGCCAATTCTCCATTTCAGGAAACTGGAGAACCTTTGGTGAAGAGATAATCAAGCAAATCTGAAGATTTGCCTTAATGATTTGGTGTTCAAAGGGGGGGGGGAAATCAACCTCATTTCATTGATATACATTACATGTCCATCTACTATGTTCTTCCTCCCTCAGCCTTGATTTATTTGGCACATACTTCTTTCAGAGTTGATAGTCTAGCTTGGGTTCCACGTAGATATGCTGGTGTCAAAATTAATAATTTCTCTAGTAATTTAAGGGTGAAGCCAAGCTATGACTGTCTCTGTTAGTCCAGATGATTATTGCATTTTTTGTCTTCTAAATTGCACGGCTGAGAGGAATGAATCAAAGTGACTGAGCAAGCCAAGAGGTCCTTCTACGTTTTCAGTATACAAAAGGATCTTTGGTTCTTTCTCGGATATTTTGTAAAATAAGGAATTGTTTAAAAACGAACCATATTGTGGGCTTGAACATGATCTCAGCTAATGTTAGAATCCTCCCTTTGAGACAGACTGAAGCTCCTCCTCATCGCCTCATTCCACTCGTAGTTCACACTCCTATTTTAAAAGAATTACTCACAAGCTTGTGGTTCGGAAGAACTTGCTGTGATATCAGATTATGGCTTTACATTTCTGTTCTTGCCATCCTGGCAGAATTGGGAGCCCTGATTTATTTTAAAAATCTGAAAGACAAATGAGCTACAACGCTACAACCACTTAAAAAGATATTGGGGTGTGGGTGAGAGAATCCTGGATAAAACTGAATGGTTGTAGTTATAAAGATTAATATTTTAGCCACTTTGGGATGAGCAACCTCCAACTGCTATTCCACATGTCTCAGTTTTTGAGTAAAGTTTATTCTGAGATTTATTTGTGAGCTACAGTGCATGATGTAAGCTACATGCTGGTAGCCTCATTCACTAATTAAAATATAATTTAAATTAGTAGACTTAATTTCTTGCTAAACCTAGCTTGGATTGGGTTGTCAATGTACTGTCTGGAATGTACCCCAAGATATGTGAGTGATCAATCATTTCCAATGTATTAATGAGATGTTATCTGATAAGTGTATCACAAAACCATTTACAATATAGGAAACATTTGTGCTGGGTTCACATTGCACATTAAGCCATAATGTAGTGTGCTGAGTTTTGAGTTAGCATGTTGCATGACTCCAGTTACTGGTATTATGGTTTATAAATCATGATTATAACTTAAGCAGATTGTATGAGCCCAATTTTTGGAGTAAGGTTTTGTGTTTAGCAGGTTGCATGAAGCCAGACATTTGTGCTTATTGGCACGACAGGATTACAGAAATAATGGCATGGTGTAGTATGTAATATCTGAGTGTAATGAGATTGCACTGGTTCTTTGACTCCCTTGGTGATTTAATTCCAGGAATATCAAAAAATGAACGAACTTCGGGATCTAGTGTAGTCTGTGCTTCTGTTTTATTTGTGAAAGTTGGCTTTTTTGTACAACCATCGTTGGACGCTGTAGTTACTAGGGGGTCAAATGAGGTGAAGAGATGGTGTGAGTTTACCATTTAAAAAAATTGGGCAAAATATTTACAATTAAAAACTTAAGGCTGGAATGAAGTAGGAAATGAAATATTCAAAGATCTTTGCATAACCCACCCCTCTTAAATTACACCACTGTGAAACAGTCCCTTTAAACAAGAAACAAGGGTGGTGGTTAAAAAAAATGCATTAAAGCAATGTTTACGAAAATCAAATCACTGAAGAAGCATAGCACAATAACACCAAAATGCAAAGATTTACAAGTCCGTAGGAAATAATCAAAAGTTGTTTTTGTGGCTATAGACATGAAAGTCAGTGGTTCTAATGAGCATAATCCTGTCCCATTTTCCCTCCCTGATGCTTCAGTTATCTCCATATTTAGCCATCTGCGTAGTTTTAGACCAAGGCAATCATGTATGCATAGAGGGACATGCTAAGCCACATGATGTTGTTCTTTCTTAAATGACTTAATAAATTAAATAAAAGCTATCTATTTTTCAGTTCTGGACACAGAGGTATTTTGGCCATGGATGTATTCATGAAAGGATTTAATAAAGCGAAGGAAGGAGTGGTAGCAGCAGCGGAGAAAACCAAGCAAGGCATGGCAGAAGCAGCAGGAAAAACAAAAGAAGGGGTCCTTTATGTGGGTAAGTGGTGAGACACTAAATCGGAAGTGTGTGATTTTATTTTTATTTTTATATATTTGAGCCAAGGACCACACATGATTGGCACGTCAGGAACCCATGTCAAACATTGAGTGGAGCCAAGACAGAAAGAAACTATGAATGAAACAATGAAATCTAGAGTCATAGAACAATATTTTATTTTTATTTTATTTATTTTATTTTATTACATTTATATACCGCCCTTTCCTGAAGGACTCAGGGCAGTTTACAGGGTGATTAAAAAACCAAGATACAAAAGTTAAAAACAAATTTAAAAAAATTATATTTGTCCCTGCATAAATAAAACCCCAGTTAAAATTAAGATTAATTCTCAGCCTGGGCCAGAGAGCTCAAAGAGCCAGGTCTTCAGGTCCCGGCGGAATGAACGGAGGTCGGGGGCAGTCCTCAGCTCCACTGGCAGCTGGTTCCAAAGGGCAGGCGCACCCACTGAGAAGGCCCTATCCCTGGGTGTCGTCCGCCGGCAATCTCTTACCGGTGGCACCCTGAGAAGACCCTCCCTGTGGGAGCGCACTGGACGAAGGGAACTTGATGCTGGCAGCAGGTGTTCCCTCAGATATCCCGGACCCAAGCCATTTAGGGCTTTATAGGTCATCACCAGCACCTTGAATCTCACCCGGAGGGCAACTGGGAGCCAATGCAGCTCACGGAGTAGAGGTGTTACATGGGAGTATCAGGAAACCCCCATCACAACTCGCGCGGCCGCATTCTGCACCAGCTGAAGCCTCCGAGTGGTCCTCAAGGGCAGCCCCATGTAGAGAGCATTGCAGTAGTCTAAACGGGAGGTCACGAGCGCATGAGTGACTGTGCGTAGGGCATCTCGGTCCAGATAGGGTCACAACTGGCGCACCAGGCGAACCTGGGCAAAAGCCCCCCTGGTCACGGCTCCTATATGGTCTTCAAAATTGAGTCGTGAATCCAGGAGAACTGGAAGGGAGCTTGGTGGTCCTCTAGTCCACCCCCAGCTCAAACAGGTGATCCTCACAGATCTAAATTCAAATTTTAGTGGAACACGCACTTTCCTGTGTGTCCCAGTCAAATTAAGATTTCTTGCAACTATAGAGACCCTTTGGAGATTCATACAGATTCAAGGTTCATTAGGAACATGCGAAGTTCTGGGCTCTCAGTTTGTAGAATTCTTTAGATTTTCATCCAATTTTTTGTCCATGAACCCAAGGTGAGATTCTTACATTCCTTTCCTCAATTTACCTTTTCAAAAACAATCTGGGGAGAAACATTGTTTTGAAGGTAGAGTGAAGCTTGGATCTCCTTGGTCTCAATCCAACATTTTAATCATGACAGCAATCTAAATCTCTCGTATGTACTGCTATTCTGAACAAAATGAGCAGTCAAGATGACCTGTAGTAATATGTTCCTCCTTTAAACCAAAGGCATTATTACATTTCTTGCTCTGTTTGAATAACAAACTTTTAGAACTGAAAATAACTAAAGCGTCTACTAAGCGCGTGTACTTTGGATGTAATAATATTTATTCCACTTAGAAATTAAATATCTGTTGTATTGGTGGATTGCTTGCATCTCTTCAGGGAGAGACCTTGAGGAAGTCTTAAAGAAATTCAGAAGAGATGCATTGCATCTGTGGGGAGTAGATTCATGGTTGCTATCCAGATTAACAGGCCCAGGTCTAATTTGTAGAGCTAAACTAGATGAACACTGATGAACCCTGACTTTGTTGTCACATGTGTCTTAATACTTACCCCTACTCAAATTTGCCCTAATAAGTCATATCCTCCTCACCCAAATGAGAATAGATTACAAGAACACAAGCAAGCAGTTAGATGAAGAGATCCAAACTCATTGGTAGCCTCCCATTGCAATGAACAAAGACATACATTCAATTTTGTAGCTATTAAGATTGTTGGCTGAGCAGGGACAAAAAGAGCCAGGGAAATGATTGAAGCCTGGGAAACAGGCCCCTTGTCAGTCAACAGGAGTGCTGATTTACCACCAGCTTAGCAAGTACTTAGGAACCAAGTGCTTGGCAGCACAATGAAACAACAGCCAATGACTTAATAGCCAGCCATCAACATTCCAATCAACAACTGAGAAGCCACTCCTAAATATTACACGTAGAATAGCTCAAAGCACACATTCTACTAGAGACAAGTTCCCTGAGGACGAGTTCCAGCATGAGTCCAAAACCTTGAAAGACTAAATTTCTTGGCCCAGTGACCAATCCAGATTGGATCCTGCAGTATTATCCTGGGACATGTATATTTGCCTTCATTCACAACTGAGAATAAGATTATTGTCTAGGCTGGTTTACTGCTTAGAAAAAGAGTTGTCATATGGCAAGCAACTATCTGCTGACCTTTCAGAAGAGGCCATCTAATAATGTGAAGATGTCATCAGGAAGAGTATGGCCAAAATATTTTTTTGGCTTCATTATTATTTTTAAAGGATGAGAAAGAGGAAACCATTCCATCCACACCAAAGGTTGAGTCCATATAGAACAATTTCTCCATGATTTTAAGAGGAGTTTATGAATGAATTTCCCTCCCAATAATTTCCCAGTTCCATCCCCACCCCTTAAATTCTGAAAAAAAGAAAGACAGTAACCAATTGGTTACTTCTCTAAGGATAAAACAACAAAATGCAGCTATTTTACTGTTGGTGTAATCTTAAGGGATATGTGTGTATGTTTTGAGAGGGGTGCTCCTGAAAACTGTATGTTTTCTATTCCTAGCCTAGATTACTTCACATCAATAATGTGATAATTTAGGAGTAGAAGTGGATTAGTAGATTTATATTGGATTTATTTAGAGGTTGTTTTGATGGAATTTGAGTCCTTAAAGAAACTGAGCCAGCAGATTTAGCCATGCCCAACCAAATAACTGTATGATTCATGCTTCACGGCTGGTGTGAAAGCTGCATTTTCCATAGATGTTGTTTCATTTCACAGCACAGGGCAATTAAAAGGCATAGCTAAATCCAACAAACTCGCATCTGGGAGCACTGTCAACATAAACCAGCTTAGCACACTTACAGTATATCATTCAAATGCACAAAAGGCAAATGTTTAATGCGTCTTTTGGGTATGGAAGGGTTACGCATGCATCAGGAATTTTTTGCATCAATAAATTGTAATTTGCTACGAAAGACCTTTAAAGAATCCAATACTTTTCACCACAAAAAATTAAATTCCAAAAGGCAGAGGGATTGGAACTCTGTTATTCTCTTTGTGTGAATCAAGCCCTAATGCTAAGTTATAATTTGCAGTTGTTTATTTGGGCTACTATTTTATAAAAACACAACAATTTGTGTTGAACCTAGGATGAACCAGTTGTGTGAACTCAGCCTGGGGTTCTTTAACTGTATCTTTACACTTCCTAAGACTTGTTCCATTCAGTTTCCACTGATTTTTTTTTATTTTTGTTGAATAAACAGGGTCAAAGACCAGAGACGGTGTGGTTCATGGTGTCACAACAGGTAAGTCCATTTCTATCTGCATTTCCATTTCTAAGTCATCAATAAATCTTTTGCCTGTTTTTTAAAAATAGGCTCTGATTTAGGAAGGAAATGGTCTGCGATATGTTCTGGCATTTGGGAAACAACACTATTGGTCTTATCCAGTGGTGGGATTCAAATATGTGAACAACCGGTTCTCTGTATGGATGCCGCTTCCAGAAGTCCATTTTGGACCCTAGGCAACAAAAAAGTAGCTACCGGTTCTGCCAAACTGGTGCGAACTGGCTGAATCCCACCACTGGTCTTATCGGGAGATGAATATTCCTGTAGATAGGACATTTGGAGTTATTAATCTGTAGTACAAATCCAGTTTCTGACTATTCAAACACATGACATGCCATCTGTAGTGAATACAAAGCCAGCAAAGTATTGGCCCAGAATGCATATCTGTTTTCGGGCAATAACCAGTGGGCCTCAGTGATTATTTTCACCGCAAGAGAAAAATGTCATACAGAGTTCCCCAACCCTTGCAGCTTTGTGGAGCACTGGGTGGGAGGATGGAGAGGGGGTGGCTCTGCGTGAGCAGAGAGCAAGCGTGTGCGTGTGCACTCCATTTGCGTAAGCAGTAAGCATGTGCGCTCCTGTTCACGCAAATGGAGTGCATCTGCATGCACTCACCTGCTGCACATGCTGCCCAGTTCCAAACGGCTCAAGGCCCAGTAGTGGGCCACAGTCCAGGGGTTGGGGACCTCTGATATATAATGGATGGAGTGCTCCTTGGCATCTGTAGTCTTTTCTCACATTAAAAGCAGCTTTCATACCTAGAACGCCTTTGATACACCGGCACTTGTTTAAAAATTAGTTATACACAGTTACATATGCTGGCGTAGGCTTTCACAGCTGGTGTCTGTTGAGCTTCAAGGTTTAGTGAACATGGTCTAGAGAACAGATTTCCCGATGTTGCATGGGAACTGTGGCTGTCAAATTAGTCAGTCAGGCCCTGCTCAGTTGCCTGTGATCTGCATAGCAGACCACTTTGCCTCTGAAGATGCCAACCAGAGTTGCTGGCAAAACGACAGGAAATCCATTCTCTAGACCATAGAGATATTATCTTCAGTGGTCAAGGATGGCCCTGGAATAGTAAATAGTTTCTTAGCATTTCAGTACAGTTATTGGCTGTCTGCCCCTAACAGCAGCAAATGACTGATTTATATGCCTGTTACTTATATTTCCAGGAATTCTTTTCTTATAAAATAATTTGTGGTTCTTGTTGCCGCAGCTAAAATTCATGTCAGGATCTCAGAACACATTTGGACCTTGCTTAGGCACCAAATGACAGCTGGTACAAGAGCAAATTTTCTTCCTTTTTGATAAAATATGGATGTAAGAAGGAAGTTCCAAAGCATTGGGCAGTTCTGTGTTCTACCTAATTCTCCAAATCATTGAATTGTGCAAAGTCTGTATCAAAGGTACCTGTAAATATTTGGGGTTATAGCTAATATAATCTATAATATTAGTTATGTTGCTGTAGACAAAACCATTTGAATGCCCCAATCTTGGTTGTCTTTCCTCTATTTTCAAGTGACAAATTTTGTCCAATATATTTTGTTTCTCTTCTGCATTTACACCAGAGCTATGTTCATTGTCTACAAACTGGACATTGGTTCACACTGGTTCATTGGAACATGTGAATAATGTTGATACTAGCTTCCATGGAAATAGAACCAAAGTGTTGTCATCTGATGCATTCATTTAGTACAAATCTGTTGTACTCCTGAAAGAGCCTTTAAGTAGGGTTGTGTAAATCGTTTGCAATGGGGAGCTAATTCAGTGAAGTATCTATGATTTCATTGGTTAAATCACACTTATTTATCAAAGTGGTCTGCATGATACATTTTGATTTGCACAGTGCAAAAGAGGCTTTAATGCCCAAGTAAAAATCTGTTCAACTTTTGAGTCAAGTCAACCTGCTCTGTATATTCCCCTGTGCGTTCCCACAGAGAGGGCCTCCTCAGGGTGCCGCCAGTCAGGGAATGCCGACTGGTGGCCCCCAGGGGGAGGGCCTTCTCTGTGGGCGCTCCGGCATTATGGAATCAACTGCCGGTGGAGCTCCGGATGGCACCAGACCTCCGAACTTTCCGTCGGGGCCTGAAGACCCACCTGTTTGAAATAGCTGGTCTGGCCTGATGGGGGATTATGGGTTTTTAATTGTTTTTTAAATTTGTATTACTGTTTTAATTGGGCATGGGTTTAATCCTTTCTTAATTTTTGTATTGTCTTTTTTATATATGCCCTGTGAACCGCCCTGAGTCCCTACCAAGGAGAAGGGCGGTATATAAATCAAATAAACTATAAACTATAAACTAAACTATATTCGAATTGATTATATGAAGTGGACTCAATTCAAATTGGTATATTTTATGTTCAGGTTAATAGATGTTTCAGTATAAACAGCTGGGTATAAATTTTGTAAAACAGTGGGCTATGAGCATCATGGGATTGGAATTGTTCTACCAACTTATTTGATGAAGGAAGATCCATCAGATAGACCAGGCATAAGCAATGTACAGTAGCCCTCAATTTACAACAGTTCAACAGTGGCACTAAAAAGAGTGACCTGTGACCATTATTCACATTTATGATGGCTTCAGTGTCTGCATGGTCATGTGGTCAAATTTCAGATGCTTAGCAACTGACTCAAATTTGTGATGGCTGCAGTATCCCGGGGCCATGTGACCACCTTTTGCAAACTTCTAACAATCAAAGTCAATGGGGAAGCCAAATTCACTTAACAACCGTGTTGCAAATTAACTGCAGTGATTTACTTAACTATGGCAAGCAAGGTAGTAAAATGGGATAAAACTCACTTAACAACTGTCTCACTTAGCAAGAGAAATTTTGGGCTCAATTGTGGTTATAAGTTGAGGACTACCTGTATAAACATTGCAGGCTACAGCTCAGTCAGTTTGATTTCTAAAGAGATTAGAATGCCATCACATGACAATGTGACACGAATGGGCAGGATATTTTAATCCTTCTGGGGATATATAGGGTGGGGAAGGGCAAAGGAAACCCCCAAGAATTATCTTCCCTTACTTTCATCCTTGAGACCACTCAAAGCATCTCAGTTTTTTGTTTAGAAAGACTCATTGGCTTTTGTAGATGTTCATCCTCTTTTGAATTATCTACTAATGGCTTTGGGAATTTAACTGGGTAAGAGTTTAAATGGATACTGCACACTTTTATGATCTGGGAAAAATACAGCTGCTACAACATTGAAATGATGCATAATCAGACGAGTTGATCTTTGCATATTTAAGCAAGTGTTCTCCTGCCAGAAGCTCCAGCTGGAAGACTATTTTGGAATTTCAACTGCGGCTTAAGTCATTTTTAAGGTTTTAATTTTTCAAATTAAATTTTAAAAAATTATGTGTAATTGTACCCTGGATACAAAATATGCATATAAGGCAAGTTTGATTTAAGGGAGAGATGCTTTTGTGATTTTCTTTCTTTCTTTTGCATGCCCAATAAAATTGTACCTTGTGCCACCTGCGAATAGTCGGAGACAGCCATGTTGGCCTTGAAAAGAACGCTTGAGAGTTTTTCTTCTCTCTCACCTTTAACATTTCCCCCCCCCCCCTGCAGTGGCTGAGAAAACCAAAGAGCAAGTGTCAAATGTAGGGGGAGCTGTTGTCACCGGAGTGACAGCCGTAGCCCAGAAGACGGTGGAAGGTGCTGGAAATATTGCTGCAGCCACTGGCTTTGGCAAGAAGGATCAGTCGGGCAAACAGGTTTGTGTGGTGGTGGATATTTCCAAAGATGGATTTCAGGTGGAGTGTCTGCTTTCTTTGTGTGGTTTGGTTTTGGCTTTGGAAAGGCTTAACCAGACGCACTTGCTCTGTTTTTCTTTGCTTATTCTTTATAATGTAGGTAAACCCACTGAATGATGGGAAATCCCTGTTTATGTTGCTTGCTTGCTAACTTCCTACCAAGGCCATTATATCCTGCTTGACTCAGTTACTCATCACTCACTGGAGGGATCGGCACAATGCGAAACCTCAGGATGACACAGTAGATGCATGACACTCTGATTTCAAACCATTATCATTCAAGGATAGCTTGAATGGTTTCTTTTTCAATTCTGGGCACGGCCACTTACAATTTCCAAGTGCCTTTCGTGGCTCTTCTGACTAAAATCCTGACTTTCTGCCCTTTTGAGGCAGGAAATAAGCAAACCTGTCACATCAACCCTCAGATACAAAGGGGTTTTTTTTGTTTTTTAAAAAAAGCTCTTCCTTCAAAATCATAAGGACGGGAGAGAATCAGAAAACTGATTCCCCTGCCTATGTGTTTGGTCTGTTCCTGCCCTCGCTGCCTCATCTCTACAACATTCAGTTCTCTTCAAAATGTCAAGGGCGACACCTGACTACCAAAAGATTGTGTAGTTCTTCATTTAAATATAATAAGGGCAGTGGTGGGATTCAGCCGGTTCACACCACTTCGGCAGAACCGGTAACTAGCTTTTTGTTACCCAGGCCCAGAATGGACTTCCAGAAGTGGTAATCACACAGAGAACCGGTTGTTCACATATTTGAATCCCACCACTGAATAAGGGGACTGTTCCGAGATCACATCTGTCAATGTCAAGGCTAAACATGGATTGGAACCTACATCTGTTTTGCCTAATCCAGTGGTTCTCAACCTTTTCTTTACCATGGATCCCCTTTAAATACCCGTTGTGGTCACAAACTCCCAAGACGTAACTCAAGATTTAAATCATAACATTTCTTCAAGCCTTCACACACACCCTGTGATGACATTGTGCCCAGGTTGAGGTTGAGACCTGCTGCCCTAGCCTAATATCTTGAGTTTACTGAAGTATGGAAACAGATACCGTTTATGAAGTCTGGATGTTTGATGGGTTAATCTTACTCAGTTTGTTTTGACTGAGAGCATTTTTCTCAGGTCTAACACAGGAAACAGCCTTTCTGATCACAGGTATCCAGTCCATTTTAACAGAGAGTCCCTGAAACTGGCATATTTTGCATTTTAAGCATCTCTTCTCTTTCTGTGGTTTGCAAAGAAAGTGAAAATCAGTGTTGACAATTGAAAAGCAGTGCTTGCTGCCTTAATCTGGGGGGGGGGGGAATTAAGAAGACTTTTATAGTAAATCATTTGTCTAAAAGGATTGTTTTTGCACTTCCCTTTCAAGTTTTTTAAAAACCAAATATTGATTAAAGACTACATGGAAAAGGTACTTTGCTATATAAGCCATTTAGGAGCATTTACAACTAACATATAGCAAATCACTGGGGAGTCTGATGAAAAACTGTTAGGCAGAAACCACAGTGTTTTATTACTTGGAGATATCTTTCTGTATTTGTCAGAAAGGCGATTTTATTCATTCTTCCTCCAAAGCTTTTTGAAACCATATTGGCCATTTAGCAATGATAGTGCAAATGCAATACCATTAAGCTTGTGAACTGCTTGTGTGGCTTAGTTCTCAATGTTGATGGAAATCTATATTGGAATTTTATCACTTCACTCCGCAAGTCCTTAATTGCATTGACCCTTTTGTTCTATCTCCATGCCTCTTAAATTTTTAATTTGTATTTAAAGCCTCACAATCTGGAGCAGACTTTCCTTTCACCTCAGTTTTGGCCTAAAAGTCTCTAATTCTGACATTCAGTTTGATGGATCAGCTTCCTAAAATGTGCTATACCAGTTTCATAATTTATCACATTTGAATTCAATTTGAAATGGTGTGTGGGGAGGGGTTTCTTCCTCTTTTTGCAGAACCATTGTTTCATTCTTATTTAAAATACAACCGGCTTACAACCACTAATCTAATATTAAGTACTTGTTCAGCCCACATCAGCATATATTTACAGTATGATATGATTCAAAGAATTAAGATGAATGATCCAACAGTTTTTGAATGTGCCTATCATAATAGTTTAATACAGGCATTCAATAGATGCTAGTATGCACTTGTTTCGTTGTTCAGATTTTTCAAGGCTTTTTTTTAAAAAATGGTTCTCCTTTAATATATAGAAAGCATCAGCCTTAGAAAACTCAGTGAAAGGAGCTTGAATAAGTACAAGAACTGAATATATTTCCAGGAATATAGAGGATTCATGCCTCTAATAAATTGAAAAGACATCTGCTGGAAAGGTGATTCAAATATGAAAAATAGCTTTCAATTCCCCATAGCTTGAACTTGGAAGGCATTCACAACTTTAAACTTGCTGGGCATCAGTCCAATAACATTGGAAAACTGCTGTTAGCCTTGTGCAATTTATGTGCTAGGATTACAAATCTGGGGATTATCCATGACAGGTTGTAAATTTGTGGTTGGAGACAGATATGCTAGTTTGTGAATTGCAAAGGCTGAGGTGTGTATGTATATATATATATATATATATATATATATATATATATATATATATATATATATATATATATATATATATATATATATATATATATATATATATATATATATATGTTTTCTGAGGTTTTCACGGGTGTTCGTATGTGGATCTTTGGTTATTCGGGTTTTTCCCCGCGTAGAACTAAAGGTGTAGGAGCGACGTTTCGACGGAATCCCATCCGTCATCATCAGGCTGGTGGCTTCTGCTTCCTTCTTCTGGGAGAAGCATGTGGCTGCTTCTCCCAGAAGAAGGAAGCAGAAGCCACCAAGATCCATATATATATATATATATATATATATATATATATATATATATATATATATATATATATATATATATATATATATATATATATATATATATATATATATATTAAATGTTTGTTAAGTATTTAGAATGCACTTGCTTAGTCCCAAACACGGGACAAATCTTATTTCCTGTTTCAGCCTAGCCCAAGGCCATCTACAGGCAGTAGCCACAGCAGTGGCAGCTCATATTTGTGTAAATATTTTGGCTTGCTAACAAAGAATAAAGGGAGACAGATATGATCATTTCAAACTTATTTGTTCTCATCAGTCAGCCATACCCTTCTGAGATTCGAACCTGGACCGACTGCATCTTAAGCAGTTGTGGCCTAGGGGTTAAAACAACTGCTTAAGACGCAGTTGGCCCAGGTTCAAATCTCAGAAGGGTATGGCTGACTGATAAGAACAAATAAGTTTGAAATGATCATATCTGTCTCCCTTTATTCTTTGTTAGCAAGCCAAAAAAATTACGCATGTATATATACATATACATATACATATACATATACATATACATATACATATACATATACATATACATATACATATACATATACTCCTGCAACCTAGGGTTATTGAAAAACACATATATATGAAGTGTGTGTTTTTGTTAACCAAGTGGTAATAAACAATAAAGTCACCATAACTACAGAGAATAGTGGTTATACTTTGGTTTATAGGAATATTGAGCCACTTTTATGAGAGAAATGAAAGAGTATGTTCACTGTGACAAAAAAAACATTGAGAATATTAAATAGCTTTCACCTCAAATTCTAGGACAGGGGTGTCAAACTGTCAGCCCTTGGGCCGGATGTGTCATGGTGAAACCGGGCCCACCCTATTGTGGCAATGGAAAAAAAGTCACAACACATCGCTACACGTCACCTGATGTTGCGAGTTTGACACCCCTGTTCTAGGACCAACCCAAAGAGATGTTGCCAAAGAAAGGTACCTTTGGCAGATGACATCAAAAAGTCAAAATGGTGGTCATGACTATGCAATCAAAACTGCACCTCCTTTTTATATGGATAAGGGTCACAATTGCCAACTTAACTTTTTTGATACTTCTGGCTGCCTAAAGTGAATAAGTAGCTGATGCTCCCACTAACTCACCCGTGTTAAGGTGTACAGTGTTTAAAGCTAGTAAAAAATTATTTAAGCATAGGCAGCAGCAAATTTTACTAACCTTGTCCCTCTCTGATTGAATATTAGGAGCCAAATTTTATATCTTTAGACAAGAAGATAGTAGGCTGCCCATTATTTATGTTTTATTTATGTAAAACATTTATATAGCCACCCACCTTTCAACCAAGCCTGGGTGGCTAGAGCTATGATAGATACTTCTTTAAAAGAAAGGAGTAAGACATTCTACGGAGAGAACTCAGACTTTGCCTGCAGGCATGCAAATTTGTCTAATTAAAAAGATAAAACAGGAGAATTTGCCAAATGTCAAGAATGAAGCATTGTAAGATCTGAAAAGTCAAGCAATTCTTGTTAAATACCTGGAAAATACAAACAAATTGACACATTAAAAATAGTGGGGGAGTTTGCATCCTGTTATGGGTTCTCTTCTTACATTTCTGCCAACCCTGTTACCTCCACCTTTTGCCTTCCTAGAAAGAGAAGTGTTTCTTTAAAGAGATGGCTTTTAAGTGGGAATGGATTTGAGGGGTAAGAACCAATTAGTGGGTTAAGAGTAGCAATTCAATATAAATGCCTGCATCTGTTACAGCTTAAGAAAATAAGTTTTATTATAACACTATGTTTTCAGAAGAGCAATAAAGGTAAAGGTAAAGGTTCCCCCACACATGCGTGCTAGTCGTTTCCGACTCTAGGGGCCGGTGCTCATCTCCGTTTCAAAGCCAAAGAGCCAGCGCTTGTCCAAGGATGTCTCCGTGGTGATGTGGCCAGCATGGCTAGATGCCAAAGGCGCACGGAACGCTGTTACCTTCCCACCGGAGTGGCGGAGTGGTCCCTATTTTTTTACTTGCCTTTTTTACGTGCTTTTGAACTGCTAGGTTGGCAGTAGCTGGGATGAGTAACAGGCGTTCACACTGTTATGCGGCACTCGGGATTTGACCCACCAAATTGCCAACCATCTGATCGACAAGCTCAGCATCCTAACCCACTGAGCCACCGCAATATAATGCAATATAACTAATAATTAATTATAATTAATTTATTTATTATTAATAATAATTATAATTAATTATAATTAATGCAATATAACTGCATTAATCTTTGGTAGTATTTTAAACTCTTAATATTTTATATCTGGCTTGGAGGTAGTTAAATATCCTTTTATATTATCAGTTGCACCAGGGGCAATTTTGGATGATTTTTATAAACACACTGCCCTTAGCACAGTGTGAGGCACTGAATGTTATGTTTATGATATTGTTGCTTGAACCTCCTTTTAAGCATAGTGCAGGCATAAAACATAAAAATTAGAATATCTTGGAGTCCTTGGTGCTCACTGAGCTTAATTATTTGCTCGCAGGTGTTTCATTTCCTGACTAGGTAACATCAATGCATTGATGATGTTACCTAGTTGGGTAATGAAATGTCTGTAAGCACAGTTCAACCTTGAGCTACATACATGCTCCTCTATTGGAATAGAATCTCTTTTCCATGTCAAAGAACTCTGCAAATTGAGTAATATGCATCTGATAAAATTTAATATATATATCAAAGAATCCAGGATGGAAGAAATCAATAGAATTTTAGAATAACATCTTCCTTCTATATTAATAACCCTATAAAGTTTGAAAAAAACATTTCTTTCTACATTAGATAACTGAAGTAGTATGTAATATTTAAAATAAACATCATTGATTCCAGACAAGCCACAAGTCATACTGAGCGAGGAACACCCACTGCTTATGCATTTCCTTTGATTCTAAATTGGGGAATAGTTGACGGACACATCTGGTAATACCCTGATTGAAGAATGCTCTTTTAATGTAAGTGTTACAATTAAGATTTACTTAATTGCAACATGAGAATACAAAGCATATTCACCCCCACCCTATGTTACCAGTGCCAAACATGGACACTTACAACAAAACATAAACGAAAATCACTATGGAAATGAGATCTGTTTGAGGAAAGCTGCTGGAGTAACCAGAAGAGATAAAATCAGAAATGATATCATAAGAAAAAGAATTGGCATGGAACCAATCTTAAACTACATACAAAACAGCAGATAAAGTGGTTTGCTCACCTGGAGAGGTTGTCATGGGATTCCATTCTGTACAAGGCATATGCAAAAAGTGGAGAAGGTCAAAGAACATGATGCAGACCCAGAAGAAGATGGAGAGACACACTACAACAGAGGTCTTCAAACGTGGCCCTTTTATGACTTGTGGACTTCAACTCCCAGATTTCCTCAGCCAGCATGCCTGGCTGAGGAATTCTGGGAGGTGAAGTCCACAAGTCATACAAGGGTCAACTTTGAAGACCCCTGCACTACAACATCAATTAATAATGGTTGAGGCTGCCAGAAGAGCAAGAACCAGCCCTTTATATCTCTCTCAACACAAAAAGAGGAAATTAAGAAGAAGAAGAAACAACATGAGATTTTTTGTAAAATATTCTTTACTTTATTGGGAGCAGTGACCCTTGAAAATTAGTTCTAGACTCATATGCCCTTCAGTAATGCAATGTTCAGCAATTCAGTCAAAAAATTAGCATATATTTTTAGGGCAAGTTGTGTGAAGAGCATTCACAAGATTTAATGCATATTTAGCACTTTTCCTTCCACCTCCTACACACAATGAGTTTTTCAGGTTGCTAGTGTTCTCTAAGATTGTTGTGTAGTTTACTTTTCGGACATGTGATTTGCTCTGGGCTGAATGGAAAATGATTGATCAAATTTTCCAGGGATGCTGCTTTTTCTGTAAAGGTTTTACAGGGGGAAAAAAAACCTTTATTTTAAAGATGGCAGGTCAACTTGCACTAAAGTTTTCTGAAACTTGCTGTTCTGTACCAGCCTGCTATCGGCCCTGCAGAAAAGGCAGGGACAACCCCTTTTACAAGAAGGCAAGAGGCTGGAATTAAACCTGCCAAATTTATTGATACAAAAACAAACAAGACACGAACCAAGAAACAGGAGCTTTTCAAGCGGTTGCCTTCAGCAAACCAGCCGTCCCACGCATTCCCCTTTTATACAGTTTAGGGCATGGCTTCTCTCTGCCTCCTTCCGAGGTGCCCCATTGCCTTCCTCTGTTTACTCCTGATTGACTGCCTCCTGCGTCGGGCGTCCTTGAACAGGGCCAGCTGTGGGTCATCTTCATCCACGCTGTCAGGCTCACACAGCTGGGTCTCCGTCGTGACCAGGTGGGAGGGGCCTGGCTGAGGGCTCTGTGGAGCCTCAAGGCCATCATCAGCAAGCTCTTCAACACCCCCCCTCCTCCTCCTCCTCTGAGTCGTCCGACCCAACTGCCGAACCCACAGGCTGACCCTGAATCACAACACTTGCTAGTTAAAGAAACAAGAAAATAACTGTCTTCTGTTAAGAAAAAAATGTAAAATCCAGCTGTTAAAAGTCAAAACCTGGACTTTATATCTGTATTTGATACCATTCAGTTCTTACATATTTCAGCATTTTCTAAATCAGTAGCTTGATAAAATCATTGCTTCACTAAGTAGCCATTTTTCTGTATCTTACCTCTAGTTCTTAAAAAGCTCTGCGCTGTTTTGTGGATATTTAGTGGATACAACAAAATTATTGCCAATTTAGTTTATTTCCCTTGATCTTGCCCTTTTGCTATTATACTGTTGTTAGGGAAATAGCCTTTGTAGACTGAATCAGATTTACAGTTCTGAACATCTATTTCAGTATAAACTCACTCCCCACAAAGGACACATAAGATTACAACTGCAGTCCATCTATTTCTTAATTTATATTTTTAAATGAAGTATTTGAAATCCAGCCTTAAGATTTTGTACAAAAACAGTCCCATTGTCTTTAATGGAACTCCTTCAGAAACATTTGAGCATGTTATTTTAGTCCCATTTCTGCATACATCAGAGGTGTCACGCACATGATTTAGAGTTTCCAGAATATAAATCAAATAACATTAAGAAATATCAATTAGAGACAAAGAGGAATATATGTGTTTGTGGGAAATGAAGCATTAATACTCTCAAGGAATGGGGTGCTTTAGGGTGAACTTTAAGAATAGAAAAATAATGATGAAGGTCCTTAAGTCATGGAAATAATTTTAATACAATTTTGCATTGTTCAGCTAGTGTAGCAATTTAGAACAAATCTTCAATTAAATAGGGATCAGCAAGTGCATCCACACCTGCCTTTTGCAGTAATGCCTCCCTAGAGATCCATGTTGTTCCCACTCTGATGATATTCTGGAACGATTTAAATCTTGTTCCCCTAGCCTTGACATACGGTACTGTAAGTCAGCAATAAGAGATAAGATAATCTTCATTGTCATTTTTTACTGTGGGCACAACCTTTCCAGCTTTGGGAACCGGCAGTGGTGGGGTAGGGAGAAGAAGGGATGGTTTCATGCAAGCAATAGGCAAGTGCGTTCATGCGCACAGCTCCATTTGCGCAAGTGGTTGGCCTGCACTCCCACTGCTTCCACAAATGGAGCTTTACGCATGAGTACACATGTCCACCATTCATGCAAGTGGAGCTGCATGCATGAACGCACTTGCCTGCCCACACGCGGCCCGGTTCTGAATGGACCGTGGCCCAATACTGGATTATGGCCCTGGGGGTTGGGGACACCTGCTGTAAGTGATATTATTTGGAGGGAGGGTGTTTGTTCACATCCTAGGTATTATTTCCTTTTTCTTATTTTTGATGTCAGCTGCCCTGAGTCATTTGAATTTGGGTGGTCTCTGAGCCTCATAAATAAGTAAATAAATAAAATCCAGTCTGTAACCTCATCATCTGCTACTATCGGGGAACGGATCAACTAAGCCCTGTATGACCTATTTGTTTTAAACAGCTGCATATTTTTAGGTAAATGTAAAGCCGAAAGTGGGGGATGGCAAGAATAGCCATTCAGTGATATAATTAGAGCAGGGGTGGGCAACTGTGGCAACTTTATGACCGGTGGACTTCAAATCCCAGAATTCCTGGCTGGCTCAGGAATTCTGGGAGTTGAAGTCCACAGGTCGTAAAGTTGCCATAATTGCCCGCCCCTGTGTTCCTCTTTGGTGAACTTTTAATGTCCTCCTTATTTCCTGTCCGCAGTTGATGACAGCTGTAATGGATGTCATAATGTCTTGATTCTTGGATACGGTTTTATAGGTTTCCTATCAAGGTTGCTTTCATCAGGGTTTCTGTTTAATTCTTGGTGTGTTGTTGAGTACTTGGAATGGTTCCATTTCAGAACTGTTGTTCTTTGTTTGTCAAAACTGATGAAGTAGGCTTAAGGGAATGGGATTACTGGTAGAAATCAAAGCCGGGAAGCCAATCCATTAATTTTCACAGTGCAGTACACATCCTGGTACCATTTTGAACGACCTTTCCTCTCAGATTCAAATGCCATTTAGATGTGTCTTCATATTGTGCTTTTGAAGTTTAAAGAAGCAGGAAAGCCTACTAACTGTCCAAAATTTCTGTATGTTTCAATACCATTCACACTCTTTTTTTGTTCTATCATTAACTTTCAGTGATGTTCATTATGCTTAGCCTCATTAGACCACCATAGTAATATACAATTGCTTTGTGGTAACACAAAATCAAAAACTCTAGAATGGAATAAATGGAAACTTTAAGCTCTGGTGCATGAGCATGAAATATATGTGAAGAAAAATCCAATGTCTCAGAGGTTTTCCATAACATCTCTCAGATTGCTACCTGGAATTTGGAACCTTTCAGATGTTGCACAGCAACCCCCTTTAGCCAGTATAGCCAAATGTTTAAAAAGTTGATTTCCTAATTATAGTCCTCAACTTATGACAATTGAGCCCAAAATTCCTGTTGTTAAGCAAGACAGTGATATAGATTTTGCCCCATAGGACTCCATAGTACTGTCTTTCCAATCTAGTGCTCTCCAAATGTCCTAGAGTAGGACTCCAGAGAAGTCCAGCTTCCTGAATTTCCAACAAGAATAGCTACTGGCTAGCTTGCTTGAGGATGCTGGGAGCTGAAATTCCAGTGCAATCAGAAGATACTATGCCAGGAGTCTTCAAACCTGGCCCTTTTATGACTTGTGGACTTCAACTCTCAGAATTCCTCAGCCAGGCGTGCCTGGCTGAGGAATTCTGGGAGTTGAAGTCCACAAGTCATAAAAGGACCAGGTTTGAAGAGCCCTGTAGTGTGCTATGCTAGTGATGTCTACTCTTTGTGAATTAAGGCTTTGTGTTCTACAAGCCTTAATTACCTCTGTAACATCTCCATCTCACGGAAGCAGGGCTGGGTGATCCTTCATGTAAAACAGAGTCATATGAGGTAGCCTTCTAACTTCCAAAGCTATCATGTTTCCTAACATGGCGGTACTGATTAAAAGAGTAATGTTTTCCAGTGGGACTATTGAAAGACAGCTCTGTAAATTACTCAGTATAGAACAGCACTGCAAAAAAAAAAACAAATTACATGCTACATCCTACACAGTTGAATGCCATAAATAACCATATGAGAAATCTCTCATATAGTCACTTTGTTAGAAAAAGTGACTGCAGGCCATCTGAGTTCATTGTGAATGTTCCTTTTGTTCATACTCTATGCACTGTTGAAGAACACCAACAAGTTCTAAATGCAGCATTGTCCAGAACTCCAAATCTGGAGGCAATCGCATTATTGTCATTTCAAAAAAACTAACTGATAAATATTGATTAAAAAAATGTAAGAAGCTTTTCACTTTGGAGAATTCAGTTCCTTTTTAACTTTGTCTTCACAAAGGAGGATTTCAGAAAGGACTGTTGGTCAAGGGAGCAATTTTTTTATTTTGTCCCCGTCCCCCCCGCCATCCTTGAGGAATTATTGTGTATTGGATGCAAACATTTCTATGTGTGAATAGAAGCCACTTCTTCTAGCAGAAAGAGTAGAAGATGCTATTTTCTCCCCCTGTCCCACTACAAAACTATACAGGTAGTCTTCAACTTACAACAGTTCATTTAGTGACGTTCGAATTTACAACGGCACTGAAAAAAAGTGACTTTTGACCATTTTTCTCACTTAGGACCGTTGCAGCATCCCCATGGTCACATGATCAAAATTCAGAGGCTTGGCAACTGGCTCATATTTATGACTGTTGTAGTGTCGTGGGATCATGTGATCAGTTTTTACGACCTTCTGACAAGCAAAGTCAATTAGGAAGCCAGATTCACTTAACAACTGTATTACTAACTTAATAAATGCAATGATTCGCTTAACAACAGTGGAAAGAAAAGTTGTAAAATGGGGCAAAACTCACTCAACAAAATTCTCACTTAGCAACATAAATTTTGGGCTCAGTTGTGATCGTAAGTCAAGAACTACCTATATTTCCCTTCCAGTGTGGTCACTTGGACGACAATCTAACCAGCCAACAAATCTGCCAACTGATCACAAAATTTATTCTAAGATGTATTACCGGGTTTTTTGACCGTAGTAATTGTCCCAAAATTGGTTACCCCATAGCATTAATCGTGTGGAATTTTTAGGCAAACATGTCTCAATAACAACATCATCATCATCATAAAGTTGGAAGGGACCTTAGAGGTCATCTAGACCAACCCCCTGCTCAGGCAGGAAACCCTATACCATTTCAGACAAATGGCTGTCCAGTCTCTTCTTAAAAACTTCCAGGGTTGGAGCATTCACAGCTTCTGGTGGCAGGTTGTTCCACTGGTTAATTGTTCTAACTGTCAGGAAGTTTCTCCTTAGTTCTAGGTTGCTTCTCTCCTTGATTAGTTTCCATCCATTGTTTCTTGTCCTGCCCTCAGGTGCTTTGGAGAATAGCTTGATTTCCTCTTCTTTGTGGCAGCCCCCCCCCAGATATTAAAACACTGCTGTCATGTCACCCCTCACCCTTCTCTTCATTAAACTAGAAATACCCAATTCCAGCAACTGTCCTTTATATGTTTTAGCCTCCAGTCCACTGATCATCTTTGTTGCTCTTCTCTGCATTCTTTCAATAGTCTCAACATCTTTTTTTTACATCGTGCTGACCAAAACTGGATGCAATATTCAAAGTGTGGCCTTACCAAGGCATTGTAAAGTGGTATTAACACTTCATGTGATCTTGATTCTATCCCTCTATTAATGCAGTCTAGCACTGTGTTGGCTTTTTTGGCAGCTGCAGCACACATCTGGCTCCTATTTAAGTGATTGTCCACTAGGACTCCAAGATCCCTCTCACAGTTACTACTATTGAGCAAGGTACCACCTACTATACCTGTACACTTGGTTTTTCTTGCCTAAATGTAGAACCTTATTTATGTTCATCAAAGCTTACAAGAAGCAACGGATGGAAGCTAATCAAGGAAAGAGCCAACCTAGAACCAAGGACAAATTTCCTGACAGAACAATTAATCGGTGGAATGGCTTGCTTCCAGGGTGCTCCATCATTGCAGGCTTTTAAGAAGAGATTGGACAGCTGTTTTTCTGAAATATTATAGGGTCTCCTACTTGAGCAGGGGGTTGGATTAGAAGACCTCCAAGCTCTGTTATTCTTGATTTGTCACTCTGTAAAATTGTTTCCCCAGCTGCAGAAAAGAGAAACCCAACAATTAAAAGCTGCAGTGTGATAGCATCACATCAGCTGTATTCAGGCATTTCCTTTCATGGCAAGCTATAAATTGGATTAGTAATGATAGTTTTTTGGAACATTGTTCCTTTTCTTCTTGATTCTACAGAGCAAGAGGTGTAAAACCACAGCCCTGCACCCATTCCTATAAATACTCTTTCAACATTAACAACACAATGTTTTGGTAATCTTATCTACACAGATCCTTTCCATTATGCATAGCAGTGGTGCCTGCTAAGCAATGCTAATTGTTAAAATCATATTTGTCTCTTAATCGTCATGTTCTTTTAATAAATCTTCATGCATTTTGCATCTTTGCTCAATGACAAAATGCAATTGCCCTGGAAGGTCACTCACTTATTACTCAGGCTAAATTGTATGCCTTATTATTTGCATAGGGTTGTCACTTTATCACAACTGGACAATTATTTATAGTCCAACTCTTCTTTGCCTAAGTCAGGGAAACAGTCCATATCCATCATCCTTAGACAATATGGCTGTAGTACAACACTAAGTATTTTATCAAGACTACAATATTATTAGGTACTGCCAAACATACAACAGCCTAAGATGAAGGTATTTGGAGGGGCTTGTTTCACTGGGATTTGCCAATTCCGATATTTTAGGATGCTTCCCACATCAGAAGAGCAGTTTTAAATCTTCAGTTTTTAGTATTTTTTTAAAAAAAAATTGGACGAGAAAAGAGGGCTCAAGTTCCAGGAGTTACTGAACTACGTAATTTTGGGGGAAATAAATAGCAAAAGAATCACTTTCGATATTTATTTGAGAAGAAAGGTGGACAGTACTTACAATAAAAAGCCAGTATTTTTATCCCAGTGTTCCTTCCTAGAAGCTTGGTGTTTCTAAAGCCAATGTTAACATGCTTCATTTATGGATTGTACGTTTGGAAACCAAATGAAAAATGAAACAATGCAATGAACTGTATAGAACCAAAAAAAAGCAAAATAAGGATAGAATCGTGAAGCTGTTATGGAGAGCATTTGCATAGAAGGATAATTAGGATGAAAAGTTCCTGATTGCAGTAAAGCTTGAGCTACATACAGTATTTGGAGTTTTCTGGTTAAAGTTACAAGTAAGGAGCATGTGATTTCCACATCTGACTAATCTATACAGCAAGGGAAAACTGTATAGATTTAACTGTATAATAAAAGAAATAAAGGAGTAAAATAGGTGCTAAGACTATAGCAGCACCAGAATAAATATAAAATGAATAATGTCAAGCGCCAGGGAAATCAGGAGATTTAGGCAGTTCAAGTGATATAAAGATTTATTGCAAGTTTAGGCTCTCTACAAGAATCTGGCCAACCCAATCAAAAGAAATGAGTGGGAGATAAGAAAGCCATTCAAGGTAGGCTGGTCTTAGATCTCTTGTGGGCGTACAGGGATTTGTGACATGTTAAACCCCCTCCCTTGGGCTCAGCCTGGTCATCTCCTATAGATATCTTGTCAAATTATATTAAGGTTGCTATCTTGCAAGGATGAGCACTCTTCTGTAAGTACACGTAATCCTTGACTTATTACCACAATTGAGCCCAAACTTTTCTGTTGCTAAATGAGACAGTTGTTAAGTGAGCCTTGCCAATTTCACGACCTTTCTTGCCACACTTGGTAAGTGAATGATTGCAGTTGTTAAGCAGATGACTGCAGTTGTTAAATTAATAACACGGTTGTTAAGTGAGTCTGGCTTCTCCGTTGACTTTGCTTGGCAGAAGGATGCAGAAAGATGATCACATCAAAAAGGGACTGTCAAGCTTGAAGCTCGCTTTGCTGGTGTAATAATTATTGCTTCTTAGCTTGCCAATGAACTTGGGGGGAGGATGGGGAATTGGAATGCAGGTTACAAAAATAAAGAAGGCAGACCGTGAGAATCAAGGATGATTCACCAGGTGCCCAACCCAACTCAGAGACATTTTCTCATAACAATATAAACACACTTAATTGGGCAATGTGACCTGTTCATGGATGGTAGAGGAAATTCTATTCTTTTACTGTAGGGGGTTTGGTCTGGGATTTGCTAGAGCTGGTTTTGCTTTCATACATGCCAAAATGATGTACTTAGTAAAGTTTTACATTAAGAGATCAGAATGTCTTGAAGGTGTTTGCTTGGTTGGGTTTGTCAGTCTGAACCTGGTTAGGGACACGGCAACCGTCACAAATATGAACCAGTTGCCAAGCATTTGAATTTTGATTATGTGACTGTGGGGATATTGCAACAGTTTAAGTGTGAAAAAAGTCATTTTTTTTCAGTGCCATTGTAACTTTGTCCTCACTAAACAAATGGTTGTGACTCAAAGATTACCTGTAATGAAGCCAATGTACAGATAATTGGCAGTTATGTGAGAGGTCTTTGAAGCAACAGAGAGGAAAATAGTGCTGTCATTTGGCATATCCAGAAGAAGGATTCTTTTTTAAACTTCATCCGTAGCTCTGTTGAGACCAAGCAACATGGAGAATAGACTAGAAAAGCAATGAAAGACCTTTCCTATCAGTCCACACACCAGTGGCGTAGCATGGGGGGTGCAGGGGGGGCCGGCCTCACCGGGCGCAACATCTGGGGGGGCGCTCGCACTCGCAGCTCTCTGCCCCTGCCTGGCTCACTCTCTCTCACTGCAGTGCTGGCTGTGCGAATCCAATCCGAGCCACTGGGTCGCCACCCACTATGGAGGGGGGGTGCCAGGCGTGCGGTGCGGAGAGAGAGCGAGGGACTATCTGGGGGAGGGACAGTGCAGACTCGAGTGCTAAAATCCATGGGTTAGGGGGAGCAAATTACTTGCCTTGCCCCGGGTGCTGACAACCCATGCTACGCCACTGCCACACACACAGACACAGACACACACACACACACAGGCAGAGATAAGTGTATCATCAAAAGAGGATTGTATCAGCCAATATTTTAGGTAGCAGATTCTCATTTGGGCTACTACAGAGAGGCACCCTAATTCTATCTTAAAAGAGGGTGTTTTGGGATTTGCAATAGAACTCTAACTAATATTGATTAACTAGCTTCAAATAAAACAATGCAAAGCTGAACAACAACCAAAGATTCAGATTTTTTTCTTTAAATAGCTTGATTGCAGCAGTAACCAAAATATTTCCATTGCAGCTGGCAATTGCATTTACAACCTTTTGAGCCCAATCAGTGAACTCATAATTTTGATGCATCCAGAGAATAGAAGAATGGATGGGACTAGCTAAGTATTTGGATATCTGTACCTGCTTGATTCGAAAACCATTAATTTCTCTCTCAAACTGCCTACGACTCTTAGCAATTTCAGTTTGCAGTAATTTAATTTTCAGTCCCTTGGCCTGACCTTATTTTCCTGATACCTGGATGAAATGACAAAGAAAGAATTGTCATATCGTATGTGTAAAGAAGCATGAAGTTAAAATGTGATTTAGCACAGGAGGTAAAATTAACATTTAGAGAGAGTCTGTATGAGTTCATTAGCACAGAATTTATTGGAGGGGACTAAGGCTACAATCTTGGTTATCCCACTTTTGCATTGGTATTGGGCTGATGGAGGTGCCACTGGAGTCAGAGTCCTGTTTAATTTGTATAAAGGCATCCTTCTGAATTTGAAATAACCAGACTGTGACCATTTCCTGTTTCTATAAAGCCATAAAGTTCTGCTTCCTTCAACAGACTCTGGAGTTAAGTGATCTGTGGCATGATGGGAGATAGATGTAGGAGATGACCAGGCTGAGCCTGTGGGAGGGGGTCAAATGTGTTATCAGTCATGAGTCCCTACACAGCCACAAGAGATCTAAGAGCAGCCCACCTTGAATTCCTTTCTGTTGTTGTTGTTGTTGTTAGTTGCGAAGTCGTGTCCAACCCATCGCGACCCCATGGACAATGTTCCTCCAGGCCTTCCTGTCCTCTACCATCTTCTGGAGTCCATTTAAGCTCACACCTACTGCTTCAGTGACTCCATCCAGCCACCTCATTCTCTGTCGTCCCCTTCTTCTATTGCCCTCAATCTTTCCGAGCATTAGGCTCTTCTCCAGTGAGTCCTTCCTTCTCATTAGGTGGCCAAAGTATTTGAGTTTCAACTTCAGGATCTGGCTTTCTAAAGAGCAGTCAGGGTTGATCTCCTCTAGGACTGACCGGTTTGAATGCCTTGCAGCCCAAGCGACTTGCAGGAGTCTTCTCCAGCACCATAGTTCAAAGGCCTCAATTCTTTGGTGCTCAGCCTTTCTTATGGTCCACTGTTCTTAATTCTGTTCTTAATTCCTGCTAACTAACCTTGACCGTTAGTAGTTCAGATTCTTGTAGAGAGCATAAGCTTGAAATAAATCTTTATACTTATTTGAACTTCCTGAATCTTCTGATTTCCCAGAAATGTGACATGTTTATGTTATTTCTCCTCTTCAGTATATGTCCTATATTTTTTACTGATTCCATTCCATTATTTTTAGCTATTTTTACCTGATTGTGATATAAGATACTTAGGGTTATGTTGGGATTCTAATGGCATATACATGGGTTAATAAAATATTAAACTGTTCTATGTACATGGAGTCAAAATATGTTCATTGAATGTGGCTCCATAACCCTCAAATTAAGCTGTCTTAGATAGGTGTTGTGGCAATCTTGTAGTAGTTGTTGCTGTCATTATTTTCTGAAGCATTGCTGCTAACAGAGTTTGCTGAGCTAGCAAGGATGCTTGTACAAACTTTATAAAAGCACATGCAAGGCCATTCTAAACATATTCCATCACTGTTTAAACAATTTGAAGGTTTGAGAGTACTTATATCAAACATAAATATGTAGAGCAACATAGCTAATTTCAGTTCTGTAATAGTTCCAATTATCTCTTTAAAGCTAGCATTTTGGCATAATTCTGGACAGCTTGTCAGTAATCATTAACTCAGTTGCAGATGTTACTTGGTGGAGAGAAAGCTATGGTTATTATCCTTAGGTTGCCCCCATCATATTTGTGATCTGGGAAGGTTGATTTACTCTTCCTTCATGTCTGTATTTTTGATTGATGAAACATGAAATAGCCCTTCTGATTCAGCCCTTCTGCTATTACATTATTAATAGGGACCTAGGGAATGATGTTTGTATTATTTAAAGCAATAGAAGCCATCTCCTAAATTATCTGAGAGTCATTGCTAATAATTGTGTTTTCATGTGGGTTGCGGCTTCTTGTTGGGAAATTGTACATACTAGGGTTGTTGTGAGCAGTTCCTGCTGTCAGAGAGAAACTGGAAACAAAATGTTTGCAACTGAGAAGTCAGGGGTAAAATGTTCATCAAAGATATATCCTGATCTGATAGATTCTGTACAATTCAACCAGAGACTGAGTCCTGTTTCATTCATATCCCAGAAGAAAAAGTTCTGTCTGCTTTGGTTTTGATTAATTTTTTCCAAAAAATTTTTTAAAAAATCTTCATGCTTGTGCATAAGAACAGGAGAACTAAGCTATCTCAAGGCAAAAGAAATGCAGACTAATTTGTCCATCTTTAATCAGCAGAGCCACAACTGTGAACGTGCTGCTTCCAAAGTTAAGAAAATAAATGCAGAAATTGTTTACTCATTGCACTGAGCCCCTGCTCTGTTTTCCCAATTTTAGAGACAACCTGAAAAACATCTGTATTCTAATAATCAGCAGAAGTACTTTTCTCCAGCTGCGTGTGGAATTTTCTTCCAACTGGTATAAATTTTGAACAAGATCTCACTAGGTAGAGGGGGATGTATGTACGTAGAATACTTACGGAAGCAATTGAGAAAGAAGCTAATAATGTCAATAACCGCAGGGAAACCACTTTAGAAACAAGCAAATTTTGTCCCCTTAGAAGTAGTGCAGGTTTTTAAACAAATCTGCGGTAGTCTGGCTGTTTTCTAATAAATGTAGATGTTCTAATTTATCAGGAGATGGAACAGAAAGCCTTAGCCACTTTGCTGTGCTTTCAGCCACATTTATATCATCTAGATCAGACATGTCCAACTCACGACGTCACGTGACATTGTGTGTTTTATCAAAACTTTTTCCCCATTGCTGGCAATGGGGTGGGCGCAGTTTTGTTGTGACACATCCAGCCCATGGGCTGGCAGTTTGACACCCCTGATCTAGATAACTTCAGAAGATTAACATTGGAAATCTAAAAAGGATTAGACTTGCTTAGTACTTATACTAGAGGCTATTAAGAAATCTCAAGGCTGTAGACTGGATGGAAATTTGGGGAAAAAAATATCCAATAGCAAACAAATTCCTTAATTGCTGCCAAAAATATGGATAGATGACTAATATGCAGTGGTGGGATTCAGCCAGTTCGCACCAGCTCGGCAGAGCCAGTAGCTAATTTTTTGGTTGCCCAGGCCCAAAATGGACTTCCGGAAGTGGCATCCACAAAGAGAACTGGTTGTTCACATATCTGAATCCCACCACTGCTAATATGGATAATTAACCTTTATCTTAAGATAGCTTTCACCTTCACTAGTTTTTATCCTCCAGCAACAACTTTGTGAAATCAGTTGGGCAGAAAGGCTATAACTCCCCCAAATCACTCAGAAAGCTGCAAACGGAGCTGCAAATGGAGATGTCAGCTTAGTCAAAGTCCACCACCTTAATTAGTATGCTACAATGAGCCTTGTTTTTCCTGTGCTTGTTGCCTTGCAAGGAATTCTTTAGAAATTCCAGAAGCAATTATTACTAAATTTTGGAGAAGGAGATCTTTTTTTCTGGAGGAGAAGGATATCACTGAACATGTATTACTTCTCATGTAAGAAGCAATTTTTGTTTTCAAAACATTGCCAGAATTTCATCAGATTCGATGAACCACTTTGTGAAATTTCATAGAACTTGAAGAAGATTACAGAAATCACACAAAATGGTTTATTTGCAAGAAAGTGTGTTTAAAGGTGGAGGGAGGTCATGAAATTTAATTTAAAATGTGGGTTAGACAGTCCTGCTGCCTCCATTAGAGAAATTCCGGCAATTTTTTAAAAACAAAATTTTCAGACCCAGGGTTCCTAACCAGCCAAATCTTATTTACACATTTCCTAAACTTTGATCTGGCATTGTTCAAATCTACTGTTATGTATTGGGCTTGTGGTGTTACACCATGTGCTTTGCTGGAGGAGCTAACGGCTCTCCAGCAACCCAGACAGGCCGTCTCCGGTCCTACAATTGGTCAGCCCCAGGCGGCAAGCATGGGTTCAAACCTATTGGCTGCCGCCTAGGGGCTAAACTATATATTGTGGCTGGTCGCGGCCCAAGCTTCAGTACAGTTCCAGCAAGAATGAAAGTATAAGTTATTCTGTACTCAGCCTCATGTCATCATTCCTGCTCTCCAGAGCCCATGACTTAACATCTACCATTTTGTTATTCTATCGGAGGTGGGGAAGTATGACCCTTTTATGACTTGTGGACTTTAACTCCCAGAATTCCTGAGCCACACTGGCCAGCTCAGGAATTCTGGGAGTTGAAGTCAACAAATCAAAAAAGGGCCATAGTTCCCCACCCTTGTTCTAGATCAGGGGTCTTCAAACCTGGCCCTTTTATGACTTGTGGACTTCAACTCCCAGAATTCCTCAGCCAGCATTCCTGGCTGAGGAATTCTGGGAGTTTATTTATTTATTTATTTATTAATGGGATTTATATCCCACCCTATCTCCCGAAGAACTCAGGGCGGCTAACAACAAAACATATAATAAGTACAGAAATTAAGATAAAAATAAAATTAAAATCATCTGTGCAATAAATTAAAATTTAAAATTTAAAATAAATTAAAAATTGTAAATATAATTAAAATGCCTGTCAGTCCAGGTCAGCCAGGTGGAAAAGGAGTGTTTTGAGGCCGCGGCGAAAGGACTGGAGATTTGAAGTCCACAAGTCATAAAAGGGCCAAGTTTGAAGACCCCTGTTCTAGATGATACTTTCAGCCATTCACATCACTCAAAAACAAAAGCAGATACAAAACTGGGAGACTAATATGCATTTTTTTTGGGGGGAAGACTATTTAGATGTAAATACTCTTACATTTTTTAATCCTTAAAATTGGTAATGAATGCCTCATGTGTTGACTGTTAATCATGCCTGGCAGCATGAAACGGGTTTTGCTGGTGACACTAATAAATGTATAATCAAGCATACAACACTCAGTTGTGTGGCCCAATTTAGCTCAGGTTACAGCCTCTTTCTCTGCAAAAGACTGCCTCCCATTAATCATAGAGAAGCCCAATTACAAATAATAGCAAATAACATTCAGGCAGACAGGGAATATCAGACAACCTTAGCCATTTGGAAATGCATTTCTATTAATGTTTTGTCTTGCTTTTTTTTTCCCCAGTGATCTTGGTCTGCAATTACAGACAGAAAAACTGATGGTATATTATAGGTTATGGTAATAATTCAGTCATGTGTGAAAGTTAGTTCACACCAAGTATGGCAGGTTTTCCTCTCTCCTTCCTGCCTCCAGCACACTGCTGAGAAGAGATCAAAGTTTATATTTATATTTTGAAGTCAATTTCTGTCTGGGTTATTCCACAGGCTAATTATAAAATATAATCTGGTCTCTGAGCACTTGATTTAGTGTGTTGTATGAATTTTGTAAATTGTAATTTACTATTTAACATGATGTAGAAAAGCAGTCAGTTATTACTTTTTTGATATCCCAGCTAACCAAAATATGGCTTAATGTGTATGAACCAGGTTTGCAGTTTATCAAACTATGGTTTTATAAATGAACCATGGCTTAGCATAAAACTCAATCCTGAACCCAGGCAAATCAATCCTGGCTTGTTTTCTCTATCAGGGTTAAGTCCAGCCTTCCTTAACTTTGATGCCCTTTGACCAGGGGTCTTCAAACTTGACCCTGTTAGGGGAGGGGCGGGGAGAGTTGGGGAGGTTTGGGGAGAGGGGAGGGGGAGGGGAGGGGTTTTGTATTCAAAAATGTACTGTAAAACTTTTCAATAATTTAAAAAAAACTTGGCCCTGTTATGACTTGTGGACTTCAACTCCCAGAATTCCTCAGCCAGGCACGCTGGCTAAGGAATTTGGGGAGTTGAAGTCCACAAGTCATAAAAGGGCCAAGTTTAGCACCAGCTGGGAATTTTGTAATTGCCTAAATTGGCCTTTTTTCTTCAACAGGAATTTTATAGCTTAGTCTAAGAAACGGTGTCAAACTCACTGAGTCACGTGACATGTCATGACATATTGTGACTCTTTTTGCATTGCTGGAGCTGGGGTGGGTGCAGCCTCAACATGATGCACCCAGCCCGCGGGCCAGCAGTTTGATACCCCTGGTCTAAGAAGATGCTTTCTCTGATCTCATATTCTGTGAAGTATAAAGTGCAGATTTTCTGGTCGATTCTTGGTAGCTAGAATGCTGAAAGATGTAATCCTACCGCAAGGAAGAGTTCTCATTTCAGACTAAGGTCAGCTTTTTGTTTCATACAAAAACAAGGAACTGAGATTCATTGGAAAATGGAAGGATAGATTGAGCTGGAAAAGAGGAAGAGGCAAGGAGTCCCAAAACAGTGGCCTTTTGCACAAAGGTGAAGCTTTTTTGCCAAATACAATGAGAAAGGTTTCATACTTCTTCAGTTCAAAATAAGCGTTATCAGTTCAAAATTCCTTGGTTTTGCTCTCGTGACAGGCAATGCAGTCTTAATGGTTTTTATGCTCAGTGGCATTTTCACCTATTCGCTAGTATGTCAGTACAGAAAGCACATGATTAAAGTGTTGGGCATTTTTAGACATGGTGGTGTTGCAGATTCTGGGGCATGGACCTTACAGACCTTTCTCTCTTAAAATTAGACCTGAGCTGGAAGCTATTGTAAATTAGAATCTGAGGCAGTTAGAATCTGATGCATGACACTCAAGCACAACTGAGCATTTAATTTGTCCCTATTGGAAGATGTGATGAAATGGCCTCATTAAGGTCTGAACTTGCAGCTGCATCAAGGTGTTAAATATTTCAGTGTATACCAGGAAGCCACAACTGGAGGTAGGACATTATTATAAGCCCTACAAGGAAAATAGAGAGCTTTCTATAAAGGAGAAATTATGCTAGTTCTGATCTCATGACTGAGGAAATAGCATCTTCTCTTTCATGGAACTTCTTATTTAAACCGAGGTGATATTAACTTTTTGCTGCCATAGATTCTTAAGAAATATAACACTATTGTGAGGCTATAATAACAAGGGTTATCCCATGTCTGGAATTTCCCAGACTATTTTTAGAACATGCCACCCAGATAAAATCTTAAAAGAGCTAAAAGTGCCTCTGGTCAGAGAATGTCGGCTGGTGGCCCCCAGGGGGAGGGCCTTCTCTGTGGGCGCTCCGGCTTTATGGAACCAGCTGCCGGTCGAGCTCCGGACGGCACCGGACCTTCGCTCCTTCTGATGCGGTCTGAAGACCCATTTATTTGAACAAGCTGGCCTGGCCTGATGGGGGATGTTAGGGTTTTTAATGGGGTTTTATACTGTTATTGTTTTTATCTGGGCGATTATTTAATTCCTTTTAATTTTTGTATTCTCTATTTATATGTGCCCTGTTCACTGCCCTGAGTCCTTCGGGAGAAGGGCGGTATACAAATTTAATAAATAATAATAATAAATAAAGTTCAGTCTTTTTGGAAAAGGCTATAGTAGTCATATAGCCTCCCCTATAGTAGTCACTAGTATACTACATTTGCAAATCAACAGTTTCTTACAAATATGTGATACTTGTTAGGTTGTAAAACATACAAACATTTTACAAAAATGTCAGAACAAGGAGTCATTAACCAATTTTATTTGGGAAATGGATAAGATAATATTTCAGTTCTAATTCGTTGCTCAGTCCGACATTACCAGAAATCCATACTTCTATAAGGAGATTCCAGATTTATGACTTAAGACAAAAGAAAATTCAATATCGCAACTGAAATAATAAATGAATATCATAAATTGGATTTCTGTGAAAAGCAGCCAGAGTCTGGGTTGCATTAAGACAATGGTTTTAACTTTCATAATGGAAGTACATTGTTAGACTGTGTGTATCATCAAACCACCAAGATTTCTTGGCAATTTATCATTTTTAATGGATGCAGAGAAAGCCTATGATGCAATCAAGGCTTTAGCCTTCTTAGAATTGCAGTAAATACTTATGAGCCTTCTACTCAAAATTGAAATTTTGAGAAAAAATTGGCTTTTTGTCAACTTGTTTCCCATGTTTGGGAATATTTAGTGTTTCCTATTCTGTGTGGCAAATACATAACACTTATGTTCAGTACTCCATTTGCCAAGCTAAATGGCAAAACATTGTATGGAAATGGGGCAATGGGAAGAAATATCTTTTTACATATCTATGTTTTATTTTAATCATAGAATGAAGAAGGACTTACACAGGAAGGAAATGTGGATAACACAGATCCAGCAGACCCAGAAAACGAGGCCTATGAAATGCCTCCTGAGGTAAATCTATTTCTGACATCTTCTCACAGAGTATTCCAGTAATGGTTGCCTAACTAGAAGATGTGGCACTATCCATTTCTGTTTGAAATACAGGCAGTCCTCGACTTATGACAACAATTGAGCCCAACATTTTTGTTGCTAAGTGAGACATTGGTTAAGTGAATTTTGCTCCATTTTACCACCTTTCTTGCCACAGTTGTTAAGTGAATCACTGCAGTTGTTAAATTAGTGACACGGCTGTTAAGTGAATCTGGTTTTCCCATTGACTTTGCTTGTTAAAAAGTCACAAAAGGTGATCACATGACCCCAGAACACTACAACGGTCATAAATGTGAATCAGTTCCCAAGTGTCTGAATTTTGATCACGTAACCATGGAGATGCCGCAACGGTTGTAGGTATGAAAAATGGTCATAAATCACTTTTTTCAGTGCCATTGTAACTTCAAACAGTGATTAAATGAACTGTTGTAAGTTGAGGAATACCTTGGGAATAAACCTATCTGGCACTTATAGGGAACAAGCTGGTAAGGCCTGAGATGGTGAATTCACCCTCAAGAAATTTTGAGATGGATGTTCAGGAGAAACATTTCCAGAACTCTGAGGAAAAGCAAGTGGCGCTTTGATAAAAGTAGTGCAATTTCTAATCTCTGGAAGCTCATAAATTGCCATAATGACAATTATGATAAAAAATAATCTATTTCTTGCTGTCAAGATTTCTATTTGCATCAAAAGATAAGTGGGTACAGAAATAGAAACAAGAGATGAATGGATTTTTTTTATTTTCTGTGCATTATTATTCTGAGGTTCTATTACTGAACTTTAGGAATGCAAGTAGGCTTTTTGCAAAAAAAAAAGGAAAATAAGCTAAATATTTTGTAAACATCTTTACTACAATTACTCTGGCGACAACAAAAATTATTCAGCTGTATGAAAAATGTCACTATGGTAGAGCTAGTAGACAAAATACTTTAGAAGTTGTTGAATTACAATCCCTTCATTTGGGCCATTGAGTATTCCGGATGGGGCTGACAGGGAATTGAAATCCAATAACAGTTTAAGAATCGTGTCTCAGCTTTATGCATCATTTTGATCACAAAACCTTCCACAACACAATTTCTAAAACATTAAATGTAGAAATATATATACAGTATGCAACCCTACAAACCTAATTACACCACATCTCAAAGCTGTTTCAAATTATAGATTTCGACAAAACATTTTCACCTCTTCTTTCTCACAGCAATATCTTACAAAGGTATCCTGCCTCTAAATACAAAATGAGAGGTTTTACCCAGAGATCATTACAGCATTTTCCAAAGGACCAGCACCATCCAGGAGTGTATATTTATCATGAATGTAGGCATTTATCTTTTTCCTCTTCTGTATAAATGACAGAGGCATATGGATCAGGGAGTAGGGGGCTTATTCCAGAAGGCAGACATTACAGCAGAAAAGCCACATTTCTGAAGTCCTACAAGATGGCATTGTTTAATCAAAGAAACCTGAACACAACAGCCTTGTGGGATAAAACCAATGAATAGAATAGAATAGAATAGAATAGAATAGAATAGAATAGAATAGAATAGAATAGAATAGAATAGAATAGAATAGAATAGAATAGAATAGAATAGAATAGAATAGAATAGAATAGAATAGAATAGAATAGAATAGAATAGAATAGAATTAGAGCTGAAAGGGACCTTGGAGGTCTTCTAGTCCAACCCCCTGCTCCAGCAGGAAACCCTATACCATTTCAGACAAATGGTTATCCAAACTCTCTTTTGAAAAACTTCCAGTGTTGGAGCATTCACAACTTCTGGAGACAACTTGTTCCACTGATTAATTGTTCTAACTGTCAGGAAATTTCTCCTTAATTCCAGGCTGCTTCTCTCCTTGATTAGCTTCCACCCATTGCCTCTTGTCCTACCCTCAAGTGCCTTGGAGAATACTAGGGGAGATAGGCAGCCTGCAAAGTAACTAGGCTCCATGCCATGTAAGGCTTTATAGGCAATGACCAACATCTTGAATCATACCCAGAAGCCAATAGGCAATCAGTGCAGCTTGCAAAGTAGTAGTATTATATGTGCATATCATGACTGCCCAATGCTACTTCATTCTGGAGCAGCTGAAGCTTCTGGCTGGTCTTCAAGGGCAGGCCCACGTAGAATGCATTGCCATAGCCAAGAATAGAAGCAAGCATTTCCTCTTCAGGGTATGGATCGCCAACTATTTGATGGAGATATCATATTCAATCTACTAGGCTCCATGTCTTTTAATCTACCTTCCCCTTCTAGATTCTCTCAAAGAAATGAGAAAGCCAAAAGGAATTTCAGGGAAAAGAATAAGTACCTGAATTCCTAGTAGAAGGCCCAACTAGGACAGATTTTCTCATTCCAAGATCCTTAGTATGCATGATGTACTACACATACACACACACACACACACACACACACACACACACACACACACACAAAGACAGACAGACACACGCACACACACACACACACATTAAAAGAAAGGAGTCCTGTTTCAGTCTCTCCTAACTGTCCCTCAGATGTGTCCACCTACACATCCTATTCTCCACAGCTTACAAATCTTGTAGGAAACTGGACCTATCTCAGATTCACAAGGAATTATATTTCCTGAATACATCAGCCCCTTTTTGCAGGCAATAGCTTAAGTACCCAACTAAATCCTGAAACTATTCGTTAGGGGAACAACAAACAAAGCATTGTTCTAGGGTTTTCTGGTTTTTCACCAGAGATTTTTCTTAGCAAGAGAATTCCATGTTCAAAGGCTCTACAGAGTTCAAGGGATGAAAGGATATCTCGGAATAAAGACTAAACAGAAACAAGTCCCCATTACCTTTTATTCCACCAGTCTGAGACCTACAGAGAAGCAGTCTGTTTTTACAGATATATTTTTCTTGAAATCTTCTATGACAATACCATTTAATGACAACTACATTTCATTCTGAATTGAGCTTTGAATTTCTCCTCCTTCTTTCCGTTCCAACAGGAAGAATACCAGGATTATGAACCAGAAGCTTGAATCTCCTCTCTTTCTTTCTATCTCTTGCTACCAGTCAACAAAAACATCTTGTCCTGTACAAGTGCTGAGTTCCAATGTGCAAACTACTTTTTATAGTTTTTATAGTGTCTTGGAGTTTTCCATCAACAGTGAACGGAGCATCTATAATTGTGTTCAGTTTCCATGTCTGTGACCAATCTCCTCCTGAAATGGAGGCTAGGTTCAAGAGCCATTGTTGTTGTTTGGATATTGTGGCTTCAAGTTCTAAACACCGAAAAACAATTTAAAAAACACCTAAGTGTCTACTCCTTATTTAGAAAGCTGTAAATGTTTTGTTGATAGATCATTGGTAATTTAGTATTGTTTATGATATGAAAGTTTTTAAAATGTTTTCTGTGGTCATTCTTTGCTGTCTGAGAATGACCCTGTTGTGAAAGTTGTTAATATATTTCTATACATATATACATATATATATAAATAAAGTAACTGAGCATGAACTATGCACCTATAAATATTAACTATGGAATATTACTGTTTTGTGATAGGTTTTACTAACTTGTATCTGTAAATAAAGATGGCCAACTGGAATAAATAAAACGCATTGACTGTTCAAAGAGGAGCTGCTAAATTGGCTTTGAATAACTAGTACTTCCCATCCCAAAGTTTTCTTCCTAAGATAGCTTCACACATAAATAACTGTACAGGTTGACGGCTGTGAATGGAAACACAGGTTGTTCTCTACTTATGACCATAATTGAGCTGACAATTTCAGTTATAAGTCATGACAGTCATAAAGCAGGTCACCATGGGACCCCATCAGATTTTATTGCCTTTTTTGTGGCAATCATTAAACAAACTAAGAGGCTATTAAATGAACCTATTTTTCACTAATGGTGTTTTTCCCCAGAACCTAGAAGTGAAGACCGGTTTCCAAGAGGAGGAAAAAAATATAAATCACAATTATGAGATGATGAAAGGACCATAAATGCGGGAGGTTGCTAAGCACCCAAAATTTCAAAGTGACCAGTCATAAATCAAGGATTACCTATATAACTAATGTTGGAACAAATCAGGGCACCAGCCTGCCTTGGAGTCTACCATCAGCCCTTCATATGTCTGCTTCTCTTCCAAATAATATTATGAAGGCTTATCATAGTTAAAAAGCCTTAAAGCCTTAGCTGAAAAGCAGCATGTGAAATGACAGCAGGTAAAACAATAATATGCACTGGATATTTAATAGCTTTTGTAATGTAAGATAAATGTTGGTAGAAAAGTTTATCAATAGTTTTTAATCATGCTAGCCAATAGCGCATTCATAATGACCTTTTCATAGCAGTAATCTCCTTCAAAGGGAGAATATAAATGAATATCAGTTGCTGGAGAACTGGGGAGCTTTAGTGCCTCTACTGCTGTTTGTAACCAGTACGTTTGGAAACATTAACATTAACAGTAGAAATCACAAATCATGGTGTTAATGGCCCATCAGACTGATCCACAAGGGTTCTTCTTAAATGAGTGTTCAGTTAACATGATTTACACAAGTACACAACTAAGCTTATCATAAAAGTTTCATTGTGAAGAAATACCAGTTTAATATTTTATAAGGCACAATAGAAATATATTCCACCTTGGCCATATTCTACTTTAACACATTTTCTGGACACAAGAGTTTGCAAACTTAGTAACCACATAGCAAGCATTTCCCTAGGCCAGGGATAGGCAACCTCAGCTCTTTTATGACTCATGGACTTCAACTCCCAGAATTCCTGAGTCAGCATAGCATAGCATAGCATAGCATAGCATAGCATAGCATAGCATAGCATAGCATAGCATAGTATAGCATAGCTGACTCAGGAATTCTGGGAGTTGAAGTCCATGAGTTATAAAAGAGCTGAGGTTGCCTACCCCTGCCCTAGGCAAAGCATATGCAGAAAATAGTGTATTTTACCACAGACATGTTGGAAGACCTCATCAATTAATTATTTACTATATGGTGCTACTGAGTTGTCCTTCTATTGCTTTTTCTTTTTAGCCAAGTGCCTTTGGAAAATATGAAATACAAAAATTATCCATGAGAAGTGAGCACTGCTATCATTTTGTTACATGAATCTTTCCCTTATCACCACACCTTTTAGGTAAATGTCAACAAAACTATTCATGGTTCAAGACTGTTTGCAGCCATGTTATTAGGTTCATGTGCCTTCTTGAAAACCTGCCCTCCCATAGCCAAAACGTTTGCTGCCTATAGGATTTCATGGTTGTCACGGTAACCCTTTATGCGAGTATGTGTAGATGTGTGTGTGTGAGAGAGAGAGAGAGAGAGAGAGCATGAATAATATGCTGCATTTTGATGAAATTCTTCTAGCATTGGCAAAGCCTCTTTCCCAGAAAAAAGAAATGTCTCTTTTTGTTTGATTACCTGACTATCTACAAAGACCAGCTGAATTTGACCCCAGTAAATGAAACCCATACAATGATCAGAAGAACAAGAATCAAAAGCTATCCTGTCTGTATATGTTTCCAACGTAGACGTTGAGTATCAGGCAATGCTGCCTGCAGAATAATACATGAGGTTGGCTAGGTGATCAATGAGATGTAGAAATATTGTTACTTACTCTCTGCTTTTGCTTGGATGGAGGCAGTGGTGGGATTCAGCCAGTTCGCACCACTTCGGCAGAACCAGTAGCTAATTTTTTGTGGCCCAGGCCCAGAATGGACTTCCGGAAACGGCATCCATACAGAGAACCAATTGTTCATATATTTGAATCCCACCACTGGATGGAGGCTACCTTTTAGTAAATAGTAACAAGGGAATCAAGGTTGCATGCCATCACGTGGTAATCTGGTTGGCTTTGCCACTTTTGGTAGATTATTGCAAATCAGGAACTACCATGGTAGTAAACCTTGCAATAGAATGAACAGATTTAGGTGACATTAAAGCCTTTTAATAACCCCACAATGTTCCTGATAAATATACTTTCCTCCTTGATAAACCTATGGATTTGGAAATTATTTTAAATTGAATCCTGGAACTGGCAGCATTTTGGAGGTAATTTCATCCAATCTCTTGATCAAAGGAGAAGAGATAAGATAGTTTTCCACAGCAAGCCTGTACTTCACTTGAAAAATTATCACCTTCTCTTACATTAGCATAAACCAACCACAATCTGCTTCCTTACAATTTCTACTCATTGTTTTTAATCCAAAACACTGGTGCAGTAAAGAGCATGTCTGATCCCACCCTGACTGGGTTTGTTAGTCCTTTTTTACTGCATAAAATGGGTTCACACAATACATGTTAAGTCATATATCATGGTTTCCATAATGCTTAGGTTGATACATCTTGTAAAAAAGCTGTGGTAGTGCAGTGGTTAGAATGCAGTATTGCAGGCTAATTCTGCTGACTGCCCTCAGTTCGATGCTGACCGGCTCAAGGTTGACTCAGCCTTCCATTCTTCCTAGGTTGGTAACATGGGGACCCAGATTGTTGGGGGCAATATGCTGACTCTGTAAACTGCTTAGAGAGGGCTGTAAAGCACTATGAAGTGACATATAAGTTCTATTGCTACTGCTACTGCTAAACCAAAACCAAGAAATCCTATGACAAATATATATGAGGGTGAATCAAATCAGGAAAGCAATACTGAGGTCATAGTAAAAATCTCTACATTGACTTCCAAATTCATATAACAATGCTACTGATAAGTGGTGGAGGGAAAGCAAGTGCAATAGAAAAAGGTCCATCAGTGCATTTGGCCAGAGCAGCACTAAAAAACAAACTAGTCCTCGAATAAAGCCTACTAGAATGATTTTTGGTCTAGTCTATGAAAACATCCTCTGCTTAAAATCAAAATATTCAGTGTTTCCAGTGTCTTTTTTTCTCATAGTCATTTCAGAACCATCTAATTTCTCTGAAGGTGGTTGTTGCCAAATGATGCCAGCTATTTGATCATGAATTTTAAACTTGGAAAAAACGTTGGAACTTATCTATTCTCCTGAGCAGAGTCAGAATCATGAAATTTCCCCTTGATCAACAGAGAATCTATTTGCTGGTTCATTGTCACACAGCTTTAACCTTTGGAGTATTTCTCCTAAAATCATCAGAATCTGAAACATTTATTAACCATTATTTTGGTTAATGCTGCACATATCTTTTTTACTGCTGTCACGTTCTACATCAGATGCCATATTCTGAAATGCATAATGATCTTCTCAAGGCCATTAGATATTTCTAATTTGGAGCAATTTGGCTATTTCCTATTTTATTGTGGGCACTTCTACTTTAAGAATAAAAGAAGCCCTTTGTGACTGATGTTTGTTCCTTAAAATAACAAAATATCATCGACTTAAAAGTAGATCCAGACTATTTGGGCAAAACTACCTGGCATTTAACAATATTTAAGAAGCTTTTCTGATCTAAAAATGCCTGGCAGATGGAAAAACTGTAGGTGGGAAGAACACATGAGAGAGCCAGAAAAGTAGGTCAGATGAGAGCCATCATTTTAAAAGAATTCCAGGGAGTGGAAAGGAAATATTAAACTGAAGACAAAAATATGGTTGTCCTTTACAACTTGAGCTCAATGAGATTAAAAGCTTGAATCTTCGGGCTCATCTAATTAACTGTTCATTTTTAAAATAGCAGCTCTCCAGATATATCCCCAAAACTAACACAACAGGTTAGAACAGAGTTTCTCCATCTTAGCAACTTAACGACTTTAAGATGGATGCCTAATTCAATTCCCAGATTTTCCCAGCCAGCATGTGGATTTCTGGGACTTGAAGTCCACACATTTGAAAAGTTGCTAAGGTTGGGAAACAAAGGATTGGAATCTTCACCACCATTTCATTTTTATCTGATTGATGGTATTATGTCGTGGGCTCTGGTGAGTAGGAATGAAGACACACAGCTGAGTACAGAGAAACTCATTCTTTTATTAAGCTGGAACTGTACTGGGGACTTGGGGTGCACCTCGCCACAATATATAGCCACACCCTTGGTAGAAACCAATCAGATTGAACCCATGCTTGCCGCCCAAGGTTGACCAATTGCAGGACCAGAGACGTCCAGTCTGGGTTGCTGGAAAGCCATTAACTCTCCAGCCACACACGTGGTGAGGTAACAAAAGCCCAGTACATAACAGATGGGTTGTTTGTTTGTTTTGATAAAGGAAGACTTGTCAGATCTGCCATCAAACTGCTTCAATTTCACTTCGCTTTGATGTCAGCCTGCCATAAACTTTGGGGAGGCAGCAATGGGAGGATATAGGGAGGCGGGATGACAGGAACCAGAGGTGCCAACCATACACAACAGTTGAGAGATCCAAGACCCCATACTGGGGAAGGAATGTGAACATCCACCAAAGAGGCGCCAAAATGTGGAAGTTTTATCAAAACACCTAGTTTGAACCTTATTGGACATCACCAAGATGACGAAGGGGGGGAGAGCCTGAGAGAAGGGAAAATTACTGGATTTTCACAGGAATTCCTCAGACCTGTTTTTGCAATGCTGAAACCACTTATCGTTAGTAAAAGTACACCTTTCACTACAAATGGAGTCGAGGGTCTTTCTTTCCTGAATGCCTAAGCTGTGACAGGTCAGTGGTGGGATTCAAATATGTGAACAACCGGTTCTCTAGGTGGATGCTGCTTCCAGAAGTCCATTCTGGGCCTGGGCAACAAAAAATTAACTACGAACCGTCTGAATCCCACCACTGGAACAGGTCTGGCAAGACCATTCAAACCTTCAAATCACATCTTCTGTCTGGTAGGAAATCTTGATCCCATGAAAGTGTTTTCTCGCTTTTGCTCACAAGGAAAGAAATTGGAATGGTGGGTTAAGCTTAGCTTCCACTCTCTCTTTTTAGAAAAAAAAGCCAAATCATTCCTTTTTAGCCAGGGCTTTCATTAGTTAACAGATTTTTTTAGTTCTTTATTATGTTTTGTTCAATTTTGTTTCCTTATGGCTAGCTGGGGGACATAAATAATAATAATAAATACATCTTGTAGTAGGTTGCTCACTTCAGTTTCCTATGTCTGTAATACCTGCATCTGTCCCATGTGTTAATTAAATAATAAACCATATTGTATACCCGCGGGTAAGCAAAACAGTTGTATGGCTCGCAATTTTGTGCAATCTACTGAGCATTCTGAAATAGATTAAAAACACAGTAGGAGTCAATAAAATGAGAGCCACAGGTTTAAGGGAATCATCATCTCCCTAAATAGCTCTGCAAATTTAATGTTTTAATTTTTAAAAAATGCCATTAGAGGTAGGGTAACTAAAATGCTGTTAAATAAATCTGTAAGTAAACCTCATAAGATTTCATTATTTTCACATGAGATCTCACAAGATGGGATGAGAACAGTGAAAGCTCATCACACTGAATGCAGTCATGGAAATAACAGGACTATAGCAAACTTAATATTTTTTAATTTAATTTAATTTTTAACATAGTTGATTATCAGCTGGATTTAATTTAAGGAGACAATGACAGGTAGTGCTTGACTTACAACCATTCATTTAGTGCAGGGGTCTCCAAATTTGGCAACTTGAAGACTTGTGGACTTCAACTCCCAGAATTCCTCAGCCAACAGAATCTCTAAACTTGGCAACTTGAAGACTTGTGGACTTCAACTCCCAGAATTCCTCAGTCAACGGAATCTCCAAACTTGGCAACTTGAAGACTTGTGGACTTCAACTCCCAGAATTCCTCAGCCAACAGAATCTCCAAACTTGGCAACTTGAAGACTTGTGGACTTCAACTCCCAGAATTCCTCAGCCAACGGAATCTCCAAACTTGGCAACTTGAAGATTTGTGGACTTCAACTCCCAGAAATACTCGGCCAGCCATGCTGGCTGAGGAATTCTGGGAGTTGAAATCCACAAGTCTTCAAGTTGCCAAGTTTGGAGACCCCTGTTCAAAGTTACAAAAGCACTGAAAAAAGTGACTTATAGCTGTTTTTCACATTTATGAACATTTCAGCACCCCCATGTCACATGATCAAAATTCAGATGCTTGGCAACTGGCGTGTATTTAGGACAGTTGCCATGTCCCAGGATCATGTGATCACCATTTGCGACCTTCTTACAAGCAAATGAACAATGGGGAAGCTAGATTCCCTTAACAACCATGTTACTAATTTAACAACTGCAGGGATTAATTTAACCACTGTGGCAAGAAAGGTTGTAAAATGTGACAAAACTCACTTAACAACTGTCTTGCTTAGCAACAGAAATTTGGGGCTTAAATGTAGTCATAAGTCGAGGATTACCTGTAAGCAGAACAGATAAAGGAGCTGTATCTTAGAATCACAGACATGTGATCCCCTTTTGCAACTTTCTGACAAGCAAAGTCAATGGGAAAGCCGGATTTATTTAACAACCATGCTATTAATTTAACAAGTTAAAAATTGTGGCAAGAAAAGTTGTAAACTGGGGCAAAACTCATGTAAGAACTGCCTCGCTTTGCAGCAGAAATTTTGGGCTCAATTGTGGTCATAGTTTAAGGACTACATGTATAAAAGCAGATCTGGTTTTTCCTTTTCTCTCTGAAACATCCATTTTGACAATGCCTTTAGAGCAGGGGTGTCAAACTCAATTTCATTGAGGGCCGCATGAGCATTGCGGTTGCCCTCAGAGGGCCGGGTGGGTGTGACCTGGGTGGGTGTGGCCTACTGGGGGTGTGTGGCTAAAGTGCGTATGGCCTACTGGGTGGGCGTGGCCAGCTCTACATCGCTCGCATCAAGGGTGCCTATGGGGGCCTCGGCAGGAGTGGGACAGATCTGAGGGTCTCTGGTGGAAGGAGGGTCTCTGGGCCAGGGCCAAGGCAGCGGGGGCCGTTCCCTCACAGTTTCCAGGATGGCTTCGCGGGCCGCATGAAACCACTTCACGGGCCGGATCTGGCCCCCAGGCCTTGTGTTTGACATGTCTGCTTTAGACCTATCAGATCTGAGTTGAAAACACTCCAGATTACCGCTATATTGGAACAAAAAGTTAATTTTTCTGGTCTCTCACTTCAGACATCTCTTGGTCAGCCAAGTTTTTTAATCCAAATTTGGTAGTCTTCCAATGTCTTGTTTGTTATATTCAGTTATAAGGGCTAAAAATCACAGAGTGATATATTTGGAAAACACTCTTGTCTGGGACATAATTTTTTTTAAAAAAAATATCTCTTAATGCCTCTACATTTTCAGCTAGATTTACCTGATAGAAGCCTGCCAGGTTATATTTAGAAACCAATTCAGAACCTTACTGATATTTTGAGTGCAAAGTTTCCTCGGATTCCCCATACAAATCGGGGGTTTTCCAAGCTTGCTGGAAACAGTTTTACTTCAGTACTACTATCCAACTTTATTACTACAAATCATCAATGTTTGATTCACACAGCACACTAATCCATGGCCTACTTAATCCTAGTTTAAGCAATAATTTATATATATAATTTTCATTAAAGTTTTTTTTTTAAAAAAAGGAAGAAAATATAAAGAAAAATAAAGAAAAATATGAAAATAAAAATAAAAAAGAAAGCTAAAGGTACAAGAAAGAAAAATGGAAAAGAAAAAGAAATCAAACATTTATGAAGAAGTAAGATATGAGGGGAATGATTTACTGTATTATATTCATATTGATGTTATAAAGCAGCCCATAGGTTTACAAGAAAACAAGAAAATAAACAATAATATAATAAATAAAAGGAGCAATTTCTTAAAATAAATGCAAAACATTATTTTAAAAAATAAATTCAATATCACAATGCAAATATTTGATTTATGCATTATCCTAATAGTTAACAGTAACCAACCGTTCATTTTAGACAGAATCTTTCTGCATTAACCTTCATAGTTGAGAAAAGAGCTCTGGATTTTTGCAATTTTATTTAGTTAGAAGATGCTGCCAATTCATCACACTTAGTCTGAAGTCAGATGGAAAACAGCATCTGCTGAGATGGAAAATAAAGCAGACAAGCTGTTTCTGAAGCTAGTTGACAATGCACATTTAACTCTGCATGGAACACATTAAAACACACATATCTCTCATTGCTGAATTACAATTGTCTGCCTTACCAAGTCTCTGGTATGTATAGGTCAGATATCGAACTGGAAACACAAAAAAGTAACCAAACAAAACAGCTTTTTTTAAAAAAAGAGTATGTATGCCAACTCTTCTATGACTCTGGAGAACTTACAGCTTATATTGTAAGCTCTGGAGTCTTACAGTATACCAGTGAGTACGGTACAAGAGTCATCAGTATTACCTCAACACCTGAACCCCAAAATAATTACATAGTAAATGCACTCACATACGATGTCAGAAAGGAATTGCAGCTGTCAATAAGCCCATAATATTAATTACATCCTTAACAGGGACAACACTGGAATAGCAATTGACAACACTGGAATAGCAATTGATCAAAATGCAGCATGACAAACCAATCACGACTTATTTGTCATGCCAGAAATGAGTTTGCAATGGAAAGCGTGCTCTGAACCACTATTCTAATAAAACTCTGATCCTTAAGCAGCCAATGAATACATTTTTTATTGATTTCTCTTGTAATGCAGATAGACAGCATACTCAAGCCAGAGGAGATGGCTTTAGAAGAGTGGGGAAAAATACCCTGATCTTTTATGAGCTTACCAGAATTTGTGGGCTAAGGCAGCCTTGGCTTCTTAAGTAGAGGGACAACTCAGATGACAAACTAGAGGCTATTTCACATTATATATCATGGCAGTGACAGCAAACGTTTTGGGCTCCCTGTGCCAAAAAATCAGAAAATGCCTAATTTGACTCTGCTGGTGTGTCATACATGCACACACACACATCCAAACAAAAGAGAAACATGTGCGGGGGAAACTTTACCTTTACCTAGTAACGGCATCAATATAGAACTTCTTTTCTAGTTAGTCCTCTTGGTTGTGTTGTGTGTCCTGTTTTCAACACTCTCATTTAGACTTTTTCCCCATAAAATTGAAATCATTTTTACCTGTTCAGATTTTCTCAGAATTGATTTATGGTTAAATATTTAAGCTCTTTCCCTCACAATAATCCTCCCAACAATTACATTTCTCATATCATTAAAAAAAATACAATATACTCAGAATAAGAAAGAAGAAAAAGAAAAACATCTCTCTCAAACTAAAATTCATTTATATCCCCCATTTTTTTCATTTTTTAACTCTATTCCATTTGCTATTTACTAATTAAGTAATCCATGTTATATTTTAACCATATTCAAACAAATACTTAATCTTTAAAAATTGCATCTGATAAGACAGTTACATTTCTCATATCATAAAAATATATATCTTTTAACTCTATTCCATTCAATAGATACTGGTTGATCAGACCATATTGTATTTTAACCATATTCAAACAAATGCTTAATCTTTAAAAATTGTTTCTGATAAATCCAATCTTCTAATCCCTTGGATCTGATTTTAGTCTTTTTCTTTCGTCAAATGGCTTTTCTCATCCATCTATTCCACTTAGTTAAAAAGTCTTGTCATTTTCTTGTGGATGTTATTAAGGTTGGGAGAGACAAATAAGATAAGATGTTGATTTCTTTTATCTTTTTTTGTCTCTCCAGTCGTAGATTTTTTTAGTATTTCTGTAATTCATTTTGTCAGGCTTTTCTTCTTATCTTCGGCTTTGTTTTGTGATTCTGGAGTGTGGAGTATCTCTTCCAGTTCTGGTGCTTCAGTCACGTCTTGTTTGTTTTCCTCCATGTGCATTAAATCACAATCACTTCCATTGGTAGATTCTTTCATTTTCTGAAAATTCTTACGTTGTGAGGTTAACATAAAGATATGCCCATTTATGTCATCAAAGTTGTTTTTAATTTCATTGTGGTGTAGAGCTATTGTTTTTTGGATTAGTTGCAACATAGCAAACATTTCCTCCTGGAAAGTATTTCATTTTTCTTGATAAGTTCTTTTTGCAAGCTCCTGAGATTCCATGATAGCTAGAATTCAAAAAAAATTCAAAAACAGCTTTAAAATCACAATCAATAGGTGTTTATCATCCAAGAAGGTCAGTTATGTTTTTTCAATTATAGTTTTTGCTTATTGTGGCTGCCCAGAATGTTTTGTTTAGCTCTTTTTAAAGATCATAGAAATAGGTTATCTCATTCTGGGCGTCCTGCCAATACTTATAACAAAGCAGCTAAAGTTATATATTTTCTTCCACCACTAGATGTCAGCAACAGTATGTTTCTGTCCCCCTTAATAGTTTAATTCACTGCTTCCTTCCATGGGAGGGTGGGGCAAAGCTCCCCCCTTTTCACTTTTGGAGGCTTTTTTGCTTCTCGGGGTATCTTTTCCAAATGTTCAGGATATAGAGTAGGAAAGAGAAGATCAAATTTCTCACCCAGTTTCAGCACACTGTTCATCAATGTTCTGGTGAGTACTTGTGGACTTCGGCTGCAAGTAGCTTGGGCTGATTACCAATATGGGGCCAGCCTTCTCCTGTCGGGTTGGAGGGAATTTCCCAATCAAATGGGATGACCACCATCATTCCCAAATGGCTGGGGTGGCCCTCTTTCTTCACTTTTTTGGGGTAGCTTTATACCCATTTAGGTCTCCTGGCAGGGCGAAAAGAGTTGTGGGAAGCAGAGCTTCGCAATCCCACAACCATGCACTACTGCGCAAAACCGGAAGTCTCCTGGAAAATGCTTCTCCATGGGTCCTAAAATCTCTGAAAATCATGTGAAGGCACACCCCATTATCATGTGATTTTTGGAGGTTCCAGAGGCTGCATGACTCCACAACTGATTCTTGAGTGGCCTCCACAGACTCTGAAAATTGTGTGAGAATGGGTTGTCATTCTGAGAATACAGGTAGTCCTTGACTTACAACTATTCATTTAGTGACACTTCAAAGTTACAACGGCACTGAAAAAAAAGTGACTTATGACCATTTTTGATACAACTGTTGTGGCATTGCCATGGTCATGTGATCAAAATTTAGACACTTGGCAACTGACTCCTATTTATGACGGTTGCAGTATCATGGTGTCATGTGATCTCCTTTTGGGACTTTCTGACAAGCAAAGTCATTGGGGAAGCCAGGTTTACTTAACAACCGTGCTATTAACTTAACAACTGCAATAACTCACTTAACAACTGTGGCAAGAAAGTTCGTAAAATGAGGCAAAACTCACTTAACAAATATCTCATTTATCAAGAGAAATTTTGGACTCAGTTGAGAACTACTTGTAGTTCTTTTCAGATGTTGGTGAAAGTTGGTATGTCACCCAAAACATTGTGGTTACCCCTGACATGCATGTCAGAGGTTCTTTTTTACTCTACTATGTACTAACTAGCTCACATTTTAGTTTAACATGTTGCATGAAGTCAGCCATGTGGTTTGTTTATGGTTTGTTTGTATCATATAAAGAAATAAAATTGGGTTGAGTGAACCATGGTTAAGCTAACTATGGCTAAGCATGTTCTGTGAACATAGTTAGAGAACATTAGTTGCAAGCAATGCAACCCGGAAATAGATTGCACTGGGTCACACAACAATAATGAACATGAGCCAAATATGGGAAAACAAAAGTATCAGCCTGGCAATCAAATGTAGATTAGTCTTCTCTATTGTGTTTCCTGTAGTTATCCATGGTTGTGAAAGTTAGACCTTAAAAGGCAAGAAGGGAAGAAAATTGAGTTGTGGTGCTGGAGAAGGCTCCTGCGTATTCCTTGGACAGCAACACTAACTAACAAGCAAGTACTGGAGCACATAACACTGGACATGTCACTGGAAGGCCAAATCACAAAACCGCATCTCAATTATTTGGCCATGTCATGTGGGGGAATTCACTGGAAAAAGTAACTATGCTTGGAAGAGTTAGAGGTAGGAGGAAGCCAGGCCACCAAAGAACATGGTGGTTGGACACCATCAAAGCTGACACCAGCCAGAGCACAGAAGAACTCAAAGAAGTAGAACAAGATCAGAAGACATGGAGAGACCTGGCCCATAGAATCGCCAAGAGACAGACGTGACTGAATAGATAACATCATCATCATCACCACCCCCACCCCCACCATCATCAATTGCGGACATACCTGAGCTGACATTGTATAATAGAACAGAACAACAGAACTGATAGAGCTCGTTATACTCTCTCTCTTTTAAGGGATTAGCAATAATATTTATTACTTATTCTTAATTTATGTATTATTTTAAAATAAAGTACCATTGCTCTCAACTAATACTCATGCTCGCCTAAACTCTACTTCTACTAAATCAATTAAATCCAGGGTTTAAGATTACTTAGTGTTTCCTTCACCTCCCTGGATGTTCAAAGCATCATGGTCACTGAGATAATTATGGGTGTGGTAGGGTACATATCAGGAGACCCCCAAAGTTAGGAAAAGCTAGTGAAGTGACAAATAAGAAGAGGAGAGCAAACATTTGTCCTGTTTTTTTAAAAAAAGGGAAGTAAAAAAGGATTGTGGGAGTTATGGAACAAAAATCCTGAAAGTAAAATAAGATACAACCAGGTGGGAGTTATTTAGCACCCTTCAAATGCCAAAGATTTCTGGAGCCCAGCATTAACTTGAAAATTCTTCTTATACAAATAACTAATAGACACATAAAGGGACGCGGTGGGTTAGGACGCTGAGCTTGTCGATCAGAAGGTCGGCAGTTTGGCGGGTCGAATCCCGAGTGCCACGTAACAGAGTGAGCGCCTGTTACTCATCCTAGCTTCTGCCAACCTAGCAGTTTGAAAGCACGTAAAAATGCAAGTAGAAAAATAGGGACCACTATGGTGGGAAGGTAGCAGCGTTCCGTGCGCCTTTAGCGTCTAGTCATGCCGGCCACATGACCACGGAGACGTCCTCAGGCTCTTCGGCTTTGAAACAGAGATGAGCACCGGCCCCTAGAGTCAGAAACGACTAGCACACATGTGTGGGGCAACCTTTACCTTTTAATAGACACATGGTGAAGGAAAACATTCACATACTGTCCCAATAATAATGTTGGTGTTTCAAATGAGAAGTTCTAATCTACAACCCTGCTTGTGTTGTCATCTGAAAGAAATCTCTTGAGAATTACAACGAGAGAATTGTGTTGTGAAAAATCTGGAGTCTGCTCACGGTGATAATGTTTATATTTGAGGGAAAGAAAGAAGCACAGAGGCAATTCTCCTTGGGTTTAGATTCCACTTCATGACGCACAGCAGGCTTTTAAAATTTCCTCTCTAGCATTTCCACTATTTTTGTCTTTTGTCCTCATAAAAAAATATGTGTTAACACTGGAAAAATGCTGCAGCCTACATACAAAACATTACCACCAGGGCACCCTGCATTATAGTGAATAAACTCAATTGACATAATTTGATTCCCAGAAGATATTTTTTTATAAAAAAAATCCAAGCACTGTGTGGCAAAAAAGAAAGAAAGAAAATAAATGCCATAATAATCTTTTGCCACAAAAAAAACAGGCCAGGAGCAGAAACAAGCTGTGGTGGATCTTCTCTTTGTGATGGTAATTATCTGCAGGAAAAAAAATCTGCCTGGGATGTTTTTCGCTAGCATGCAAAGAACAAGATGTGCTTTCAATTTTTGAACATGTGCAGTGATGTCACCAGGCAAGCTTTTGATTTTGAGGGATCTCTTACTTTGTCCCTTTTGCTATAGACCTGGAGGCATTAGGAAAGGGTTTAAAAAAAAAGTCAAGATATCTTTTATATACATTGCACATTAAAGAGGAGAATCTTTGATAACATGGTGATAGCTGCCATGTTCGCTGTACAATAGCAATAATGCATAGACTTATATACTGCTTCATAGTGCTTTATAGCCCTCTCTAAGCAGTTTACAGAGTCAGCATATTGCCCCAAACAATCTGAGTCCTCATTTTACGGACCTTAGAAGGATGGAAGGCTGAGTCATCCTTGAGCCTGTTAGGATAGAACTGCTGGCAGTGAGCAGAGTTAGCCTGCAATACTGCATTCTAACCACTGCACCACCACAGCTCTTACCATTGTGTTGAACGAATATATGTATTTAATGTATTACATATGTTTTACAACAATATAATAAAAAATAGCTTTTTTTTAACAGCTGCACTCCCCCAAAACTATCCCCTGTTTGATATTTATTATTTAAATATTCTAGTCATGAACTCTGATCAGTATTTTGTATTGGAGTGAACCAATACAAAACAATAAAGGTTTAAATATTAGTTACCCTGAAAATACCGAAGTGCTCCAAATGATAACTTACTTGGAATATTTTTATAGCAGAAATAGGACATCAATTGGAAAACAAAAATGCAGTTTTGATCTATATAAATATCTTTGAAGTTTCCAAAACTGGAATGAAAAAAATGTTGGATTTCTCTATTTATCCTAATCTCAAATATCATTTGGTTCATATGCAACACTAAACTGGACTATTAGCTGTAAAAGTGAACATCTAAACAAGTTTGGACTAAATCATTATTAAAGGTAAAGGTAAAGGTTCCCCCGCACAGGCGTGCTAGTCGTTTCCGACTCTAGGGGCCAGTGCTCATCTCCGTTTCAAAGCCGAAGAGCCAGTGCTTGTCCGAGGACGTCTCCGTGGTCATGTGGCTGGCATGACTAGACACCAAAGGCGCACGGAACGCTGTTACCTTCCCACCGTAGTGGTCCCTATTTTTCTACTTGCATTTTTTATGTGCTTTCAAACTGCTAGGTTGGCAGAAGCTGGGACGAGTAACAAGCACTCACTCTGTTATGCAGCACTCGGGATTCGACTCGCCAAACTGCCGACCTTCTGATCAACAAGCTCAGTGTCCTAACCCACTGAGCCACCGCGTCCCAGAAATCATTATTAAGCTGTATCAATAGAAGGCAACAGCAAACCACCGTATGACTGGCATAATGAATGCATAATCCAGCTCATTGTTTCCAGCGTTAGTTACCAGGATCTGAGGCCTTTTAAAGCCAATGTTTCTGGGATTTTCTAATATTCCAAATGCCAACAATTCATTTCTTCAGAATAAACTTACAAAGGAGTAGACCTGTTTTTTAAATACAGTATATATGATTTAAATTTGTATTTGGCTAGCAATCTCCATAAGATTTAATGGAACCTCCGAATTCTGACTTGCAGGGATTTACATCTTTGAATTCTAGACTCCATGCTATAATTTTAAAAGCCAATTCATCCATTATAGCCAACTGTATCCATTGTGGTGATACATATTTTACTAACAGAGATGTAGTAACAAAGATAAATCACTTCTTTACATGTGGTAGTTCCTATTCTAGTCATGCACAGACATATAATGTTGCATCTATAGTTTGTTGTTTTGGATGGGAGATCTAGCGTCTTACTGCTGTTTTATTGAATGAATTGACTGAACTTTGCTAAAAACAGGGCATAAGTACAAATTCTGGCTCTTAAGGTCAACTGTGATTAAATTCACTGATGAGAGACCAGTTTAATCCAGAAACTAACAAAATGGCATTTGCCTTTCAGCTCAGAATTAATCTGGACTGGGAAATAGCCAAGAGTTCATTTCACTAGACCACTGCTATGAGATTTTTTAATAATTAGATCATTATAGCTTAGTTCCCACCAGACAGCTGATAAATGCTTCTATTGAAGTGTGGGAAGTCAGCTCCCCCCACCCCAGAGAAAGAAATATTTTTGGGATTATTAAAAGGTAGAATATTATATTTCCCCAAAGGAACTTAAAGGCAGAAACCAACTACCCCCACCAGTCTCTCTGCCCCAAATAGAAACCAGGTCTGCAGAAATGCAGATGTGGTGATCTTGTCAGAAAGACTGGACAAACGTCCCTAGAATCAACAATCCCTCACACCAAAAAAATCCAAAACTCATCAGCCACAGCCCCAGGGAAGCAGGATATGACCTTTGGAACATAACAGGATTAACCCACCACCATCAGAATACCAGAAAGGCACACTCAGACTCAGGTCAAAATTCATGCCACAGGAACAACTCCAAACAAAAGCCCAAGAAGGTATAAAAACCCACCACTCCCTACTACATGTGGTCAGTTTTTCCCAAAGCCATCTTTCTGTCTGGCTCTCCTCTTCAATAAACTACAACCTTTTTTCTAAAGCAATCTCCATTTTGATTATTCCCAGCTTGGCCTAGACCCTGATGAAGATTTTTCTTTCTACAGAAGGTTGCCAACTTTCCAAGGAGCTGATGTGGCCATGCTATAGACAGTAGTTTGATATTGTTTTCTAGAGATACTTAATGGACAGGAATAGTTTTAGACAGTCAGCAAAATTGTCATGAGAAAAAAGCTACGATATGCTTGTAAGTAAGTGATTAGTAATATTGTAATAACTGTTCCTAATTTAGACGGCAGCTTAGAAATCACCATGAGGAAATATCTAAATCAGATCTGGAACTGGATCATCTGGATATTGGTGTGCACACAAATTTTTATTAAAATTTTCCAAGAGTAAAAACAATACAAATTTTAAATTAAAGATAATAAAGTAGTAGCAAAGTGAAAAAGGAAGGAAGGAAGGAAGGAAGGAAGGAAGGAAGGAAGGAAGGAAGGAAGGAAGAAAGAAAGAAAGAAAGAAAGAAAGAAAGAAAGAAAGAAAGAAAGAAAGAAAGAAAGAAAGAAAGAAAGAAAGAAAGAAAGAAAGAAAGAAAGAAAGAAAGAAAAGAGCCTGTTTGGCCTAATGGTTAAAGTGCTGGCCTAGAAATCAGGAAACTAGGAGTTCTAGTCCTGCCTGGCTGGGTGACTTTGGACCAGTCACTTTCTCTCAGCCCAGCTCATTTCCCAGGGTTGTTGTTATGGGGGAAACAGAAGGAGAAAAAGCTATTATGTATACTTGCCACCTTTAGTTACTTATAAAACAATAAAGGTGGGGTAAAAATATAATAACAACAGTAGCAACGTTATTATTATTAAAAGATAGTAAAAGATGTTGCCTTAACAGCTCTTAGGTCCTTGGTTAGGAATTGAACTGTTAAGTTTTTACCAGTCCCTTTCACCTTCTCCATGTTACATCAAAGCTTTCTTCTTTCCACAATCCTCCCTTTCTAATCATCATATCCATAAATCACTCTCCAAAATTAATAGCCCATTTTATCATAGACTCTTTCACTTGTTCATGCTCCATTTCAAATTTCAGCAAGAGTTTACACATTTTGGCAATTGCGCATTCATTTGTATATAATTCAACTTCCATTTCTGTGTTTCATTACTTAATTCCAAATGCCCTTTTATCTCATCTTTCTCTTAGCTATGCATACAAAAGCCAGTGAAAACTAAAACTGTCTGCCACCAATTTCTCTTGATACCATCTTATTCTCCGTATTCTTGTTCTAACAAGTCTCAATAGGTTAACCATGAAGAAATATCTGATCAGGTTTATAAGTTGCTGCATTTTCTTGCCTACCTTAGGAAAGTCTTCAAATGAAGCATTTGATCAATTTCCCCAAACTAAATGGTTAAAAGGGAAGAAAAAAAAATCTAAATGACTTTTGTACATATTGAAATCACAAATTGGCTATTTGCTGCTAAATTGAAAGGTTTAAATCAAAGATGGATAATATTTTTCTGTTTGTGAATTACACATTTTCCTTATATTTCATATTTCAGCTCCATGGAATGCATCGTGCAATGCCTTATTAACATGGGCGAGTCAGCATTTTATAGTGGACAATATTCTTCACTTTTTAAGATTTTCCTAAGCTTTAAAATAGAAAAAGGGGGTCATATTTTACTGCAAGTGGTTTGCCATTGTACACTGACATGTTTCTTCCCTGCTCCCACCCCTTTACATAATACCACTCATTTACCAGACTTCTGAAGATGAATCACGAGATTATTTCTCCCACGTGGAAAGCAAAAGGGAGGATCATTTGATTCTCTGCAACATACAAGAATCGAGCCCTCTTGAGTCATTCACCTAAACACATCATAGCTTCAGAGTGGCTAGATGTTGGGGCCATAGACATAGAGACTTATTTTTTTCAATTCCCACGTGCTCAGCTGGAAGATCCCAAGAAATGTCATGCTTGGGTAGCTTGAATGAGGAGACGTTTGGTGACAACTGAATGATACCTTACAGCCCAACTTACATGCAAGTAATTCATAGTAGTGCTCTCCAGAAATGGGTGAATGTGTCAAACTCAGACAAAATGGGAGACTGGGCTTGCAGCCTTACATAGACAAACAGCTGAAGAGGCATTCTCTGTATTTAGAATCCAAAGAGCCCATGACGGCTGCCAAAATACCTACTTCTGATTATATTTTTCACGAGTACCAGGTTAAATCAAATTATATAAAAATAATCAAAATGCCTTTTTCCCAAGGCAATACAAGCTAGACACCATCCAAAGCTTTCTGAATGTAATCTACTGAAACTAACACAATCATGAAAATGGAAAAGCAGCAAAACATTCTGTCTTTAGGGTTTTGCTTTGTTGTGGTTAGAAAAACGTTTTCAGTTTCCCAGAAGAAGGTGATCTCAAGCATTTGAGTAACATATAAGTACAAACTTTTTGAGGGTCCCCCAAGCTACACCTTTTTTCCCCCACTACTGAGCTGAAATACTGGTCACCTATTCTCCAGTTGGCTGAGGACAATCAGCATGGAATTTGCTGCCTTTTTCCAATCTCTGTCTTGTTTCTAGAGCAGAGCTCCCCAATCTTTCCGGGTTGGTGGCCCAGAGGGAAACGGAGGAGCAGGGAAATGTACACGTGCATGTACGTGCACACTTGTGTACACACACATGTGCAAAATGGGTACACACATGGCAGTGGTGCTAGTACCTGTGCACATGCACAAGCGGGCCATGTGCACCCACAGAGGCACTGGTGGCGGCACTGGCAACCACACATATGTGCAAATGGGCCACTAACACCCATGCGCATGCGCAAATGGTACCACTAATGCCCACACAGCAGCACTAGCGCGAGGGGGGAGGGTGCGTGTCCACGTGTGTGCACTCACCAGCCATTCCCACAGCCCAGTGGCCAATAGGCCACGGACCGGGACCGGGCTGTGGGCACAGGTTGGGGACCCCTGTTCTAGAGAGCCATTTTGGTGGTGGGGTTAAGCTAGAGCAGGGGTGTCAAACTCAATTTCATTGAGGGCCGCATCAGCATTGCGGTTGCCCTCAGGGGGCCAGGTGGGTATGGCCAGGGTGGGCGTGGCCTACTGGGTAGGCGTGGCTAGAGTGTGTATGGCCTACTGGGTGGGCGTGGCCAGCTCTACATCGTTTGCATCAAGGTTGCCTATGGGGGCCTGGGCAGGAGTGGGACAGATCTGAGGGTCTCTGGCAGAAGGAGGGTCTCTGGGCCAGGGCCAAGGCAGTGGGGGACGTTCCCTCACTGTTTCCAGGATGGCTTCGCGGGCCGCATGAAACCACTTCACAGGCCGGGCCCCCGGGCCTTGTGTTTGACATGTCTGAGCTAGAGACTGAGAGACTGTGAGTTTCTATGGAGATCATCCAGGTCATGGTTGTCCCAAAGGTGCTTTTTAAAGAGGCAATTGGATTTTCTTTGTTTTTCCTTGAAGACATTTTGCTTCTCCACTAAGAAGCTTCTTCGGAAGCTCTTGGATGAGAAGCAAAATGTTTTCAAAGGAAAAAACCAAGGAAGTCCAGTTACCTCTTGAAACAGCACCTTTGGGATGAGACTGTATTCTAGTGCTGCCTTAGGCAAGAAGCCAGCTGGCTGACCTTAACATAGTCACTTTCTCTCAGTCCAAGGAAGGAGACAATGGTAAGCCACTTCCAAAAAACCTTCCTATGAAAACTGCAGAGACTTGTCCAAGCAATCTCCGAGAATCGGACACAATAAAAAAGAAGAAGAAAAAAAATCTTGCTTCCATTGTCAATCCTCTAGCTTCCTTCTAGAATAATCGCCAGCAAAGCATAACACCGTTTCCACTCCTTAAAGTTGGTTTTGGACAATGCTGGATCAAGAAAAGAAAAAAAACATGCAAGTAGAAAAATAGGGACCACTGCGGTGGGAAGGTAACTGCGTTCCGTGCGCCTTTGGCATCTAGTCATGCCGGCCACATGACCACGGAGACGTCCTCGGACAAGCGCTGGCTCTTCGGCTTTGAAACGGAGATGAGCACCGGCCCCTAGAGTCGGAAACGACTAGCACGCATGTGCGGGGGAACCTTTACCTTTACCTTTAACACCAGTACAGTTCAGGACAACTTAAACTGGTTTCATTCAGTCTCCATTCCTGGGAGGGAGATGAGATGAAAACATTGTCATGGAGACATAGTATTTAAAAAAAATGTACTAAAGAAAGCATGCTTGTGCCATGAGTCCACACGTATGTGAGTTTTAGATGATGATCTATAACTTTAAGGGCCTTGTAAAGGAACAAGGCTGGACATGTTCATCTCAGTTTCTGATCCAGGCTAAGAGACATAAACATAGAACTAAAAAGTTTAGCTATTCATCTGGCTATCTGCATATTTGGGTGCTTTTATTTTCTACGTTCTACAGAAAGCACAAACTATATAGCTGTTTGTCTGAATTTGGGGGGTTATTGCAACAAAATTGTAAGGGACAAGAAATACCTCTCAGGTTGAACAAACTGAGGATACATAAAATATAAAATGATTTATGAAATCCTACATAAATATACTCATGCAACATTTTATCTTTGTTTCATTGTATTCCATTCTATATGTCTCTTCTAAAATCAGCCAGGCATTAAGAAGATTGGGCTTATTCAAAAAGCTGATTCTGAGCCCTTTTCACGTATCACGTTAAGCGATACCATTTCTTTTGCTGTCTTGGGATGGTGTAAAAACCTATATAGTATGATTTGTTTAACAAATTATGGTTAAAATATCCCAGCTTAGCAATAAGTGGGAATCTGCACACTTAAGAGGGTGGGCTCAATTCTCAGACTTTGGACTAACATTTAGTTAATTTAGCATTTTCAAGAAATCCTGTATATCTTATTTATTTATTTATTTCATTTGATTTGTATGCTGCCCAAACTGTATGGCTTGCAGTTGTTTAGCTTCATAAAACGTAAAAAATGAACCTAAATGTAATCCAAAACCAAGAATCAAAATATTATCCATTCCCCTTTGGTAGATAGGGATGACATCTGAAGAGAGCTGAATAATATTCTGGCTAAAAGTGGCACAACTTGGTGACTGCAGATAAATTGAGAAGAGTGTTAGTAGCACTCTGTTATAAGTCAAATAATTTTCAAATATATTTCAGACCCAGCAGATTCTTTCATCCTTTCCATCAGTCAACTAAGCGTTCAAATACACCGGAATCGGCATGTAATATATAAGCTTCTATCATCTAGGGACATTTGTCTTTCATCTTGAACTTTGAGTTCCATAATAAAACATACAGCCCTGACCAAAGGAAGCTATAATTTTACTCCTATATTTAATTGGCTTTACTAACTTATTTTGAACCACAGGTTGGAATTTTCCAGTTGCTGGCTTAAAATTTTATCTGGTAAACTATTTCTCCCTGTAATTATGTATGTGATGTGGCTCTGGATGGTGCTGTTTTCTGAAGAGGCATAACAGAATTGTGAGATTATTTTGGCATTGCAAGAAAAATTGATACAGCCTTGATACTATCTAGCTCTGGAATTGGACACTGCCACAAAGGAGAAGCTCAGGGACAGTAAGAATAATAGAAAATTGAAAAGCTCTCCATCTAAGCTACCTTAGAAAGTAGAAATTTCCAAAAATGGAAAGAAGGAAGATTCTAAGAACTCTTTTCTCCATCTATAGTATGTTTACTTATTACATTTGTGTAGGCACTCATCTCATTAAGTGACTCTGGGCGATGTACATACAAATAAATAAAGAATCCAAATATATAACAAAACATTATAGGTAGTCCTCGCCTTACAACCGTTCATTCAGTGAAATTAGGGCCACTGCAGTACCTCTGCAGTCACATGAACGTAATTCAGGGACTTGGCAATACGCCTGGCTCTGTGCTTGATACAGCAACACTGCGACCCCCAAATCTTGCCCATCATCCCACCCCACTGGTTCCCCATGTACCTTGGGCGTGCCTCCTACCCCACTGGCTCCCACACCCTCCTTTCCCTCGTGACAAATCAGTCTACTTACTTTTTACATGGATTACCTTCATACCACCTTTGTGTTCAAAGTATTTGATGGGCTGCAGGCGCTCTGCTGTCAAATAAGGTCTCTTCCTTTAATCTTCCTGTTATGTATTGGGCTCAATAGTAATACCACGTGGGTTGCTGGAGCAGCTAACGGCTTTCCAGCAACCCAGACTACAAGTCTCCAGTGATGCTATTGGCTATCCCTAGGCGGCAATGGTTGCTTCAAACCTATTGGCTGCCGCCTAGGGGCTAGTCTATATATTGCGGCTAGTTACAGCCCAATTCTCAGTTCAGATTCTGCAAGCAAATAAACATGAGTTTTCCTGAACTCACTTGCCTCGTCTTCATTCCTGCGCCAAAGAACCCGCTACACAACACTTCCTACTCCACATTTTGAAGTATGCGAGGGGTGGGGAAAGTTCACATGTCCCTAAGATATGACTCAGAAGTATTTTAATTTTCTTTGTTCTTGAAAATATTAACCAGAAATTTTAACAATTACTTTCAGTTAAATGTGCATTTATGGAAGGAAGGGAAAGATATCAGCACTCAATTGGTCTTTTACAATCGGTCTTTTAGTTTGAGTAAATATTCGTGGAAGCCCACTGAAGGTAATTTGAAGTAAAAAACTTCAAATTCACCACTGTAGCTTGATAGATACAGAAGAAAATGTCTGGAATGATCCTTCACCTGTCCTCCAAGTACATTTTAGATGCATGACTCAGTTTATTGAAAGCATGGAGGTCCGTCTAATAACAAAGCGCATAGAAAATAAGGGTTGATTGGAGATATTTTGAGTTGTAAAAGATGAGAAGACATAGCTTCATTTTTATCTCTCTGCTACAAGTCCTACCTAATGTTTCAATTATGCTGGCAACATGTTGCCAAGGATAAAACATCACATCTTCCTACATAGAACAGCCATGAATTTTAATTAAATGCTAGTTGTTTGCCGTTCCATTTTAGGCAAGCTTGCTATTCATTCTCATGCCATTTCTTAGATTTTATTCCAAGCCTTACTGTATAAATTTGGGCAGTGACTTTGAGTCGTGTATTGAGAGTGAAATCAAGCTCAAGAAAATAGAGACATTTTGGCACAGCATTCTTATCTTGTAATTATCTTGTAACACATCTAATTTTCTCTAGATATGTTGCTGAATTAAGTTATTCAAAACAACAAGAAAAACTGTAGGTTTGGGCTGATATGAGACTGAAATGAAGAAAATCCAATTGTTCTGCTTCTAAAGTTTGTGCTGAAAGGAAACGTATGCATGTAGTCCTCGATTTATGATTATTCATTTAACAAGCATTTGAAGTTACACTGGTGCAAAAAAAAGTGACTTATGACCAGGCCTTGCAGTGTCGCTGCAGTCACGTGATCAAAATCTGCGTGCTTGACAACTAGCAATTATGTACAATGGTTGCAGCATTTCATGATCACATGAATGTCATAAAACAGAACAGAACAGAACAGAACAGAACAGAACAGAACAGAACAGAACAGAACAGAACAGAACAGAACAGAATAGAATAGAATAGAATAGAATAGAATAGAATAGAATAGAATAGAATTAGAACGGAACGGAGCAGAGCAGAGCAGAGCAGAGCAGAGCAGAGTAGAGTAGAGTAGAGTAGAGTAGAATAAAACAGAGCTGGAAGGGGTTTTCTAGTCCAGGTCCCTACTCAAGCAGGAGATCTTATACCATTTCAGACAAGTGATTGTCCAGTTTCTTCTTAAAAATCTTCAGTGATGAAGCACCCACAACATCTGAAGGTAAGCTGTTCCACTGGTTAATTTGTCCTCACTGTTAGGAAGTTCTGCCTTAATTCCAGGTTGCTTCTCTCCTTGATTAATTTCCATCCCTTGTTTCTTGTCCTGCCCCCTGGTGCTTTGGAAAATAAATTGCCCCCCCCCTCTTCTTTGTGGCAGCCTCTCAAATCCTGGAATACTGCTATCATGTCCCTCCTAGTCCTTTTTTTCTCTAGACTAGCCAAACCCAAAGCCTGCAGGGACTGCATGGACCTTCCCAGGGACTGCCAAAAATGAGGGGAGCCAAATCTGCTTAACAACCATAATGATTTGCTCAATCATGACAAAAAAGGTCTTAAAATTGGACGTGACTCACTTAAAAATGACATCACTTTGCAACAGAAGTTTCAGTCCCAACTGTGAACATAAGTTGAGGACATCCTGTACCAATGAGCATTGGACTATAGAGGTTATCTACTGGCTATTGGATGTAACCTCGTAACACAATACTCTAACTTAATCCCGACTGCAGTCTTGCAATTGTTTTTAAAATGCACTAAAATGTACAAAGTTTTAAAACCAACATAAACTATCCGGGGTGTAACTATGGCATCATCTAAAAAAAAATATTTCCTTGATTATGTAAATTAAAGTACAGGTGGTCCTCAACTTACGACTACCACTGAGCCCAAAATTTATGTTGCTAAGTGAGAAATCGGTTAAGCGGGTTTTGCCCCATTTTACCACTTATCTTGCCATATTTGTGAAGTGAATCACTGCAGTTGTTAAGTTAGTAACCCGGTTGTTAAGTGCATCTGGCTTCCCCATTGACTTTGCTTGTCAGCAGGTTGCAAAAGGTGATCACATGACCCTGGGACACTGCAACCGTCATAAATGCGAGTCAATTGTCAAGCATCCAAATGTAAATCACGTGAGCATGGGAATGTTGTAATGGTCACAAGTCACTTTTTTCAGTGCCGTTGTAATTTCAATTGGTCACTAAGCAAACTGTTGTAACTCAAGGACTACCTGTATAGGTCACAGGTCTGCACCCTGCGGCTCCAGAGCCGCATGTGGCTCTTTCAGCCATCTCCTGCGGCTCCCAGTCCTCTGCCATGTGCAGTCCCCCCAAAAAAAAGTGGGACTAAAAAATTTCAACCAATCAATTCAAATATGCAGGGTAAGTGCATATCTCGCCTTGGCTCCACTCTTCAGTCAAACCCTATTCTGCGCATGTGCGCATGTACGCGCCTGTGCACACATTTTTTGTGGCTCCCAGTTTTTCCTTTTGTGAGGGAACCGGTTCCGAGTGGCTCTTTCATTGTTTCAGGTTGCTGAGCCCTGGTACAGGTCAAAGCTCTCGGGAAGAGAACCAATTTTGGGCAGGCAATCAAAGTCAAAGCAAGACTAGAGAAACACAAGGGCTATGGGGGAGAATACCACTTCCTAGATTTAGCCACCCTAATTCCAGGAAAATAAGGAATTGCCAGTAATTTCTCCAGGATAACAGCCAGGCAGCAGTGGTTCTGATGGTTGGGATAGCAGCTGCCAGCATTCAGTAAAACTGTACAGTAGAGAACTTTAATACTTAGTTGTAAGGAAAAGGGAAAGCTTCTTTCTCTGGGGAGAGAGTTAAATGGGGCTTTCAATGTTCTGTCTATAGAAACTGGTGAGGATATGTTGCAGTAAACATCCTTGTTGGCAATACTCAGTGTTTATCTTTATAAGGCATCGTCTTGCTAACTAACCTGGCCCTTGGGAAAACTACAGAAAGGAATCCGAAACTTGACCTATTCTGTTTAAGCAGCATCCCTGGAGAGGGAGGAAATGGTCTATTGTAAAGGCACAATGCAGCAAGCACCAACTCATCACTTTGGTTGGTGCCAGAAATGGACGGTGCTGGGAAAAGTAATGCAGGACTTTAATTGTTCTGCTCAATACTATGACTAATTGATTTATTTCTTCCCCAAACCTCTCTCTTTCTGTGTGTGTGTGTGTGTGTGTGTGTGTGTTAATCAACTGGGTAGATGTGCAGGTGGCCCTCAACTTACAGCAGTTCATTCAGCAACCATTCAGAGTACAACAGCACTGGGGGAAAAAGTGAGTTTGACCATTTTTCACACTTACAGTCGTTGCAGCATCCCCATGGTCTCTGTCATCCAAATTTAGACACTTGACAAATTCACTCAGATTTATGAAGGTTGCAGTGTGCCAGGGTCACGTGACCCCCTTTTGCGACCTTCTGACAAGCAAGGTCAATAGGGAAAGCAGATTCACTTAACAACCGTGTTACTCACTTAACAACTGTGTTTCACTTAGCAACTTTGGCAAGTAAGGTCATAGCGTAGGGCAAAATTCACTTAGCAACAGAAATGTTGGGCTCAATTGTGATCGTAAGTCGAGGACTATCTGTACTCAGGTTTACATGCAGCAATGGAGCACATTCTTCCAGTGTATTTAATTAACACCTATGAGTTTTCTTAAGACTGACTCAACTGAAAATAAGGAGGACTCAGACCAACTCTCTTTCTCTGCCATTGATTCAGCTGAAAGTTGGAAGAAGAACATATTTGCTTAACTGGAAGTACATTGCTCCACATGGCTTGGGGCAAAAATTGTTATAGAACTGCATATAGCAGTTTGGAGACTTTCTGTTCAAATAAAAAAAAATAATACATTTTCCTTTGGATATCCAGATGAACACTTAGTGTTTGGGGAGAATAGGGACAAGGCTGCATGTTGGAAGCCTTCCTTTTTTTGTTGGAAGACTTCCAGCTAGGTAACAGAACTAATATGCTACTTCAATAAATTACAGTACCTACAGTAGATTTTTTTTCTCCTCACAATAATTACAGTTTTGTTAGTCATTGAATAAGTACATTCTAGATTTCACAATTATAACCAAATGCAGAACCAGTCCCTTGCTTATAACCCAGAAACATGCCTTCTGCAGCTTCCTTCCTGCTACCTTATCCACTCGATGGAGAAACTTCTCTGATGGGAGAGTCCTGTACATGATGTTACCAGTTTCCAAAATACAGAAGGAGCTTTCACATAGATAACAGTGTCCTCTCTACTGAGTAAAAATTGTGTGATTTATATCCCCAAATTGCTGGCCTTTTTTAACAGTATGGAGGAGGAGGAGGAGGAGGAGGAGGAGGAGGAGGAGGAGAAGAAGAAGAAGAAGAAGAAGAAGAAGAAGAAGAAGAAGAAGAAGAAGAAGAAGAAGAAGAAGAAGAAGAAGAAGAAGAAGAAGAAGAAGAAGAAGCTGCTCCTTTACACAACTAACATTATCTAAAAGGTAAAGGTAAAGTTTCCCCCGCACATGCGTGCTAGTCGTTTCCGACTCTAGGGGCCGGTGCTCATCTCCGTTTCAAAGCCGAAGAGCCAGCGCTTGTCCAAGGACGTCTCCGTGGTCATGTGGCCGGCATGACTAGACGCCAAAGGTGCACGGAACGCTGTTACCTTCCCACCGTAGTACTTGCATTTTTACGTGCTTTCAAACTGCTAGGTTGGCAGAAGCTGGGACGAGTAACAGGCGCTCACTCTGCTACGCGGCACTCAGGATTCGACCCGCCAAACTGCCGACCTTCTGATCGACAAGCTCAGCGTCCTAACCCACTGAGCCACCGCATCCCTTTTAACATTATCTAAAGGAACATCTAATTAGGGCGATTTGTCCAGTCTGCTTCAGGGATGAGGTTCAGGTCAATAAGTTAAAAGTAAAGGTTCTCCTGTTCAGTCATCTCCAACTCTAGGGGACAATTCTCATATCCGTTTCTTAGCTGAGGGAGCTAGTGTTGTCTGAAGACACTTGGTCATATGGCCAGTATGACTATATGCCATGGTGCAAGGAACATTGTTACCTTCCCACCAAAGTGATACCTATTTATCTATTCACATTTGCATGCTTTCAAACTGCTGGGTTGGCAGGAGCTGGGGCAAGTAACAGGAGCTTGCCCTATCACACAACACTCGGGTCTCAAACCTGGGCTATCAGCTTTCCAGCTGACAAGCTCACAGATGTAATGGAATGTGTAGATCACCTTGAGGAATGAGACGAAGAGATCTGGCCTAGGAAACAATCAGAGAGAGCGTGAGAGAGGCAGGGCCACCCCAGTAGCTTAACAATCAGAGAAATACACTTAGAAAAAACCCACCCTAATGGATCAAGTAGCTAAAAGTAGAGATTGTGCCTTCAGACCTGCAAGATTCTGTTAATGTAGCCTTACAATAAAGTAGATTTAGCTTGTCTAGTCATATTTCCTGTCTGGTTTATCTGGGGTGGGGCTGACACAAGGCAGGCAGATTCTATCTGGACAAAATGGTCCCTAAGATACACAGAAATCAATCCATATAGGAATTGATTGATAAAAATCACCATTATGAATTGAACATCTGTATTTATTCATAACCAGACATAAACTATAATGCCAGTGTTATATTACTAAAACACCACATCTCTGCCAGCGACTTATCTACTACATTTTCAACTCATTGCAACTTCCAAGTTATCTCCTAAGACAGTCTCATGCAAATTCTGTAACATTAGTCTCATCACATGGTTATAAGAGTTTACATCACTATTATTAGGACTCCTTTGACAGAAAGAGTCACAATAGGTACATCAACCAGCTGAGCAAAAGCTGAGTTGCTATTCAAGAAGAAACTGTAAGTCCAGGAGATAACCCCAAATTCAATATTAGTTTCTTTAAGGAGGGTATGACCATGTAATTTTGGAAGCTGAAGTATAAATTATGAGTTAATGTTCAAAATGACTGTATACAAAGTAAATCCCTGGATACTTCGATAGATTTGAATTTATTAGCCACCCAACTCCAATGGACTCTGTAAGTATAAATTATAATTATGGAAGACCCTTAACAAATGGGTTAACCTGGCATAAACTGATATTTTCAATACTCTTTTCATCCGCTTAATCTCTTGTTTTTGGATCTTGTCCAAATCCAAGCCACCTTTTGTAAGATTTTGTTTCCAATTCTTTCATACTTTTTAAAATTCATTTATTCATTCACTTAATCAATATCTAAGCTGTTTTAATTTTAGCCACTCAAGGTTAGATAGAATCATATAATACAGGGGTGTCAAACTCAATTTCATTGAGGGCCGCATCAGCATTGCGGTTGCCCTCAGGCGGCCGGGTGGGTGTGGCCTGGGTGGGCGTGGCCTACTGGGTGGGCATGGCTAGAGTGCGTATGGCCTACTGGGTGGGCATGGCCAGCTCTACATCGTTTGCATCAAGGGTGCCTCTGGGGGCCTGGGCAGGAGTGGGACAGATCTGAGGGTCTCTGGCAGGAGGAGGGTCTCTGGGCCAGGGCCAAGGCAGTGGGGGCCTTTCCCTCACTGTTTCCAGGATGGCTTCACGGGCCGCATGAAACCACTTCACGGGCCGGATCTGGTCCCCGGGCCTTGTGTTTGACATGTCTGATATAATAAATGCATTAGAGAGAAGAAAGAGAAATCAGTAACAGCAATATCAACTTTAGCAGCCCAGGTCATGGAAACCTCAGCCATGTAACAAACATCAATCAGTCTCAAAAACAGGGTTAAAAATCATCCTTTGCCAAAGCCTGTTGAAAGATCCACGTCTTCTCAATTTTTCTAGTTCCAGTAGAAAAGGATAGAAGAGAATGACTTTGACAGTCATCAGGAACATGTGGATTTTAAGGGGAGTACTGTGCCAGATGACAGAGGCCTCAGAAAAATAATAATAATAATAATAATAATAATAATAATAATAATAATAATAATAATAATAATAATAATAATAATAATAATAATAATAATAATAATAATAATGTTGGAAGGACCTTGGAGGTCATCTAGTCCAACCCCCTGCTCTGGCAGGAAACCCTATACCATTTTGCACAAATGGCTGTCCAGTCTCTTCTTAAAAACTTCCAGTGTTGGAGCATTCACCGCTTCTGGAGGCAGGTTGTTCCACTCATTAATTGTCCTTAGTTCTAGGTTGTTTCTCTCTTTGGTTAGTTTCCATCCATTGCTTCTTGTCCTGCCTTCAGGTGCTTTGGAGAATAGCTTGACTGCCTCTTCTTTGTGGCAACCCCTGAGATATTGGAACACTGCTATCATGTCACACCTCGCCCTTCTCTTCATTAAACTAAAAGGTAAAGGTAAAGGTTCCCCCGCACATGTGTGCTAGTCGTTTCCGACTCTAGGGGCCGGTGCTCATCTCCGTTTCAAAGCCAAAGAGCCAGCGCTTGTCTGAGGACGTCTCCGTGGTCATGTGGCCGGCATGACTAGACGCCAAAGGCGCACGGAACGCTGTTACCTTCCCACCGGAGTGGTCCCTATTTTTCTACTTGCATTTTTACGTGCTTTCGAACTGCTAGGTTGGCAGAAGCTGGGACGAGTAACAGGCGCTCACTCTGTTACGCAGCACTCGGGATTCGACCCGCCAAACTGCCGACCTTCCGATCGACAAGCTCAGCGTCCTAACCCACTGAGCCACCGCGTCTAGTTCATTAAACTAGACATACCCAATTCCAGCAATCGTTCCCTATATGTTTTAGCCTCCAGTCCCCTGATCATCTTTGTTGCTCTTCTCTGTATTTCTAGAGTTTCTTAAAGGACATAAAAATGTGAAAGAAACCCTAAAATTAGATTAGCTATTTTTCCCCAGAGAAAGTCTTCCAAAGTTTCCATGGTTCACAAAAATATAAATACTCCAAGCCATGGGATGACCTGTTTTTGATCACTTTGCGTTAATTGCTCTCCCTTCTGATACATATGGACCTACACATGAAAAACACACAATTTTAAGTGGCATCAAACACAGCCTATTTTTGATCTAAGAGTCTATCTATATGTTGAAAACATTCTCAAATTGTAAATAGAATAGCAAGCTGGATTACTCATTGTGACCAGTGATTCCCTGTTGCTATGTTATCATCATCATTAGATTATTTACTACCACTAATTTATAGTCTCATGCTATTTTTCCCCTGTATTTTTGTGCAAATGCTGAATTGCAATAATTGAGCAATCATCATTACAGAAAGACCGAGAAAGCTTGAATAGAGTGAAATAAAACTACACTTTGTTCTATAAATAAAAATTACCCTTGAAGGACACCAAGTGGTGAAAAGCCATAATGACTAAGACTTATATCTTTCTTTAAATCCAGTCAGACAGAATGATAGCTATTATACAACTGAATACAAGACAGAGTTGCCAAATTCAATACAAATCCTTTTAATGTAACTGAGATTTTTGTCAATAAAAATAGGCCCCTTTTGAAATCATGGCTGTGTTATTTGAGGGGTAAAATACCTGAAGCCAGAATGTGACACAGAAAATCCGAAAGGTGTCTTTTTGCTGTTGATGAAATAAGAGATAATATATGAAGCTATATATGGATGTGGATATGGATATGGTGGAGGCAAAGATGAGTTGCAAGGATAGAAAGATATGGACAAGTTAAGTGAAAGGTAGCAGTAAAAACTAGGATTAACTGTATAGCCTTTTCTTATCTCCTATCTTTAAGTTATTTGGCTTGCTGCTTCTCACTCTTTCTTTATGTTTTGGGTAACATTGCTTACCCCAAAAGGGAAAGGTGTCATTGACATGGAAGTACTTAGAATCTTTCTGCTCTTCATGTTGGCCGCTGGCTTCATGTTGACTGCTAATTGCAAGGTTATGAGCTATTATATTAAAGCCTGTTTTTTTCCTCCAAAGAGCTGAATATACCATGCTGCTCTATTCTATTGTAACAGAGAAAGAGAAGTAGAAACTTGACTAAGATTGTCTAGTGAGTATGAATTTTGCTTGATTCTCTCTAGCATAATCAGAGCCTGAAAATGACATACCTGGCTGACTTTGGCTGATCTAAAAAGTGTTAGGCAGAATAAGAAGTGCAAATGTTTAACTTTTCTTTTACATTTTCAGTATAGTAATCTTAGCACTGTTCAATTCTGGCATATTATTATTATTATTATTATTATTATTATTATTATTATTATTATTATTATTATTATTATTATTATTATTATTATTATTTTATTTGTATACCGCCCTTCTCCCGAAGGACTCAGGGCGGTGAACAGGGCAATAGATACTAAAATGCAAAGATACAAAAATTAAGAAAAGATTAAACATAATGCCCAATACAAAACAACAATAAATACAGTACGTTAAAAGCAATAATAAAACCCAAACCCATCAGGCCAGGCTGGCTTGTTCAAACAAGTAGGTCTTTAGATCACGCCGGAAGGAGCAAAGGTCAGGCGCCATCCGGAGCTCAACCGGTAAACAGTTCCACAAGTCCGCCACACCCACAGAGAAGGCCCTCCCTCTGGGGGCCACCAGCCGACATTCTCTGACCGGTGACACCCTGAGGAGGCCCTCTCTGTGGGAGCGCACTGGGCAGAGGGAAGTTGATGCCGGCCGCAGGTGCTCCCTAAGGTATTCCGGACCCATTTACTATTGTTGCTGTTTTAACCATTTAGTGCTCTCCATGCTACCCTGTCAAGCACAGCTTCTTCCAATTCATCTTTGTATCAGATTTGATGTTATCAAGCCAGCCTGTTCTTTGCTTGCCCCTTCTTCTTGTTCCCCTAACCACTCCTAGCATCATTGCCTTCTCCAATGAATTTGCACGCATGACAAAGTAAATCAGGCATAGTCTTATGATTTTAGCGTCAAGTGATGTGTCTGGTTTTATACAATTTAATTCCTCTCTGGTAGTTACTCTGACTGTCCATGGTATACACAATTTATGCCAGCCCCACATTTTAGACGCAACAATTTATTTATTTATTATTTATTTATTAATTGAATTTATATACCGCCCTATTCCCGAAGGACTCAGGGCGGTTCACAGGGCAAGTTAAAAACAATACAAAAAGAGAGAATAAAATACAATTAAATTAATACAAGCCCACAAAATTAAGATAACATTAAAATTGAAATTTAAAATTTAAAATTAATTTAATTTAGTTTAATTTAATTTAATATAATTTAAAATCCCTCAGTCCAGGCCAGACAATTCAAACAACCAAGTTTTTAAGTCCCGGTGAAACGAGCGAAGGTCGGGGGTGAAGTAGCCGAAGGACCACTCGGGACGACAGGTTACTTAACTAGGGTTTATTTGGAACAAGGCAAAAGACAGAATAACTTGTCCGGCTTTTATAGCCGGCAGCTGTCAGTGTAGTCCAATCAGGATCGTTTCTTTTGGCGCCGCGTCTAGCCGGACCAATCACCGCCGTCTTGTCTCTGACAGTTCTTCTTTCCGCATGGTGAGCCGGCTTGGTGTTTTGACAGCCGCGAGCTGTTAAATGGCTGCGCCTGCGCCCTGGCGGGGAACTTTGACAGCTGTCAAAGTTCCCGCGTGTTCCCCTGTCAGTGGTGTTTACCTCATGGAATAAACGGAATAACGGTTCTAACTTGTTGATAACGTTTGTACACATATATATTACAGGGGGCAGTCCGAAGTTCCATTGGCAGTTCGTTCCAAAGGGCGGGCGCACCCACAGAGTACGCCCTCCCCCTGGGAATCACCCGCCAGCAATCTCTAACCAGCGGAACCCTAAGGAGGCCCTCCCTGTGGGCGCGCACAGGATGATGGGAAGCTGATGCTGGCAGCAGGTGCTCCCTAAGGTAATCCGGACCCATGCCATTTAGGGCTTTATAGGTCATCACCAGCACCTTGAATCTCACCCGGAGGGCAACTGGAAGCCAATGCAGCTCGCGAAGAGGTCTTGTTTTTTGATCAGCCATTCTTAGTGTCCAACTCTCACCCCATACATCACTACAGGGAAGACTATTGCTCTAATTAACCTGCTTTTTATATACTGCTCAAAAAAATAAAGGGAACACTTAAACAATACAATGTACTGTATTTAATAGTAGGATGTCTTATCTTGTGTTCCCTTTATTTTTTTGAGCAGTATATTTATATAAATATATCTGCTTTTCCGGATCATATTCATGTTAACCATTGCAGTGTGGCTAAGGTTATCCTGTGTCTGATTTCAAGAGTAGAACATTTACTCTAGTACCGTGGTGGCGAACTTATGGCACGCGTGCCACAGGTGGCATGCAGAGCCCTCTCTGTGAGCACGCGTGCCATCACCCCAGTCTTAGGCCTTCACCTGGGTTTTATAAAACCTTTTTATTTTAGGCCTCTGCCGCCGTGTGCAAAAAAAAAGGGTTCAATCAATTTCAGCTACGCGCAGGGGAAAAAAAGATCTTGCAAAGTTGGAATTGATTGCTTGAACTTTTTAGTCCCAACCAGTCTGCCATTACTACTGCAGCCACACCCACCCAAATGGCCACACCCACCCGGCACCCGACAATACATAAGTGGGTTCTGGGTTGCAGTTTGGGCACTCGGTCTTTAAAAGGTTCGCCAACACTGCTCTAGTACATGGTATCTGTATTTCCTACATTTTTATTCCATTCTTTTCCAATAAGCTGTTGTGGCTAATTCTATTATGTCAGTCTCATAATACTCTGTGAAGTAGGTCAAGCTGAGAGATCATAATTAGCCCTATTTCACTAAGTGAGCATCATGCCAGATTTCTGTCCCAGTCCTGCTGTTGATTATTTCATATACCAGTTTTGCCTATACTAGCCTCCTTCCTATGTATTGGGCTGGGAGATGTGGGAATTACAGTCCCAGAACATCTGGCAAATGCCAAATTGGAGAGAGACGTTTTCTTTGCAGCTGAAAGGGGCTCTAAAAGTCAACTCTACACAGTTCACAGTAACTAATTAGACATAATTCCAAAGTGTGTGATAAATCTGAGAGACAACCTATAGTTCTAATTATTTATGGCAGTATCTCTCTTTTCCTTTACATAAAAATGTACTAATTATTGGGGGGGGGATCAGTTATTAAAAAAAGCAATGTGTGTATTTTTTTTAAGTAATTGTTTATCTACTTTGGGTTTTATGTTAAGCAAATGAACTGTAGAATATGTACTTCGCTTTACAAGTTAGGAGCTGATTCAATTGTATACATTCTGAACATTATTAGTTTTGGGCTCCATACTGACAGCCTAGAATCTATCAGCCTAGAATTCAGTGTTTCTCAACCTTGGCAACTTTTAGATGTGTGGACTTCAACTCTCAGAATTCCATAGCCAGCCATGACTGGCTGAGGAATTTGGGGAATTGGAAGTCCACTCGTCTTAAAGTTGCCAAAGTTGAGAAATACTTTACAGATCTAGAGAAATCAATGGGGTAGCCTTGAACAGTGGGAATAACTTTTTCCAGACTGAGGACAATAACAGACCTTTCAGTGTGGGCAGGAGCATAACCCAGTCCTGAAAAGGAGGAAAATGCATACTTATTCTTAATTTCATGCCCCCCATTCCACTTAAAGGACCTTCTAGGGCAGCTGAAACTCAGAAGGTAGGAAGAAATGTGAAGCAAGAATTAGAGTGGGTCAAAACTCCACCTGCAAAATCTGCAGAGCTTCACCATGGCAAAAAAGATTACATGATAATTTTGTAGTGGGAAATAACTTGGCCAAGCCACCAATAATTGATAATCCTAGGATCAGAAAACCCCAGAACTGCTTTCTGACTACTTTATACCATTTTTGTGGAAGAAAGAATAAACGGAATTTTATTTCATTAAATGGATCCTTATTTAAGTCATTCTTCAGTCCTATATCTTATTTATTTGAATTATTGGCTCTAGGGAGAATTTAAGAATTTCTACCTCCTGTTACTTTAAAAATGTGAGGTTTTTGTGAGGCTTCACTAGACCACCCACAGCTCCAACATCTTATGCTGTGCAACTTGGAATCCCAATTCTGTTGCCATTGTGACTCTAATCATCAATGTGAAAACTAATTCCTTTCCCATAATTTTTTGCTTACCAACACTGAAAACAGTTGCAGGCATGCTTAGAGCTAATTATGCAAATATCCCCTTTAGAAAACATCTCAGGAGAGGAAATGCATTGCTCATGGTCACAGAAGCCAACTGTTTTTAATGGAAAAGATCCCTATTAAGCCTCGATACTGAGGCCCTGAACTCTCTTAATGCCTGGCAAATTACAGTCTAATTTCAAGTAGTGTAAATCATGTAGTTTTAGAATTGCCATTATCTCAGACGCCAAGGGAGATATTCTCCACAATGAATTGTGGGTGTTTCGTTCTTCAGCAAGGCGTACATCTATTATGTGATGAGCAAAGAAAGTCTCCATTGAACTGCCTAATAAATAGAGTATTAGAGCTGAGCAGAGCGCAGTGATTTATTACATGGTTAGTCCTCATGATAATACAAGATGCAATAATAAGTCAGAAGCAAGTGACTTCATGGGGAAGGGTGTTTTCTGTCCTACTATTGGTCAGGGATGGCCTCAGTCTCTGTGCTTGTTGCAGTGAAAAAATAACTCTTTTTCATTCTTCCAATCAGTGTAGAAAGGGGTGGGCCCTGTTTCATTGGAGCAAAACCAAAGCGCTATTCATTTCTGATAGCTATTGATTAAAATAAATCTGTAAAGTAAAATGGCTATATACCGTGTGTGTGTGTGTGTGTGTGTGTGTGTGTGTGTGTGATCACTGCTCCAAAAAGGTGTGTGTTTTGAATGGATTATCCTCAAGATAATACAAGTAGTCCTCAACTTACAACCACAGTTGAGCCCAACATTTCTGTTGCTAAGTGAGACATTTGTTAAGTGAGCTTTGCCCCATTTTATGACCTTTCTGGCCACAGTTGTTAAGTGAATCACTGCACTTGTTAAATAAATGAAATCCCCCAGTAACACGGTTATTAAATGAATCTGGCTTCCCCATTGACTTTGTTTGTCAGAAGGTCGCAAGAGGATGATCATGTCACCCTGGGACACTGCAACCATCAAAAATCTGAACCAGTTGCCAAGCATCTGAATTTTGATCATGTGACCATGAGGATGCTGCAATGGTTGTAAGTGTGAAAAATGGTCATAAGTCATTTTTTCAGGGCCGTACCTATACTGAGTCAAACTATGAGCTATCTTGAATGCATTCAGCATATGGTATAAATTCAAGTATTGGATAATGTGTATTGAAAAAAATAATACATCATAGGTAAAGGTAAAGGTTCCCCCGCACATGCGTGCTAGCCATTTCCGACTCTAGGGGCCGGTGCTCATCTCCGTTTCAAAGCCGAAGAGCCAGCGCTTGTCCGAGGACATCTCCGTGGTCATGTGGCCGGTATGACTAGATGCCAAAGGCGCACGGAACGCTGTTACCTTCCCACTGGAGTAGTCCCTATTTTTCTACTTGCATTTTTACATGCTTTCGAACTGCTAGGTTGGCAGAAGCTGGGACGAGAAACAGGCACTCACTCTGTTACACAGCACTCGGGATTCGACCCGCCAAACTGCCGACCTTCTGATCGACAAGCTCAGCGTCCTAACCCACTGAGCCACCGTGTCCCTTATACATCATACTTCAGTACAAAATGTGAACCCAACTAATTGTAGTTTATTCAACTGTAGTAGTTTAGTACAACATGTGAATTAGGTCTATATATGGAATTTAATCTTTCCCATTGTAGTCCTGAGGGAAATCCCTCCAGATGCCAACAGGGGATTTCATTTATTTAACTACAGCTTCAGTGGGATTTCCTAGTGGGAAATGTACATGTTAATTAAGATCATCAGGCAAATGATGTTTTGTTTACTTTGCCTCTAAGCACTTATGTTCCAATACAATGAGGCTTAAGAATAGACCATAAGATGTTTTAATTATAAGTCTTCATTTAACAGAGGATGAAGCTGGCTACATTTGATTGAAGACAGACAAATCAATATTTTCAGAATCCTGAATAGTTACTGTATAGGAATATGCACCAAGCAGAGTCAGTGAGTTCTGGTATGAAAACAAGGATTCTGGCACCCATCTGGCACCCAGAAAACATGGATTCTGACACCCATTGGCACCAGATTGGGGTCTTGGGGACACATCTGGATTTAGTGAGCATGTTATATATACTCGCACAAGCTAGTTATTGCTGGGGATGTCTGCTCCAGGTAGAATCTGCCCATTCTATTCATTTAAGCCAAGAACAAAGGCTGCACATGTCCATTTGCAATAAAGCTACAGGGCAAAAACCTGATCATTTGCCTTTTGTGTAGCCACCCATCCTATAGAGTATCTGTCTCACTCAACTGTGTGACAAATCAGTTTTCTGAACCTTTTTCAGAATCTTTTTTCAGAATCTTATCTAGTTCTCCCCATTGAACTATGTGGCTGTAACCACCACCATTTTATTTACTGACTCTGAGGTCTGTGCCCCAACTGTCCCCAATATCTTTTCCAAATGTAAGTTATGCTTGAAGTTGATGCTTTGCTCTTCATAATATCAGCTTCCTATTCTTTTTAAAATAAAGAAATCTTTGGAAAATAAAATTAGGTAGAGCAATGAGGTTTGCAGACTTAAAACAACATGTTAAGATGGTATTGTGTTCCTTCCTCCACTTCTCAACATCATGTTTTGGGGAGTCAAGAAGTAAGTATATCCCTTTCGTTATGATACCACATGGTTAGTTTCTTTACATATGGTATGACTCAAGCCACTGCAGTTTGCAAGCCAAGATTTCTGGCTTAGATTACAAAAACCCAACCAATTAGTCTTCATTCAATAAACTACTGTTAAGCAAATCATAATTTAGTGTAATGTGTGAACTCAACACAGCCATTCTATAGGGCTACTTGGCCTCTGTTGGCAATAAAAGCATGGCAAATTAAGACTCAAGTTTCAAGGATGTTCAAACAGTTTCAACCTCTGAGTCCATTTGAAGGACGGGTGCTTCTCCCAGGCACTGGGACAGGATAATATGTGCACCTCTTTTAATATGTAGAATATAAGTTGTCTCCAGTGCAGTTTTACTGTTTTCTGTGATATTTTGATGTAACCTTCTGTTACCCTCCAGAGCTGCATGGTGAACCATAGAAATCAAATCAAATCAGGCAACCATAGAAATCAAACTAAGAAATAAATAAAACAAATGAAGAATTTAAGCAACTAACCCAAATGAAAGTCCCTTTCAGATTATGCTAAATCCTGCAATACCTAGTTCAGAAAAATAAGAAAAATGTTTAGAAAAAAGGTCATATAAACCATGGAGAAATCATACATCTTTTGGACCATTTCTGACTTTTTGGCATTCTGTTCCAGTCCTGTGTCAATAGCACATGGCTTGCTCATTTAAATCCACAATATTAAAAAAAGAGAAGCTGTATCTTTACCAAAATGCCCATATACAATTTTTCCTATAAAAATCTCTCTTCTCTCTTTGAATCCCACAGATTTCAGAAATACATTATTGTTGCTATTATAAGTTAGCATGCTTTCATTCCTTATGTCCCATCTGCCCAGAAAATTATCTCACCCATTTTTAATAGTTTTATTTGTGTCCTTAGGAATGCAGGGGGCATTAAAGAGCTGAGGTTATTATTGTTCAACAAAAGTATCATTTGGCTCAATGATGAGCTTCATCCACCCTGTGTGGTTTGTGCACAGCATAATATTCTGGAAAGAATGATAGCTGAACTCTTCAAAATGTAGATTATAATTAAAATGGGAGTTATTGTGAGAGCTTTAAAAAGTCACTGCAAGCCTCAGTAATTGGATAGATAGAATTCAAATTGGAAAGTATGGCCATTATTATAAAAAAGCATTTCAATTATACATATTTATTCCATGATGGTTACCAAGCTTTCCCATATTGATTTCTGCACATGAAAGACAACAGAGTATTTAAAATACAACTGAGAATGATAGACAATATTGAAGAAATCTTTACTCCCGTTCAGAGACTTGATTCTTTATACAAGTCTCCATATTTTCTAATTGCTCCTTCTGTGCAGAAGAGATTTTAAAGTTTTCAAAGCATTAATCCTTCTAAGAACTGCCTATTTTCCAATGTTTTAGCACAAAATTTAATATGTGGATGAAGCTTTCATCTTCCTTTGCAAACAGAGGGATGGCTGTGACTGAGGCACAGACAGGGATCTGTGAACAAACTTCTACTTGATGAAAGGCCTCCAAAGGCCCACAAATTCTTAAAGGGGTGGTTTATTTCAATGACCCACCAGTGATGCATCGGATCAGAAGCAATGGACTAGAACAGTGATGGCGAACCTTTTAGAGACCGAGTGCTCAAACTGCAATCCAAAACCCACTTATGTATCAGCGGGTGCCTGGTGGGCGTGGCCCATTGGATGGGCATGGCCCATTGGGTGGGCATGGCCCATTGGGTGGGCATGGCTGTGGTGGTAACGGCAGACTGGGTGGGACTAAAAAGTTCAATCAATCAATTCCAACATTGCGAGATCTTTTTTTCCCCGCGAGAAGTTGAAATTGATTGATTGAACCTTTTTTTTGCACATGGCGGCAGAGGCCTAAAGCGAAAAAAAAATTATAAAACCCAGCTGAAAGCCTAGGACTGGGGCGACAGCGTGTGTGCCCACAGAGAGGGCTCTGCATGCCATCTGTGGCACCCGTGCCATAGGTTCGCCACTACAGGACTAAAATGATCAGCAGTTGGGTAAAGCAAATGGTCCACCTTAGCACTTTTAGTTTGGAGGCATCAAAAAGTAAGAACAATATTTAGGAGACTGAAACATATGAAGAACAATTGCAGGATTTGGATATGGCTAGTCTAGAGAAAAGAAAGACTGGGGGGGGCATGATAGCAGTATTCCGGTATTTGAGGGGTTGCCACAAAGAAGAGGGGGGTCAATTTATTCTCCAAAGCACCAGAGGGCAGGACAAGAAACAATGGATGGAAATTAATCAAGGAGAGAAGCAATTTGGAATTAAGGAGAAACTTCCTAACAATGAGAACAATTAACCAGTGGAACACCTTGCCACCAGAAACTGTGGGTGCTTCATCACTGGAGGGTTTTAAGAAGAGACTGGACAGCTGCTTGTCTGAAATGGTATAGGGTCTTCTGCTTGATTAGAATCGGGCTGGATTAGAAGACCTCCAAGACCCCTTTCAGCTCTGTTCTGAATTGGGGAAAAAGTGTGGCATTTAATTCTACCCATTGTGGAAATTCCTATTAGGATTATTATTTTTTCTCCTGCATGCATTCCGGGATGGAGAAAAGGAGAGAACTGGACACAGGAAGAAGTATAAGTCTTTGGTATGCTCATAAATCCAAATCATGTGATTGCTTCTTACCTTGTTAAAAGGGAAAAAAGAATCTGAATTCTGTTCAAAGGACCTTCAGCACACTAAATCTATGAACTGAATCATGGAATATATGAGCATTCTCTTTTTCTCCAAAGGAAAAAGGAAAGCTGAGATTGTTTTGACAGGTTAACTTAATTTTTGCCAAGAATCAAAAGTAAAGAACATTCTCTTCCTACTAATGAACCTGGACAGAATGATACTTTTTTAACATAATAGCAGCAAACAGTACATCAACCTCATCAGTTTCCAGTTGTTTTCAAGCCAGAGTTGGGCAACTCACTGAGCTGATGATTCAGAGTCAGAAATTACAGCCAAGCTATTTTGACCCTTTTCCCCTGTACTTGAGCTTCTCACCATTTTTGAAAGATGAAAGACCCAAGCAAAGCAAGGCTGAGAGGACTGTTGGTTGTAACAATAATTTAGTAAGCAATAATTAAGATGATTAATGTTTTCCTCTTTCTATCACAGCATCTATGAATTAGGCAAAATCCAGTCCAGTTAGCTGATTTAATTCAAATGTACTTCAGTTCAGGATTTCAGTTCAGATAATCTGATTCAGTTCAGATTTCCAAGTCATTTGAGTAAAATATGTTTTTAGAAACTCATAGGAATTAATTGAATTATCTGATTTGAATTTGAGTCATCTCATTTGCTTCTAATTTTGAATCAGTTTATTGATCTGACTTGGAAATTTGATCCCATTGCCTTTATTGAATCTCTGAATCAAATATCTCTATACCTTTATTCTTTTTTTAAGTATGCCTTTGTTCTTTACTCCCATGTGAATCTACCTATAAAATTATGTTGGTGTGCTTCTCCGAATGTGCTCACCTGCAATCCAGTATCCATACAAACCAGATCCTTTGGATGGCCATGTCCATTTTATAGAATCAACCATATACATTTCATGTAGCTCTGGACTGAAGTCTACATTTGCTATTTTTATGTTGATTCAAATGGAGACTATTTAAAATCTTTATTTTATTGTTTTGTAATGTTTGCTCACTTGAAATGGTTTTGTTTATTAAATAAAGCTACAGGATAATTATTTTTAATTGGAGAAAAATTCCTTTTTAATTTTTTCGCTTAGTGAGCAAGATAGCTATCTGATTTAAACTCTTTTCAAAATATCCTTTCAACTATTCAGCTTAAATAAATGTTAAAAAGCAATTCACATAAATACCTAAATTTACAGCTATGATTTATACATAAGGAAAAATATATTTTATAATTCACCATTGTAACTTTCCCTTTCTTTCCTTGAATCTAAAACAAACAGAAATTGGATTGTTCTCTCAGGCTTGTTTTGTTTTCCTTTATTACCATCAGTGCTTTTTTTGTAAAAGAAAAAGGTGCCGGAACTCACACATGTCATACAACCCGCCTTGCCTACCCTACAAGGTTCCATCCAAAAAAGGTGCCGGAACTCCGTTCTGAGCGTTCTATGACAAAAAAAGCCCTGATTACCATGGATACCTTTAGGATACTTACTATTTATAAAAGGCATCCATCCTTCTTTAAAGGTAATGTTTCCCTTAATTTGATCATGAACTGATCAATATAATTTTCTTGGCAATTAGAATTGATATGCTGTAAATGTATTTGTTTTTACTTCTCAACCTACAGTACTGGGATTTTATGTGGTTTATTCATTAAATTATGATAAATCAAATCACAACTGAATGACAGAAAAAAATAGAGATATGGGACATAATCATGTTGACATAATTATGTGATTTATGATTAAATTTTAAATTGTCATTTAATTTTGGTCTGATTCCATCCATGTTTATCCTTTCCCATCCTAATTTGGTCTCTAAACTGTAGCATATGACTTCCCATGCTAACCAAACCAAAGTTTAAATTATTCACAAACTCTGGATAACTATGTCTTAGTTTAATAAGTGAATCAGATAAGATACAGTCATTTCTCACCAAGCAGGTTTCTGAACAAATTGTTCTTTTTTGGATATATTCAGTTCAGCAGAGCAAACATGGAATGAATTTCTACATTTTAACAATAACACTATTTCCCTTACAGTCTCGGTCACCTGTCTGTGTTGTTAAATAAACACAAAATGACATAAGAGACATATTATGGTTCTCCTGCCTATAAGTATTCTAAACTGACTCTCCATTACAATTATGTTCCTAAGTTAAACAATATATCTTGCTTTCTCGGGCATGATGGCCCATTAGCAAAAATTATTTAAGAGTAACAGAATTAGTTACTTTCTCTTTCTTTTGCATTCACAAGACAGTGTACTATTTCTCATGCAGATGACTGTCATAACTGGAAATGGAATATCTCTTTTGACCAGTGGAGCTGAACAACTATAATTAAATCCCCAGGACCTCCTGCCAGAATGCCATGGAATTTATTTCATACCCTCAAGGTCATTCTAATGAAATTCATTGCCTTTCCCAGATTAGGTGGCTAGAAGCACTGTTATACATGCTGTGGCCAAACATCCATTAATCTGTTCCCTCATTCCATCTTCCCCTCTTTTTATCTCAGAACTGGTCACCTTTTAACCCTCATTCTCAGCAAGTCAATTGTAAGAACCCCCAAACCCAGGAGTTTTCAATAGGCTAGTTCACTTGGTGAGAACATATTAATAACACCAAGGTTGTGGATTTCAGACTCACCCTGACCATACGCAAAATCTCCCTTCTTTATAGATGATGGCTCAAGTCTAAGGCTTGTAGCCTTTTTTTCTGTAGAGACTGAATTTTCTAAGATGAATTCTGTTCCGAGCCACATAATCACAATACATTTTCTGTAATTTCCTCTATTTTCATTCTCCCATTCACACTGCAGCAACAAAAAGATAACTAACTCTTGTCAGAGGTATGAACTCATGTCTTGAACAAAGACATTGAAATTAAGCAGAAGATGGTATGAAATTAGACCTAGCACAATAATGGGACCACCCTGATTTAGATAAACTTGCATTACAACATAGCAAAATCACTTGCAAATCCATCTCAGCATTGGAGACCTTTCAACAGCACTCCATCCTATTGTTAACCAAGACTGGCCCTCCTTAATTTCTATATAATGCCAAGAGACATTCTGCTAGAGAGAAGTTCGCTGAATATGGGCTCCAGCACAAGTCCAAAAGCTGTGAAAACTAAACCTCTCATCCTGGTGACCAACACAGATTGGATCCTATGCCTTCATTTGGTGGAAGAATCCTATAATAAATGAATTAAATGTCTAATTCAGTCTAATTCAGTTTTCTATGCGTATGCATGTCTTGGACCTTCCTTGGCCAGGTCTTGATTTTAAAGAAAAGTTTTGCCTGATACACCCAAATCTAATATATCTCTCATGATCCAATCTGAGTTGGTCACCAGGACCAGATGTTTGTTCTATACTATGCATTTAGAACATCCCAGTGCATGCATCCTGGAGATTGAGAAGTTCCCTAAGGATGGGCTCCAGCATAAGTTCGAAAGCTTTTCTCTCTTTCCCTTTTCCTCTCCTATTTTACCTTCATCTTTCTTTATATATTTATATTTTATGCTTTGTTAAAACTAATAAAATTTTGAACACAAGAAAGCTTGGAAGAACAAACCTCTGGTCCTAGTGACCAACTCAGATTGGATGCTGCCACATTATCCTGGGACACATATATTTGCCTTCATTTGCTAATATATCTTATTGAATGTGCATAACTAACTTGTAAAAGACTGAAGAATACAATGTATACCAGAAGCCCCAAACTTTGGAGTAAATATTCCTATTTAAATGTTATGGTCCTATTATGGCCATGCTTCCCAAATGGCTGCCTGGATTGGCCCCAAAAACAAAGTACTCATTTTTCTGAAGGCAGAAAAAGAACAACCTGCCTCCAGAGGTGGTGAATGCTCCAACACTGGAGGTTTTTAAGAAGAGACTGGACAGCCATTTGCCTGAAATGGTATAGGGTTTCCTGCCTGAGCAGGGGGTTGGACTAGATGACCTCCATGGTCCCTTCCAACTTTATATTATTATTATTATTATTATTATTATTATTATTATTATTATTATTATTATTATTATTATTATTATAGTTGCTATTTATCACCAACTTCAACATTCATCCCCTCAGCTTTTTTGTGCTGTTTTCCTGGCAAATTTCTAGACAAAGAACCCAGTTTTAGCCCCTTAATTATTTCCTAAGGAAGCATCCTAACATATGTGTACGAGTCACATGTTGGCAATCCTTTAATTTGGATTTTTGCACAGAGAAGGTAGTTAGAATCAATGACCTAAAGGACACCTTTCCCTTCCAAGACTATTATTCTAAATATTTTTTTGGAAATAACTATTATGTCTGCGTCTAGCATTTTGCTTTTGTCATTTTTAATTAACAGTGTCCTTGAAAATTTGGTGAATACAGAGGGTGGGGGCTATGAGCACTCCAGCACATGCACATTTCATGTTGTGTGTCCATAATAAATATCTTTCAAAATGGCTGCTCTGTAAGATTAGGAAGGAGGTATTACCTCTCACTCATAAGCTGGGAATTAGAGAGAGGAAAGCAACCTTATGTGGACATGGCATAAAGGAAGTGTTCTTACTGAATTATTAAGCCATGCTTAGGTGATAGTGTGGAAAGGCTTTGAGAAAAGAAACGTGTTCTTCTTTATTTGTAATCAATCAGCCATTAAACCTTTGCCATTATTGAATTATACGTCTATTGGGAACTCTGGCAATTTCACTGCTAGGTTAGCAACTCCATGCCCACATTGATTTCAATCCTTTTCATACAGCCTCCATTAGCCTATTTTCTTCCCAATTTTCAATTGGCTTTTTCAGTCGATTTGAGAAGCTTTATCTTAGTTGACTTAGCAATGCCCTCAGAGCAAGTTACAAATAGGAAAAGCAAAAAAAAAAAATAAAAAAAAAATACAAGTGATGCAAATATTTAACAGGCAGCAATGAAACCCATAAAAACCAATCCATTAAAAATTAAGAAGGCCTGAACAGATGTCTAAATATAGTCGGGGAAGAAGTCAGGTAATTTCTCCAGAGAAAGTATTCCAGAGATGGAGGGTGATTAGAGAAACCACTTTCTCCCTGGTTGTCATCAATGGCATTGCTGTGAGTGGCAGGACATGAAAAACTGCCTCAAGCAGAAACATATGAACAAAGATTTCCCGTCTGTCTCCTTTAGAAAGCTACCTCTCTTCTTATGTGTTTCTTTTCTTCCTCCTATCATCCTGCTGATGTCCTGTTCTCATCCTAATCATTTCTGAAACACCCTATTAAGCTCTACATCTGAGCCAGAGATTTTGCATTTCTCGGAAACGGTTGCCAAGGCAATTGGGAAAAACTCCTCAGCCGCCAACCATCTGATCCTTTAGAAACAATGTGCTGAGTATGAGAGAAATACTAGGTTAAGCTAGAAATAGTTTGGGCCCAAATGTTTTGCCTTAGTTTGGATTCTCTCTCAAGTAAATTCAGATCATCTAGATCTCCACTCTTTCACCCAGAGATGGTTTTATGGCCCTGGTCTCAATGCTGACTTCATGTTCTTTGCCGTCCTTGGCCTCATTTTCACCGAGTCTAATCGGCTGAGGTTTTTGTGATGGTGATGCTTCAGGATTCTTGCTGGTAGAATAATATCATGGTGACAGTAAGGCCAAATGAGGCCAAAGGCAACAATGGCAAATAAGAGGAAAACCCCTAGCAAGCAGCAGGAAGTAGGAAAACAAAAATCACCAGCTGCCATTGAAACATAAATTGTTAATTGAAGCATATCTTCTCTTTAAAAAGAAACAAAATTAATTCAGTTTCATCAAGCACAGTAAAGAAAGCTGAGTACTGAATGCATTTAATAAACCTATAGTTTAATAATGGCAAATAACAAATCGGTAGACAGTTTGAACACTATTTTGTATTATGGCTCATCACACAGTCAGCAAATCAGATTAGATTTATCATTTTTTATCCACCTATTGAGTCCTTCCCAAGGACTGGGATAAGCAGATAATGTTCAATGGTGTTAAAGGTGTCGTCACCTTCATTGTCATCATCATCATCAACAACAACAACATCCACTTTAAGGACATCCAGATGCCTTCTACGAAATTTCTCCTATTTATGTCTTCTAGACCATCATAACAGAAATCAGGAAAGATATAACTATATTACATAAGCAAACATGCTTTTTAGATATTCATGTGATTTCTACCTTCCACCTTGAAATCACTTCAAGATTACTTATAAAATGAGTACAAGGTAACATTAGATCATATCAGGCATTGTAGCGTGTGGCAAAAATATTTGGAAGATATTTAGTGAAATCTACTGTCAGGGAATTGTGCAGCAAGTGTCCAAATGACGTAAGAGACGCTGACACAAACCTTGTAGTTTTATATAACTAAATATATTTTACAACTATATATACAGGAAACTAGATAGTCAGGCAAACAGGAGCATCATGAGGTAAATCAGAGAACGAACAGAAGAAAAAGGCGGGAAAAAGGGACACTCCCCCTGCACACCCTCAGCAACCAATCATAGCGCAGATTGCCTCACTCAGGAGCCAGCATTCTCCAACCAATCAGCCACAACTGTGTGTTATGGCTCACTGCACAAACCCACTGCTCCAGCTATTGAATTTAAATATCTTAACATTTACTCTTAATTTAACCCTAATAGGACTGTAACAATCCTTAAAATGAGATCCTTCAGAATGCAGAAAAGAACATTCAAATCACCTGTTTTCACATTCTAAATGTCTTTTTTCTAGGATCATACATTATTTCAGAACCTAATCTTGTCCAACTTTTCATCCATGTGTGTGCACAGCTACTTTGCTTTTTTTAAAAAAAAAAACTTAGTTACTCATTAATTATAGTCTACAGTTCTTTGTTCACAAATATTGCTGCTTTAAAATGAAACAAAGTGAATCTAGATTGAGAGAAGACATGCTGATTAATTCCACCTATCAAGCTGATTAATTCCACCTATCAAGCCGGGAAATACATCATCTATAATTCACTCATCACATGAAGTTGGGTATTGTTTATTGAGATTTCATTTCCTATGTGAAATGACTGACCGCATAAGGAATTGTAAAGCTGTATGACATCTTTATTAGCCAGGTTTTTTTTCTGTAGGGAGGCTTCTGATTATAGGCCCAAAGAACACGCCAATTAAGAACATAGTGAAGAAATCTTTTTTTCTTAATTGCTTAAGCAGGGATAGGCAACCTTGGCTCTTTTATGACTCGTGGACTTCAAGTCCCAGAATTTCTGAGCCAGCCAGCCTACCCCTGGCTTAGAGAATCAGAACATGAAAAAGAAACCACTAATTTTCAGTGGTTTTCAGTGTTACATAGAATCAGATCTAGTGGAAATATTAACTAAAGTATAGAATGATACTATCTAACAAAAGGCCCTCTATATTTTCCCCTATATTCCAACACTAGTATAATCTATATAGTTATAATCAGTGTTCTGCTGTTTCACTACCACTCAACCTATCCTGCCTTTCCCTATTCACATGGCTCTAAACAAATTTAAATATTCAGTTATTAACTGAGATCTATCAAACTCATACACACAGTCTGGAACTGTACAGTTCAACAAACACATTTTCATCTCAGTTTATCATGTGAGGTAAGCTTACTCCTGGGTATTGAAGATATTTATAATACATCAGCTACCTTCTACCTGGAAAAGGTATCTTCAATATATTACTGAATTAAAAGATAGGCAAATTGCCTAAATTCAGAGAAGTGAGCATAAACCTGAAGTCTAATTAATGCTGGGAAATGACCCCCAATACAATACTTTGTAGAAATTGAATATAAGAATTCTTGTCCAGTTGCAGGGCAAATTGTTTTGATTCTGTGCCAGCCAGTGGACCCAGCAGTTGAGTCTGGGGAATCAGAGGAGGAGGAGAAGGGCCCTGGAGAGCCATCAGAGTCAGAGGAAGGCTCTGATGAGCTCCAGGACTTGCAATGTGATGAAGAGCCTGGCCTTCCACTCGTGCTCAGGCTGAGACCCAGCTGTGCTGGGAAGCTGGGTCAGACTCTGAGGACTCACAGTTGGAAGACATCACAGACACTCGCAAAAGCCGACAGGCAACAAGAGCAGGACAGAGGGGGGCAATGGGGTGACTTCAAGGGTGAAGGAGAAAGCATTGAGAAGCCATGCCTTGGGGCTGCATAATAAAAAGGGAAGGTGTGGGTGGTGCTGGTTGCTGAAAGCTTCTGAAGGCAACTGTTTGCAAAGGACTCAAGTTTCATGGGATCATGTTCTGATTGCCTTGCCTGTGAACAATTCTCTGTTTGAATCGTGTTCTGTTTGCCTTTATTTTTGGATATTTTGCAGGTCTGTAAATAACATTAAAAGGGGTTTGTTTTTCCTGCATTTCCAGCCTACTTGTTGGAAGAGGGGTTTGTCCTTGTGAGTTAACAAGGACTCACGTAGGCTGGGACAGAACACAAATACTGATTGCCAAACAGTAGTTTGGGTAATGAAACATCTTCAAGAAAACAACCAAAAAGAATCAAACTCAGAGAGCACCAAGGACCCCTAATTTCAACCCTGAGCTACAAATATTCTCCTTTATTGGTAAAGTATATTTATATAAAACAGGCACTTATAACTTATCTAACTGGAGAGCATTTGAATCATTCTTACTTGGCATTTGGACAGACATTATTCACCTGTTGTTTGGAGGGCCTCCTCAATCTTGTGCTTTATTTCAGTTAAGAATTATGGGTCAAATTTACCATGATAGGACCTTGCAGAAATTGCAGTGGGTTCAACCAAACGATCTGGTTCAGCTCAATTTTACTTCTCCTTGAGGCCTGCAGACTCTGCCTAAAAGAACTCTCTAGTCCAGCATTTCCCAACCTTAGCAACATTTAGATGCATGGATTTCAATTGCCCTAGCTAGCCTCTCTAGCATCAGACAGGAATCTGATCTCTATGTTTTCATGTCACCATCAGACATAAATGATTCTGTGTAAACACTGAGATAATTGTAGGTCAAGTTCATCTTCAATTAAAACAGGATTTTTTAATGACTTCATTTTTCTTTTTGTAGCAAGATTGCAAAGTCTTAATATGACTGTGCAGCCATGATGTTACAGTGCTCAGTGTAGCACCAGTACAGTGTAGGTGGTACACTTTATTCTGACAGCTTTCAAGGCCTTTCTTGCTGGGATTATTTCTCAACTTCTTCAAAGTGTTCAGATTTCCACTCTTCCAAAGTTTAATAGCCTGGAAGATATCCAGTGCAAGTTTATAAGAGTTGTTCTAGCATTTTCAAGAATGCTGCCTTACAGATAGAAACAGATATGGTTTTTGTGGTACTACAGGTGGTTCTCGACTTACAACCAGAATTGAGCCAAAAAATTATGTTGCTAAGCAAGCCACTTGTTAAGTGTGTTTTGCCCCATTTTATGACCTTCTTGCCACAATTGTTAAGTAAATCACTACAGTTGTTAAGTTAGTAACATGATTGTTAAGTGAATCAGGCTTCCCCATTGGCTGTGTGTGTCAGAAGGTCACAAAAGTTAATCATATGGATGCTGCAACAGGTGTAAGTGTGAAAACAGTCATAACTCACTTTTTTCAATGCCTTTGTAACTTTGAACAGTCACTAAGCAAATGGTTGTAAGTTGAAGAGTACCTGTACAGCATTAATTTCTGGCTAAAATTATTTCTTCCTGTGTAGGACTAACCTCACTGATTCTCATTTTAAAGGAGTCTGCTAGTAGCAAACTTCATTCTTAAGACTTCTTTGTGAAGATCCTCCAGCCAGTTAGAGCTGGAAAATGTTAGGAATCATCTTAAGCAATGTATCTAAGTATTGGTTTCCAAGCCAATCTAAGCTTAGTTTTTAGCCCCAGAGATTCGTGATTGTCGACCTTCCCAGGTAGATCAGACAGGAAACATGACCACATAAGCCAATTCTAATTTATTATAAGGCTACAGAAGCTTGCAAGTCTGAAAACACAAATCTACCACTATCTTTTCTATAGCCTGAGAAGTTTGCATTCTGAGTGTCTTTCTCTGCCCATTATGCAGCTATAGGCTACACCCTCTCTTATCTGATATTTCCCTAGACCAGAGGTCCCCAACCTTTTGGGCACCAGGGACCGGTTCCGTAGAGAGAGGTTTTCCCATGGACCGGAGGATGCGTGGTTTTGTGTGCTGCCTGCATCTCGCAGATGGGGCTTTACTTGTTTGTGCAGACTGGTTGCTGGCAAGCCGCGGCCCTGTACTGGTCCACGGACCAGGGGTTGGGGACCCCTACCCTAGACTGCATCTCTTTCTCCCAGTTCCCAAGGTCATTCCCATATACCCTTACAACATGTGCCACATCCTATCTCTTCTCCACTCTAACGATAACATTTTGCTCACCTCGGCCAGGTTAGACACTATCTCAGAAGACAGTCATTGTTCCATTTTACAGAACTAATCTGGTAGAGAGCATAATTGTAGGAGATGACCAGGCTGAGTCCTGGTCAAGCATGTCAGCAATCTGGAGTCCTTCACACCCACAAGAGATCTAAGTCCAGCCCTTCTTGAATTCCATTGACTCCTATCTATTGCCAATTTGCCTGGACCATTAGTAGTTCAGATTCTTGTAGAGAACTAGCATGGAATAAACTTGTACTCATTTGAACAGCCTTAGTTCCTCATTTCTTGTGCCTGACAATAATCTTTATCTGTCACTTCTTCTCTTCTAACTCTTTGATGTACTGTGTGGCCAGTTCTGGGCCTCTGTTTGTCCCACCTACAACTGACTATTTGCATTAATCTTAGTTATTGCAACTATTATGTGTATTATTGTTGTTATAGTGTAACTTTATGGTATTCTATGTCTACTATTTAGTCTTATTCATAATCATGCTTCTATGTAGTCTTTTCTGCCCTAAAGGCTGTAATAAAAGTTCATGGGTAGAGGCATGGTACAATAATTATAATTTAGGTAGTCTCTTATGATAACAATTAGGATCAGAATTGCTACCACTAAGTGAGATGGTCATAAAGCACGACTTTACATGAACATACCACATAGCAACAGCAGTTCCAGCCATCCCAACAGCCATCATTAAGCAAAGTTGTCACATGATCATAACTTCCAGCTTCCTGCAGACTTCCCCACTGACTTTGTTTGAGGACAGCCAGCAGGGAACATTGGAATTTGCAATCACATCACCACAGATCACTGCAAAATTGCAATCACAAGCCAAGCACCAAAGACCAGTTGTAACTACCATTTGTTTAGCACCATTGCAAGATGGACTGGTCATGGAATGAGTGGTCATTAAATGAGGACCACTGTATTGGAGTAGGAACAAGAAGATCCCTACTGAAGTTCACCAAGAGCTATGGAAACGTAGTTGCTAAAATTGGGTCGTCACTGTATTTTAGTACTTCACAGGACCAAGAACAGTTTATGGAAAGGTTCTCAAATGAATCTGAAAATGGTGCTCAGTGGTAGAGTCCCCAGGCCAGAATGTATCCAACACGTTACTGTGGAAAAGCAAGGACCTGCAGTGTGTAGTCAAGGCATTAATAATGTGCTTGGGGAAAATCTGGCAGGAATTCCAGCTGCTGATACAATCATTGGTGAAATGTCCAAGGAATAAGCCAGGGTAAAATTGGATATTATCAAAGAGAAAATGACCAGGTTCAAAATTGACTTCCCTTGGCAACAGTAAGCTATACTGGATAGATAACAGCCATTTCCAGTCTGAAGAATTCACTATTTATTGCTTGGGATGCCAGGAAAACAAATGGAGTGGCATTTATCACAAGCCAGAAACTCGTCCAAGCAGTGGAAAGTTTCTCAATGGTTAATGGTAGCATTATATGACCATCCAAATCTGCCAAGTCTCTCAAAATCAGTTGTCCAAGTCTATGCTCCAATGACTGATGCAACAGAGCTTGAAATAGAAGATTTCTATGCCAGCATTAAAAAAAAGCTCTTCTCTACTACTGAGACTCTAACCCTTTCTAACTGCAGATACTAACATCAATTATGATGAACAATGGCATTTATTGGGCCAATATACTGTTGCTCTTTCTGGTCCCTTTCTGTGTCCTACAAATTTCCTCCATCTTGTTTTTCCTTCCTGGTGACACAAATATCATCTACATTGCACATTCACTTCCATGCGGAGTACAAAATCACATTTCATTTACTAGATCATCTCTGCATCTCCTAGTTCTGTTCAATAGGCACCAAATAGAGCTCCTGTCCTGATATTAATAGATAAAAAATGCAGCTATTATACACAAGCTCCGTCAGGCAATATTAATTTTAAGGGATTATACAACTTACATTGTTCAGTATTCATGCCGGTCAAAGATTATTCACTTTTTTTTTAGAAAATTCTTAAATACAGCTTGCCAGAAAATTGTCAATCTATCTTTCTGTAAGAAGAAGATATCAATTACTCCTGCCACTGCATTTTCTTCCCATTTACTACATTAAAGGATCCACTCACATGGCTATCACAGAGAAAAAAAGTCCTGTATAGCAAGAAATAATATGAGCCAATACAAGTCTTGATTTCTCCCCAGAAATGGACCAAAATATAAATATTGTGTTTCCTCCAAACGAAAATGGAATAAAACTCTGCGCTTTTTGGGGGGGGCGAAATCCAACATATTCTAACAGAAGGACTCTTCTGCTATAGTATTTTATAATACTATATTGTACTAAACATGGGGATTAGTCTCATGCTTGAAATGTTCACTGTCCCTCTTTAACAATCCTGATCATTTTGCAAGACTGATCATTTTGGTTTGTTCCGGAGTATGAATGGAAGAGAATTTAGCTGGCAACCAGTAGTTCTCAGGCTAGAATTAGCCATTATGAAAACACTCAACACTTCTCAGATTCAAGCATCGTGCATGAGGTTGTGTGGAATATAGAGGGGGGGAGGGAAATCGGGTTTCAATCAATGGAGTGTACAAAAGCACTTACTTCCTCACCTAGGCAGTGAGCAATCAATCACTTTATTTGACTTCATTCTTGTTTGGAATAAATATTCTTAGCTAGCCAGAGTGCAGCCAAACCCATCATTTCTGCTAGGCCACCAATTATGTATGTATGTATGTATGTATGTATGTATGTATGTATGTATGTATGTGTAGGAATGAACTATCTCAACCTCCACCCACACCCAGGCTAGTGCAAATGTACCCCTTTCAATATTAGGCAGCTGAAAAATGTACTGTTTTCAATCCTAAATACCTTTAAGCCTTTCTATTGGGTTAAGCTGCTATGTTTCCTCCCAATGGCCCCAGTGTCTTGCACATACATGCATTCCAGCGGCTGGTTGTTGCCCTGCACAGCCAGTTCCTACTGAGCTGCTAGATTTTCAATCGATCAGCAGTTTTGTTTTGTTTTGTTTCTGTTTCTTCTTCCAATTGGTTTAGTAAGAGTCTGCAATGACTATTTTGAGGGGCTGCCACAAAGAAAAGAGGATTAACTTATTAAGGCAAGACAAGAAACAACGGATGGAAACTAATCAAGGAGAGAAGCGACCTCGAATCAAGGAGAAACTTCCTAACGGTGAGGACAATTAACCAGTGGGACAGCTTGTGGCTGCTTCATCACTGGAGGCTTTTAAGAAGAGACTGGAGAGCTACTTGTCTCAAACTGGATAGGGACTCCTGCTTGAGCAGACTAAAAGACCTCCAAGATCCCTTCCAGTTCTATTCTGATTGATTGATTATGGAATTCGATAAAACAGTCTGGCCACCACATTTTTCCCACTCCTTCTGCTAGCACAGCTCAGTTCCACCCGTTCATTGTTGCTTCAGCAGAATTGACTATACCAAATGCTAAATGCAAGTACTACTAGCTTAAGACATAAAGCTAGAAGTCACATACAGTATCATGCTATAAAGGAGCTATAACATTGTTAGCCACCCAGAATTGCCTAGAACAATGAAATAGGCACTCTATAAATAGATAATCCACTTGGAGTACTGAGCGTTGACACAATCTGTCTGGAATTTATTTGTTTGGAAAATGTATATAGCCACCTACTAGGCAGCTGACAGAAAATAAAAAGACAATGTGGAAGAAATAAAATAATAAAAGATAAATAATAATAATAATAATAATAATAATAATAATAATAATAATAATAATAATAATAATAATAATAATAATAATAATAATAATAATAATAATAATAATAATGACACTCCCTCCCTGGTGACAGCAAACTCATATCAGCCATTTATTGAGCTCCATCCCACTCTGGGTTCCCCAGGCCTGCTGGCAAAACCATTTCTTCAGGGCCTTCCAAAAGAGAGTCAGAGTGGGAGCCAATCTAATTTCTGGAGGGATGATGTTCTAGAGGGAGGGAGCCACCACGGAGAAGGCCGTTCTTCTGGTTCCCATCAGATGTACCTCCTTAGGGGACAGGACCCGCAACTTAACTTGCCTCCCTGTTGTAGTGGTTTGGGTGGATGTGGCAGGCAAGGGATGGTCTCTCAGATAACCTGGTCCCAAGCCATGAAGGGCTTTAAAGGTGACAACCAGCACCTTGAATTGCACCCGGAAGCAAATTGTTGTTAGCCGCCCTGAGTCCTTCGGGAGATAGGGCGGCATATAAGTCCCATAATTAAATTAAATTAAATTAAAACCAATGCAGCTCCTGCAGGAGAGGTGACACATGTGCACACCGAGGTCTGGTACAAAAGGCATCTGGGGCCTCTTACCTTGCTCTTTAAATGCCTACATGCTACAATCTCTGAGCATCTACTCAAAGAAGCTTGAATGTTCTCACTCACTCTCAAACTAATGCAACTCACTGAGGCACACACAATTTCTCTCCCCCTTTCATCACAGGGATCTGTGACTTGAAGGTCTGGCAATGACCTTACTTCAGACTAACACACCCTGTTACCCAACCTCTTAACTCCAGGCTGGAATTGCATATGTTGACTTCAGAAACAACTGGAAAATACATTTGTGAAATGAATTGCTATGGTTGGCCATGCATTCAGCCAGATGTTTAGACCTGATTTGGCATTTTTCCCAAGGACCTGGGATAGCAAATGTTGCTGTTTGGTGGTGTGAGAGATATCGTTTCAGGATGTAAGCTGTTCCAAGGAAAGCTACCTTTTGTAATTCACTCATGGAAATTTTGTCAATGATAATGGTGTTCAGCTGGTGGTCCAGATGTTTTGGGATTTCATTGGAGGCACAAATACTATTGGTACTAACTTTGCTTTCTTTTGCCACAGTTGTTCTACTCTGTTTGTAGGGCTTTGTATTTTGCAATTTCCTCCAGTTCTTTCTCTTCCATTCTGCTGCCTCCTGTTACTGCAACATTCACCATTTTTTTGTCTTTTTTATTGACAACTGTTATGTCTATGGTGTCATGTGGCAGGTACTTTGTTGTTTGCATTCAAAAAGTCCCAGAGCATTTTCTATTAATTTGTCAGTTTTGGGGTCCCAGTTCTTACTGGTAGATAAATGCAGATATTCCAATGTACCATTGTTGCTATTTTGTCATGCCTTGGTTTATAGTCAGTCAATGCTATCCTCTTACACAGGAACTAGGTAGGTGGTCCTTTCTTTCTTCATCTTCTTTGCAGAGGCAGCATTTACTGTCTGTAGCTCTCTTCTCAATTTTGTCTTTGTATAATTACAGTTTATCAGCCAGATGTTTAGACTGGATTTGACATCTTTATCCACCTATTGGGTCCTTCCCCAAGGACCTGGGATAGGCAGAGGTTGTTGTTTGAGGGTTTAAAGGTATCATCACAGGATGTAATCTGTTCCAAAGAAAGCTGCCTTTTGCAATTGACAGATAATGATATTATTAAGAAAAAGAAGAACTGGTTGAAATCTGTACCCACACATGAAGTTCAATTTTGCTGCTTACAACGTTCACAAAATTGTGGTGGCTCCTTTATAAATGCCCCTTCTGAGGGGAAAAAACCAGGATCTAAATATATAAAGCACTACAATACAATTGAGAGCCAGTTTGATGTAGTAGTAGTTAAGGCATCAGATTACAAACCAGGAGACAAGGAGTTCTAGTCCCTCCTTAGGTACAGCTGGATGACCTTGATCTAGTCAGTTTCTCTCAACTGTAGGAAGCAGGAAATGGCAAACCACTTTTGAAAAACCTTGCCTAAAGAGATTTGTTCAGATAATCTCCAAGAATCAGACATGACTGAGTACTCAGAAGACTAAAATAACCCTCAAAAAGTAATATTCTAGGGAGAAGGGTTTTTTCAAAACTATCTTGATATATTTCATAGACATTGCATCAAAAAGGGTTAATTTCTATAAAGAATGTTTAACATTCTTCAGCAGCTACCTAAAACATATACATATACATACATACATATACATACATAAATACATACATGTATGTATGTATATGTGTATGTATATGTATATACAGACATATATATATACATATATGTATACACAAACACATATATATACTGTATATACATGGCCTGGGTCCGGGGTATTTGAGGGAACACCTGCTGCCGGCATCAAATGCCCTTCGCCCAGTGCGCTCCCACAGGGAAGGTCTGCTCAGGGTCCCACCGGTAAGAGATTGCCGGCGGGTGACACCCAGGGATAGGGCCTTCTCAGTGGGGGCGCCTGCCCTCTGGAACCAGCTGCCAGTGGAGCTGAGGACTGCCCCCGAACTCCGATCATTCCGCCGGGGCCTGAAGACCTGGCTCTTTGAGCTCTCGGGCCCAGGCTGAGGAGAAATTTATTTTAATTGGGGGTTTTTAATTGTACAGGGTTGGTTTAATCTTTTTTAAATTGTTTTTTTAACTTTTGTATGGTTGATTTTAACTCCCTGTAAACCGCCCTGAGTCCTCAGGGAAAGGGCGGTATATAAATGCAATAAATAATAATAATAATAATAATAATAATAATAATAATAATAATAATAATAATAATAATATATACTGTATATATATATACTTTGTGTATATGTGTATATATATATACTGTGTGTATATGTGTGTGTGTATATGTGTGTGTGTATATATATATATATATACATATATACATATATACATATATGACAAATGCTTGTTAACTCTTAGATTACAACTGCCTAATGTGCAATCAGCCCAGGTTCGAATCTCAGATGGGTATGGCTGACTGATGAAAACTAATAAGTTTGAAATGCATATTAGTCTCCCTTAATTCTTTGTTAGCAATTTAAAATTTACACATATACATATATACATATATACATATATACATATATATATATGTTTTCTGAGGTTATATATAATGGGGCAGGCCTTAACCATGTTTTCTCTTGGCTGACATCTTAAATTTCAACTAACAGTATAACTGTCTTACAAAATAAGCCGTATCACATCTCTAATTATATAGTGTCACCTACAGTACAGACAGAAAAGTGCCACAAATGAAGCTTCTTTTTTTTCATTTTTCTTTGCTGCTTTTGAATATATGGTATAATCTTGCCTCTGCAGGTATTGGATTTTAACTGAATTTGATGCATAACAATTCCAGATTTATTTTTTCTTTTTGGTAATCCCGATATTAAACATTTACATAAATATTGCCTTGTAATATTTATGTTGCCTCATAGATGGCTGGCGTAAGATCATATTTTCAAACAGTGTACTGCTTGGCATCATCACTTATCTTCATTGCCCCAGGCAATGTTTTATGGAAGTTATAAATCTTAATGATAACTCATATCTGCAGCACAGAAATGGAAGAGTTCTCACTCAATTGATTTGACTATGTTGCTGTCACTGGAAAAAAAATTATCTAGACAACCCGCCGCCTTTGTCACATTGAAAAAAATTTGTTCTTTCTTACTTATAACTGTCAAAAGGAATACTAAAACTTAAGAGGAGATATCTAAAGAATAGGACCTTATATGTGCTTATAATTTATCATTGGAATCATAATTTATTATATAAAATTATATAGATTTATGTTTAGAATAGAATAGAGCTGGAAGGGACCATGCAGGTCTTCTAGTCCAGCCCCCCACTCAAGCAGGAGAACCTATACAATTTCAGACAAGTGACTATCTAGTCTCTTCTTAAAATCCTCCAGTGATGGAGCATCCACAATTTCTGGAGGCAAGCTGTTCCACTGGTTGATTGTCCTCACTGTCAGGAAGTTTCTCTTTAGTTCCAGGTTGCTTCTCTCTTTGATCAGTTTCCAACCATTGTTTCTTGTCTTGCCCTCTGTGTTGTGATTCAGGGTCAGCCTGTGGGTTCGGCAGTTGGGTCGGACGACTCAGAGGAGGAGGAGGGGGCTGTTGAAGACCTTGCTGAGGGGGTTGAAGATCTTGCTGATGAGAGCCCTCAGCCAGGCCCCTCCCACTTGGTCACCACAGAGACCCAGATGTGTGAGCCTGACAGCGTGGATGAAGATGACCCACAGCTGGCCCTGTTCAAGGACGCCCGACGCAGAAGGCAGTCAATTAGGAGTAAACAGAGGAAGGCAATGGGGCTTCTCGGAAGGAGGCAGAGAGAAGCCACGCCCTGAACTCTATATAAGGGGAATGTGTGGGGAGGGCTGGTTTGCTGAAAGCAACCGCTTGGATAGTTCGTGTTTCTTAAAGCTCCTGTTTCTTGGTTCGTGTCTTGTTTGTTTTTGTAGCTATAAATTTGGCAGGTGTAATTCCAGCCTCTTGCCGTTTGTAAAGGGGCTGTCCCTGCCTTTTCTGCAGGGCCGGTAGCAGGCTGGTACAGAACACTCTGGTGCTTTGGAGAATAGCTTGACGCTCTCTTTTTGGTGGTAGCCCCTCAAATACTGGAACACTGCTCACATGTCAGCTCTGTTTCTTCTTTTCTATAGAATGGCCAAACCCTGTAGATCAGGAAATAACCAAAGGTTGCATCTTCAGTTGATCCTTCCTATATGTAAAGCAGGGATTTCCACCAGCTCCCCTCCTTCCAAAGAATGCATTTTGCTTTCTGAAAGAGCAGGAAAGAATGCAAATCTTTCTCATGTCTGAATCAAAAGCTAATTACGATGTTTTTATTTTTCGAGTTGGAAAATCCCACAACTAACTTCCACTTCCTCTCTCTCCGTTAACGTAGATGTGTTACTATTTCTAGTAAACCTTAGTGGACTTTTTCTGACACCAAGACTGAAATGACAAAACATGAAACTTTATACTTTTTTTTATAGATACGAAATGGAATATGGGAAGAAAAGATCATTTGTTGTACTTTTAAGAGAAAGGGATAGGTTACTAAAATTGTTTATACTTACTGTAATGAAAGTTGGAAGTCACTTTTTCATATATTTCTTTTTTTTCTTTACTATATTCCTGTTTTTCTTTATTTTCTCATTTTCTCTTTTTATCCTTTTCTGCACTTTTTACTCTTTCTATGCTTCTATCTTTTTTTTACTTTGCATTACTTGTAAATAAATTAATTTTCTGCCTGAGTCCCTTCTAATTCTGTTTTTTCTATTCTATTCTATTCTATTCATAAATTGCCATTTAAAAAAAATATGGACAACATAATGTGTTGTAATTATATAATTTAAGTACAGATAGTCCTTGACTTACAACCACAATTGTGCCCAAAATTTCTATTGCTAATTGAAACATTTGTTAAGTGAATTTTGCCCCATTTTACGACATATCTTGTCACAGATTTTAAGTGAATTACTCCCTAAATGAACTGTTGTAAGTCGAGGACTACCTGTAGTTAATATGATGGTTTCTTTTCTATCATTTTACAATTGCTGATAACTTGTAGAGAATTTTAAGGCCCACTGAAAACTTTGAATTTTTGAATGTATTTATTTCTGAAGACTCAACCTGTATATCTTTTTGATCAGAGGAATCCTGCTTTCAACTCACAATAAAATCCTTGGAACTATGGCATTTACCTCTGAATGAGAAGTAGGTTTTTGGGTCTGCCAGAAAGAGATCAAAATTCATGTCTCAAGCAATTCCATAACAAAGCAGCACACATTTAACTTTTATCTTAGAATATCTTAACAGTAAAGGCAAACTATAGCTACTATGCCAGAGTGCTTTAAGTGTTCCTAAATAGCTGAAAGGGCAACAACCTTCCAGCATTTCTATGAAAACTGAAGTTTTGCTTACATATTCTAGCAAATCAAATTCATAAATGCCCATTTCTCCAAAGAGCTCATTTTCCACCAAAGTGCTAACATAAATTGTATATTTCACAAGGTACCATTTTGAAAATTGCCCCAATTTCTGTTGCTGGGCATGGAGCCACTTTGAACAATTGGTTGCACGCTTGCTTGCACAAGACCTTTCCACATGCACTCAAGCACACATACAAGAGAAGATGAAGGGAGGCAAGAAATAAAAGCAGAGCTCCTTTCTGCTGCATGCCAAGTATGGACAAAACTACCAATCATTTAAGAGAGCAGCAGAGCAATGCAAGTGTATTTAACATTGGCTTTGCTGACTCTCAAAGCAGAGATTAAAAGGATCAGTTAATATATACATTTATTTATTTATTTTTGGGACTAATATGCCGCCCTATCTCCCGAAGGACTCAGGGCGGCTAACAACAATAAAAACAAAAATACAAAAGTTAAAAGAAATTAAATAAACAGCCCCAATAAATAAGTTAAACTAAACAATTAAAATTAAAAAACATTTTAAAAACTCATCAATATAACTCATCAATATTAGTACAGTATATATATATATATATATATATATATATATATATATATATATATATATATATATATATATATATATATATATGAGACCAAAGATCTACGGTACATAGATAGATAGATAGATAGATAGATAGATAGATAGATAGATAGATAGATAGATAGATAGATAACCAATATTTTAAAGACAAATGACGGGAACCAGGTATAAAATCACCCACTTTTCTGGCCTTGAATTAGACAACTGTGAAACTATCTAAAGTTGAGTAGCATCTGCAATGCCTGCCAACATATTTGGGAAACTGAGCTGGAATATCCAAATGGTCTTCTCCTACAAGATAAATATCAACTGAGAAAAGGAAAGCAATATTCAATCTAATATGATTTAAAAAGTCAAGGTTGCATCAACAGAGGAATAATATCAAAATTATGTGAAGTATTAGTAGCTGTATACTGCTTTAGTAAGACCACCTCATCCAATTTTGGTCACCGTGATATGAAAAAGATGGTGAGACTCTAGAAAGAGTGCAGAGAAGAGCAACAAAGAAGATAAGGGGTCCAGAGGTTAAAATATATGATGAACGGTTGCAGGAACTGGGTATGTCTAGTCTAGCAAAGAGAAGGACTTGGTGTAACATGATAACAGTTTTCCAATACTTGAGGAACTATCACAAAAAAGGGAAAGACAAGAACTAACAGATGGAAACTTATCAAAGAGAGATCCATACTAGAACTAAAAAGAAATTAATGAGAACAATTAATCAGTGGAAAGAGTTGCCTTCAGATGTTGTGGGTGCACCATCACTTTTAGCAAGAGATTGGACAACTATTTATCTGAAATGGTATATAATCTCCTGCTTATGTGGGGAGTTGAACTAGAAGATCTCTAAGGTACCTTTTAACTCTATTATTCTGTACTGAAGTACAATGTTTGACGGAATGATTTAGGCTGTCATTGATCATATCAGGCTTTGTGTTAGAAAGTTAAGGGATGAGTAAATGAGTTGGGAAATGAGTCATTCTGTGCACCATTTTGCTCATGTTTGCCTTTTTTTGTGTTGACAGTCAGCATCTCATTCTGTACTTCTTTCATATCTTTTTTTCAGAATCACTGAATAGTGGTTCAGAAAGAAGAGCGAAGAAGAAACCACACAAAAACTGACTTTTTGAAAATATTCATTCCTGACATTGAGCAAAACAGTTTCAGACCTACTTTGTCATGTGGTTGAAGAGCCATGATCGGTAACTAACGCTAACTGTAAATCCTAGCCAATAGGACAGCATTAACTGTCTGCAAAAGTCCAAACATTCCTTAATTATCTTCTTAATTATATTAGTTAGATTTCTCTTCGATAGTCTCCCATATGTTACTCCTTGTCCTGGACTCAGGTGCTTTGGAGAATTGGTCAATGCTGTCTTCTTTGTAACCGCCCCTCAAATATTGGAAGACTGCTATAATGTCACCCTAGTCCTTAGGCATCTAGGAATTCCCAGCCAAAATATATGGATTTTTTGGAAGAAATATAGAACAAATGGTTCAAGGGACTGGAGAATCCCTTCCTCACCAAGAGAATACATGACATTTCAAATATAGCATGATCTTTTTGTCCCAGGCAAAACATATCTTTACATTTGGCTTTGTCAATAAACAAAGCTAGGATTATATTCTCAAAAAGCCACTATGGGGCACTGTACAATCACATTGTCCCAACTGTGAATGTAGGAATAATTCCAGTTTACTTTCCATTAATGATTACAGAATGAAAAAAGGAAGTGCATTCATGATCAGCTATGATCTGACTGGACCATTCTCAGGATCTTCACCAAGCTCCAATGGCTCTTATTTATTTTTTGTTAATGTTCCCATCTTTGGCTAAGGATCAATAATGGACTTAAAACAGAAATGACACTCCCTTTTCTTACATGTGGCTGGCTTCAACCTCCTTTTCTTGCTAATTTCATTTTCTAGGTTTATTTATTTATCAGTTAGATTGTTTTATCTACTTTTACTACTTTTATAAGTAACTCAAGTCAGAGAACATATATAGTACGCCTTCCTCCCCCTATTTTCTCTACAATAATAACCCTGCAAGGTGAGTTGGGCTGATTGGCCCAAAGACACCCAGTTGGCTTTCATGCCTCAGGGAAGACTAGAGCTCACAGACTCCTGATTTCTAGGCCAGCTCCTTAACAACTACACCAAAACCGGCTCTTCTTTCAGTCTCTATTGATATTTCATATCAATTAATCAGTGGAACAACCTGCCTCCAGAAGCTGTGAATGCTCCAACACTGGAAGTTTTTAAGAAGAGACTGGACAGCCATTTGTCTGAAATGGTATAGGGTTTCCTGCCTGAGCAGGGGGTTGGACTAGATGACCTCCAAGGTCCCTTCCAACTTTACTACTACTACTACTACTACTACTACTACTACTACTACTATTATTATTATTATTATTATTATTATTATTATTATTATTATTATTATTATTATTATTATTATTATTATATCAAAGGCAACCTTTTCATAATGGTGGCCACCTTTGTGATTTTGAAATCATACCAATACAAAATATGAAGTTTTCCTTCTCATCATTAAAGATCCTACATTATTTAATATCAGCCTTCTCCAATTTTGTTCTCCCCTGATAGGATGTATAAAAACCTTCACTATCCCAGTGAGGACTGGAGTTAAGGATTTACTGGATTTAATAGATGAGTAAAGTTGAGATCAAACTTTGCAAACCAGTAGAAAATATTTAAATTACATATTGTTGTTGTTGCAGTTGTTTAATACTGAATACATAGTAGTGTATCATGTTAAAATATTTTGTTATTTTTGTTATGATTTTTCCTAAGTTGCAGGCAACATGGTTAATTAAACCAGAAGTTGCAGCCACCTAAAAACATGTTATGTAACTGTGAGTATGCAAGAAAGATAAAAAAGAAGCAGGCATAACTGGCCAGATTCACATACATGCTAAGTCAGAAACCATGGTTTCCAAAAGAGAATTTTTGAGATTTTCACAATAGTCAAACCAAATCAAACAAGCCACATTAACTTTAGGGTAACTTGCAAATCCAACCTAATCGTGTATATGCTGTCATATTTATCTTAACATTTGGGACCATTCCAGCCAGAGAGTCAGTTCAGTAACCATTTTGAAAGTAGGTTTTATATAGATTAAAATTGAAGGTAGTAGTTACTACAAATCTATTTTCCTATGTGGTACATGGATTGGTTTTAGCAAATTTTCTGTTTTGGATAGAAGGCTCTTTAAAGTCTTAATAAGTAAGATCAGATGATTATCACTACCCTCCTTATTTAAACTTTTCAAATCACACTTTGCCAAATACTTTCCTATGCAGTTTCAAACTTTTGCAAGGCAATCAACACTTTTGTCAGTTTCTTTGCAACTTAATTGATATTTTATTTCTGTCACCTGTTCTGTCAAATTAGTTTGCCCTGAAGGAAAAAACAATTCTTGCACAAGGAATAAGATGACTTGCTTTTTTCTTGATTTGTTCCTACTTGCAATTTAAAATCAAGCTGTTCACTCAGAGCTCAACACAAATGCTCATAAATTATTGGGTTCATTATTTATAGCCCATAAATTCATTTTGGTGTTTTATCAAGTGCAGCAATGTGTTCACTACTTTGGAAAAGTGCCTCTTAGAGCCATATTGTTTGGAAGCAACAATATATAACACCATTGTTTAAAAATACGTACAAAAACAAATGAATATATTCTATGCAAACATGAATTTGACTGTGTGGTTAATTCTTAATCATTCCTTCTCCAACTCAATATCCCCCACCTGTAAAAATGATACTATCGTAATTGAGAATAACCACCATATCATGCAGTTGCTAAACAAGGACTTCTTGTATGGAAGGATATGCTTCTGTAAATTAAAGCATTTTCTGTTATAAGAAGTAACTTATGTTGCAATTGGAAGGACACTCTTATGAATTAAGAAGGCAGATAATTTCAAATCTCCCTGGCAAACTCTTGTTCCAAAGCTCTATTGAAGGATAACCAGAATAGATGATCATCCATTTGGCTGGACTTCCTAATACTCTGTAGTTCATGAAGTAGGGACAGTCTTAGCCATTTCTATTAAGCCAAGGAAAGGGCCCCTCTCGACTACGAAGCATTGAATGGCAGACAAAAATGAATCATATGGTTTGTACCCTAAACAGATTGTGTATTCACTGCTATGAGTTTAACAAAGAGGAAAGGGTTCAAGATGTTCTGCATCAGAAGATGCCTGTCTTTGAGAGATTTCCAGATTACAGTCTCATTTAAGTAAGAAGTAAGAATAAGTCAGTTTTATTGCTGGTTATGTTATCCATCAATCTGTAAGGGAGGACCCCAGAGTCCTGCAGTGAGATCTGCTCAGGCCAGGCACATGCAGTGGACTCTTAAATGATCCCATAAATTTGGGAAAGATTATATAGATTGATCATACTAAGGGACACCAAACGACGCTTCTTGCTTACAATCACTATTGTAAGGTGATGATTACCCAAAGAATTCATGCAGATGTTGGGATGGCCACTCTCCACTTGTGTTGGCGATATTAATAGTTGACTCAAACCACCCCACAGTCAGCTATTTTCATCCCCCAAGGACTGGGAATTTTAAGTGGCCTTTTAATTCTGAATGATCCAAGCAAGATGTTGAGTTGACTGTTGTCTGACAGTATCACGATACTTTCACACAATACCTTTCTTCCAAGGACATTGGCTTTCATCTTGCTACTAGAAAAATAGAAAGGGGAGTGCTTTGGAAAGCCTACAAATACAAAACTTAACAAACCTTGTGCTTATTCCAGAAAGATAAAGGCTACATTTGCAACAGTGCAATTTTACAAGTGGGGAAGGTTTTCATGAGAAATTCTTATACAGTCATTCTAAGTTATTTATTATTTTGGTGCATAACCTCTTAGGTTTCAGCTTCTTTTTAGAATGTATAATTGGAGATAATATAGCACACATACCTGGACAGAGAGTGTCAGGGCTTACTGTTTGCATGATATTAGACAGGTTGCCTCTTTCTATTGCTTTTACTTTTGGCACTAATTTATTTTGTAGAACATGAAAGTTAAATGAAATCCAGCCTATTTAGGAAGCCTGGTTATTGCTCTGTTAAATCAAAATGCTCCATCTTTGATGTCCTGGATCATGGTAGCAAACTAGAAACTACCTGGTGGCTAAGCCCACCTTTATAACAACTACCAGGTGAAATGATAAAGAAGCAGTCTCAGGCTAATTTACTCTATTGTGCCACTGTAAGAAGACACTTTTTTAGGAAACAAGAAATGATTTCCATATATTCAGACAATTTATCATTTGCTCCTTTCTGCCAGGTCTAGGATTCTGCATTCTCTCCATATCAAAATTTGAGGCTGTGCTCACCAAGAAGAAAGATGAGGGGAAAGCTCCCTGTGATAGAGGAACATCCTCAAGCTCAAGATTGGATAAATAGTACAAACAATGGGAATCAGACATCTGAAGGAGATCAAATAATATCTGAAAAGTAGCGTGGTGGAGAACTATTTGGAGGCTCACAAGGTATCTAAAATAGGTATCATCCTGTTGCTTCAGCTAACTACTTTGTCTCACTTGTTGCAGTGTTCTCCAGTTTTGTAAGTCATGCTCATGCTCATGTGAACATTTTTTCTGACTACAAACTGGCAACTGGTGCATTCAATCAATATCTGGAGCAGCCTGAGACTGAACATCATCTGAGATGAGAGCAATTTCTACCACCTTTCCTTCCTATGCCATTACTGGCACTGAATTCCATCATCATCATCATCACCATCATCATCGAGTTGGAAGGGACTCTTCTAGTCCAAACCTCCTGCTCAGGGAGGAAACCTTATGCCATTTCGGACCAATGGCTGTCCAGTCTCTTCTTAAAAACTTCCAGTGTTGGAGCATTCACCGCTTCTGGAGGCAGGTTGTTCCACTTAGACATGCCTTGCTCTGAAAGGGTTCTGAGAGCAAAATACTGTGGGTGATTCCTTTGGCAGTGGCCCACATCATCAAGGTATTCATACTCTTTCGTTCTGAAGTCGCCAGGCATTAACATTTAGTGCCTGCTGTAGAGAGTTGCACCAGCAGCAAGAAAGAAAGAAAAACACCAATCCAGCTCTTTGAGGAACAAGCGGTATCAGTCTCACTTTGAGCAGTCCTTGGAAGGAGTCCTCAGGTTAATCAGCCTGATTAGACTGTCTAATTCTAAGAGCTCTTTTGAAGAAGGATCTGGAGTGATCAGAAACCTCAGCTACTGACCAGATGAATGGCAGATGGGCATTGAGTTTCACTGTGCCACTGTTCCTGGTGCATCATCTGAAGGAGTGCTTCATCTTGCTTCAATAGGCATTCAGCTCATGGATGTAGAAAATTGCATGCATTTAGCAACTGTATTAAAAGTTATCTTCATGGACATGATGCATATAAGCTACTCCACACAAATACTGTTATGGGATACATAGCTATTAGGGATCAAAACTGAAGTAGGATTTGGTGAGAAGTTCAGTTCTGGACAAGTCTCCATTCCTTCTTCAGTGTGTGAAAGCACTCCTAGGAATGGAATCGAATCGAATCAAATTGAATGGAGTGGGACAGGATGGGACGGGACGGGACAGGACGGGACGGGACGGGACGGGACGGGACAGGACAGGACAGGACAGGACAGGACAGGACAGGACAGGATAGGATAGGATAGGATAGGATAGGATAGGATAGGATAGGATAGGATAGGATAGGATATTTTTTGGGGCCAAGGAATTTGTCTCCGGTGCAGAAGACATCTTCATCTATTATATATAACAGAAGACTTCTATTAACTTATATTAACCAATGTCACAAGCTAGAACTTAAACTCTGTTTTCACAACTTCCTTCAAGTAATGAAGAACCATGATGTTGGTTCTAAAATGATTTAACTGAATAGTGGGAGGGTTTCTCTAGCCCACCCATCCTCTTTATCCATTCACCTCTTAAAATCTTACTTATATTTGATTGGTACCAACATTTTGCCCTATGGGTAGAGGGGGAGGAAGAGAAAGATACAAAGATTAGATAACAGGAATAATGCAGAATGTTCTGGGATTTCCCCAGTGGCGTAGCGTGGGTTGTCAGCACCCGGGGCAATTTGCGCCCCCTAACCCGGTGACGTCATGGCACCGCCGAAAAGACGCGCCCCGCAGTGGCGTAGACTTTCCAAGAAGAGTCGCGCGCATGCGGGATGCTTCCGGGTCCCTCTCGAGGGCGGCTGGGCGGGGCTCCGACCTGCAAGAGCCGCTGCATTCAAGCTCGCACGTGAGCCCCGCTAAATTAAGCCACGCATGCGCACGAAGCTAGGCCAGCCGGCCGGCGGGTCCGTCTTCGCTTGGCCAAGCCTGCCGGGGCGCCTGCGGGGCGCTTGCGGTTGGCCTGAGCCTGGGTGGAGAGTTGGGCGCTTCTATTTATTTTATTCAGTTTATGTGGCCGCCCATCTCACCTGCCGGACTCGTTTCGCTTTGCAAGAAAGAGCAGCTCGAGAGCGGAGCCAAGCCGACTCTGTGCAGCCCTTGGGGCTCCCTGAGCAGCTCAGTGCGAGCGCGCCCCCCCAGATGTTGCGCCCGGTGCGGCCCGCCCCCCCTGCACCCCCCACGCTACGCCACTGGATTTCCCATTCCTCTTCATTATCATTCTTGTATTGGTTTTTCCCTTGCGAAATGGGGAAATGAAATTAAAAATTCGATACAGAAAGTAAATAGAGCATTTCACTAACATTTCGTTTGCCAGCACTCAGTGTTTATTTAACTGATATAAACCTTTCCAGACACTGGCAGCTCCTTTCTTGATAAACAAATATTATCTCTAAATAGAAGATTTACATCATTGCAGACGTAATACTCTGAAATGAAAGAACTTACTAATCATCATAAATAAGAGGCATGATAGTTTACCAGGATGTATCTGTCAATTATGTTGCATGCTTTTAACCAGTTGTTTCAAAGTGTTTTGGCCTGAAATTCTTAGAAAGAGCCTCAGTTCTGATGGCAAAAAAGGGGGTTTTATAGTTTTTACTCTATTTTGAAGATATAATACAGATTCACAGATTAGCAATGGTGGCTTAGCTTTCTACGCACTTTTTTTTCCTGGTAATGGCAATTGTACTCTTATTAGTTAGTCAGATGGTCAGCTGCCAGTCTGAGATGAACTGCAGAGGGCTGCTTTGTTAGGCACTTTAAAACGATGCTAACAGTTGCTATGATTATGCTCTCACACATTTTTCAAAGCACTTTTCCATAATTATTTCCAAATTGCTGCTCAGCTGGAAAATATGGTTACGTGCAGCTAGCTTTTGAATAACTTTAACTTTCAATGATCAGAAAGGGTAGTATTTTAATAAGTCATATTACAAATAAACAAACAAGTGTACTTAACCTTTGGACTACTGTAACGCTCTCTACATGGGGCTGCCCTTGAAGACCACTCGGAGGCTTCAACTGGTGCAGAATGCGGCCGCGCGAGTTGTAATGGGGGTTTCCCGATACTCCCATGTAACACCTCTACTCCGTGAGCTGCATTGGCTTCCGGTTGCCCTCCGGGTGAAATTCAAGGTGCTGGTTATCACCTATAAAGCCCTACATGGCCTGGGTCCGGGATATCTGAGGGAACACCTGCTGCCGGCATCAAATGCCCTTCGCCCAGTGCGCTCCCACAGGGAGGGTCTGCTCAGGGTCCCGCCGGTAAGAGACTGCCGGCGGGTGACACCCAGGGATAGGGCCTTCTCGGTGGGAGCGCCTGCCCTCTGGAACCAGCTGCCGGTGGAGCTGAGAACTGCCCCCGACCTTCGATCATTCCGCCGGGGCCTGAAGACCTGGCTCTTCGAGCTCTCGGGCCCAGACTGAGGAGGAATTTTTAATTTGGGGTTCTTTTTAACTGACTACAGGGTTAATTTAATATTTTTTAATTTGGTTCTTAATTTTTGTATTTTGGATTTTTAATTCCCTGTAAACCGCCCTGAGTCCTCAGGGAATAGGGCGGTATATAAATATAACTAAATAAATATAACTAAATAAATACTTAACCAACTGTGGGTGGGGGGGGAGTTCCCACTTCTTTTAAACAAGATGGAAAGCAAGTGGGAGAACCAGGATTAGCCCACTCATCAGGTTTCTGACACAGGCTCACACAACGAGGGAGATGGGTGGTTAAGAACTATGAGATATAAACAAACATACAAACAAACTCACTTCAGCTTTAGCTACTGGATGATAAATTCCATCTGCCTTCTGCCTTCCAAGATTAGATGGAGAAACTGAGGCAAGGAATGCCCTGAAAGTACTGCTTCTATGCAAATTACCAGAGTATAGTATATTAGTTAATTCTTCCAATCAGAGCTGTTTCTATGGAAGGCCACCTTATAATATTTGCCTATGCTGTCCCCTTCTCCCAATTGCTGAGACTTCTTGCTTTTCCAGCAACTTCAGATCACTCAATGGCTCCTTAAGGATCAACTAGGCTCTCTAGCAGTGCTGTACTCAGGATCTCCATCAGCAAGGTCCTCCATCATGTTAGAGATCACAACTGGTTTTCTCTGAAGTTTCTATTGCCCATGCAATGGTTTCAGTTGATCCAAATGTAATGGCCTGTTCCTGGTGTAGATAGCAAGGAAGTTGACCTGTGCAGACATATGCAAATTCCACTGCCTAAGCAAAAGGAGCTAAAGCGTTTTTTCAAGTCCAGATAACATTCAGAAACAGCTTAGATAAACACCCCTCACTTACTGAACTATAGGAAGAAGGAGACATTCTTCAAGATTCTGTTATTATAAACAATAAAAGTAGCCTTAACCATCCTGTGGAATCGATCCCATAGTTTGGTCAACCCGGTGAGTCTGACATCTACAATCACATATATCAATTTTACTGGTTTTCATCAATACCTTCCAACCACATTGAAAATATCCAGTTTTCCACCCTTCCTTCCTTCCTGGTTTTGGAATGACTTCCATGGTGTGGGAAGAAGAATGTATAGCATGTTTGGATTCAAGTCTTTCTCGAATGAAGGCAAATGTATGTGTCCCAGAATAAGGTTGCAGGATCCAATCTGGGTTGGTCACCGGGATCAAAGGTTTAGTCTTGTGAGCTTTCAGACGTATAACAATTAAATTATTATTATTATTATTATTATGCTGGAGCCCATCCCCAAGGAACTTCTCTCTCAGCAGAATAAAGTCTTTCTGCAGCTACTAGTTAGGAAGGCTCAGGAGTAGACAGTGTAGAAATGGAGGGACTTCCTAACAATGAAGAAGAAATGGATATGGAAGAAGGGGCCAACCCCTTCCAGCTGCTTCAAACCAGGTAGAGCAAAGACATCCAACATTTCCAGTCAAACAGGGAAGCAAAAAGAAAAATGGACAAAGGTGGTATAAGGTTTGAGGTAGACAAGGAGGGAAGGATGTTTTCCAGGTCAAAGGTAGCCATTTATGGAAAGATTTTTTAAAAAGTCTTCTTCAAAGACACCAATCACATACCAGGTATTCCTTAATTTGGAAGAGTGGATAGAAAACATCTCAAGTTTAAACTCCCAAGACTATCAAAATGCTTTACAGCTTTGAATGAGCAATCAACTGTTGGGTATAGCTTCATCTTTCTCTGTAATGAAGATTTCAATCTGGTTACGCCAATGACTACAAATCTATGTCATCCAAGTCAAACTGGGGAGTCAGCCTAAGTTGTAAAATGTCAAAAGATCTGTCAAGAAACCCACTTTGGGAAGGTTTGAAAACATTTACATTTGATAGTTTCTGGTTTCTGCTAAACTGCATATGTTATGTGTTTCTTCATTTAAGTCTGCCTAGGGAAGCGCACAACCGTACATATGTGTTTTAATCTAATCTTGGAAATGAAAACTGGGGTAATTTATGATGCTATTGTTTAGATATTAACTATTATAGGAGATGCAAAATCACTCTCAAAGGGAGGAAACATGGTTAGGCTATTCCTACTTGTTCTCTTTTCTCGCCTAACCTTCGCTCCTTCTGACTTCAAGGGATGTGTGAGCAGTATGAGCTGCTCACTAGTGGAATAATCTAGTGAAGGATACAAGACAAGTAGTTGCCTGTAAAATAGGATATCTGCTTACTCAATTTCCAGGGCTAGTCACAATTTACATTTAAAAAAAATTACAGTGATAGAAGTACATGCAATGTGCAACTATCATTTTAAAACTGTAACTATGAAGTAAACAAAATGTATAGCCAAAATATTGGGATAATAGTAATCTAGTGTTGTTACTTTAAGGAGAATCACAAGAATATGCTAACTGTGTTTATCTCTTCCCCTCTAAACAACAGCAATATAGTTCAAGGCTAAGGCCAATAAACAACGGGTAGTAATTACTTCCCAGCTGTTTCTCAGTCCAGATCAGTTGAGCTGTGTGTGTGTATATATATCACACCTCTTCTTCCCAGCTTCTATTTCTGTACATATAGGCAGCCATATGGGCATGTGAACAGAGACATCTGGTGACAATCACCATAGTGTCAGATACTTTTAAAAAGAAAACTACAGTGCATCAGGTACCATTTACAAATATTAAAATAAACTTTACCCATTAACTATCTAGAATACACTGTAGATAGTTGAAATAAATAAAAATAAAATATAGAAATAAAATTAAAGCTTATATATCCTATGCACACTTGGTTATGCAAACAATGGAGCTAATTTACAAACAAATGTGTGAACTACATGCCCTACGTAGGTTCCTAAAATAAAGACAAACCTTGAACACACAATATCTGGGTTAAGATAGGATTACTGCAAGAGATAATGAACACTGGTGTTTGCATGCAGTTGTAAGTACGCATGTAAAGACAGCAAGTGGGACCAAAACTGCTGCTTTTGTTTATAGATCTAATCTCAAAGACTGTCAGAATCTATAAAGTCTTAAAGTTATTGCATGACTAAAATACAGGCAGAGAATTGGATGTATTTGTGTCTCTGTTTATAATTCGAATACTGCCTTATTCTTTAAAAAGGTGGAATAGATGGAGAGATGTTGATTAGCCCAAGATCAGTCAATATTTCATAGTTAAGCAGCCCAACTTGACAGTACCGTTAGCTCTATATTCGGTCTTTTTATATATATAGACTTTTTAATCTTCTTATCTGTTAGCATCTTACCACAAAATCTGCTTGCCAGATTGCAAACTACTTATTTACTCAGCATTCTTGAAGCTTCTTTTAAATCTAATGCAAGACCTTGGAATAGGTCTTACGAATCCAAGAGGCACTTCCTTTTGATCTTTGGAGCCTCTCTTGATCGGGGTTTTCTGTGATCTTGCGGAGGGAAATCTAGGGAAGTGGTAGTATAATCCCAGTTATGCCTTTCACTATCAAAACAAAAGCAAACATAGTCATCCACAGATACAAAGAAGCCCACTTATTTTGATGCTCGCTGTTCTGTACCAGCCTGCTACCGGCCCTGCAGAAAAGGCAGGGACAACCCCTTTACAAACGGCAAGAGGCTGGAATTAAGCCTGCCAAATTTATTAACATAAAACAGAGCAAAACAAGTCACCAACCATGAAACAGGAGCTATGAAACAGGAACTAATCAAGCGGTTGCCTTCAGCAAACCAGCCCTCCCACACATTCCCCTTTTATACAGTTCAGGGCGTGGCTTCTCTCTGCCTCCTTCCGAGGTGCCCCATTGCCTTCCTCTGTTTACTCCTGATTGACTGCCTCCTGCGTCGGGCGTCCTTGAACAGGGCCAGCTGTGGGTCATCTTCATCCACGCTGTCAGGCTCACACAGCTGGGTCTCCGTCGTGACCAGGTGGGAGGGGCCTGGCTGAGGGCTCTCATCAGCAAGATCTTCAACCCCCTCAGCAAGCTCTTCAACACCCCCCTCCTCCTCTGAGTCGTCCGACCCAACTGCCGAACCCACAGGCTGACCCTGAATCACAACACTCGCCTGACCTTCTCTAAACTGTAGATCTTGGCCATCAAAACAAGTGCTTTTGAGTCAAGGTGCATTTATCAATCATAATGAAAAATGAACTTTCATTTGTCTACTTTTTTTTGTCTTTCAGGTTGCGTTTGGATTGCTTTCTATATTGTTGATTTGATTTGTTTTTCAAAATAATTACTCATGAGAATTTCCATTTTTGAGCCAAAAATATGGTGCTTTCCCATTGATGTATGCGTACATGAATGCTGAAATACTATCTCCTTCTCTTCTTCCTCCTCCTTCATCATCGTATTTTTTATGACCAGAAATAGCTATTTCTTGTGCAGTTCACAAGTCAAAAGAATATGCTCTTTGGTCAGAATGGACAGGCTACTATTTTACAAACTGGATATATTTTAAATTTCTGATAGATTATTTTAGGAAGGTGGTATCATTCTAATTTAACACTGCAAAGTTGAACGTTTGGACAGGTAAGGACTTAGTGAATCTGACAATATTGCTGAATTAGTGCCTTAATATAATTCTGTCAAACTTACCAAGTATTTTGCTTTTGTTCCAGAGACTGTTTGAACTATCCCTCTCTCTCTTAATGTTTTGCCAGCAACTAGAGGGCTGTGGATACAGGCATATGGTTTGTATTTTTAATGAGCTGTAAAATCTGAAGGCGCTCTCTCAAGAACAGCTCCCCGAGATCACAAGAAGTTGCTTCTTGCTTTGTCCTACTCCATTTGTATGCAGCACGCTGCGCACACATTCAAACAGTTAGGAATGGGAGCCACACAATAAAGTGCGAGTGCGCAACCAATCATCATGCTACTCAGGGAGGAAAGGAGCCAATCAGAAGCCCATGCTGGTGTTTCTAAAATAAGCAACAAAACAGGAGCACAGAACAGACGTGGGAGCTGAGCTTCATAAATCAATTTTCCTTGCAGTGATGGAACCGTGATGCAATTGAAGAGGCAAACAACATTCCCTCATGAATCTATTCACGTTTTCAGCTCTGCCTTGCAACTTCTCACAGCACAGCCTTTTCCTAAAGCAGATGTTCCAGCAAGCAGGGTTTGTGAATATAGCAGATGGTTTATTAACTCCCAGCTCTCCAGGGCAGCTTCAGCATCTTACTTTAATAGTTAGCTAGATTCTTCTTAGATCATATTCAGGGCTGGGCGATCTTGCCTAGCTATTGTCCAACTTGTTTGTTCTTTGTTGGGGGGAAAAAAAGACAAAAATAGGAAAATCAGTGGGGCTATAAAATCTATGATTTTGATATTATACTATTTGGCGTAAGTTCTTTTTTAACTGTATAAGTCTGCTTTGAAAGAAAAAAACACAATTATTTTGAGCTTCACTGTATTTTATTTTATATTTATTTTATTTTATATTTATTTTATACTATATTTATTTTGTTTTATATTTATTTTATTTTATTTTGGAAATTTAATTGCCACCCACAAAATATCCAATGACTCGGGGAGGTTTACAGAATAAGAACTTTAAAATATATATAAAAAAAAACATTAAAATCAACAAAAATAGGAAAATCAGTGGGGCTATAAAATCTATGATTTTGATATTATACTATTTGGCGTAAGTTCTTTTTTAACTGTATAAGTCTGCTTTGAAAGAAAAAAACACAATTATTTTGAGCTTCACTGTATTTTATTTTATATTTATTTTATTTTATATTTATTTTATACTATATTTATTTTGTTTTATATTTATTTTATTTTATTTTGGAAATTTAATTGCCAACCACAAAATATCCAATGACTCGGGGAGGTTTACAGAATAAGAACTTTAAAATATATATAAAAAAAACATTAAAATCAACAAAAATAGGAAAATCAGTGGGGCTATAAAATCTATGATTTTGATATTATACTATTTGGCGTAAGTTCTTTTTTAACTGTATAAGTCTGCTTTGAAAGAAAAAAACACAATTATTTTGAGCTTCACTGTATTTTATTTTATATTTATTTTATTTTATATTTATTTTATACTATATTTATTTTGTTTTATATTTATTTTATTTTATTTTGGAAATTTAATTGCCACCCACAAAATATCCAATGACTCGGGGAGGTTTACAGAATAAGAACTTTAAAATATATATAAAAAAAACATTAAAATCAACAATTATAGAATACAATGGATAAATAGTTAACATGACACATTGATACATCCATGTCACTTAATAAGAATTTACAACTGTCATCTTCTTTTTTAATGTCCCTGTTTAAGTGGACAGGCTTAATTCCTTAGCAATCTCCCATCCTAATCATTTTTCTTTCTCCTTATTGTTTTTTATAGTTTATTAGCTGCTTTTTAATATTTTGTACATTTTACTGTTTTTATATTTTTAACTTGTTATAAAATATTTTTTAAAAAAAATAAAATGAAGGAAAACAAATGCTAACCAGATTCAACACTGCTTAGTTTCTGACCTCTGATAGGTTCAGCCTGCTATTACCACCAACCTAAGGCTTATGCTAATTTCTTCTCTGTTTGCTACCTCAAAATAATGAGAAATTGAACTTCAGTAATACATTCAGAGGGAACTATGGAAGTTAACTGCTACATGCAGCTGTAATGCCACAGATTTCAGAATAAACAGACAGAATAGACTTCTCACTATAGATCAAGGAATAAATTGTCTGTGAATTGAAAATTGTTACAACAGAAAAAGATAGCAGTGGGGATCCAGAACTGGAGCGTCTTCTTGAAAACATCCTGGAAGAAGACAACAGGCAAACCTCTTCAATTTTTCGGTCAAAGAAATCCAAATGGACGTGTCCACAAAGAAATCAAGCTCATCTTGAAGGAGAAATACTCACCGTGGCATATATTGTTTTGATTCGGGTTCAGCCTGATGAAGCTGATTCTATAACCTTAGGTCAAATACACTTGCCCAACCCAACCTGCTCAACAGGATTGTCGTGTAACTGTGGTGGACTCAGGATACTCCCCTACAGTATATGCAAATGTGAGGAACAATAAAATAAAAAATGTAATGGATTGATAAGTTTTAAAAGACTGTTAGATCCTTTTCTACTGAAATCTGATCAAAGAGAGAAGCAACCTGGAATTAAGGAGAAACTTCCTGGCAGTGCAGACAATCAACCAGTGGAATAGCTTTGCCTTCAGAAATCGTGGACGCTCCCATCACTGGAGGATTTTTAAGAAGAGACTGGACAATCACCTGTCTGAGATGGTATATAGTTCTCCTGCTTGAGCAGGGGGCTGGACTAGAAGACCTCCAAGGTCCCTTTCAGTTCTATTCTACTAACAAAGATATAATTCAAAGTTATTTGTTGGGAGAGAATAATTAAATGCTATGTCTCTTTTTTTAAAAAGCAGAGTAATTATCTTTACATTTCAGCGTTTCATTCATGTCATGTCTAGAGCTAAAATGTTTTCAAATTGAGCTTTTAATCACACAACTTTGAAAAGAAGAGACAGCTCATACAATGCCATGTTCTATTTGTAAACCTCCCCACTTTCCAATCACTTTTTCAATTTTCTTTTCCTAGTCAATCTATTTAGAAAAACTGAAAATGTATGTAAAGCTCTAGCTTCTTATTCCTATTTACATGGAGATATTTCCTCAGAGATTTAATCCTAAGTAAATCTGTTTGGTCTTAGATTTTCAGTCTCTTCACATCATCAATTGAGAGAACAGCATTAGCAAAGGTGTTTTGTTTCTGTTTCTTTAATGTAAGAGGAATAATAGAGTAACAGCGTTGGAAGGGAGCTTAAGTCTTCTAGTTCAAACCCCTGCTCAAACAGGAAACTCTACACCATTTCAGACAAATGGTTGTCCAATCTCCTCTTAAAATCCTCCAGTGTTGGAGCACCCACAACTTTTGGAGGCAAGTGGTTCCTTTGATTAATTGTTCTGTCAGGAAATTTCTCCTTATTTCTAGATTGCTTCTCTCCTGGATTAGTTTCCATGCATTGTATCTTGTCCTGTCTTCAGGTCCTTTGGAGAATAGGTTGACCCCCTCTTCTTTGTGGCAGCCCCTCAAATATTAGAACACTGCTATCATGTTGCCCCAATCCTTCTTTTCACTATATTAGACATACCCAATTCCAGCAACCATTCTTTATATGTTTTAGCCTCTTCTCTGTCCTTTTTCTAGAGTCCCAGCATCCTTTTTTATATCGTGGCAACCAAAACTGGATGCAATATTCTAAGTGTGGTCTTACCAAGGCATTATAAAGTGGTACTAACATTTTATTCCTCCCAAATTTTCTGTCCTCCCAAATGTGAATATTCAAAGAAAGCCAACTAAAATAGTAACAGTACTTATTTGTCTACCCACACTGCACTTAGAGATAGCTAGCTAGAATGGTAGGTTTCAGGCTAACTAATCATTAACCCTATTAACTAATAACATTCTCCAACACTGGGAGATAATAAGAATTCCTAATGGACACGTAGGGTTCCCGACATTATGAAGTTAGATAATGTTGGAAATGAACTGTGAAATGTAATGAATTCTGAACCTGATAAAACAAGTAATGTATAGAGAGCCTCATAAAAAATGTTTATTTTCTTTATTGTTTCCACTACATTAATAGATCATACAGAAGTTTTTTATCTTCTGCCAGATGTTCTTGCCATAGATGTTACATTGGGGGGGGCAATGAGCAACCTAGGTAGTATTCGATTAGGTTAAGAAAATTTGTAGGCATGAACTTAAATACAGCCAGAGGACTTATAAATCAGAAACTATTACATGCGATCCAAATGTACAATCATCAGTATATATTATATAGGTTTTTAACTGAAAGTGGCCTAGAGTTACTTTACTTTGAGATGCGCAACTATATATGCGATAGATGATTATACAGATAGATAAAATATATACAGTTGAATAGCTGAAGTTAAGAAACTGGCCAAATACTGTACATCTGTCAGCAGAATCAGAATGTTCTGATTAGAAAAATAAATGAATTCTCAGTATAGATTGCACAGATACAATATATCTTTAAAATCAGTCTAGAAAAGGTTCTAGCAACACTTTGGCTCTCTAGCAACACTCACCAAAGCTAGTTGTTTCAAATTCCAGTACTGCAATGGATTAATAATGTAAATTATGCTTGCAGGGAAATTCTGAGTTGAAGTCTAGACATTTTAAATTTTAAAGTTATCAAGATTAGAAAATGCTGCTGTAAATTATTCATTTGCTTAGGCAATTTTTCTCAAATGGTTAAGTTTGTGCATAAGCAATTTTGCCTCCCTTTGAGAAATGGTCTTAAGAGTTTGCTTTCTAGTATTCATAAAAATGATCTGTCACTTTTTATTGTAGTTAAACATTTATCAAAGGAACATAAGTTGGGAGAGGGTTTTTCCTACCTTCTTCTTTTCATTGTCCAATTCTTATTGTTTATTTAATTTTTTTTCAGAGCAAATCATCTATATGAATCCTCAATTCTTAACAAGGTTATTTCCAGAAAAGGCATTGGGTTGGTTAGTTCCTTATTTAATGTAGCGACTGACAAGCAGAAGCAGCTCTTCAATCAATAGTAAATAGTGGTCATTATATTTTTCCATAATGCTTCACAAACACTTTTCTGTTGGGATGATTGGAAGAAATGAAATAGTCACCATATAGTGGTGGGAGAGGGGATGGTTCCACACAAGCGTATGTGCAGCTAAATTTGAGCAAGCAGCATGCACGCCTGCATGCCTCTCACGCAAACTGAGGGCGCATGCTCACACTTGGCTGCTGCTTGCACAAGGGGGGGGATGTGTGTGCGTGCTCGCTCGCCTGCTGTTTCCGCGGCCCGGTTGCAAACACCTCATGGCTCACTAATGGGCCACGACCCAGAGGTTGGGGACCCTGTGCTAAAAGAAGGAATAAAGCCTGAGGGTTGAGCCTTTATTACATTACTACAGGTATCCAAGCATCAATGTAATATCTTGTGATTACAGAAAGCAGAGCTGCTGTTCTGAAAGTCATGAATTGGCAGTCTACATAGGGTTTGCCATATCTGGGTTGCAAAAAATCCAGATGACCACAAGGTGTCACCACAGAATTGAAAGTCTCCTTCTTGTTTTAGCTGCCGTCCTTCGGTCATTTGGGGTTTCTGCAGATTTACTCTCCAAACATGTCATTTATGAACTGAAAAATATTCAAAGTTCTTCTCATGTTAATGATTTTACATTATACAACAAAGATCTATCTATATCTATTTCTACATCTACGTCTAGCTAGCCAGCTATCGTACCCAACAAATCACAACCAGAACTGCATTACTGACATTTATAAGAGAACTGCTGAACTTATCGGAACCGAGGCAGATTACACTATGGGAAAAATGTTCTACTTATGAAATGCTATTCTCAGTGAAAAGCTAGAAAGGCTTCAGTCATATTGGCCTTATTTACCTGCATGGCATACAGCCAGATCACAACCAAACAAACACAATTTTTGTGAAAAAAAAGCAAAGAGCTCCTGGCTTTAACATGGGCACTATAAGTAGTTTAAATGTAAATCAGACCAAGATACATAATATTTTTTCAGTGACCATTTTTCTTTTAAATCTTCTTGTCTGGAGTAAAATTGCCCCAAATAAGCAGTATAACATTAGCCCAATAGGTGCAGATTCTAAATGAAAGCAAAGTGAATTGTTGGGAAGAGGGGACAGATTTGATAAATGGACTTTCACGGAACAGGTGCTACTTATGATTGTGAACTCAGTAACACAGGAAAAATGGAATGGGGAACAGAATCCTGTGCATCAAAAAAAGTATTTGTTGGAGGAAGCCAATCTAAAACAAAGTGAAAGAAGTTAATATAAAAATAGCAGTGAATTAGTTTCCCCCAAGAAAATAATGTAATCCCTTCATGGATTACTGCCTTGTCGTGGCGAAGGGGCTTGCGTAATTCAATGAAGCTATGAGCTGTGCCGTGCAGGGCCACCCAAGACGGAAAGGTCATAGCAGAGAGTTCTGACAAAACGTGATCCACTGGAGAAGGAAATGGCAACCCACTCCAGTATCTTTGCCATGAAAACCCTATGGACAGTACCAAAAGGCAAAACGATATGACGCTGGAAGATGAGCCCCTCAGGTCGGAAGGCGTCCAATATGCTACTGGGGAAGAGCAGAGGGCTAGTACTAGTAGCGCCAGAAAGAATGAAGCGACTGGGCCAAAGCCGAAAGGACTCTCAGCTGTGGATGTGTCTGGTGGTGAAAGGAAAGTCCGATGCTGTAAAGATTTTTTCTCCATAGGAACCTGGAATGTAAGATCCATGAATCAAGGAAAGCTGGACGTGGTCAAACAAGAGATGACAAGACTGAACATCGACATCTTAGGCATCAGTGAACTAAAATGGACAGGAATGGGTGAATTTAATTCAGATGACCATCAGGTATACTACTGCGGGCAAGAATCCCTCAGAAGAAATGGAGTAGCCTTCATAGTCAATAAAAGAGTAGGAAAAGCAATACTGGGATACAATCCTCAAAATGACAGAATGATCTCAGTTCGAATCCAAGGCAAACCATTCAATATCACAGTAGTCCAAGTCTATGCCCCAACCACCAGTGCCGAAGAGGATGAAATTGACCGGTTCTATGAAGCCCTACAGCACCTTATAGAACTAACACCAAAAAACGATGTCCTTATCATCATGGGGGATTGGAATGCTAAAGTAGGAAGCCAAAAGATAACTGGAATAACAGGCAAGTTTGGCCTTGGAGTACAAAATGAAGCAGGGCACAGGCTGATAGAATTTTGTCAAGAGAATACGATGGTCATAGCAAACACTCTTTTCCAACAACCCAAGAGACGGCTCTACACATGGACATCACCAGACGGTCAACACAGAAATCAGATTGACTATATGCTCTGCAGCCAAAGATGGAGAAGCTCTATACAGTCAGTAAAAACAAGACCAGGAGCTGACTGTGGCTCAGACCATGAGCTTCTCCTTGCAAAGTTTAGGCTTAAACTGAAGAAAGTAGGGAAAAGCACTAGGCCACTCAGGTATGAATTAAATCATATCCCTGTCGAATATACAGTAGAGGTGACAAATAGATTTAAGGAATTAGATCTGATAGACAGAGTGCCTGAAGAACTATGGACAGAGGTTCGCGACATTGTACAACAGGTAGCAACCAAAACCATCCCAAAGAAAAAGAAATGCAAGAAAGCAAAATGGCTGTCTGAGGAAGCTTTGCAAATAGCTGAGAAAAGGAGGGAAGCGAAAGGCAAGGGAGAAAAAGAAAGATACGCCCAATTGAATGCAGAATTCCAGAGAATAGCTAGAAGAGATAAGAATGCCTTCCTAAATGAACAGTGCAAAGAAATAGAAGAAAACAATAGAATAGGGAGGACCAGAGATCTTTTCAAGAAAATTGGAGAGATGAAGGGAACGTTTAATGCAAAAATGGGCATGATAAAGGACCAAAATGGCAGGGACCTAACAGAGGCAGAAGAGATTAAGAAGAGGTGGCAAAATTACACAGAAGAACTATACAAGAATGAGCTTAACGTCCCTGATAATCACAATGAGGTGGTCACTGACCTCGAGCCAGACATCCTAGAATGTGAAGTGAAGTGGGCCTTAGAAAAGCTGAGCAACAACAAAGCTAGTGGAGGTGACAGTATTCCAGCTGAGCTATTCAAAATCTTAAAAGACAATGCAGTAAAAGTGCTACACTCAATTTGCCAGCAAATTTGGAAAACTCAACAGTGGCCACAGGATTGGAAAAGATCAGTTTACATTCCAATTCCAAAAAAAGGCAATGCCAAAGAATGTTCAAACTATCGCACCATTGCACTCATTTCTCATGCTAGCAAAGTCATGCTTAAAATCCTACAAGCTAGACTTCAGCAGTATGTGGATCGAGAACTACCAGAAGTACAGGCAGGATTTCGAAGAGGCAGAGGAACTAGAGATCAAATTGCCAACATACGCTGGATCATGGAGAAAGCTAGAGAGTTCCAGAAAAACATCTACTTCTGCTTCATTGACTATGCTAAAGCCTTTGATTGTGTGGATCATAACAAACTGTGGCAAGTTCTTAAAGAGATGGGAGTACCAGACCATCTTATTTGTCTCTTGAGAAACCTATATGCGGGTCAAGAAGCAACAGTGAGAACTGGACACGGAACCACTGATTGGTTCAAAATTGGGAAAGGAGTCCGGCAAGGCTGTATACTGTCGCCCTGCCTATTTAACTTATATGCAGAGCACATCATGAGAAAGGCAGGGCTAGATGAATCAAAAGTTGGAATTAAGATTGCCGGAAGAAATATCAACAACCTAAGATACGCAGATGATACCACTCTAATGGCAGAAAGTGAAGAAGAACTAAAGAGCCTCTTGTTGCAGGTGAAGAAGGAGAGTGCAAAACTTGGGTTGAAACTTAACATTAAGAAAACCAAGATCATGGCATCTGGCCCTCTCAATTCCTGGCAAATAGATGGGGAAGAAATGGAGGTAGTGACAGATTTTATTTTCCTGGGCTCCAAGATCACTGCAGATGGGGACTGTAGCCAAGAAATTAAAAGACGCTTGCTCCTTGGGAGGAAAGCCATGGCAAATCTAGACAGCACACTAAAAAGCAGAGACATCACCCTGTCAACAAAAGTGCGTATAGTCAAGGCTATGGTCTTCCCAGTTGCAATGTATGGCAGTGAAAGTTGGACCATAAGAAAGGCTGAGCGCCAAAGAATTGAGGCCTTTGAACTATGGTGCTGGAGAAGACTCCTGCGAGTCCCTTGGACTGCAAGGCGATCAAACCGGTCAGTCCTAGAGGAGATCAACCCTGACTGCTCTTTAGAAGGCCAGTCCCTGAAGCTAAAACTCAAATACTTTGGCCACCTAATGAGAAGGAAGGACTCACTGGAGAAGAGCCTAATGCTGGGAAAGATCGAGGGCAATAGAAGAAGGGGACGACAGAGAATGAGGTGGCTGGATGGAGTCACTGAAGCAGTAGGCGTGAGCTTAAATGGACTCCAGAAGATGGTAGAGGACAGGAAGGCCTGGAGGAATGTTGTCCATAGGGTCGCGATGGGTCGGACACGACTTCGCAGCTAACAACAACAACAACAACAACAAGAAAATAATATTTTGCCCAAGGTGTAAAATTATGAAAAAAGTCTTTTCACACTTAGAGGAGAAGTGTTTCTTATTTATCAAGTTCACAGTATAATTCAAATGCCTGAAACTTTCAAACACTCTGTCCCATTATTTTACAGTAGATATTTGCATTAAATTAAATATCCATGTATTAATTTGGGTATATATTATAAAGCCATACTGGGTACATTATTCATTTGTCTTGCCTAGATCCTAGTTCAAAAATTCTATTTAAGGCTAATAATAATAATAATAATAATAATAATAATAATAATAATAATAATAATAATAATAATAATAATAATAATAATAAAGTTGGAAGGGACCTTGGAGGTCATCTAGTCCAACCCGCTGCTCAGGCAGGAAACCCTATACCATTTCGGACAAATTTATTTTTTTTTATTTTAATAATATTTCTATACCGCCCTTCTCCCGCAGGACTCAGGGCGGTGAACAGGGCAAGAATAAAAATACAAATTACAAAAGTTAAAACTAAATTAAATAAATGCCCACATACTAAAATAGATATTTAAAACCTAATAAATAGCCCCTGATCCCCCCATCAGGCCAGGCCAGCTTGTTCAAAAAAGTATGTTTTTAGCTCGCGGCGAAAGGAGCGAAGGTCGGGCGCCGTCCGGAGCTCAACCGGGAGCTGATTCCATAGCTCCGGGGCGCCCACAGAGAAGGATCTCCCCCTGGGGGCCACCAGTCGACATTCTCTGACCGGTGGCACCCTGAGGAGGCCCTCTCTGTGGGAACGCACAGGGCGGAGGGAAGTCGATGCCGGCAGCAGGTGTTCCCTCAGGTACTCCGGCCCCCTGCCATGGAGGGCTTTGAATACCATTACTAATACCTTGAATCTCACCCGGAAGGCAACCGGTAACCAATGCAGCTCACGGAGCAGAGGTGTAACGTGGGAGTATCGGGAGACTCCCAACACAACTCTCGCGGCTGCATTCTGTACCAGTTGGAGCTTCCGGGTGGTCCTCAAGGGCAGCCCCATGTAGAGAGCGTTGCAGTAGTCAAGTCGAGAGGTCACGAGCGCATGAGTGACCGTGCATAAATCATCCCGGCTTAGATAGGGCCGCAACTGGCGCACCAGGCGAACCTGGGCGAAAGCCCCCCTAGTCACAGCTCCTATATGGTCTTCCAGGGTGAGCCGTGAATCTAGGAGGACTCCCAAGTTGCGAGCCCTATCTACGGGGGGTAATAATTCACCCCCCATAGTAAGAGGTGGAATGTCCGAATAAACCCGGGATGAAGGTATGCAAAGCCACTCGGTCTTGTCGGGGTTGAGTTGAAGTCTGTTCCTCCCCATCCAGACCCGAACCGCCTCCAGGCAACGGGACATCACGTTGAGGGCATCACTGGGGTGGTTTGGGGTCGAAAGGAAAAGCTGGGTATCATCAGCATACTGATGATACCCAACTCCAAAACCACGAATGATCTCACCCAGCGGTTTCATATAGATGTTGAACAGGAGAGGCGAGAGGACCGACCCCTGAGGAACTCCACAAATGAGAGACCTCGCGGTCGACCTCTGCCCTCCTGCCAACACCGACTGCGAACGTCCCTGGAGATAGGAGGAGAACCACTGTAAAACCGTGCCTCCCACTCCCAATCCCCTGAGACGCCGCAGCAAGATACCATGGTCGATGGTATCGAAAGCCGCTGAGAGGTCTAACAGGACCAGAACAGAGGAATGCCCCCTGTCCCGAGCCCTCCAGAGATCATTCACCAGCGCGACCAATGCCGTCTCCGTGCTGTACCCGGGCCTGAAACCCGATTGGTACGGGTCTAGATAATCCGCTTCATCCAGGACCAGAGGGAGCTGATGTGCCACCACACTCTCAACAACCTTCGCAAGAAAGCGAAGGTTGGAGACAGGACGAAAGTTGTTCAATACAGCTGGGTCCAAGACAGGCTTCTTGAGGAGAGGCCTCACCACCGCCTCTTTCAAGACGGCGGGGAAGCTACCCTCACTCAGAGAAGCCGATATAACTGCCTGGAACCAGCTGCGTGTCCTCTCCCGGGCTGCATAGACCAGCCAGGAAGGGCACGGGTCCAATAAACATGTGGTGGTGCTCAGCCTCCCCATGATCCTGTCCACTTCCTCCGGAGTCACAGAATCAAACTCCTCCCAGGTGATATCGACAAGACCGCCCGCGTCCTGCTCGACAGACTCTGCCCAGTCAGAGTCCAAACCGGTCCGAATCCGAGCGATTTTGTCCGACAGATGCTGGTTAAACTCCTCGGCACGACCCTGCAAGGGATCCTCCCTCACCTCCTGATTCAGGAGGGAGCGAGTCACCCTAAACAGGGCGGCCGGGCGATTATCTGCGGACGCGATAAGGGTGGCGAAGTGGTTAGACCTCGCCTCCCTTATCGCAGCGAGATAAGACCTAGTGTAGGTTCTTAGTCGCAATCGGTCGGGTTCGGATCGGCTGGATCTCCAACCGCTCTCTAGGCCCCGTCTCCGACGCTTCATCTCCCGGAGCTCCGCAGAAAACCATGGAGCTCGACGGGATCTGCACCGGGTCAGGGGCCGCAGGGGTACAACTCGGTCAAGGGCCTCAGTGGCTGCCCTTTCCCAGGCTTCCACTAAGGCATCTGCCGCGCTGTGAGCAAGGGAGGCAGGTGGGGACCCCAGCGCCGCCTGGAACCTCTGGGGATCCATTAAGCGTCTAGGGCGGTACCATTTAATTGGTTCCACACTCCCACGGCGGGGGGTGGCAAAATGGAAGACCAGCCGCAGGAGATGATGATCGGTCCATGACAGGGGCATAACAATTGGGGAGCCCCCACCAAGATCATCTAACCACCGTCCAGATAAGAAAACTAAGTCAAGAGTGTGGCCTCCCTCATGAGTCGGTCCCGAAATTACTTGCGTCAGGTCCATGGCCGTCATGGAAACCATGAACTCCCGAGCCAACTCAGATGATCCTCCCAGCGATGGTAGATTGAAGTCCCCCAAAACTATAAGTTTCGGGAACTCAATCACCAACCCAGAGAGGACATCGAGAAGCTCAGGCAGGGCTGCTGCTATGTGACTAGGCGAAAGGTACACCAGCAGCAAGCCCAACTGCGCACCAGGGCCGCATCTCAAAAAGAGAGACTCACACCCGACTATCTGGGGAACGGTGGCCTCCCGCGGACATAAGGTCTCCCTCATGACAACAGCCACACCCCCACCCCTACCCTGAGCCCGAGGCCGGTGTAGCACCCGGAAACCTGGTGGGCAAAGATCAACCAGAGGAGTCCCTCCCTCTGGGCCCAACCAAGTCTCCGTGATGCAAGCCAGGTCCGCCAGCTCACCCTCGACCACATCACGGACGAGAGGAGCTTTATTAGCGACAGACCTGGCATTCAAGTACACCAGCCGGAGCTCAGGGGGCTGCACTTCCTCACTCCCAGAGCCCTGGGGCGGAGCCAGAGGGTCGGAGTGCCCCACCGCTCTTAAGCAGCGGAGAGGCCTTCCCTGAGGACGATACGGCCCTCTGCTCCTACACCTGCTGCCATTCCCTAATGTCGTGGGAATAGGTATTCCCACGACCAGCCCTGGAGCCCCGGAGGCAACCGGCCCCCGCCCCTCCCCCCCGCGAACTACCTTGGCACTGGCCTGAACAGAGGTTGTTGGACTGCCCCCCTTGTCCAAACAACCAAAAAGAGTACCCTCCCCCCTCCCTAGCCCCCTAAAAAATTTGGAAAGAAAACTAATCAGGGGCCTCCTATTGGGTTTCCGTCGAAGGCCCCTACCCGTGCCCAGCCATCTCTCGGGGTCCCAATAAATGGGCCCTTCCTCGAGATCGTAAGCGGCTAGAAAGGCGGGTCGCACCCAGGAAGGGGGAGCACCCCTGAGGGCGAGCAAGTCCGTGCAAGAATATTTAAGGGAAGGCATAAGGCGTAGTCCAAGTAGAAGGCAGTCCACAGTTGATGGTCAGTCAGTAAGGAGGATCTAACAGAGGTGAATAGGTGTCCCAGACCTCCACCCAGCTGCTGCCACTCAGCTGGGTAAACTCCCCCGAGCAGGCCGACCACCGTCCTCTCACAACGGCTGCCAAGCCAATTCCCGGGGAAAAGGTGGTGGTCTGAAACAACCACTCCGGATATGGCATGCCTCCTAGAGCTCTCACCTCTAGGGGCAGCAGGTGTAAATTCAAGCCACCCTCTCACGGTGGCTAATATCCAGGCACCTCTGAGTCCTTTGGGGATAATGTGTAAAAGGCAAGCCATCATCATAGTTATCATAGTCTGGTCAGCTAATGGCGGGATCCCCCGCTGCTCCGCCATTCCAGAAAGATGTACCTGACCACAACTCCATGGGCCCTCAGTTCTATAGTCATTGGGGCCTTCCAGAGTGTGATCAATGAAGACTGATCCCCCCAAGTCTACTGATGACCCCCGCGTCCTCACAAAATCTAACAGCACCAACCAGGTCACAACAGGTGCATTGGAGGGCGTAGATCTTCCAGGATCCTCCAAAATAACCAGGATCCACTGGGCTCCACTGGGTTCCACCGGGGTTAACCGGCTAACCCAGGAACGTTCGGGGGCACCAGGAACAGTGGGGGTGCCAGACCATCTGGAGCATGCGGAACAGCCAGAGGAGAAGACAGGTCGGGTAATACCCCCGCCGAGCCATCGGGGCCGCTGCCATTGCCGGGGCGCTGCTGCAGACACCGCCGCCGCCATCATCGCTGCCACCAAGGCGCCGCCGAAGCCACAGACGGTCCCGAAGAAGCCATCGTCGCCGCCGATGTAAAACGGGCCGGGAAGGTCCAGGCGGCCGCGGGACAAACAATCCAGGCAGAACAGGCGAAACCGAAGCAGTCGATGACCAGGCGGCCCAGAACGGCCCGAAAGCAATGCCGCCGCCACCACCGCCGCCATTAAAACGGGCCGAAGCACCGTCGCCGACAAAATTGGGAACAGGGCCGAAACGATCGAAAAACGGCCCAAAAAGTTCACAGAATATCTCCGGCGAGGCCAGCAACAGTCGGGAGCCATCCAGGGACGCCAGCTCCATCACTGTCAAGAACCCCGCAGGCGGCCGCCAACAACGCCAAACGGCGCCGGAGAAAGCTCGGAAATCCCCGCCGCCGCGATGTAACTCCGCAAAAATCCAGCCCGGCTAGCAGCAGGCCAACAGCTCAGCGGAATGCCGAACGGGAACGCCGACCAGAACGCCGACCAAGTTAGTAGGCAGCTAAAAGCTAAAAGCTTTATCTGGCTGCCTAGATCACTGCCAAAAACCCCACACCCCAACCCAGAGGTGAAAACACCCCTGAGGGGCTCCTAGGACGCCTCTTCTACAGACTTACAGGGCTCAGCCTAGCACGACCGCCTGCACATCCGCCATTTTGGCTGCCCAGTCTCTTCTTAAAAATTTCCAGTGTTGGAGCATTCACTGGTTAATTGTTCTAACTCTCAGGAAGTTTCTCCTTAGTTCTAGGTTGCTTCTCTCCTTGATTAGTTTCCATCCGTTGCTTCTTGTCCTGCCTTCAGGTGCTTTGGAGAATAGCTTGACTCCCTCTTCTTTGTGGCATATTGGAATTATCTTAGGCATTAGTAAAATATAGAAGCAACTAATCAACAAATGTATTATTCACAGGTCACACTCTACATGTGCTCATCCCATTATCTGTCTTATTGTTTTGGGAAGAGCCAAATCTTTGGGGCCTTGCAGTAAAAGGGTCAGGACTATCTGGATCTCAGGGGAATGATGTTCCATAGGGAAGATACTACAAAAGAGAAGATGTACCTCTTGGTCCCACTAGATGACATTATTATAGGGTCCACTACGTATGTACATTTATATATGAACCACTTCACCACCCATCTGATAAAAGGAAAGCTGGACAACCATACTGAGATATTGGGAGTGCTCTACTAATGACGTGAAAAGCGGAAGGTGTATTGCAGCATATGGAAGGACACGAGGGAAATGCATGATCATAGGGAGGGTAAATAAATATATTGTTTGCTATTTCAACATGATTCAGCTGAGTCGCTTAGTTGTACAATTATCAGCATCTTCTAAGATGTAATGTGAGAGGAATATTACGACATCTCCTGAAGGCAAAGGACAAAGGTGGATTTATTCTGTTGAAGGCTTTGCTTTATTTGGGGATTGAATGGTGAACTATGAATAGGATCATTCTAAAGGTGTTCTTTTCTTTTGAGGATCTTTATATAAATATTCTACAACAGACCTGTTGATATAATGACTGTAATATTTATTTTCACAAATTCACTGATAAAACAGTGAAACAATGGACCTGTATTTTTTTTAAAAAAAAATATTAGGCAAAAATTAACAAGAGTTCTGCCATTTTCCCATTCTATTCCAAACAGGGGAAAAATGATAAACAATTTCTTCTCCTTCTCTTTCTTCTCTTATTCAAATTCAGAGGGCTAAAGAAACAGGAAAATCCCCAGCCTGTGGTAAATAAAAAACTGCTATTTTCATATTTGAGTTAATCATAGCATCAACTTCTCATGCGATTTGGGATCAAAAATAACTACTTACCAAATAATATAACTTTACCCTAAAACTTGCCAAGAGAAAATATGAATTCATTTTTTCAAATATCAGCACATCCCAGAATTTAATCATATATTATTTAAGTTTAATGGATGACCTTAAGTTGTAACACTATGAATATGAAAGAGCCTGTCTACCCATAATCTTCATACCATGAATGCTGTTACTGTTTGGCAATGCTAAAAATGTATATTCTCAGTCTTTTTTGAAGACCATGAACATCACTTTTTCCCCCTTTCTTCCTCTTACACAGAAAGACAGAGAGAGAAATAGTATTAGTACCGCTTTATAAAACCCGAGTAAGACCACACCTGGAACACTGCAGCCAATTTTGGTCACCATATCCCCAAAAAGATGTTGAGAGCTTGGAAAACATTTAGAGAAGAGCAACTAAGTTGATCAAAGGCCTGGAGACTAAAACATACAAAGAACGGCTGCAGGACTTGAGTTTGGCTAACCTAAAGAAAAGAAGAAATAGGGGAGATGTTATATACTGGGTTCGTTGCTTGATTGACGAGACGAGGCGAGTGAGTTCAGGAAGAATCATTCTTTATTTGGTTACAGGAACTGAACTGAACTGCGAATGCAGCTATTTATACCCTGGCCTCTAGGTGGCGGCCAATAGGTTTAAAGCAACCTATTGCCGCCCTAGAAGCAGCCAATGGCGGTGCTGGAGACGGGTTGTCTGAGGAGCTGGGAGCCGTTAGCCAGCTTCCCTGCTTAAACAGCCTTCCAGCAATTAACCCCACGTGATACTCTTTAGTAAAGACAAAACCCAATACATTACAGGAGACATGATAGCAGTGTTCCAGTATCTGAGGGGCTGCCACAAGGAAGAGGGGGTCAGGTTGTTCACCAGAGCGCCAGAGGGCAAGGACAAGAAACAATGGTTGGAAGCTGATCAAGGAGAGAAGCAACCTGGAATTAAGAAGAAACTTCCTGACAGTGAGGACAATCAAGCAGTGGAACAGCTTGCCAGTGGGCACTCCAGCACTGGAGATCTTTAAGAAGAGACTGGACATTCACTTGTCTGAGATGGTATAGGTTCTCCTGCTTGAGCAGGGGGTTGGACTAGAAGACCTCCAAGGTCCCTTCCAGCTCTATTCTATTCTTCTATTCTAAAAAAAGTTGGTGATCACCTTAATCGAGAAAATGTGGTAGTGTGGATTTTTAAGGTCCTCATCTAGGTCAGAGCTTCATCTAAAATTCAACAATAACGTTCTCTATGAGAACTCAAACCTGAATACAGGAGCTAGCAACAGAGTCAAGGACTAAGCTTGGACAGTTAAGTTGCTTTGATTGCAGATTCCAAAAGCCCTAATAATAAGATGAGCTAATGCAGAATCAAGCAGCGAAGGCCTCTATTTATAACAGGCCCAGAGTTTAAACTTGGCATATTTTTATGTAATAATCGACATCTCATTGTTTGTTTCTCTGCCTTAGAAGGCACCTGCACATTTTGACAATGGCCGGATCTGGTCCCAAGCTTTTCACTTCCAGCCTCAATAGTTTCTGTCACCACAATCTACTTTTTTTTTCCTCCTATACAGAAGTCCATTCTTCTGCATGCAAACACGGGTTGATTCATTTTATTCACAATCAACTAAATCAACATTCATAAAACACACCTGCTTTAAAAAGCTCAGATCTAAGGCATGGCCTGTGACATTTTCTTGCCTGAGGAAGAACAACTGGCAGGAAATGTTGAACAAGAGCCAAGGAGTCTGAGGTTCAAGTCCACCTACAGCAATGGAAGCTCCCTGGGTGACTTTGGCCATGCTCTCTTAGGCCAGACTACCTCTTTCAGAGCACTGATGCCCTTGTGGGGACTGGATAAAGGCACAAAGGCAAGTCTATCCAAACCGATTCATCTTGAAGTCAGTAGTATCTCTCGGTTGAAGTTAGTATGCCGCCTAAATACTAATTTCAGGAAAACAATTGCAGGAGAGGGGTATGTTTTTTTCATCCTCTTGTTTGTCAACACCTCAAGAGGCATCTACGTGGCCACTGTGAGAAGGACAACATGAAATTGACGTGGGACTGGGCTTGATCCAACAGAATTGTTCTTATGAGAATAAAGCAAGGACCACCTCCTTGTGGAAAAAAAATGCCTTAGGATCCTAGAAGGTTGTGATATAAATTAGGGGGAAAAGGGAAAAAGATCGACATCAGCATTCCATGAAAATAATCAATCTGGCAGTTGAATTCAAGTGGCTACATCTACAAAATTTCAGAAAGAAAAGCTAATTTAGAGGGCACAGATTAGGCTGTACACACACGGTTCAGTCTTGTAATGCCTTACTTTCATAATCCATCCAATTTTAATGGTTTAGAGTCACTATTCCACTGTGCTCATTATAGCTGACCTAGATTCTCAGATCTTGAATCTCAATTCCTTGCTTATTTTGCCTGTTAGCAACCATATCCTAGCACATTTTTAGATGCTCCCAAACCATCCACTTCACAGCCTTCTTCTTGCAGATTAATATATAATTGCTCGTATATATGTATACATTTGATAATATATAAAGTAATTAATATAATTGCAAGACAGTGCTCATAATGCTCAAATATAAAAGCGTCACTCATCTTTTGCCAGATGCTACCAGCTTACAACATTATTTTCAAGCATTAGCTGCATTTCTTTTCACAGCATGAGGTTATAACATTCATCTTTCCGTATGCTGAGATATTTCTCATTCACGGCGTCAGCTCTTAACAGCAGAAAAGCGCTCACAAATGTTTAATCGTAACTCCCAGCCCAAAGTTTATCCTTCTGCCTTTTCCAACCACAGACTTGTGTTAAATGCTGACTCTCATCATCCCAGTCCATGCATAAAGAAGGTCCATCATCCCTACTCTGTTTAAGAAAACTCTGTCTGGTTTGAAATGCATGGTTAATCCCCCCTCCCATGAGGTTTTTCAGTTATTTAATTAATTGTTGTGTTCTCTGGAGGTTGTTTTTTTTTTTGGAATTACAGGTAGTAAACAAACCAACCATATGATGTATATGAGCCCAAAATTTCTGTTGTTAAGTGAGACAGCTGTAAGATGAGTTTTATCCTGTTTTTACAGCCTTTCTGGCCACAGTTGTTAAATGAATCACTGCAGTTCTTAAATTAGTAACATGGTTGTAAAGTGAACCTGGCTTCATTGACTTCGCTTCATAAAATGATGATCACATGACAACCCCCACACACAGGACACAGCAACTGTCGTAATAACAAGCCAGTTGCCAAATATCTGAATTTTCACACAGGACCATGGGGATGCTGCAAAGTGTGAAAACTAGTCAGAAGTCACTTTTTCCAGTGCTGTTATAACTTCAAACCATCATTAAACAAAAGGTTGTTAACTCAAGGATTACCTGTATATATTCTGTGGTTCTATTATTGTTCATGGTTACGGTATATGCTGCAAGTCACCCAGAATTGTACAGACTGGCCTATAAATTGAATAAGTAAACAAACCAGCCACAGGTAGACCTCACCCTATGGCCACAATTGAGCCCAAAATTTCAGTTGTTAAGCAAAGTAGTTGTTAAGTGAATTCTGTTCCATTTTATGGCCTTTTTGCCACCATTGTTAAGTGAATCATGCAGTCATTAAGCAAATCTGGCTTCCCGCGTTGACTTTGTTTGTCGGAAGCCTGCTGGGAAGCTTTACAAATGGTGATCGCATAATCCAGGACAGTGCAGCAGTCATAAATATATGCCAGTTGCCAAGCACCTGATTTTTTATCATGTGACATGAGGATGCGACAGTAGTGTGAAAAACAGTTATAAGTTACAGTTTTCAGGGCCTCTGCAACATTGAACACTCACTAAACCAGACACGTCAACTTTGCGACGTCACGTGACATTGCAAGACGTATCGGGACTATTTTGCCATTGCTAGAAATGGGGTGGACATGGCTTCCAGATGACGCGTCCGGCCCGTGGGCTGGCAGTTTGACACCCCTGCACTAAATGAATGGTTGTAAGTCAAGGATTACCTGAAATACACACGGAGGTCAACCAGTTTACTTTGGTTTACTTTGAACAGCAGTGCCTTTTCAGTTTGTTTTTTTTTAACTGACAGTGCCAGAGAGTAAACCTAATCCTGGGCATTCAACGTGTAAAGCATAACTTCTGCCCCTGAGCTGAAATCACGCCATATTTCCCTCTACATTTCTGTTGTGTAGCCGGTTCTTGCAGGCATTGAGCGAGACAGAAGTTTCAAAACAGCAACATGCTTTATTGAAGGTCTGAACAGAACTGAAGTAACAAGGGAGCTGCTGCACAGTTATTTATATGGTTGGTCGATAGGCGGTGACCAATAGGTTTAAAGCATAGGTTTCCCACCCAAAGACCTACTTAGCTGGCTGGAGACAACCAGTCTGGGCCGGCTAGCAACCGTTACAACATACACGTGAACTAGCACTTAGCAATTGAATGCAAGCAATTAGCAAGCAGTGCAACTAGTATTAGCAATTGAATTAGCAAACTGCAACTCCAGCAAATACTTACAACATATATAAAACCCAATACATTACAATTTCAGTCATATTTAGACATGAAAATACCGCCCAAATGGTCTGAGGTAAAAATTCAGAGCTGCATTCATGAAGCGTATGTGAGTCTGAACGCAGCATGGAAATGAATTAAAAATGAAGCGAAATAAAGTTTGACTTCAAGGAGGGAACACACACCCAGGCAGACTGGAAATGCAAGACAGATTGTGAAATAATATTTGAGCACAGGACAAAGTGGTATGTGTGAACATCAATGAGAGTGGAATAAAGAACAGTCTCTTCCAACTTCCTGCCTCTATTGTGGGATTCGCAGGCTGATCATTTTCTTCCTCTTAGAAACAGAGTGTTGAATTGCATCCTTGGAATAAAAGAGAAATCAGAGTTGAAAAGAGGTTGAATGTACAGCTGTACTTAACTAAAGATCTTTGTTAGACTATGTTTGACATAACTCCTGATCATTTTTCCTTGGGCGCTCAAGTGCCACAATGAGTTATTCTCCACACACGTGCGCACATGAATGCACACATGCACGCATACACAAAGGCACAAACACAATATTAGAGATTGGAAAAGCAAGTGCATTCCAGCCAAAGTTGGGTATGTCTCATCTTGAAGAAAAATGAGTGAAAGTAGATTATTGCATTCTTCAAATATTTAAAAGGACATCACAAAGAAAAAGATCAAGACACGTTCTTTATAGTCTTGGAGAACTGGATACAAAAAACAAGTCTATAAAGGAAAGATTTGAAATGATTACAGGTAGTCCTCACTTACCAATTACCACTTTTGGCAAAGGTTCAAAGTTACTACAGCCCTGAAAAAGTAGGTTTATAACCGATTCTCAAACTTCTAGTGTTACAGTGTGTCCGCAGTCACACAATCATTATTTATGACCTTCACAGCCAGGTTCTGGCAAGCAAAGTCAATGGGGAAGCCAGCAGGAAATTGCCACTCACAGTTATGGTCAGTCACATGACATCACACTTAATGACCTGTGGCAATTAACAACCTCAGAAGAACTAATGCCCTATGTCCAGTGTGTTCATGTGATATTTCTCTTAGCAATCATGTAAGTGGTAATGGTGAGGACTACCTGTATTAGGAATAATGTCGTCAGTAAAAGAAAATTGGACAATGGAAGCCAAAACTGAGATAGATGGTGAATTCCCCTTGACCAGATGTATTCAAGCAGAGGCTAGATAGCTTTCTGTCTAGAATGCTTTAATAGGGATTCCTACACTGACCAGGGAATTGGGCTCGATGGTCTAATGTTCCCTCCCATCACTGTCTTTCTATGACTGATGTGAATGTTTTAATCTTAAAGTTAGGAAGTGATGAAAATCAAAGCTGAGAATCAGTTGGCAAGTGATGAGAATCAAAGTTGCCAACTTCTGAAGTGAAAAATAAAACAATACAGAGAGCCTGTTTGTGACTTGACAATGGTTTGCTCATTCAGCAACAAAGGTTAGCAGCCTATTGAGGTCTTCACAATCTTTTTATGTTTAGGCCTTATTGTTTGTGTGTATTTGCTTTCTAAACATTGATAAACTTGCTTTCCCGGTGACATCTATTATCCCATGTGGAAAGGGTGTGCCTGAGAACAAATAGTTTACAACTGCTTTGTAATGAATGGGGAGTTAGATCTGGGAACGTGACTCACCTCTACCTCAAATTGCAGCTAAAGTTTAGCTTGCTAACTGGGTATTTTTCATGGTATTTATTCAAAGGGCCCCCTTCATGGATTACTGCCTTGTCGTGGCGAAGGGGCTTGCGTAATTCAATGAAGCTATGAGCTATGCCGTGCAGGGCCACCCAAGACGGACAGGTCATAGCAGAGAGTTCTGACAAAACGTGATCCACTGGAGAAGGAAATGGCAACCCACTCCAGTATCTTTGCCATGAAAACCCTATGGACAGTACCAAAAGGCAAAACGATATGACGCTGGAAGATGAGCCCCTCAGGTCGGAAGGCGTCCAATATGCTACTGGGGAAGAGCAGAGGGCTAGTACTAGTAGCGCCAGAAAGAATGAAGCGACTGGGCCAAAGCCGAAAGGACGCTCAGCTGTGGATATGTCTGGTGGTGAAAGGAAAGTCCGATGCTGTAAAGATTTTTTCTCCATAGGAACCTGGAATGTAAGATCCATGAATCAAGGAAAGCTGGACGTGGTCAAACAAGAGATGACAAGACTAAACATTGACATCTTAGGTATCAGCGAACTAAAATGGACAGGAATGGGTGAATTTAATTCAGATGACCATCAGGTATACTACTGCGGGCAAGAATCCCTCAGAAGAAATGGAGTAGCCTTCATAGTCAATAAAAAATAGGAAAAGCAATACTGGGATACAATCCTCAAAATGACAGAATGATCTCAGTTCGAATCCAAGGCAAACCATTCAATATCACAGTAGTCCAAGTCTATGCCCCAACCACCGGTGCTGAAGAGGATGAAATTGACCGGTTCTATGAAGCCCTACAGCACCTTATAGAACTAACACCCAGAAATGATGTCCTTATCATCATGGGGGATTGGAATGCTAAAGTAGGAAACCAAAAGATAACTGGAATAACAGGCAAGTTTGGCCTTGGAGTACAAAATGAAGCAGGGCACAGGCTGATAGAATTTTGTCAAGAGAATACGATGGTCATAGCAAACACTCTTTTCCAACAACCCAAGAGACGGCTTTACACATGGACATCACCAGACGGTCAACACAGAAATCAGATTGACTATATGCTCTGCAGCCAAAGATGGAGAAGCTCTATACAGTCAGTAAAAACAAGACCAGGAGCTGACTGTGGCTCAGACCATGAGCTTCTCGTTGCAAAGTTTAGGCTTAAATTAAAGAAAGTAGGGAAAAGCGCTAGGCCAGTCAGGTATGAATTAAATCATATCCCTGTTGAATATACAGTAGAGGTGACAAATAGATTTAAGGAATTAGATCTGATAGACAGAGTACCTGAAGAACTATGGACAGAGGTTCGCAACATTGTACAACAGGTAGCAACCAAAACCATCCCAAAGAAAAAGAAATGCAAGAAAGCAAAATGGCTGTCTGAGGAAGCTTTGCAAATAGCTGAGGAAAGGAGGGAAGCGAAAGGCAAGGGAGAAAAAGAAAGATACGCCCAATTAAATGCAGAATTCCAAAGAATAGCTAGAAGAGATAAGAATGCCTTCTTAAATGAACAATGCAAAGAAATAGAAGAAAACAATAGAATAGGGAGGACCAGAGATCTTTTCAAGAAAATTGGAGAGATGAAAGGAACGTTTCATGCAAAAATGGGCATGATAAAGGACCAAAATGGCAGGGACCTAACAGAGGCAGAAGAGATTAAGAAGAGGTGGCAAAATTACACAGAAGAACTATACAAGAATGAGCTTAACGTCCCTGATAATCACAATGAGGTGGTCACTGACCTCGAGCCAGACATCCTAGAATGTGAAGTGAAGTGGGCCTTAGAAAAGCTGAGCAACAACAAAGCTAGTGGAGGTGACAGTATTCCAGCTGAGCTATTCAAAATCTTAAAAGACGATGCAGTAAAAGTGCTACACTCAATTTGCCAGCAAATTTGGAAAACTCAACAGTGGCCACAGGATTGGAAAAGATCAGTTTACATTCCAATTCCAAAGAAAGGCAGTGCCAAAGAATGTTCAAACTATCGCACCATTGCACTCATTTCTCATGCTAGTAAAATTATGCTTAAAATTCTACAAGCTAGACTCCAGCAGTATGTGGATCGAGAACTACCAGAAGTACAGGCAGGATTTCGAAGAGGCAGAGGAACTAGAGATCAAATTGCTAACATACGCTGGATCATGGAGAAAGCTAGAGAGTTCCAGAAAAACATCTACTTCTGCTTCATTGACTATGCTAAAGCCTTTGATTGTGTGGATCATAACAAACTGTGGCAAGTCCTTAAAGAGATGGGCATACCAGACCATCTTATTTGTCTCTTGAGAAATCTATATGCGGGCCAAGAAGCAACAGTGAGAACTGGACACGGAACCACTGATTGGTTCAAAATTGGGAAAGGAGTCCGGCAAGGCTGTATACTGTCGCCTTGCCTATTTAACTTATATGCAGAGCACATCATGAGAAAGGCAGGGCTAGATGAATCAAAAGTTGGAATTAAGATTGCCGGAAGAAACATCAACAACCTAAGATATGCAGATGATACCACTCTAATGGCAGAAAGTGAAGAAGAACTAAAGAGCCTTGTGTTGCGGGTGAAGAAGGAGAGTGCAAAACTTGGGTTGAAACTAAACATTAAGAAAACCAAGATCATGGCATCTGGCCCTCTCAATTCCTGGCAAATAGATGGGGAAGAAATGGAGGTAGTGACAGATTTTATTTTCCTGGGCTCGAAGATCACTGCAGATGGGGACTGTAGCCAAGAAATTAAAAGACGCTTGCTCCTTGGGAGGAAAGCCATGGCAAATCTAGACAGCACACTAAAAAGCAGAGACATCACCCTGTCAACAAAAGTGCGTATAGTCAAGGCTATGGTCTTCCCAGTTGCAATGTATGGCAGTGAAAGCTGGACCATAAGAAAGGCTGAGCGCCAAAGAATTGAAGCCTTTGAACTATGGTGCTGGAGAAGACTCCTGCGAGTTCCTTGGACTGCAAGGCGATCAAACCGGTCAGTCCTAGAGGAGATCAACCCTGACTGCTCTTTAGAAGGCCAGATCCTGAAGCTAAAACTCAAATACTTTGGCCACCTAATGAGAAGGAAGGACTCACTGGAGAAGAGCCTAATGCTGGGAAAGATTGAGGGCAATAGAAGAAGGGGACGACAGAGAATGAGGTGGCTGGATGGAGTCACTGAAGCAGTAGGCGTGAGCTTAGATGGACTCCAGAAGATGGTAGAGGACAGGAAGGCCTGGAGGAACATTGTCCATAGGGTCGCGATGGGTCGGACACGACTTCGCAACTAACAACAACAACAACAACAAAATTCAAAGGGCTTTAGGTCTGGCTCCAGGAAGAACCCATTTGGATTTATAACAGCACTATCTGTCAGACTGCAATCTCAACATATGTTTATTAGGAACAAAGTCCCTCCAAATTCATTGGATTTAATGACCAAGGAAGTCATTGAGAGATCAAACTATACTGTTGCGATCCTTAAACATGCTGAGCAAGAAATGAGTTCTTCCAAATCTAGTGAGATGTTTTGAATTAAATCTGCTGAAAAACTGCATGCTCGCTTGGCACATCCTATGATAATGTCAGTAAATGAAAAGTTCTCAGCTCAAAAGAAGAAATGCCCAAAGGAGGAAGAAAGCTTTAGGCTGATGTGGTAGAAAGGTGATTTTTCTCTCTCCTCTCTGATTACCATGATTCACACAGAGTGCATTCAACCACATTTGCTGCTGAATAAGCTGGTATTGGCAGACCTCAAACTTTTAAAACTCTCCTGTTTAGAAAGCACAACCAGGTAGGATAAAATGTCAGAAAAGCCTACTGACTTTGGATGAATGATGGATTCTTTCAAGCCATTATATTGCAGCTAGGATCATTTCAAATGCAAGAACTGAAAAAGCACGATATAAAAAAATAAGTAGTGGACGAGTCCTTAGAAAAAGGGCAGAATAGCAGAAGTGGCAGAATGCATCAAATCTATTGCATTACCCTGAAAGTGTTGCATAATCCCACCCCTCCTGCTGGACTTTATTAATTAAACCCAGAGTTTAAGGCTCAAACTTAAACCTCAGTGTTTTCTCCAGTGCTGTTCTGCCTCTGTATGAAGCCACTGGGTGAGATCGTCCATCTTTAGTTCTGAACGAGACTGCGTTTCTCCAAATAGAACTGGTTTGCAATTTGGGAATCTCCTCCTGGACTCACAGCTCTGCTCCACAGGTAACAGTTTGTCTTTGCTGATCTCCATCTTGTGCGCCAACTAAGTCCTTTCTTGATATGGGAGGCTTCACTCATGTCACTCATACCTTAGTCATCTTTTGAACGTACTCACGGAATGTGCTCTGAACTGGCTGCCTGTGAAAAAAAATCTGGAAGCTACGGCTGGTCCAGAATACAGTGGCTTGAGTAATTATGGGAACATCTAAAGGCACCGATATATCGCCTCTACTTCAATTAGCTGCCAGATGGCTTCTGGGTGCAATTCAAAGTGCTACGGTAGTTGCCATCTTTTAAGACCTGGTGTAGGGCCTGGATATCTGTGGGGCTATCTTCTCTCAATAACATCTGTTTGTTTGCTAAGATCATTTTGAATTGTTGTTTCCCTCTTCAGGAATTTGGGTGCTCCCCTCTCTTTGTCTCGTATTCTTCAGAAAGTTTGTAAAGACCAGGGTAGGTTACCACGGTTTACAGCTACTGTGACTATCCCATTGGATGAATAATTATTTTTAATTAGGTTTTGGGAATATTTGATTCCTGATTTTGGTTTTGGTTTTTATTATTATGTATTCATTTAAATTCAAAATACAGATCTGAAGGAGTGTTTTGCTGTTTGGAATTGGCCGATAGGGACAGCCTGTAAGCCAAGCCAATAAGTAAATAATTAAATAAAGAAACTTCTGGGGGGGGGGGGGAAACGGTAGCAGTATTTTTTTAAACAGGCTATTTCTACTTCATACCCCAAATCCTTGCCTTTTCTATAGCTCTACCAGCCCTGGAAGAAATTATAAGTACATAGATATTTTCTCTTGTAAATGAAAAACAACATGGAGGCTAATTAATTTTCAAGAGGAACACAACACAGTATGACAGATTCTCTCTTGAGGCTACTTTGGGTATTTAAAAATATTAAGTAGACGATATATATGATTATGTGTCTCATTTGGTTGGGGCTTTAATTGGATTACCAAATTTAAAATTGTTCTGCGGGCTGGGACATATATTCTCATAAAGAAAAAGTAAATTTACAGGTGTATCTCTGACAAAAACCAGGATAATTCTTGTCTTGAATATTACTTCATTAGATTCATCTCTGTTAGCTAACTCCTAAAATAGGCTGTACTGAACAAAAGAAGCTGATGTTTATGGATGTTGCTGAGATATAAATAGACTTCCAATGGCAAACTGAACAATAGGCTTTCCATTGTCATAATTTTGAGACAATGTCCTTAAAAGCTGGAAAAGAAACTCAGAAGCAACTTGGGTACTTTGTATAAATAACGCTATCGGAAATGCACAGCTTTTAAAGTGTTTTAATATTGCTGTTCCTCCTAGAAAAATCAAAGGCATAATAATGAAAATTGATGCCAGAAGGACTCAGCTTAATGACATAGAACATGCTTTGCATGCAAAGAATCCCAGGTCAGTCACCAGCTTGTTGACATCCACAAATTCAGTACTAATTTGTGTAGAAGGAACTGGACTTTATGGACTAATGATCTCAAAGGAAGGGTTTTTCATATTTCTGTTTTTCAATTGCCAAATATGGAACAAGACAGGGAATATCACATATCTAATGTAATTCAGCAATCTGCTCATAAAAACTGAACAACTAAGTTTTGAAATTTGGGTGATTCTGATCATTTCAGAAACAGTTTTCTTTGCCTGATGTCAAACTCAGATGGCATTTATTTAAAAAAAGAAAAATCTGATGTGAATGGATTTTAAAATGTCTGAGAACAGACTTCACCATCTTTGGTTTATTCCTGGCTAGGTCAACCATATTTTAGCCTAAAATGTTATATGAATCCTCCTGGAATTCAGTTCAAGATTATGTCTGCCTTGAGAAAAGTTTGTCAGATAGACACAATTGTGAGTTGTAGCACTGTAGCACATGTGACTTTGGATACACATAGAGTGTGCAGCCAACCCCTATGATAAATACCGGTAGTCAGATTTGGGCTCTGTGAAGTTAGTGAAACTGAGTGAAAATTGTTATAATAGAGACCTCAATGAAAATAATAATTTTGTACTTGATGGTCATGACAAAAATGTTTCTTTCAATCACTTTCAATATTCTAAGGTCCTTATATTAATTTGTGGACTTCTATTGCCAAACCTCAAAAAAAATGAAAATCAGGTTACTTGTGTCTATCTGATAAGAACTAAGAGGGGGGGAAAATGGGTGTTAGGTTAGGAGAACAGTGAAAAAAGAAACACAACAGTGCTAAAAAAGCATCTCCTCTCCTAGATGAAATGAATAGCACCCATTTTACAACCTTTTTGACACAATTGTTATGCAAATCACTGCAGCTGTTCAGTGTATCTTGTGGTCTTTAAACAAATTTTGCTTCCCCCATTGACTCTGAATGTCGGAAACTGGCTGGGAAGGTCACAAAAGGGCAATCATATGATCCCAGGATGCTGCAACCGCCATAAATACATGCCAATTGCCAATACCCAAAATTTTGACCAGATAACCGTGGGGCTGCTGTGACAGTCACAGATGTGAGGACTATAAGTAACTTTTTTCAGCGCTGGTGTAACTTCAATGGGTTGCTAAATGAATGGTTGTTAAGTTGAGGACTTCCTTATACCTCACCCGACAGAGGAACATTATAAAGTCCTCATGGAATAATGGCCCTCTTCTAGTGTTCTCCTCAGCTTAAGTCAGAAGCTGGTGAACAGCCATTAAGACTAGCAGCAATTAATAATCTGTATTAAATGTAAATGTAAATGAGTCCAATCCTATTTTAGAGGCCCATCCACACATCTAAAGGTGCCAAATTCCTCTTTAATTGCAACATTGCATTATATAGTGCTTCCTTTTATTGGCGCTCTCTGTACTTCATCAATAATGGTTTTGACTCTCCCTCTTTGTTCTAAATGTACCACTCGGGTCATACGTGTGGCATCCATACACCTATGCTCACATACACTTCTACCAGAAGAAGCCTCCATTGAATCCAGGAACTTTTATCAAAACAGCCACCCTAGCATTGCAGTCTGCCTCACTTTTTATTTATACGTGTGCAAAAGGGGTGAAGCTAGCATAATAATGCCACTTAGCAGTGTCATTTCCCCAGATTCTCCCCCCCCTCTCTCTCTCTCACACACTCACACACACACACACACACACACACAAATTAAGGAGAGACGCAACCCAGAACTAAGAAGAAATTTCCTGACAGTTAGAACAATTAATCAGTGGAATAACTTGCCTCCAGAAGTTGTGAACGGTCCAACATTCAAAGTTTTTAAAAAGAGATTGGACAACCATTTGTCTGAAGTAGTACAGGGTTTCCTGCCTGACCAGGGGGTTGGACTAGAAGACCTCCAAGGTCCCTTCCAACTCTGTTATTGTATAGTCTAAACCCTATAGTTTACCTGAAAAAAAATGTGAAGTCAGCAGGCTGCAAAACAACACATAAAATTCCTTTTTTTCGGGAGACCTAGGTTTTTTGTGGGTTTTTTTTTCTTTTTTCTTTTTTGATCAGGAAATGTGTAGTAACAAAGTTTGGAAGCAGAGAAGTCACAAACTAAGGTATAGTAAGGAACAGAAGCGGTGATAAGAGGTATTCTGGAAAATCAGTATTTTTGTCACTGGCTACTTTCCTTTCCCTGCCCACAGCAGCCATTTCATGAATGGCCACTAGCCATTCTAAGAAAGCGCCTCCATGTGCTCAGAATACCACATATCCCCTCTGGTTTGGGGATTCCCTGTTTTTATTGGCACAACAAAGATAGCATACATATGTGTATAATAATCATTTTGTAGTGTTTGTTCCTCTTGGGAGAAAGAGGCGTCCTTCCCTGTCAACTCATCTCAAAATTATTATTTTTCTCCAATGTTTTCCACACTTTACACTGAATAACAGACGAGTTTCCTATCCAATCTCTGGAAACAGCACCCGGAACTACCTACAACAAACGTCTTTCCATTAATTCCAGGCAAGTCAAAGCCTGGAAGATCTGAGTTGCGCAAAGGTGAGCATGGAAGGGGGGAACAACATCAGAGAATTCTGCATGTGGGCAGTGGCACCCTTTCTTTGGCCTCCATTTGCAGATACCACAGAACAAACTAAAGGTTGCCCTCAACTTACAACCGATCATTTAGTGACCATTCAAAGTTAAAACAGTACCGAAAAAAGTGACTTAGGACCAGTGCTTTTTTTGTAAAAGAAAAAGGTGCCGGAACTCACACATGTCATATAACCCACCTTTTTTGGTTCCATCCAAAAAAGGTGCCGGAACTCCGTTCTGAGCGTTCTATGACAAAAAAAAGCCCTGCTTAGGACCATTTTTCAGAATTAAAACCACTGAAGCATCCCCACGCTCGCGTGATCAAAATTCAGACTCTGGGCAACTGAATCCTATTTTATGACCGTTGCAGTGTCCTAGGAGGGTGACGCGATCCTCTCTCTCCACCTTCCGACAAGCAAAGTCAACGGGGGAAGCGAGCCAGATTCACTTAACAACCGCGTTGCCAACCTAACAACCGCCAGGATTCGCTTAACAACTGTGGCCCGAAAGGTCGTAAAACGGGGAAGCCAGATTCACTTAACAACTGCTTCGCCTTAGCCCCAGAAACGCCGGGCTTCACCGAGGTCGCAAGTCGAGGACTAGCTCTACTTTTAGGGCGCCCAAGGACGAACCGAGCCGGAGTTGTTTTCCCCACCGACGAGAGGAAGGCTGGCGGGGCTCCGCGCCGGCTCCACCTCCTGGCGCGGCGCTGGGGCCTCTTCGGTTCCTCCCCGCCCTGCCTGCCTGCCTGCCTCTGACGCGCCGGTCCCTTTCGCCTCGTGCGCTCCCTCAGCTCCTCTTCGCCGTTCAAAGGGCGGCCAGGCGGGCGCGAAGCAGCAAGCCGGTCCGAGCGCTGGCAGCGGAAACAGCCGCCTCCCTGCCCCGACGCCGGGCGAGCGAGCGAGCGAGGGAGGAGGCACCTGCCCGGCCGCTCAAAGCAACCCAACCCCGCCGCTTCCGACTCCTTCAGGGGTGTGTGTGTGTGTTTGTGTGTGGTGTCTTCGCAGGCTTGGCGCTCGGCTGGCGGGTCCTCCTCACCCGCGGAGGGCTGCGGGGAAGGCGCGCTCGCTTGAGGAATCTCTCCGCAAGGTCAGCCCGCCTGACGTCTGCGCAGCTGCTGCAGCGGCGGCAGCGGCAGCCGAGGAGGAGGCGGCAGCCGGTTCCTCCTGCCCTGCTGAGAGAGGTGAGGAAGCCGCGACTTGCAGAGCGGGCGAGGCGCTGCTCGAGCTCTGGGAACGACGGGCGAAGAGGCGCAACGCCTCGCCTCTTAACGGAGAACCCTTTCCCTGGGATAGCCAGGCGGGACGTGCTGTGGACTGAGGGGGGGGGGGTCGGGGGTGGTTGTTGGGGGTTTTTTTGGTTGGTTTTCTTCCCTCGCTCCCTTCTCGGGAATTCCTGTTTTACTTCGGAGAAAAATCGGCGTTTCCCAGAGATGCTTGAGTAGAGCCTAGCCCAGGGGTCGGCAACCTCGGCTCTTTTATGACTCGTGGACTTCAACTCCCAGAATTCCTGAGCCAGCATAGCTGGCTCAGGAATTCTGGGAGTTGAAGTCCACGAGTCATAAAAGAGCCGAGGTTGCCGACCCCTGGCCTATCCTGAGCGGCTGGGGGGAGGTGGGGGGTGGGCTAGATGACCTCTACGGGAGATCCCTTTCGAGCGTTGGGATCCTATGAGATCGGCCGGGGCCGGTCTGCTTTGCAGCCTGGCAGTACTTTGGTTGGCAGGGCTAAGTACTGTTAACTTGGGAGGATTCCTCTGAGCTACAGGTCTTAAAGAGGCAAGAAAATGTTTCACAACTGTTTTAGAGCCTTTCGGCATTTTCTTCTGCTCGGGGTGTAAAACGACGCCTCTCCCCCTTCTCCTCCTCCTTCCCCCCCCCAGGAAAAAAAAACACCCCTGGGGTTTCTATTGCACGTGGGATGGTGGAGAAAGTTTTTAAAAAAATATATAAAAAGGATTGCCTTCGTCTTTCCTCTAATTTATACCTGATCTAATCCCAAATAACATTCTCCTGTTGTCCTTGTTTAAAAATTGGCTTCCTCCCTCCCCCCCCCAAACTTCTCCAGAGAAGGAATTGAAGGACACCAACAATTTTTTTATTTTTTATTTATTTTAATTCCATTTATATCCTGCCCTTCTCCGAAGACTCAGGGCGGCTTACAAGCTTAGCAGTAGCCTTCATTCTATGTATATGCCTGCTTGTTAGGGCTTTCACACACCCCCCCAAGCGGCATTATTACAAAGTCAGCTTATTGCCCCCAACAATCTGGGTTCTCAAGATTTTGCAGGGGGGGGGGAAAGGGGAAAAAGAAGGAATAGAACTGAGGCCCGGAGACATGTCGTGTGTGCAAATTGTTTGTATTTATTGGGATGGCTGGATGAATTATTCTGAAAATAAAACCCGCTGGCATTTATCCCTCGTGCAAATTCTGCCTTGAAGAGACCCTCCGTTCATTAGGTCATTGGGGCTGGGGATGATGGGAGATGTAGCCCAAAACGGTAGAGAAAGGAGGCGCCTGCAGACATAGAGGAGTATTCCGGTGTGCAGGAAATCAAAGTTTCCGGCCAGCCTTGATTTTGCCCATTCATAAATGCAATTCACACAAGAACAGATGTTGTTACACTCAGTGATGGCTTTGTGAGAGGGATGACTCAGGCTTCGTTGTGAGAACGCAGCCTTTCTACATACGTCTTGGGTTTGCTGAACGATGCCCAGCTTCCACAGGCGTGCAAACTCCAGCAAGATATGGCAGACAAACGCTCCCCAGTAACTCTGTTTGGGAGAAGTGTGCATTTCTGTTTACCACATACATCTACCTCCCTGTTCTTTAAAATAGCTTTAAACATATTGACTTCCCTCTTCCTGTTTCTAAGGAGTGGTTTGTCTACAGATAACAGCAAGCTACACAAGATAGCTGTGTGAAGGTGCTATGAGAAAACAATGAAACCTTGAGGTTTTTTTAAATCAGGGGGAGGGAAGTTAAAGATCCAAAAAAACAACAACAACCCCAAAGACAAAAGCACCAATTCTTTTTGAAAGAATAATAGCATATCCTGTTGGAGCTTTTGACCAAAATTTCTACCAACTGAAAATGTCTGCTCATAGTCCACCAGGAATTTTTCCTGTAAAAACACCATTTTGACATGAATGGAACTGGGTGTAAATATTGGACCCTTTGTCATCGTATGTTTTGCTGCAGTGTGATTAGCTTTCGGTGGATTTTTTTTTTCTTCTTCATTTTATTTTTTTGCCATCCGGTAGGGAAGAGTCATCACCATAGCAACACAACTGTCACAGCCTCCAAATGCTGCCCCGGCACAGGTGATCAGAAAACAACGCAACAGCCTCAGAAAAACAAAAAAAACAGGCTAGTTGCTTTGTTGGTTAACTCTCGCGTTGATGTTTCGGGTCCTTGGTTGACTAGTTGCGGGGACAGACAGGAAAAGCCTGAGGAAGAAATATTTGCATTTTTACAAAAATGCTATCCTATGAATTGTCTGTGTTGACCCATATATCGCTTAGGCCATCTTTTTAAGTTGGGAGAAGTGCATTAAAAAATTGTGCTGTTTTCTCCTTAGGTCTGTTCACTTACAAACCGGCCCATAGCAAAATACATGCGCCCTACAGAGGTAGAAACAGGATGAAAGAGAAAAGGCAATGCAGAGAAAGATTTGAGTCTCTGCTCAGTATTGAAGCTAGATGGTGAGGTTACGTTGATCCAGTTGCTGTATTGCTCACCGCCTTGTAAAGAGTGCTAAGATGGTAACTTAGATATGTATTCAGCTCTATGTTTTCTTTGCTTGTTTGTGACAAAATGAAAGCTTTAGGAGTGTGAGATAACGAACCCAAATCGGATTGGTTCACCGTCTGGCCTAATCCTGTCTACTTTGCAAGGGCACTAACGTATCAAATAAGAGTTTTTCCCCATTGACTGCTATAGCTTTTCAACCCAGTGTCAGATGTCCGCATTTTGGGCACTCGGCAATTGGCTTACTAGTCAGTTGTAACTGACCACATCACATAGCCATGATTTATGACATCTTTGCCAGTTTCCAGACTTTAGGGGCAGCTTCTAGCAAAAAAAAAAAAAAAGTCCCATTGGAATATTTGGATTCGCTTAACATGGCAATTGCTTAAAGACCACCATAAAAAAGTTTTAAAATAAAGTCTGGTCCCATGGATGCCTCAACTTATGACAGAAGTCGTATCATGACTTATGACAGAAATTTCAGGCTTCATTACAGTCGTAAATCAAGGACCATTTGTCTTAGGCCTCGAAGATATATGGTAGTGATGCCCCTATACCAGAGGTCTTCAAACTTGGCCCTTTATGTGACTTGTGGACTTCAACTCCCAGAATTCCTCAGCCAGGCATGCTGGCTGAGGAATTCTGGGAGTTGAAGTCCACAAGTCATAAAAGGGCCACGTTTGAAGACCCCTGTCCCATACTTTCGAGCAGCCTCGCTGCCCCCTCGCAGAACAGCTAAATGGAACAGGTAGGACTTGATGACTATCATTCCCCTGAATCTTGTTCTTCATATACTCCAGGGAGCAATCAGCACCAACCAGGAAAGTAACATAGGGTGTTCTCTATTCTCCCATTTCCTGTTCAAAATAAATTCAGTAAAACAGTGGTTCTTAACCTTTTCTTCACCCTCTGCTCCTTTTAAATACCTTTTGTGGCCACAGACCATGGCCACAGACCCTCAAGTCTTAACTCAAGATTTAAACCATAACATTTCTTCAAGCCTTCTCGGACTCCCCTGTGACAACATTGCGACCCTCCCCCTCCAGGGCCACAGGTTGAGAGCCACTGCGGTAAAGTATGGCTGTGTTTGTGACTGATGCTATCATTTTACCACAAGTAAAAAAGAGGGGAGCTGCATCTGGAAAAATGGCAGCAAAAGTATGGGTATTCTTTGTTACCTGTTAACCAATAAAGGAGAATATTTGTACCTCAGGGTTGAAATGAAGGGTCCTTGGTGCTCTTTGAACTTGATTGTTTTCTTGCAGGTGTTTCATTACCCAAACTAGGTAACATCGTCAGTGCTTTTAACTTATGGCAGTTTGGCTTGCTGCAGTCTGGAAATGCAAATTGTCCTTCAGCTTCTGGCATTGCTGCCTTTGCCCTACAGATGATAAAAGGGAGATCCCAGTGATGAACTTGTTGAGAATCTTGGAAGTGATTTTTGCTAAGGTAATTGGTTACTCTTGGGAGGAGAGAAAGAGATTCAGGCCATAAAGATCCCAGAGTGACCTTGCACCAGTCAGTAACTCCATTCACACAGTTATTTTGAAAAGATATCTGCAAGGAAATACATGGTAGGGATAAAAGCGTGCGTGTGCGCGCGCATGCACACGTGTGCATATACTCTGTGTGCTACCTGAGAGAGAAGCAAGTAGCCTATTGAATTGCTTATGTGCTTTTAACCCATCAAAATAGATTGCGGTCTGTCCGGGGGAAGGGGGGGGAAGGTCTAGAGCTAGTTTTGCATATGCAAATTTCCTTCCTTTCCCTCCTCCCCCATTTCAGAAAGTAAACTCATGTTTCTACTCCTGCAATGCAAATGAGCACAGTTTGGCATTATATTTACTGAACTGGGTAGGAGATTTCAGAATGACACGGCGATTAGATAGATTTAGTTGCTGTTTCTATCTTGTTCGGAGACTAGTGGTGCCCAGAGCATCAGGAAGGTCTAATTCTAGAAAACCTGGAGTCCTAACATATTCCCCCCCCCTTTCAAATTCTGTCAGCCGTGTGACATGTGAACCAAACAATCCATGCAGGCGTTAGCAGGCAGGGGATGTTTTGGTAAATGTTGCTATGTGCTGTAGATCTCAACAGTGGCATTTGCCACCTAGCTGCCTGAAAGAAATAGAGCTGTTCCATTTTCTGTTGAGTTCTACCCAAAGTTGGAGATTCATTGAACTGCTGGTATGTAAAAGCCTGCTGGTTTTAGCGGTAAGTTCTTTTTCTGGTACAAATAGATGTGGGGATGCAGGAAAGGGAAGGAGGAAATGAACCAAACAATGCATTGTGTCTGAAAGAAGGGAACCCTTTTTCACAGAATTATATCTGAGTGTAGCAATAGCACCAGCTGCACTAAGAGAGCTTTGCTGTGATCACACACACACACACACGCCCTAGTGACATGATTGCTGCAGTGTATTAACTATGGGGCTACCTTTGAAGTCTCCTTAGACATTTATTTGGTTCAAAACACAGTTGCTAGCTATAATCTGGACCTTCTCTTGAGACATATAGCATCCTTAGTGGTTTCCATTTGCTTCTAGGAAGAGGCTGATTTCATTGTTCACATTTATAGTTGTTTAAGTGCCTTCACATGTTACAAGATTTTTGCAGATGCAAACCTTGAGAAAAAAAACACCAGATTGACATGTTGCTGTATAAATGCAGCCAGAATGTTGGTGATTTGCATGTTTGCAAACTGCCTTTTCCTTTTCTTTTTTCTTTTTTCTTCCTTTCTTTTTTCCCCGTGAGCAACCAAGTGCTCACATATTTCCTAGAAACACAGCTGCATGGAAGATTGTCCACTGACTATGAACCCAGGATAGATCTAGGATCTTCTAACTAACGATCATTCATTTAGTAACCGTTCGAAGTTACAATGGCACTGAAAAATGTGACTTATAACCAGTTTTCACACTTATGACCTTTTCAGCATCCCCATGGTCACATGATCAAAATTCAGATGCTTGGCAACTGGCATGTATTTATGACAGTTGCACTATCCCGGGTTCATTTGATCACTATTTGTAACCTTCCCAGCCAGTTTCCGATAAGCAAACTCAATGGAGGAAGCCAGATTTGCATAATGGCCGCATGGGTCAGTTAATAGCTGTTAAGTGATTCACTTAACAACTGTGGCAAAAGTGGGCAAAATGCACTTAACAATTGTCTTGCTTAACAAATTTTGGGCTCATGCTCTAGTCTAATGAATCTACTCCCTGGCATTGTCTCCAGACTGAAAAAGACCAAGCAGTAAGATACTATCATCTTCATCCTCCACAGTGAGTCAGTTGGCTGTTTAGGTCTGGTTAAAATTGGTGTTTTATCCTCACCTAGAAAATTATCAGGGACGCGGTGGCTCAGTGGGTTAGAATGCTGAGCTTGTCGATCAGAAGGTCGGCAGTTTGGTCGAATCCCGAGTGCCGTGTAGCAGAGTGAGCGCCTGTTACTCGTCCCAGCTTCTGCCAACCTAGCAGTTCAAAAGCACGTAAAAATGCAAGTAGAAAAATAGGGACCACTACAGTGGGAAGGTAACAGCGTTCCGTGCGCCTTTGGCGTCTAGTCATGCTGGCCACATGACCACAGAGACGTCCTCAGAGAAGCAGCGCTGGCTCTTCGGCTTTGAAACGGAGATGAGCACCGGCCCCTAGAGTTGGAAACGACTAGCACGCATATGCAGGGGAACCTTTACCTTAGAAAATTATCAATCTTTTTGTTGGCCCACTTAATTTTGTTAGGTGTTTGGCTGTCAGATCTGAGCTCATTGCTCAAACACCTAAGTATTTAATTTGCTTTTGTTCCTGATCTTTGCATCCATAAAAACAACAACCAATAAAATATTTTGGGATAAACTTTTATAATGTTGACACCTTTTTTAAAAAAGTTATTTGTGAAAGCTCACTTCAGAACAAAAGGAAAATAAATGGTGGAATGGGACAAGATGCCTTCTTATTTCATGATGAAAGGCCCAGACAGTCATTTGATCTCACTTAAAATATACATTTGAAACTTGGTGGTTAAGATTAACACCCACCCTGGGAAAGCACTTTTTGATGCCAAATTTGCCAAGATTCCCTATGAATACAAATCAGGAAGGATCTCCCAGATTGAAGAAATGGTAGACGCTATCCTTCCATTTCAACCCACGCTCTTCATCGGTGGTCTGTTGAATGTCATTTAAACTCCGTTTGCTTTTCACTTGTTTTTTGCAGACAGCATTAAGAAAGGCTGGGAATCTATAGGCGATATATGCAATACTTGAGAACAAAACCCAGAAGCAAAAGAATTTGCATAAGGCATAAGATTCTGATGTAAAGGCTGGTTTGCCCATTCATGTTTCTCACTTGAAAGGTATGACATTGAGGTATTGTGGTTTTCCTGTAGCCTTTAATAGGATTTACGTTCAGTTTCTTGGAAGAACAAACAATACCTTTGCTTTTCTAAATGTGATTTGAAAAATTCATCAATTCTGCATCCTGTTTCGAGCAGTATCAGAAAGATGCAGGAAATGAAAATTTTGATCTTCTATTTTTTTTTGGTCTTCCTACCTTAGTTTATCAAGGTATAAAGCCACTGGACAATGGATAAAATTCAGCATCCATTGAACATTCTTAGTTGAAAACAATAACAGAAATTGGATATATTTAATGCTTAAAATCTCTAGTGAGCTCATTTTATAACCAGAGCAATAGATGGTCATAGCTATAGACAGATTGGTTTGTGGTCCCAGAATGCATGTTTTTTTTTTAAAATTCCATTTATATCCCGCCCTTCTCCGAAGACTCAGGGTAGCTTACAAGCTTAGCAGTAGCCTTCATTCTATGTACCGTATATGCCTGCTTATTAGGGCTTTCACACACACCCCCAAGCGGCATTATTACAAAGTCAGCTTAATTGCCCCCAACAATCTGGGTCCTCATTTTACCTACCTCGGAAGGATGGAAGGCTGAGTCAACCTTGAGCCTGGTGGGATGCGAACCTGCACTAATTGCAGGCAGCTGGTGTTACTTAAGGAGGCATTAGCCCACTGCTCCACCAAGGCTCTTATATGTTGGTAGATTAAGATATTGGAAGATGGCCAGGGATAAGTTAATAAGCAACATTTTATAACTGCAACTTATGTACATAGGTTATGTGTGAAACTACCTGATAATAGTAAGTCTGGATGTTTATCCATTCCATTAGATAAGATTCCTGTCATTCCCAATCTGAAATCCTGAACGGCAACTCAACTGAAATTCTCTAGGGGACTACATGCAGATGCCATATTTTGCAGTTCTTTGTGCCTTAGTGACAGCATGCTAATCAATGCTTCATTTCGTACCTGAAAGACACAATGCAAAGGACCAGTATAAAAATAGACCACAGTCATAGCCATAATGGTGAAAATATCCCAAAGTCTTTTTTTAAAACACAGCCTTAATGGATTTGTTTCTTTATTATTCAGTATAGAATAGAATAGAGCTGGAAGGGACCTTGGAGGTCTTCTACTCCAGCTCCTTGCTCAAGCAGGAGAACCTATACCATCTGAGACCGGTGATTGCCCAGTCTCTTCATACTGCCCAATGCCAAATGACTCTGAGCAGCTCACAGTCCACCAAGGCAATATATATATATATAGAAAAGAAGAACAAATCAGACTCAGAAAAACAAAAGGAAGAAGAGCAAAAATATATTGAGTTGGGCAACCCCACCTACAACTGACATCCAACAAAAGGGTCCCCAATCACCCAAGGGAGAACAGCCAAGGGTTTGAGGTGTTCTGGATGCCAATAGGGTGAAAGCCAAATGGAGGACCTCATTCTTGAGGCACTGCAGCCAAGAAGGCACACTTCCTGGGTCCTTATGGATGCCATTCTTTAATCAAAAGAATCCAAAGCATGCCAACACTGTCCGTTAAAATCAGTTGGGTAGGCACCTCAGAAGATAGATCTCAAGCAACTAGGCTCTTGATCTGTATGTCTTTATAAATCTTAACCAGCACCTTAAATTGCACTGGATTGGAAGTACAAATAACCAGTGCAGCTCACGGAGCAGAGATGTGACGTAGGTACACTGAGGCATGTCCATTACTTTCTCTACTGCTGAATTCTGGAGTACAGTAGTTGAAGCTCACAAGTGATCTTCAAAAGCAACCTCATGTAGAGCACATTACTGTATAATAGTCAAGCCAGGAGGTGATTATGGAATGCATGAGTGTCTACAGAGCCTCTCAATCTAGGAATGGAGCACAACTGACACATCACATGAAGCTGTGCAAAGGCCTTCCCAGCTCATTGAGCAGGAACTGTAACTGACTATGTGCCATTGTTAAATGGGGAAACACAATCTGTCCAAGGTCAAAAATGGAATATCCCCAGATCTAGACGACTCAAACTCCCATAGCCATTCAGTTTTGGTAGGACTAAGTCATAGGCAGTTCTTCTCTATCTAGATCTCCAGGCACAGGGACAGGACCTTGATAGCATCAGTTGACCAGTCTGGGGTCAAAAGACATAAATGGGTATCAGGAGCATGCTGGTGATGATTCGAGCAATAGTTATGAAAGACATCATGGCTAGTCCTGCTAACGTTGAAAAATATGGATTTGCCTATTCTCTCTCACTCTCTCTCCAGCCCATATGCATAAACAAAAAAATGATAATATGTATTTTGCATATAGGTAAAAAGACTTCAAACATTGGAGCAGCATTATATTTAAATTTATTTTTTTGCACCTCTAGACAGCATATCAAATGTTCCCTCCTATTTTTCCCACAGTAACAACCTTCTGAGGGGTTTGGACTGGGAGACAGTGACCAACACAAGGTCTCCAACTGGTTTTCATTCCTAGGGAAGGATTAGAACCCATGGCCTCCCAGTTTCTGATCAGCACCTTAAGCACCAAGCTGGCCCTCCAGTTACACTGTGCAATGAATGAAAATGTGCCTTTTAACCAAATTGCCTCAGCCTCCCACATTGCCTGGAAATTGTGGAGTTGCTGTCCTTATGAAGGGCACTAAGGTTGGGAAAACTCTGTTTTGAGTAGTTTATCAACTGATTAAACAATGGAAAGGTGAAATCGTAGCAAGTTTGAATAGATTGATATATTTCCAATCTATTTTTGTGCACTTTGAACTCTACTGATATTTTGCTGAAATAAAGACTTGTGAAGACTGGTATTGTAACTGTGGAAATTTAGTTACTTATTATATCTGTAAAAATCTTTAGACCAAAGTTAGTAGCTTTGGGGAAGTGAGGAAAAAAAGCCTTTTTAAATTGGTATTTATTTATATATTATCAGTGTTTGTCAAACTTGGCCACTTTAAAAATTTGTGGACTTCAATTCCTAGAATTTTCCAGCCATGGATCTCAATTCCCAGAATTCTCTAGCTTGCCGGCTGCGGAATTCTGGGAGTTGAAGTCCACTTGATTTAAAGTGGTCAGGTTTGACAAACACTGATATAGGTTGCTATAATCTGGTTTGTTTGTTTTTTGTTTAAAATGGTGCTGCCCTCAGAACAATGGTGAGCATTAATCACTTTCCTCAACATAAAACTAAGTGGGAGAGACATTAGAAAGGAGAAATGAGCAAATAGGCAAATTTAGAACAGGTCGCTTGTGAAGAAAACAGATTTCTGCTACAGAAAGATCAATGCTTTGTTTGGAAACATTTCTTTGTCTTCCAAACAGTGAAGGATAGGATAATTAGCTAAATGAAGGAAAGTGCATCTTTACAGTCTGACGGTACTGTGTTTAGAAGGCCATTGCACAAAACGATCTTTAGGCATTAATTTGAGAGAGTCATGGAGAAAATCACTCGTATTTGGAGAGCCCTTTCTTGACTGCTAAAAAGGTTGGCTTTATATAGCACTTGTTATATGAATACAATTAATTGGTGAGGCAGGTTCTGAAATATTTAAACCTTTACTGTGTTTTATTGCATGCACTTTTTTAGGCAAGTTCTTCTGGAAGACTTTATTTTCAGATTTTTTTTAAAAAGCGGGTAACGGATAAATAAAGTTCAAATTGCACCAGGAAACCAACCATTCACTAACGCTGTGATATAGCAAGAGAGAATGTAATAGACATATCTGATACCTTTGTGGACTGCCAAACTGGAAAAAGATAGTTCCATATTTTCTTTTGGTTGTAAACCTGAAAGTGCTACTGGAGATGGACTTCAGTTTACTGGCTAATGTATTTTGCCCAAATTAGTACATGGTGTTTCATTTCTATCATAGTTTGGCCTGAACCTTATATCTATTCCATGTTTGGTGATTTTTTTAAAAAAATAGAATCTGTTCTTCAGATTTCTCAGTGCTAGGACTGATTTGCAAACTCAGTACCAACTCTGTTGGTAACAGTGGCCCGCTATCAATAATAATAACAACTGCAGAAGTAATCACAGCTTCACACCAGTATATCTGCCCATTAAGCGAACTACTTATCAAGTTTATGTGAATAGCTGTTCCAGTTACCAGAACGCCCAGTGAATAAACATCCCACTGAACAACAGGACTTATTATACTGTCTAAGATTAAATAATACCGGTAGTCCTCGATTTATAACCATTCATTTAGCAATCATTGGGGATTACAACAGTTGTGAGAAAAATGACTTATGACTGGTTTTTGTGCTTGCAGCATCCCCACAATCACGTGGTCAAATTTGAGCGCTTGGCCATTGGCACGTATTCACAATGGCTGCACCATCCTAGGGTCACATGACCTCCATTTGTGACTTTCCAGTCAGCTTTGGACAAGCAAAGTCAATAGGGGAAGCTGGATTTGATTAATGGCCACATGATTTGCTTAACAACTACAAGGATTTGTGTAATAATCAGGACAAACAAAGGTTGTAAAATCAGGTGTGACTCACTTAACAACTGACTTGCTTAGTAACAGAAATTCCGATCCCAATTGTGGTCATTTGTAAGGCTTCCTTTGAGCTGGGCTCAGTTGTGACGTCTTCACAGACATTGATCTGGAGTTTCCTTGGCCCATATCTAAGCGGTAATTGTTGCCTGCTTTCAAGATACTGTCAAGGTTCCGACTAACAAAACCAACCAAGCAAACACCTTCGAGACATTCCGATCTCTTAATGTGAAACTTTATTGAGTACATCACTTCGGCACTAATGAAAGCAAAACCAGGTCTGGCAAGACCCCTGCCAAACCCATATGGTAAAAGCATTGAATTCTCCCTCCTCCCTCTGGGTCAGGTGACGTTGCCCAATCAAGTGGAAAAATATTGTTATGAGAAAGCATCTCTAGCTCTGGCCAGACACCTGGTGTAATGTCCTTGAGTCTCATGGTCTAGCCTCTTAATCTTTGAAGTTGGCAAGTTCATTGGCAAGCTGAGAAGCAATATTTGTCGCACCAGCAAAACCATGCTTCAAAACTTGACAGATACTTTTTTCAGTTTCCCAGTCTAGCTTTCAGTTCTGGTATTCCCTGGAGATTCCCGTGGGAATAGCAACCAAGCCCAACCCTACTTAGCAATAACAATAGCACTTATACCATCTCTGAGTGGTTTACAGAGTAAACATATTGCCCCCTACAATCTGGGTCCTTACTTTACCAGCTTCAGAAGGAGGGAAGACTGAGTCAACCTTGAGCCGGTCAGGATCGAACTCCTGGCAATCGGCAGAGTCAGCCTGCAATATTGCATTCCAGCCACTGCACCACCAAGGCTCTACTTAATCTCTCAACTGAAGCAAGGTCAGTCAGGTGCTGTTGTTCGTTGAAGCCTTTCCTTTAAAAAGTAAGTTTCTGCTCAGATATACACTTTGATATAGCTCCACTTTATTTTTCCATCTAGGTACAACAGTAACTGTGGTCTATTCTAGCATACTTTGGCCAGTTTTATGCAAGTTGCTCCACTTCTAAAGGGCATATATAAATTGCAGAATCCCGTGTTTAAATTAGTACAAGGTTGGGTGATTTGGGAGTAGGAAGTTAATTAGTGGAATACTGCCTTAATCTAAGATTAGGAAGCATTAGGAAGTATAATATTAAGATGGAGTGGGAAAGTTGTAGTTTGGTTCTTTGGAGGCAGTCGTGTTTTTTTTTCCCTCGGCAATACTTCTATGCAGTTTGAACAAACCAAGCTTTTAAATGAATTATAAAGCAGAACTGACTGGACCAGATCTTCCCTCACTCTGCCATTGGCAACAAGTGGTTAATACTCAGTTTTGCAGTGCTGTGAAAATGTGTGGTACACCTGAGGCTAAATATGTTGTTGATCTCTCCAAATGTATTGTTCACCTGGATTACTTCTAAGTTAATAGATTTTGAAAGAATGTGTTATTAACACATCATATTGCATTATTTTATAAAAAACAAGATATTAATTAGACACAATGATTGGGGGATTTCCATGGAAGCTGTGAAAAATGACAGCTGTATAACCTAGTTTGATGCTTATTGGCACAGAAGTAGCACCTTCTTAATTAAGGATGGAATAAGTTTTTTTCTAAGAATTGAGAGTTTTCCTGTAACATAAGCCTACACCCTTTATAATCAGTTAAGCTCAAAATAGTCTGTTAAATGCCAGGTGTTTGTCCTGTTTTTCAGCCCAAAGCAGGACAATCTGGAAGCTATTGAACTACGTAAATTGCTATATGTGGCATAGTGGTCAGTTCTGGGACCTTTTTTTGCTTTTACTTCCACATGTGAATATGACCAGTTTTGTTCACTTTTATCTGCATGAGTCTCACATAGAGATCTTCCACTGCAGTTAAAGGTAATCATTTGTGTAGCCCAGGAAAATAGGTAGTTAAGGAAACATCAACAAAATACAATAAGATCATGATGATGGCACCACAAGAGGGTGCTAGAAATTCCTAAAAGAAAAGGGCACCCCAGTAATGAGTTACTGAGGGCCCCTAGGAGAGAACTAGTAAAATCTACCAGATTTTAATAAAAGCCCGCCAAAAGATAAGTTGTGTGGCCAGGTGAATTTAGTCATCCAATAAGAATTGCAGATGTAATGTAGGAACTGTATAAATATCTGCTGTGAGGACATGCGGTGCACTTGGTTTGAGATAGTCTCAAGTGAAAATTCTTAAACTCTGTGCAGACATAAAGTTTTTCAAAATGTTACCACCCACCTTTGTATGATTATTTGGGCTAACTTACACTGAGTGAAATGAGCCATCCAGCTTTGGACTGGGCCAACAGTGGTGATCCCCTTAGAGCAGGGGGGGGTCTTCAAACCTGGCCCTTTTATGACTTATGGACTTCAACTTCCAGAATTCCTCAGCCAGGCACGCTGGCTGAGGAATTCTGGGAGTTGAAGTCCACAAGTCACAAAAGGGCCAAGTTTGAAGACCCTTGCCTTAGAGCCTGCTTAAATCAAATGGTTATTTTCTGGGTGTCTGCAGCTAATGCAAGCCCAAGAAAAGGGTCTCCTTTAAGGATGCACCTTAAAGTGCTCCAACACTGGAAGGTTTAAGAAGAGATTGGACACCCGCTTGTCTGAAATGGTATAGGGTTTCCTGCCTGAGCAGGGGGTTGGACTAGAACAGGGGTGTCAAACTCAATTTCATTGAGGGCCGCATCAGCATTGCGGTTGCCCTCAGGGGGCCAGGTGGGTATGGCCAGGGTGGGCGTGGCCTACTGGGTGGGCATGGCTAGAGTGCATATGGCCTACTGGGTGGGCGTGGCCAGCTCTACATCGTTCGCATCAAGGGTGCCTATGGGGGCCTGGGCAGGAGTGGGACAGATCTGAGGATCTCTGGCAGAAGGAGGGTCTCTGGGCCAGGGCCAAGGCAGCGGGGGCCGTTCCCTCACTGTTTCCAGGATGGTTTCGCGGGCCAAAATGAAACCACTTCGCGGGCCGGATCTGGCTCCCGGGCCTTGTGTTTGACATGTCTAGACTAGAAGATCTCCAGTCTCCTTCCCAACTCTGTTATTCTGTTAAGTGCCCTTTCCTCTCTGGATCTGAATAGCTGCACATCTCTGTTTGACACAGATTTATTCTTCTTTTTCTTTCTCCTGCTTTCCCATTCTGTTTTCCTTCATTTCTTTTTATTTGTTGTTGTTGTTAGCTGCGAAGTCATGTCCGACCCATCGCGACCCTATGGACAATGTTCCTCCAGGCCTTCCTGTCCTCTACCATCTTCTGGAGTCCATTTAAGCTCACGCCTACTGCTTCAGTGACTCCATCCAGCCACCTCATTCTCTGTCGTCCCCTTCTTCTCTTGCCCTCAACCTTTCCCAGCATTAGGCTCTTCTCCAGTGAGTCCTTCCTTCTCATTAGGTGGCCAAAGTATTTGAGTTTCAGCTTCAGGATCTGGCCTTCTAAAGAGCAGTCAGGGTTGATCTGCTCTAGGACTGACCGGTTTGATCGCCTTGCAGTCCAAGGGATTCTCAGGAGTCTTCTCCAGCTGTTCTGTACCAGCCTGCTACCGGCCCTGCAGAAAAGGCAGGGACAACCCCTTTTACAAGAAGGCAAGAGGCTGGAATACGCCTGCCAAATTTATAGCTACAAAAACAAACAAGACACGAACCAAGAAACAGGAGCTTTAAGAAACAGGAACTATCCAAGCGGTTGCCTTCAGCAAACCAGCCCTCCCACACATTCCCCTTATATAGAGTTCAGGGCGTGGCTTCTCTCTGCCTCCTTCTGAGGAGCCCCATTGCCTTCCTCTGTTTACTCCTACTTGACTGCCTCCTGCGTCGGGCATCCTTGAACAGGGCCAGCTGTGGGTCATCTTCATCCACGCTGTCAGGCTCACACAGCTGGGTCTCCGTGGTGACCAAGTGGGAGGGGCCTGGCTGAGGGCTCTCATCAGCAAGATCTTCAACCCCCTCAGCAAGGTCTTCAACACCCCCCTCCTCCTCTGAGTCGTCCGACCCAACTGCTGAACCCACAGGCTGACCCTGAATCACAACAGCAGCACCATAGTTCAAAGGCCTCAATTCTTTGGCGCTTAGCCTTTCTTATGGTCCAACTTTCACTGCCATACATTGCAACTGGGTAATAAACTTGTTGAGGTTCAGATGACAGAAGTTATCCCATTCAGTCACGACTGAATGGCTTTCTTTTCAGGCTGAGCATATATGGCTGGTTTCAGTGGCAAACTAAGAAACAAACTTCAGAAAGTAGGTGACCAGAACGAAGAAATGGACAGGGCCAAGACAAAAGCCTAAATGGGTTGAATTTACAGTTCAGCTCACCTTACTTAAATGTCATTTAATTAAATGAAATTAGTTCTCATTTACTTAATTACTATGCACATCTCTCATCTTAAAAATGATACGTTGGGAGGAATCTTTGGATTGGCCCCAGGAGGAGGGCCTGAGATTCTAGGGTGCTATTCACACCTGAAATAATTGGGGTTTTCCCCTTGTATTAAATCAGGGGTCTTGACTCTTTTATGACTTGTGGACTTCAACTCCCAGAATTCCTCAGCCAGCGTGCCTGGCCAGGCATGCTGGCTGAGGAATTCTGGGAGTTGTGCCTGTCCAGGCACGCTGGCTGAGGAATTCTGGGAGTTGAAGTCCACAAGTCACAAAAGGGCCAGGTTTGAAGACCCCTGTATTAAATACTGACTAATTGTATCAATTATACATACCTTGTTGTAGAGCTTATCTGTAACACTCCATACATTTACATAGGCTTATTTACTTATAGCTACAAAATCCCTAATATTTTTAATTTCAGAGGCACCAACAGGGTAAAACAAGGTTGTGCATCAACTAACTGTGTCCTTAAACATATATTTATTTGGGACTTCACATTTGCTGTGCAACCCCCCCCCCCCTGCCACCCCCAGGCACCCCTTCTTTAAGGGGACACCAACAGGTGTACTAAGTGCCCCAAAATTTTCTCTGAAGCATTTTTCTTTAAATTCAGATGTGAACAGCTGTATAAACCCTAGTATTGGGTGAGGCCAGGACAAAAACAATATCTGATTTAATTTCACTTGTACTTGAATCTATAATTAAGGTACTTATTCTCTAAAATATTCTCTCCTTCTGTCTCGTTGAAAATTACTATTTAATGACAACAGTGGGAGATCTCCGGAGCCACACACAAGATTGCTGGCCTCTATAAGTGCAGGACTTATTTTAAATAGGGCAGCACAAAATGTGATATGGGAAAGCTTAAGGAGAGCTTAAACAACTTTTAAACAACTTTGCTTTGAATACAGGTCAGCCTCAACTTATGACTGTAATTGATCCTGGAAGTTCAGTTGTAAGTCATTGTGGTTGCTAAGTAGGACATCATGTAACCTGGCCCAATTTTACAGTTGTTGTGGTGGTCATGCAGTTGTTCAGTGAATAGATTTTACCAGCGGTGGGACTGAAATATGTGAACAACCGGTTCTCTGTGTGGAATGCTGCTTCCGGAAGTCCGTTCTGGGCCTGGGCAACAAAAAATTAGCTACCAGTTCTGCCGAAGTGGTGCGAACCAGCTGAATCCCACCACTGGATTTTACCCAATGTCCATTGTTTTCCCCAGAAACTGGAAGTTTGCTGCTGTCATAGCTTCAGAATTTGGTCATAAGTAACTTTTGAGGGATCCACTGTAACTTCAAACCAGTCATAAGTTGAGGACTACCTATTAAAAAAATGACCTTAGGGTAGAGTAGAGGGATGATTTAAAAATTTTACTCCTTGTGCTGATGTCCATTTCTCAGCTATTAATCACTATTTGGTCTCACTTTCTGATTTATCAAGTGCAATAGTGTAAAAGAGAATTATAAAAACATTAGCTCCGTTGATAAATATAAAAGTGTTCAGGAGATTGAGAGAAGGCAAGGCCATTTTATGATGTCCAACCAAGCCTAGAACCTTCAAATTGAAATTCTGGGGGACAAAGTAAACAGCTCTTAACTTATTTCTAGTATGAATTTCTCAGCCAGTCAGTCTCACCAAACTGGATGGTGTTCCTGCAACAATATGGAAATAATACAGTGATAATAATACAAGCAAATAACAATTAAAATGTGTTTTCATGTTTATAGAAGCAGTTACAGGTTTTTTTACAAAGCTGTTTTTTTATTATTGTTACATTTTCTTTTGTGGAAAAAACAGGGAAAAACCCAAAAGCTGCTTTCTTCCTCCATTTTGCTCCATGCTCATTTGCTTCCTCTGTTTTAAAACATTCAAGCACACACATAGCAGTTCATACTGTCTGCCCAACCCCTTCACCATGTCCACCCATCAGCTTTGGCTGGTTGCTTATTAAGAGCTGCAGCTTTACAGACTGGAAAAACTGGATTTGAAATGGGGAAGGTGAATCACTCTGCAAGTTCACTGGACTCCAGTTTGCAGAGGCTACCATGACTTAGGCAAGCTTGCTGTAAAAGCTTTAGAAAATGCACACAATGTACTGATGTATCAGTCGAGGCTTCACACATTGGTTTACCAAAAGAGTATCACCCTGGATTGGTTGCTGTCACCCAAATGTATATAGAACATCGTAGTGGGTCTTATTACAGGTGGAGATGAAACAGCATACAGGGGGGAGGTACGAAAACTATCCATAAGGCGTTCAGAGAACAACTTGCACCTGAACATCGGCAAGACAAAAGAGATGGTGCTAGACCAGGGCTTTTCAACCTTTTCACCCATTGTACCTCTTTTAGGATATGGCAACATTCGAGTACCACCAGTCGCCTAGCAAGGTGTCAAAAACATGATGACCAAAAAAAAAGGAAAAAAGTGATGAAGTACAGGTAGTCCTCGACTTACAACAGTTCGCTTAGTGACTGTTCGAATTTACAATGGCACTGAAAAAAGTGCCCCCCAAGCCACAGCCAAGCAAGACACCTGCCTGCCCGCCCAGCGACACTCTTCCTCCTGTCCGAGGTTTTCATTGTTGTGAGCATTTCTGCTGAGGATTGGCAGTGGGGGTGGGGGGTGTTTGGTTTTTATTCCCCCCCGTCTTCTGGGTGGTTGCAGCAGGTTTTGGTCACTTCACATGACCCTGGGACACTGCGACCATCATAAATATGAATCAGTTGCCAAGCATCTGAATGTAAATCACAAAACCCTGGAGATGCTGCAACATTCCAACTGATTGGCGCTTCTGGGCTCAGCAGAAGTGCCAGGATCAGCGCCGAGCTCCAGCTGGAGCCTAGCGCTGATCCTGGTGCTTCCACTGAGCCTTGCAGCTCCAGCCATCTCTCGCTCAGGCTTGTGCGGTGCTGCCACCGGTTCAGCTCATTGCCCTCCCCTGCTACCACTTTTCTAGTATGGTCGTGTACCACCTGCCAGGTGCCAATGTACTACAGGTGGTACCTGTACCACTGGTTGAAAAGCCCTGTGCTAGACTTCCAAAGGAAAAGAGAGGAACCTGCCCCACTTTACATCGGGGGGGGGGGCTGTGTGGAGAGAATTTCCTCCTTTAAATTCCTGGGAGTCTACCTCTGTGAAGATCTTACCTGGAAAGTCAATACAACCCAGGTGGCCAGAAAGGCCCAACAGAGACTCCACTTCCTCAGGGTTTTGCGGAAGAACAGGGTAGAACAACAGCTAATGACCTTCTTTTACCGGTCTACTGTAGAGAGCGTCCTCTCACACTGTATTGTGGTTTGGTATGCTGGCCTGACAGCCGCGGATAGGAAAGTATTACAGAGGGTGGTGAGCACAGCACAAAACATCGTGGGCTGTCCCCTGACACCACTGGATGACATCACCAGGGCTCGCTGCCTTGGAAGAGTGAGGAAAATTCTTAGGGATGACTCACACCCTGGTCGGTATCTCTTTACTCTCCTACCATCGGGTAGGAGATACAGGAGTATAGCCAGCCATAGCAACAGGCTGAAGAACAGCTTCTATCCATGGGCTGTCAGTCTCTTGAACGGGATATAATTTTATAATTTTATGTATGATTGACTTGCGAGGCCGGTATGTTGTGCAATTAGCTCACATGGTGTAACAAGATGGTGGGTTTGTTGTCACTGTGAGTTGTGGGGCGGGGCATGAAGGGAGGCTCAGCCAATCTCAATGTATACATGGTTGTACTTTGACAATAAAGGTTTATTCATTTAAGTTGTTGATAGATCTTCATTTATGGTACATACAGTCTACACTGGAGCTGCCCTTTGCTATAGGAACTATGGAAACTGTAATATACTGGGCAGACCACTTGCCAATATAGCTCAACTTAGTCTTCTCTTACTAGCAGTAGTAAAGATCTTGAGCAAGGTTCTGGTTCCTGAACCATTTTAAACAAAAGGTTGTTGGAAATGGAAATAGAATTCTCTATAGATAAAACATCATTTTTTAAGATAATCCCTTCTTCAAATGCAGGGGGCACAATGGCTCAGCGGTTAAGATGCTAAGTTTGTCAGCTGAAAAGCTGATAGCTGGCTTACAGACCTGAGCACTGAATGGCGGGGTGAGGTCTCGTTACTTGCCCCAGCTCCTGTCTAACTAGCAGTTCAAAAGCATGCAAATGCGAGTAGATAAAATAAATACCACATTGGTGGGAAAGGTTACTGCATTCCATATTCTCAAGCTGATCACATAATGAAAGAAAAATGTCTCTCAGACAATGCAAAACTCCCTTGGCTGAGAATTGTAGACGAGCACCACTCCCTTGAGTCAGTGACAACTGGACAGGGAAAACATTTAACTTTCTTCAAATGTGTATAGATGGTTGAAAAGCCAGGTGGAATAAATGACAAAGATATTGAGATGTGGTGGCACAGTGGTTAGAATGCAGTATTGCAGGCTGACTCTGCTCAATGCCAGGAGTTCAATCCTGACTGGTTTAAGGTTGACTCAGCCTTCCATCCTTAAGAGTTTGGTAAAATGAGGAACCAGATTGTTGGAGGCAATCTGTAAACCACTTGGAGAGTATTGTAAAGCACTATGAAAACAGTATATAAGTCTACGTTCTACTGCTATTGCTATATAGTCTAGTACAGTGTTTCTCAACCTTATAACTTTTAGCGGCATGCTGCATGCTGGATAGGGAATTCTAGGAACTGAAGTCTACAGCCCTTAAAGTTGGCAAGATTGAGAAACATTGATCTAGTAGGAACTCCATTTCTCACTGGCTGCTTTGTCTGTGTTAGAAATTCTGTTTATATATAGTACCACAGAGCAAACAAAGAATACAGTCACCATGTGCTTTACTGCTCAGTTGTTAAGCTGTAACAGGAAACTCTCCTCAGAACATAAAGAACCATAGATAAAAATCATAGATGCAAACTAAACACTGCCATCTACTGGCTGAATTATTCTGTAATGGTTGCAATACAAAATACATTCTAACATGTATTCCAACAGTCTGGGCAGAAGCTGAAAAGCAGACGAGCCAGTATTTCTTTGGATACTGTACATATAGCAGCAAGGTGGCACTTTTATTCATAATGCATATTTTGCCCATGACATTCTTTTAGAAACATCGGCATTGCTTTCTACATAATGTTTTGGTTCTTTTGTTTGTGCTGTCATGGGGGGAAAGAATTAGTTAGAATTTTATAGCTTTTTTTTAATCCTCTGGTTCTGAAGGTATAATTCAATTGTTTTTTAGGTTTGCTTTTACCATGTATTTTGCAAAACATAAAGAAATGTTGCCTTAGTTTTCATGCCACACAGTACCCATAGGTATAAACCTGGGTTTTTATACTTTCTCCATTATACTGTAACCAACATTCACAGTCACTGAAATGCAACAAAATAGGGAACTAACTCCATCACCCATCCCTTTATGCAATAGATTGCAAAGGTCAAACCTGTTTTTAAATCCTGGTTCCTTCCAACTTTATTATTATTATATATTATATTATATTTAGATTCCCAAACAAAAAGAGAATCGGTCTCTTCATTCAATAGGACTTTTATTAACTTCCTCAAGGTCTCCTATCATCATAAAAGCGATGAACACTTGCGCATTTTGCTACATTGTTGATTTTTATCTTCAAAGTGAGTTGGGCAGATTTAGTCCCATTATCTAGTCCCTTTGTAGGTGAAAAACCAAGGTATGTTTCTCAGGAAAAATGGGTAAGGCAAAGGTAGTTCATACTGTTGACAACACACTAAACATTATTTCTGCAGCCTGCAGTATGAACTACTTGCAATGCAATCAGTTCAATGTATTTAAATGATAAGCTTGAAATAGAGCATTTGAGTGTTGAAAAGGAGCTTTTTTTTTAGCTTGGAGCAATAGTTGAATTGGTTAAGCAGTCCCATTTTGCATTCCCAAGGGCTTGGTCCCCAGTAATGCCCCCCACATTCACACTTCGGTTTTGATCTTAGACATGTCACCATGTCTTGCAGTGTTGAGATCTAAAATAGGTTGCTGTGGACTACTTTTGTTGCGCTGTTCGCCTTTTGTTTTCCTCTGGGCACAATATCGACATATTGTGGCTTTTGAGTGAGTTGGAAAAAAGGCATCTTCAAAGAATCATTTTCTTTGTGTGGAACTATCATTTTAAAAGAATTTTTCTAATAGCGGACAGAAAAATAAAAATAAAATGTAACCATCTAATCCCTAGTGAAAAGAAGAGCTTAATCTTAGCACAATAGTCATTATGGTGGCAACTCACTATAATCCAGTTGTGTTTGGAAGGATTGATGGCTGAATCTCAGAACTGCTGTGATTTATTTGTTTGTTTTATTTATATTATTTTTACAACTAACTCAAGCCAGCGAACATACGCCTTCCTTCTTCTATTTTCCCCAGCAACTACCCTGTGTGGTTAATTGGGCTTTCATGGCTAAGGTGGGACTTGAACTCACAGTCTTTTGCTTTCTAGCCCAGTGCCTTAAGCATAAGACCAAATAGGCTGGATTGTATGCTGTATTGGATTTTGTGCAGCAGGCAGGACATTCAACTAGGTGAACGTTGCGGTTCTTTCCAACTTCCTGATTTCATTGCCTGAAATTGTCCATTGTTGTCTTCTAAAGATGGAACTTAGGGTCATGCAAGATTCTCTGAAAACCAACGAACAACTGTGCATAAATATATGCAGCCACTATTTTAAGACAGTGTTGACTGCATTCTGAATAAACTACTTCAACAAAACTTTTTTAATGCCAGATAATCTCACCAAAATTAAACAACTTACTTTTAACATTAAAACTTGGACAGTTTATTTATTCTATAAACTCTTTTGCCCAATGTATGATAATAATTTTTTTTTAAAAAGTTAAAGGAGTCTCTGTGGATTTTACTCTGCTAGTCGTTGCCGACTATAAGGAGCGGTGGTCATCTCAGTGTCAAGGCCATTGAGCCACACATTTCCATCATCATGTGGCCTTTATGATAACACAGAGAACTGTTACCTTCCCAGCAAAGTGCTACCTATTTATCTACTTGCATTTGCATGCTTTCAAACTGCTAGGTTGGCAGGAGGTGGAGCAAGGACAGAAGCTCACCCTGTTGTGTGGTGCTTAGGTCTCAAACCTGGATTGCTGGCTTTCCAGCCAACAAACCCGGCATCTTAACTGCTGAGAAATCGTGCCATCCCTGTGATACTGAATAATAGGTCCAAAACAAACAAACTACACTTTATAGTAGTACAAAGTATGAATAAGGCTTATACGTTCAAAACTTGTATAAATAACCAAGCCTCTTAAATCAATGACAAAAAGTGAATTAATCATGTATTCCTTTTGTTAATTGTAACCGTAAGATTTATTATAAAGATATTTGCTCAAGTCCACACGATACAGCTATGAATATCTGATACACAGCTAAGTTAGAACAAATAATTAGGGTTTGAGACTTAAAGTGGAATATAGAATTTTTCCTACTGTTAAATGTTATGGATGGTGAAACTAATAGGGATTTTTTCCCATGTCCTTCAGTTTCATAACAGCCATTTCAAAGGTCCTTGAAATACAATCTCCTTTACATACAGTTTCTTAAGAAAACCCATGTGGAAATGTTAATAAAAAGGAATCCAGGAATCAGACTGAAATTAAGGAAGGTTTTTATACGTAATCTGTTATAATTGTTCAGAATATATATAGTTTGTATAATAAAAAACATTGTGCAGATTAACTGATAAGCAACCGTAGCTGAGTTTTATGCAAACAAGAAATTTCATGGTTTGACCAACAAATAGAGGCTGTCCTGAGATGGCTTGAACTATAGTAGATATGAGAACAGTCTTTGCTTATAATTCTCTTAGTTGCTTTGTACAGGTGTTGTTTGATTTAATTTCTGTGTTTACTTGCAAGCTGTATTCCTTTTCTTTTACCACAAAAAGAAAAACAAACCTGTTGGTATTGGATAACAGGGTTGAATTTTGGCAAGAAATACGATGTGTCTCACAAAACAAAGACTTGTACTTTGAACTCAGCCTGAAGATGAATAAATATAATGAACAATCATTTTTTGATTGGAGTCCTGGCTGTGTAAGTATTATCTATTGAGGCTTGATAAAATAGGAGTTAATGGACTTCGGTAATGCTGTTTAACTTGATTATTACTTTCTGGTCAGTTGCCAGAACTGGAACAAAACAAGATTTTAAAATTCCAGCTGCATTACATTTGCTATTTTAGAGTGAATATGCTTATGATCTTCTCACATTGAGGTCTATTTCATGAGCAGCAATAAAAAATCTTATTTATATATCTTGTCTGCCTACCATTTTAGTTATGCCATTCTTATAGTAGGTCCTTTTTTATAGTTTCAACTTTTTTGCTTTGTGTGTGTGTGTGTGTGTGTGTGTGTGTATGTGTGTGTATATATATGTGTGTGTGTGTGTGTGTGTGTGTGTTTGTGTGTGTGTGTGTGTATCAACTGTCACCTTGTATATTTCTTCTGTAAAGACACTATTGCTTAAGACTGAAAGCGGTGGGGGGCCCTCTAATATTTAAATATATAATGCAAACATTTCCATTACTAAGGCAATAACCTTCATGAGATGCTAGCATTCAATGTAGACGCCTTTATTGTACTTGTTTTAAGCCAGACATGTCAAACACAAGGCCCGGGGGCCGGATCCGGCCCGCGAAGTGGTTTCATGTGGCCCACGAAGCCATCCTGGAAACAGTGAGGGAACGGTCCCCACTGCCTTGGCCCTGGCCCAGAGACCCTCCTTCTGCCAGAGACCCTCAGATCTGTCCCACTCCTGCCCGGGCCCCCATAGGCACCCTTGATGCAAACGATGTAGAGCTGGCCACGCCCACCCAGTAGGCCATACACACTCTAGCCACGCCCACCCAGTAGGCCACGCCCACCCTGGCCATTCCCACCCGCCCCCCTGAGGGCAACCGCAATGTTGATGCGGCCCTCAATGAAATTGAGTTTGACACCCCTCTTTTAAGCTTTTAAGTTTAGTCACTTAAAAGGAATCTCTGTCTTTATTTCAGCTAAACTACGGTATTTTAAACATTCCTCTCATATCGTCTGCTCTTAGAATGCTGATATACAATTTTCACTGACAATGTTTTTAACTGATGGCTGCATATATGTAATGAGAAAATTAAGGATTGCAGATTTATTATACTATTGATTGACCTGCTTTGGATCTGTCTGCCAAACCCCTAGAATATTCTGCTTTATTACCTTGAGAGTTGCCAAATTGATAAATGAAGACTTTGAGGGAATTTAATTTTTTTGTTTCATACTGAACTAGATCTACATACCAGTTTTAATAACACTGTGTGTGGTCTCCAAGCTCCAGCTGTTTATATATTTAAGACCAGCTGAGTCTTAGGAAGTAAATAATTACAGTAATTTCTTTCTTCAGCCCTGAGGGATTAGTCATTGGAGGAAACAAACATTGCCCAAGATTGCAGGTAATGTTTCTGAAACATGTCAAATGTCTATGAAAAATTGTCCCTTTTTTTGCTCTAATTGCTGCTTTGAAAAGGTGGACAAGCTATAGAAGTTCCATGAAAATGGTTTGCTTTTTATGAAGCTAGAAAATCTTAGTTATCAGGCATGTCCACAGGATCAAAAGGGTCAAGATGGCAGCCACGTTGGTGTGATTGAAACAAACATTCATTAAAAACAGAACTTTAATCACATCACTGTGGGCGCCATCGTGACTTTTTTTTAGTATACTTTATAGACACACCTGATAATCATAAAATGATGTCTTAATTCAGCTATTCTGGAGGCACTCCATCCCATCTCATCCTCTCAAAAAGATAATATAAATCCTAGCTGATAAATCTTCCTTCATCTTGCAATTCTGGGTTTTTGCTTAATTCTGATTTGAGTTTTACTTTTGACACCTTTTTATATAGATTAGTTTTGCAGTTTTGCCAATTAGGCTAGTGACCCCGCAACCTTTTAGGCACCAGGGACCGGTTCCGTAGAGAAAGGTTTTTCCACGGACTAGAGGGGACGTGGTTGTATGTGCTGCCTGCATCCTACAAATTGGGCTTCGCTTAAATGCGCAGCCCCATTGCTGACATGTTGCGGACCCGTGCCTGTTGCACAATTGAATGGAAATACGGTAAAAGGAAAATGAAAGGAAAAAGGAGAAAGGAGAAAGAAGGTATACAAGTTTGGCTGTCAGTTTAAGCCTATGTTTTACAATGTATTAATTAACTGCAAGGAATTAGCCGTGTAGCATTGTTCACAGTGCTTTCATTTATCAACATCTGAAAAAGTTTGACATACACAATGAAGTTACCAGGTAAGGAAACAGGATGGGAGCTAGTTTTGGTGTAGTGAGTAAGCCACTGAGATAAAAAATAGGAGTCTGTGAATTCTAGTCCCACCTTAGGCATGGAGCCAATTGGGTGAAAGGGGCATGTGCCAAGTACCTCAAAATCTTGCCAGAAAAGCTGCACTGACTTGTCCAAGCAGTCACCAGCAGTTGACAATGACCTGAAGACACGCAGACACATATATACACACACATACACATGGAGGAAACAAGATAGGTGGGTCTAATTTTGTCTACCCTGATATGTTTAATGGGAATGTGGTGGCTATGGGAATGCAGTGGCTTGTACAGTTAGGACGATGGGCTGATGAACGTGTTCGAGACCCATTGCTGCCACAACAGGGTAAGCTCCCGTCCTTCACTCCAGCTCCTGCCAACCCAGCAGTTCGAAAACGGGCAACCCGAAGTAGATTAATGGGTACAATTTTGGTGGGCAACTTCATGGGGACACAAAAGGAGGCCCCAAGTGGGTGTCCTCTAGGCAACGGTGGTACCACTGCCAAATTCTTTTGCCATGGAAGCACTTCAGTGCTTCTGACCTGGAGAGAAAAAAATATGTTTAGTAACAGTGATTAGGAAAGGATCCATTGTTTTCCATTATGACTTCCATTCCTCAGGAGTCAGCAATAGGTTCTGAATAATAATGCCAGTTTCATATGCTCAAGTCACTGTGATACAACTATGAATCTACATATAAACATAGCCTACTTTCCATTTCCTTTTGTGAAGCTTGTAGGCCCCTGTTGTGCTCTTACCACATTCCAGAATCTCAGCAATAGGCAAATTACAAATATTCTGAATCCAGCTTCACTCCTGTGGGTTGGAATCCACGTCATTCACAAGGTCATACCTGGGTTGAGTACCCAGACAACAAAGCAAAGCCTTTTGTTTACGGAGCTAGGTATGTGTGGCAGACCAGACAGGAAAAGCTGAGACTTTTCTTCAGTCTATATTTTAAGATGGAAAATCCTGGAAAATCTCAAGCCAATAACTAGTAAAAGGGAATCAGAAAGGGGAAAGTCCTGATTTGCAGAACTGTTATCTAGGTAGACAATATGTAGCTAAATGATTAATTAGCATTATGTCAAAATTATTCTTTATTTTCTGTCTATAAGATTAATTTCTTGTCTGTGATTATTATTGTCTGCACACAACTTCTGGCCTTTGATACTTGATGTACATTCACACCTCTTTGCCTCAGAGTTGTGTCTGTAATTTTGTGATCTGCCCAGAAACTTACACTTTTTAATATTTTTCTATGGTAAAACGTTGGCTGTTTTACCAACATAGTCTTTCTGTTCTCCCTGATGATGATTATTTTTTAGTATCTAACATTATAATGACAGTTTTTCGACAGCAACTACCAGCATTTCTTCAATAACTCCTGTTTTCTTGAGAGAGAACAGGTACTTCACAGCTAGGTTATTATCAAAATACAGCAGGTCTCCAATTCTGATAATGTCCATAATCTTTATTCAAAATTTAAGACAAGGTTATTTTTATGTGAACATATTATTAATGTGCTTTACTTTTTTTCTTTTAACAGATTGATGCAACGAGAGCTGTCTGTATCCTTTCAGCCTGAGCAGATCTTAGAAAGAATTTGTAATTGACGCTGCATGAAGTTTCCTAGCATTTGTACTGTGTCACATTTCCATGGGGACTGTACAAGATCCACTGAGGTCTACTAAGCTTTCATTAGTTACAGCTCATGAATCTCCTAAACACCAGTGCAAGCAAGCAAGCATAGAAAGCAACAGTAATGGATATCCTTTTACTACCCAGGACCAGCCTTCTGAAGGATGCTTGTTTGAGGTGAACTCTGACCGAGACACCAGTGTTCCAAAGAGTGAGTGGCATTGTGAATATGACACCAAGCATCCAAACATGCTTTCTCCTGGGTCCTTCACTTCTTCCAAAGAAGGCAACATGGCAGCTCCAGAACCAGTAAGTTATGCTAAGCAGGAAGGCTCCAGAGCCAAGATCCATGCCCCAGCACCTGAAGACCACACTTCAGGGCTTAGTGAAGTTAAAGTGTGTCTTATTCAGGAAGCTAACAGAAATATTCCAAGTGGTGGTGGACAAGCATATAATACAACTGATAAAGCAACCACACTGCCTGGAGGAGACCTTGATTGTGTGGAGAGCAAATCCAATGATTGTGTTACTCTTCCTTCCCCTCCAAAATATTCTGATATCCAGCAAGCAGCTCCTGCAGGGAAGGGACATGTGTGTGAAATTATTGTCTCTGAAAACAGTCGAGTCTTGGTTTCAAAAGATGAGTTGGATCTCAATCTGAAAGCCCCTGCTTGTGCGGAAACAGAATTGGGGAGTACAGAGTGTGCACTTTTTTGTCCCGAGACTGAGCAACAGACTACATCTGAATGCAACCTTAAGAGCCCTCCAGAGACATCGTGTAGTGATGAGCCTGCACCAAAGGTGGTTCCAAACTTGTCCAAATTCAAAGACACAGGGACAATGACAGCAAAGCCTGAGAACAGATCTGTAGATGCAGAGACAATAAGCAGGACTCATCAAGATGCTGAGGTTCAAGCTGTAGCTAGTGTGGAAAGCAAGTCATCTTCTACTAGCCCAAGTATCTTGACTGCATTCTTAAGAGAGAACATGTCTCCCGAAGCAAAACAGGTCCCAGATCAGTTGCACATTATTTATATGGGAGCTAGAGGGAAAGAGCAGTCTGAAGTAATTGGTGACTTTGCAGCAACTGTCCAAACACCTTCGTCTATGGGCATCATGCACAAGGCACATGTTCAAATACCAGCTACAACAGAAAGGCCCCTGGGAAGTCCTACTGTCAGACTTCAGGAGAATCTCACAAACATGCGTGACCCAATCTGCTCAGCTTCGTTGGATAAGGCAGAAGAGAATTCTCAAGAAACTTTGGCCAAGAGGACAGAAGTGCAAATGACAGACATGGCTAAAGATTGTGGCAATGTTCCACAGCAACTGTCAGACAGTTCAGTTTTGCAGAAAACAAGACCTATTTCCCAAATTAGTGTCAGTCCTAGTAATGAGCCTGTGTCTATCCAGCACCCTGCAAACTTTGATACTAAACTACCTCCGTGTTCTTCAATCCCAGCCATTGACGGTAAATATCAACACTCTGGTATCGACACACTTCACAGAACAACTGAACAAGCCAAGGCTATAGTTACCAGTATGAATACTGAGAGGACCCATCAGGAGAAACAGCTGCAGATCAAGACTGTTGATAACCTTGAGACAACTTTGCCTAGTTTGCCCATTGCTGTAAATTCAAAGAGAGAAGGAAAGGGTCATCTCATATCTGAAGAACAAAAGATGAATACAACAGGATCTGTTACTGGTTCTCAAACAATGAGTGCTCCAGTTGTAGCAAAAAACAAGCAGGATACGGTTCCTGGGGATACCAAGGCAGAAACTTTAGTCAATCCCAGTCCAGCTTCTGAGCTGAGTAGAAGTTTTGCCACTGCAATAGGAATCCAGAATGATGAAATCCAGAAGGGTCCAGTGCTTGATGTATTGGCTGCTCCTACGTCTTCAGGTCCTACACCACGTCTTGGTGAAAAGAAGAAAGGACTCAAGGCTATCGCTGCTGAGGCGAAAGTGCATCTGAAGCAATCCAAGCGTGTCAGGGATGTCATGTGGGATGAACAGGGCATGACCTGGGAGGTTTATGGAGCAACTCTAGATCCAGAATCTTTGGGAATTGCTATCCAGAACCACTTGCAGAGGCAGATCAGAGAGCACGAAAAACTCATTAAGTCTCAAAGCTCCCAAGCCCGTAAATCCATTTCTTCAGATACGTCCTCAAACAAAAAACTGAAAGGGAGGCATCACAATGTTTTTCATTCCATGCTACAGAATTTTCGACGCCCAAATTGCTGCGTTCGTCCAGCTGCTTCTTCTGTGTTAGACTGAAAAAAAAAATCAGAAATGAAGATGGGAAAGTAACATCATTTGTGCGCATTTGTGTATTTGTACAAGGAACTCTATGGATGTTTGAGTTTCTAATACACTGATACAGGGTTGAGGGGAGAGGAAATTATGACAGTGTACTTTATTCCCACTAGTTAACATGCCTTCATCTGTCTAATTTCTACAAATGACACATGAAACATTCATGTTCAGGCTGAAACCTCCCAGTCAGTTGCCAAATAAAATATGAGTACCTCGTGAAGCACAATTCAGAACTGTCAGGTTACAGTAGCTTTAGATAAAAAGAGAGGGGCGACAAAATCTTAAATAGATTGGTGGGGTTTTTTTCATGAGATAATGTAGAAAAAGATTCCCAAACTGAGGAGTGGAAAGAAGGAAAGCTGGGTTGGGTTCAAGTAGAAAGATTAGAAGGAATGGTGCTTTCTTAACTGTATAAACCCTTCAAAGTTGAGACTCATCTACAGATTAGATCCAGGACCTGGTGCCCAAACCCTTTCAGCTGAGTTTTACTGTAGGCCAGAATTCCCCAACATTTCTGGCTTTGTGGACTGGCAGGGGTGAGAGGTAATGGTTCTGTGCGAGTGGCCGGCAAGCGGGCTCACACAGCTCCATTCGTGCGAGTGGTGTGCACACGTGCCTGCCGCTCACTTAAATGGAGTGCTCCCGCTTACCCACTGCTCACGCAAGTGAGGGTGCCTGTGTGTGGGCACACATTCGCCAGCCATTTCCACAGCCTGGTTGCAAACCCGCGGCCCACAGGTTGGGCACCCCTGCTGTAAGCCCATTGGCAGCCACTGTCAGCCTTGCCCCACTGAAAGTGATTAATCTCAAATGAAAAGTGCATAAGTGTCCAATTATCCTTCAAAGCCAGATTTGAGACTTCTGTGTATTCATTTATATGCTGATTTTTCTTTTGTGTTTTGTGCCTTGTTTTATCTAATAATTTTCAGAGAATGTGTGTGTATGTGTATGTATGTGTGTGTGTGTGTACACATACACACACACACACATATATATACATATATATATCAATGGAAATATAATTTAATCAAGAATGTAATGCAATAACTTTTATGAAGGATTTGCTATTAGAATAGCAGTTATAAAGAAGAAAAGTGAAACACGTAGAAAAAACGAAATATACAAAAATTATCACCATGTCAGTTTATACTTAGTTGGGTAACCTTTAGCATGAATTACAGCCTTACAATGTCTTCCCAAGAAGTAAACCAAATCCTTTAGTTCTGCAGCTGTTATAAAGTGAAACCAAGATTGAATGATTGCTTCTATTAACTGGGTTTTATTGCTGGGTCACTTCTGACTAACAAGTTTCTTTAGTTGGCTCCATAGATTTTCAATTGGGTTAAGGTCTGGTCTATTCCCAAGCAATTCCAGCAGTGGAATATGATTTTTGCACACAGCAGCAACATGACATGGAGCTGAATCCTGTTGAAATATAAATGCTTCATTGTCTTGGAAAAGATCATGTGTGGAAGGCTTCAGTTTGGGCTCAAGTATTTCATTAATGTATTTTTGGCCATTTATATTCCCATTAATCACACAAATTCTGCCCACACCTTATGATGTCATACAACCCCAGATCATAACACTGACTGGATGTTTCACGGTACATGTAATGCAATCAGGATGCAAACCTTCTCCAATTCTTCTCCTTATGTATTTTATGCCATCACTACCAAACAGGGAGATCTTGGTCTCATCACTCCAAATAACACTGTCCCATTGTTCCTCTGTCCAGGTAACATGGGTTTTAGCCCAGTTTAGTCTTTTCAACCTTTCTTTGAGAGAGAAAAGTGGCTTTTTTCGTGGAATTCTAGATTTCAGGCCAAATTCCTGCAGTCTGTGCCAAACAGTCCTTGCACTCAACTTCACATTGCATTGCACCATTTCATCTTGTATACACCCAGATGATTTTCTTCTGTCACGTAGGCACAGTCTCTTAATTCTTCTATCATCACTTGCTGTTGTGCACCTTTTTTGCCTTTACCAGTGTGGTTTTGTAGTGACTGAGTCTCCTTATACCTCTTCAAAAACTTAGAAATGCCACCTTTGGTTAAGTTTCCACCATTTTTCTTCTAATTTCTTTATACGTAACTGTAGCCTTCTTCACTTAATAATACTATTTTACATCACTTTCTGGGTGACACAAACAGCATTTCACATAATGCTAGAGAAAAAGGGATGGATGGAAATCTAGAGTGGATTGGAGAAGTTAAGAATTGGTAGAACCTTTTGCAGTCTTTTCAAATAGATAGTTCCAGCCTATTGATGCCTGCTGCATAGATATTGTCTGCTTGTTTCTTGATATTGCCTGATGGCTAGGGAATTGTGGGAGTTGAAGTCCATGCAGAATAAAATTGCCAAGGTTGAGAACAGTCATCAAAGGGAAAAACAACTGCATTTACAGAAAAATATTCAAATCATTGTATAGTGAACCAGTCACCTACTGATCACTGGTTTAATTTTTCGTGTACATTTCTTATGACAGTGTTGTATATTCCAGCCTTTCCAAATATTTTGTGCCTTCCAGGTATATTGGATTAGAAATCCTGGAAGCTGTGATTCCAACAATTTGAGAGTTCCAAGTTTGGGAAAGGCTGTTCTAGAACAAGGTTGTCAAACTGCTGGCCCGCAGGCCGGATGCATCATAGCAAAACTGCACCCACCCCACTGCCAGCAATGGCAAAAAAAGTCATGATACGTTGTGACACATCACGTGACATTGCGAGTTTGACACCCCTGTTCTAGAACAAGAGCTTTTATCCATGGTTGAAAAAGAAGATTAGTATCACTTTTTCTATTTTGTTTGTATTTTCTTTGGTACCAAAGCACCAGACTATTTTTCATGCTTGAAGCTAAGCTTTGACCCTTGTGTTGATTGTTATTACTAAGCTCCAGTACTCCAGTTAACATAACAACAAAGTTGGAAGGGAGCTTGGTGGTCTTCTAGTCCAGCCCCCTGCTCAAGCAGGAAACCCTATACCAGGGGCAGGCAACCTTGGCTCTTTTATGACTCGTGGAGTTCAACTCCCAAAATTCCTGAGCCAGCATGGCTCAGCTTGGAAACCTCTCCCTTTCCCCTCAGCATGGCTGGCTCAGGAATTCTGTGAGTTGAAGTCCACGAGTCATAAAAGAGCCAAGGTTGCTTACCCCTGCCCTATACCATTTCAGACAAATGGTTGTCCAATCTCTTTTTTAAAACCTCCAGTGTTGGAGCATCCACAATTTCTGGAAGCAAGTCGTTTAATGATTAATTATTCTAACTGTCACGAAATTTATCCTTGGTTCTAGGCTGATTCCTTGATCGGTTTCCATCCATTGGTTCTTGTCCTGCCTTCAGGTGCTTTGGATTAAAGGCCCTTTTGATATTGCTTGTATATTTTTTTTCCCAGCATAGCATTCCTCTGCAAATGTTTCTAGAGACGTCAGTGCATAAACAGCTGTTTCTAACTTCGGTTCTAAGATGACCATTTATATGTGTGTCAACAATTTATATATGCAGATGCTGATGTAGAAACAGTTGCTATAACTGAAAGTGCCATGCAGTTCAGCAGAAGGGAGAAAGGTTGTGATTATGTGTGACCTTGGAGCATATTTCACATTGTCTGAATTTTAACTGCTGATAAGTAACATCAAGCAAAGTATCTTTCTTCTTTTTAATCTTTAAATTGGATTAACGTGAGAGCCTATCAAGTAAGAAGTGTTTCTCAACCTTGCCATCTTTTAAGATATGTGGATCTCAACTCCCAGAATTCCAGGCCAGCATGTTTGGGGAACATGGCTGGTTGGGGAATTCTGGGAGTTAAAGTCCACACATCTTAAAAATGCCAAATTCAGAAAATTATCTCTAAAAATATAAATATAATTTAATTTAATTTAATTTAATAATATTTATATACCGCCCTTCTCCCTGAGGACTCAGGGCGGTTCACAGGGCAGAATAAAATACTAAATACAAACGTTAAAACAAGATTAAATAATTGCCCATATTAAAACAGTTGGAATCAAGTTCTAAAACACCAAGTTAAAATTAAAACACAAGACTAAAAACCCCACCAATCCCCATCAGGCTAGGCCGGCTTGAACAAACAGAAACGTCTTGAGATCGCGACGAAAGGAGCGAAGATCGGGCGCCATCCGGAGCTCTACCGGTAGCTGATTCCACAGCTCCGGAGCGCCCACAGAGAAGGATCTCCCCCTGGGGACCACCAATCGACATTCTCTGATCGGTGGCACCCTGAGGAGGCCCTCTCTGTGGGAACGCACAGGGCGCAGGGAGCTTGATGCCGGCAGCATGATATGATCATGCAGATCTGCTTGGAATATATTTACAAAACATTGAACAAAATTGCGGAATTTTCTGTGCAAATTGATTAAACCTAACAAAGTTCCTTTGTTAACCATAATTAAGTCATAATTAACTGTACATTGGGACAAATACAGGCAACATTATAGCTTCATACGATCCATAATCTAGGCCAGTAAATTTAAATGAGTTGAATCCCAGAAAAGGTAATGACATTACAGCAACCTAAATCTCAGGGATTTTTATGATTTTTTGTGGTTCTGCCTAATAGTTCAGGGCTGTTGAAACCAGTGGTATGGGTACCACCTGTGGTACATTGGCATCCTATAAAAGTGGTAGTGGGGGAGAGGAATGAGCTGAACCGGTAGCAGCGCTGCACAAGCCTGAGCGAGAGATGACTGGAGCTGCAGGGCTGTCAGGGCTCAGCGGAAGCACCAGGCTCAGCTTTTGCTGAGCCCAGAAGAAGTGCCAATCAGCTGGAATGTTGCAGCATCTCCAGGGTCTTGTGATTTACATTCAGATGCTTGGCAACTGATTCATATTTATGACAGTCACAGTGTCCCAGGGTCATGTGAAGTGAACAAAACCTGCTGCAACCACCCAGCAGATGGGGAGGGGGGAATAAAAACCAAACACCCCCACCCCCACCTCACCCCTACTGGCAATCCTCAACAGAAATGCTCACAACAATGAAAACCTCGGACAGGAGGAAGAGCACCGCCGGGCGGGCAGGCAGGTGTCTTGCTCGGCTGTGGCTTGGGGGGCACTTTTTTCAGTGCCATTGTAACTTCGAACAGTCACTAAGCGAACTGTTGTAAGTCGAGGACTACCTGTACTTCATCACTTTTTTCCCTTTTTTTTTTTGGTCATCAAGTTTTTGACACCTTGCTAGGCGACTTGTGGTACTCTGATGTTGCCATATCCTAAAAGTGGTACAGTGGGTGAAAAGATTGAAAAGCCCTCTAAAGAAAAGATTACAAGCCTTGCTTCTAATCAGACCATCTTTGGGGGGAAAAATGCAATACAGATAGTAATCATTCATTCTGCCAACTTTAACCAATTTCATATTGCACCGCTTTCAGTGGAAAGTAAGCATGTATATTACCCATTTCTGTTTAATCAAATACTAAAAATTATTTCTTTGGACTGAACCATCACATGAATGATAAAAAAAACATGTTTTCCTTTATCTTCCTCCCTGTTATAGAAAAAAATATCTTTAAATGTTATCATTTGTGATTATCATGTTTATAGGCTTCCAACCATTATCATTAGAGTTTTTGGAACATAGATATTCTCAAGCTTTATTGTTTGCCTTGCAGCAAAAATCAGCTCCTCTGGCAATTCAACACACACAATTACTACGGCAGGCAATTTCTTGAAAGGCATTCCAATTTTTCAACCTCTCCTTGAACAATGTACTATACTGCAAACCCAAACAAAAAGAGCTCTATTGCATTATTTAATCAAAGAACTGAGGTTTTAACCTATTGTATTTTGTAATGGCATTGACTGCCTCTTGAGAGCTGCTTGGTGGCCTAGAGGTGGCTTGCCTCGCAATCAGGAGGCTGTGAGTTCTATTTTAGGTAGTGGCAGATATTTCTCTCCTGGGCACAAAGAAAATATCTGCTGCGAACTCCACATAGGTGTCAGGAAGGGCATCCAGTCAGTAAACGCTCAGCTCCATTCACTCACCCTGACTCCACCCCGATGCAAGAGAATACAGGGTTATTTTTAAAAATTGACTGCCTTTTGAGAAGATTTGTGGAGTCTTAACTTGACTTTTTCGCTGTGGCTCTTGGCTACCTATCTATATTTAATTATATGGACAGAGCTAAAAAAAAGAGAAGGTTAAAAGAAATGGATATGTAAATTCCTGTGGGAAAAAGATGAGCTTCTTCCCACCTTCCTGAGATTCAGTCCTTTGAACCTGATAGGACATTTTTGAATAGAAGTGTACAAGATATTGACTTAGAATTGTATATTTGGAACGCTTCATGTTACGGAACAATTTATTATAATATACACAAAGCCCAGTTGTTTATTCATTAAAAAGATCAGTGTCAAGCTAGTAAGGTCCTATTCCCTTAAATGGATTACAAACCACAAGTAGGAAATGGAGGTCCATGTATTATATTTTTATCTGGCCCTTCTGCAAATATGAGAAGATTTCAGTAATTGTTTGCATGCTTTACCTCTAGAAATCTCAGTGTGTGGTCTACTGTCAGCTGAAATATTAGATAGCAAATTAGGGGAAAGTCCAGGCAAGATAGCTTGATAATCCAATTTGAGTTAGAGCAGACAATGTCTATCTAGATCAGTATTTCTCAACTTTGGGCACTTGAAGATGTGTGGACTTCAACTTCCACAATTCCTTAGCCAGCATGGCTGTCTGGGGAATTCTGGGAACTGAAGTCCACACATCTTCAACCAGCCACGGTTGAAAAACATTGATCTAGATAAATATAATCTTGAAAATCTAGTATAAAATAGCGTCCAGTCATATTGAGCTGCCGTGAATCATTAACACGATAGTTCTATATGTAATGAAATTATTCTAATAACATGGAAATTGTGGTTGCTAATAGATTATGGAAAAGAACACGATCATGGGCCGCTATTCATAACAGCTGTATATTACCTCCAGCATTGAAGACAACTCCCCAGTTTTTGGAGAAGGCAGGCCAAGGGGATTCTATCTTCATAGAAGGCCAGGGTAGAAACACAAAGGTTAGATAAGTTACTCATGTTACCAGCAGAGCTGAGATTCTTAAAGCTATAATCCTGTCACTTCTGTTCATTTTTTTCTACTTAAATTTGACTGCTTTTATGTGCTTAATGACTAAAGAGTTTGGTGTTTTTTTAAAAAAAATTGAGCCATTTTAATAACCATGTAATTCTTCAGGTGAATCAGATTTTTTAGGATTCGTTTGTAAAGATGCAGTTATCTGGAAGGGTTCTTGAAAGCAGCAGAGAGGAACTGTACACCAAGAAGTATTGTTTTGTAATTTGAAAATTATGCACTAACAAACTTATTGAAATCAATGGAGTTGGCTCCTAAACTGAGAAACAAGATAGGGGTAGGCTGTACACCAAAGGCACACGGAATGCTGTTACCTTCCCACCGAAGTGGTATCTATTTACCTACTCAACATTTGCATGCTTTCGAACTGACAGGTGGACAGGAGCTGGAGCAAGTAACAGGAGCTCACCCCATTGCAGGAAGCTCAGGTCTTGAACCCAGGCTGTCAGCTCTCCAGCTAAGAAGCTCAGTGTCTTTAACCTAAGTCATTGATATTAATGGTGAGTTTTCTGACTGGAAAAGCAACCATTCCTAATTATGAAGGATAATTATGTTCTATTAGATTCTCAGCATGCCAGGTTAGTGGGTACTTGGGCAAAATGCCCACAGGGTTTCTCATGTTCTAACTATTGCACTGCCAGTTTCTACTCCATTCTCTCCCTAGTTTTCTTCCCCAAGTTATACCTTTTTAACTTGTAAACATATTTTTCTGCAGAACTATACTCATAACCAGATTCTTCATTTTTCCAGGAAATATCTGTGAAAGAAAATGCATGGATATCTTTGCATTTGGGGGTCCTTAATGTACTTTATATACAGTTGCTATAAGCAATCTCTTCCTAGTTAGCCTTACTGATCTGAAGAAAGTTGCAGAAATGTACAATTTTCACCAACTATGTTTCTTAGATTCTCCTGTTTTCTTTCCACAACAAAGCAATACAGCTCTGTGATGGTTTAGCCACTGTCAGCCATACATAATCTGCAAATATTTGTGGGGTTTAGATTGGAAAATGTAGTCACTGAACACTTAATTTGACATCTTCTTAGATTTATATTTTGCTCTTTTCTCAAATTGCCCATTTTTATCCAGTTCCACCCTGGATAAATGTTTGATTATCGAATTTCCATGTATGGGATTTGTCCTGTTGATGAAGTTTATAATATTGACACTCTTCTATTGTGCAAAATGTGAACTTTTATGTGGATCGTTTGAATAATAGTAAATGTTGGTGATATTATTAGGTAAGAGTTGTTGACCCTTGGCTTCTCTTACTGCCCCTTGTCACGTTGTTGGCACCAAACTGTCTCTGCAGCTCTTTCACCCTCAGAAGATCTACTGTTTCTTCTCGCTTCTTCTTGTGTCTTCAGATGCATTGTCTTCGTCCAGATTGTGACATGGCAGCCGTAAAAGAATCTCTTGACATTTTCTTCCACATCTTCTCTTCAGGGTAAGGCTCTGAATCTGGAGTACTTTGAAGAGACTTTCTTGTGAGAATTTATTACAAACCAATGATTGTGAATCACTTATAACGTGCCAAAACAATAGAAGAAATGAACAGCTAAAGACATCTCTCCAAATTTAGAAGGCCTTGAAGCGCGTGACAAAATCTGGACCCATATTTTCACCTCCCCCTCTTCATCTACAACAAATGTTTGGCTTTTCAGTAATGGATGAAACCAACTATGGATTGAAACGGGGAAAAAGGCAAAAACGATGAACTTCTTTGACTTTGACGAAACAGGAACATTCGTCTTCAAGGTTCTCAGTTCAACCCAAACACCTCTAATTATAGTGTTTCCAATACATAGAGAAATAACTAAGTATTTTAAGAACTGACAATAATGGGGGAAAAATAAAAGGTAAAGCTTCCAGAGACTGCACATAAACAGGCAGCGAATTGACCAAGTACATCTAAGAGTATATATTTGTGGGGGGGTTTTAGGGGGGAAAAACCTGGGGCTCACAGTGACAATACAATGGGCACATAAGGCTGCTGAAATGCATTTGCTGTCGAGCAATGTGCCCTTTATGTTCCCCTCATAAGTCTATAACACCAGCACATTTCATGTTATGAGATATTCTTCTTGATTATTGAGGACCTTGCTGTGTGGATTCAGAACATAAGCAGCTTTAGTAGCCTTTATTAATCATTATTAATGTTAATGGTCAACACCTCTGGGATATCTGTGGGGTGTGTATGTCAAATAACATGTGTAAAAAAGGGACAACACATTGTGTGGCAGCTGCTGCCACTTTGATATTTGGGCCTTTAATCCACCTAAATCCCACCCGCCCCAAAACCGGCACTCCTGCTCCTCCCCATGACTAAAGGGCTGGTATGGTAAAAGAAATACCAGTTTCATATCCACAATCCATTTCTACCACAACAAGAACATTCAGGCAGTCTTAGAATATAGTATTTGAATCATTCAACTTTTGCCTTATTAAAGACTATCCATCAAATTGTATTTAAACTGATGAAATCATCAGCAATGCAAAACATGTACCTTCCCTTTACAAATGAACCAGAATGGATTGAAGTTTTGTTTGAGGTTTTCAATGACCAATCCCAATTTGAAGTCTCTCCAGTGAAAACATTTGGAGCGGGCCTAATGGGCAGCACAAGTGTGGGCACACACATGGAAATACACACTCATAGCCTAACGGTACATTAAAGTATGGAATAGTGCTCAATTCCAGCATCTGGTTTATGCTGGGATTTGACCTGACTCGCCAAGGATCAAATCCAGCTGTTGAAATGAGAAGGTCTTTAGGCTGCTAAAGCTGCCTTATGTTCATGTAGCTGTTTTCTTTTTTTATATATATTAACAGGGGAAATTATTGACTGATGTGCTATACCAAATAGCTAATTTTAGCTTGAAGCTGTACCGTAGCATTTATTTTGGATATTAACTTTAAAACATGCATGTGAGAACCAGTTGGTTCTATCTATAATAATATGCCAGAGTTACATTATTGGTTTGGGCAACTCCCATCAGGAAGTTCCACATTTTGCTGTTTTACATCATGGATTTCCACAGTAATAAATATAATAAAACTATGTCTTTATTAACTCTGGTTTGTTCATTTATGTTTGTTTGTTTGTAGATCAAATACAGTAGTGGGGGGAGCCCAAATTTGGACAAAATTTCTAGATCATGAGTGTCAAACTCACCACGTCACATGACGTGTCGCAACTTTTTCCCCATTGCCAGAACTGGGGTAGGCGCAGTTTTGGTGTGATGCATCCAGCCCGCGGGCCGGCAGTTTGACACCCCTGTTCTAGATTATGGAAACAAGGAAATGGATTTTGAATCTATGTCCTGCTGGTGAAAATATGACAAGACAGTGAATTCATTTTATATATTCATTTTATTGGTTAGATCCTGCCTTTCCTTAAGGAGCTCAACATGGCTTCTACTTGCTGCTTGTTATATCAATTGTTAAATTCATTTGGAGAAGCAATTACAGAAGAACGTTAGTGTAATTAATCACCTAAGTTATGTTGTTTTTCCAATTAAAAAAATACTCATTTTCTCAAATCTATTAATTACTTTGATTTGGAAAGAAAGTGAGGATGATATGACAATATAAAAAGGGATACAGTCCCATGGATGCTTGAACCCCCATGTCTTTGTCACAGTCTTTTTTTAATTGGAACACCCCAAAAGTTGGATAACATGTTATCTGTCAGATGATTTGTACTACAACTCCCACAATCCTTTGTCATAGGCCATGCTGGGACTGATGGGAGTTGAAGTTGAAAGGATTTGGAATACAACTAAAGTATACTGTTACACTGCACACCTACCTTTGAAGTGAATCACTTTGGGTGTGTTTGTAAGACGTTCTCCAGAAAAAAAAACAGAGATAGTTCTTGACTTATGATCAAATTTGGGACCAGAATTTCCATTGTTAAGCAAGGCAACTGTTAAGTTATTCCTGATTTCACAATGATTTTGGGTGGGTTACAGTTGTTAAGTGGATCACTGCAGTTGTTAAGTGGATTTGCAGGGGTTAAGAGAATCTGGCTTCCCCCCATTGACTTTGATTGTCAGAAGCTATCTGACAAGGGCACAAATGGCAATCACATGGCCCTGACATGCTGCAATTGTCATAAATGTATGCTGGTTGCTAAGCAACAGAATTTTGATCATATGACGGGGGGATGCAACAGTCGGTCATAAGTGCAGGCACTGATCATAAGTCACTTTTGAGATAGACTCATTACATGCAAAGCAACATAGTTCAAGCCGTGATTTGTCATAATTGTGATGATTATGGCGTACAGCTCATGAAAACCCCAAATCCACAATCTCAGAAAATTAGAATATTACATGCAATCAATAAAACAAGGAGTGTGCATAGAACAATATCGGACCTCTGAAAAGTATAAGCATGCATATGTACTCAGTACTTGGTTTGGGCCCCTTTTGCAGCAATTACTGCCTCAATGCGGCATGGCATGGAAGCTATCAGCCTGTGGCACTGCTGAGGTGTTATGGAAGACCAGGATGCTTCAATAGCGGCCTTCAGCTCTTCTGCATTGTTCGGTCTCATGTCTCTCATCTTTCTCTTGGCAATGCCCCATAGATTCTCTATGGGATTCAGGTCAGGCGAGTTTGCTGGCCAATCAAGCACAGTAATCCCACGGTCATTGAACCAGGTTTTGGTGCTTTTGGCAGTGTGGGCAGGTGCCAAGTCCTGCTGGAAAATGAAGTCAGCATCCCCATAAAGCTCGTCTGCGGAAGGAAGCATGAAGTGCTCCAAAATCTCCTGATAGATGGCTGCATTGACCCTGGACTTAATGAAGCACAGTGGACCAACACCAGCAGATGACATGGCTCCCCAAATCAACACAGACTGTGGAAACTTCACACTGGACTTCAAGCATCTTGCAGTGTGTGCCTCTCCATTCTTCCTCCAGACTCTGGGTCCTTGGTTTCCAAATGAGATGCAAAAGTTGCTCTCATCAGAAAAGAGGACTTTGGACCACTGAGCAACAGACCAGGTCTGTTTTTCTTTAGCCCAGGTAAGACGCTTCTGATATTGTTTGTTGTTCAGAAGCGGCTTGACAATAGGAATACGACATTTGAAGCCCATGTCCAGGATCCGTCTGTGTGTGGTGGCTCTTGATGCACTGACTCCAGCCTCAGTCCACTCCTTGTGAAAGTCCCCAACACTTTTGAATGGCCTTTTCCTGACAATCCTCTCCAGGCTGCGGTCATCCCTGCTGCTTGTGCACCTTTTTCTTCCTCACTTTTCCCTTCCACATAACTTTCTATTAATGTGCTTTGATACAGCACTTTGGGAACATCCAACTTCTTTTACAATTACCTTTTGAGGCTTTCCCTCCTTATGGAGGGTGTCAATGATGGTTTTCTGCACAACTGTCAGGTCAGCAATCTTCCCCATGATTGTGATTCCTACTGAACCAGACTGAGAGACCATTTAAAGGCTCAGGAACCCTTTGCAGGTGTTATGGCTTAATTAGCTGATTAGAGTGGGACACTTTGAGCCTAGAATATTGCACCTTTTCACAATATTCTAATTTTCTGAGATTTTGGATTTGGGGTTTTCATGAGCTGTACGCCATAATCATCACAATTATGACAAATCATGGCTTGAACTATCTTGCTTTGCATGTAATGAGTCTATCTCATATATTAGTTTCCCCTTTTAAGTTGCATTACTGAAATAAATGAACTTTTGCACGATATTCTAATTTTTCGAGTTTCACCTGGAGAGAGAGAGAGAGAGAGAGAGAGAGAGAGAGAGAATAGGGAATAAAAGAATAATGCACAAAAACACTTTTCACTACAAATGACATTTCCAACATACCATACTTAGAAATACATGAATTTTGCAGCTAGCTGTTATATTCTGGCAAAGGAAATTGCTCTACAAAGAGGATGCTCTTTGAGTAGTATGATTTCCATCCCTGTGGAATTTGGCTTTCTTATTTACATTCAAAGCTTCCCTTGAAGAAAAAGCTCCCTAAAGCCACTAGTTAAAGCTTCGGCATTTCCTTTGTATGCACCAGGTACAGCCAAAAATGTCCAGATAGCCAACATGGCGGAGATTCTTATTTGATTAACTTATTTTTAGCTTAAGTGTCAATTATCTAGTGGAGACGCTGATTCTCAGCCCACAATCCAAGAACAATCTACTGTAGGATCCTCTAGCTACAATGATTGATTTCTAGCCACTGTCATTCTGCCCATTCACCTTTCATGGGCCATGGATGTCAGGTTTAAGAATAGACAAGGATCTTAACACCACAAATAGGAGTATTGGCTGCCTTGGGTTGCGCATGAAAAAGGTGGGATAAAAACCTTATAAAAGTGCTCTAGAACTTGAAGCATTGAAAGCTTCAGTACCAGCCCTAAACCAAGTGGGATATTCTTTGGTGGATGCACAATGGACACACAATATTTCCCGGTATTGTTTTAGTTGTGTATTAATATTGTAAGCTGGCTTGAATGGAGCCCATATCCATTTTTAAAACAAAAGGGAAGCAAGGAGTTTTTTTATGGAGGCTTTTCTCTCTGCCGCAGCCACTGTTGGCTCCAATCCCATGGCAATAATGGGACCTAACAGAGGCTGCTATGCACCAGTATGACCCATTGGTTTGATGCACTCCATCTGCTCCTGGAGTGCCTCCTCCTCGAACTAATATTTCTCTTTATGGCATTCTAATAATGGAGGTGCCAGATAGGGAGATGTTTGCCAAAGAACCAGCAGAGGTGACGGCTGTTTGTCACCGAGATTTATGGCATTTCTGCTTGACCCAGCATTTCAGGCCAGGAAAATGCCATCTGCTCTCTCCAAGGATTTCTCCAAGCGAGCTGTTTGAAACCCAAGGACATCACTGCCCTTGGCCTGCTGAGGGTGAAACAGAAACTCTGTCCTAGATGGCAAGGACAGAGAAAAGGGAACATTTAAGAATCTAAGGATAGAATTTATCTCTTACTCTGGACACCAAAGAGAATTGGTTTGGGGATCAATTTTCCTTAAATACTTCCTTTGGGGCAACCCCCCCTCCCAGCAGTTTCTGGATATGATACGGGGAAGGGGATTATGGGGTCTTTGATGCTCTCTGAGCTTGGTGGTTTACTTGCAGACATTTCATTACCAAACTAGTATGGAAAACGTTATGTCAAAATATGGATCCAAGGGGCTTCCTCCCTTGGTAATTTCAAGATTCCACACAACAGATTTTTTTTAAAAAAAATATCTAAAGGTTTTAGTAACTGAACCCAAACTTAAACAGGTTGCTGGCCTATTCGACAACACAACACCAGCCTCCGGTGTAACAGCGTAGACCAGAACTATGCATATAACGACTCCCTACATCAGACATGTCAAACACAAGGCCCAGGGGCCGGATCTGGCCCACAAAGTGGTTTCATGTGGCCCGCGAAGCCATCCTGGAAAAAGTGAGGGAACGGCCCCCACTTCCTTGGCCCTGGCCCAGAGACCCTCCTTCTGCCAGAGACCCTCAGATCTGTCCCACTCCTGCCCAGGCCACCATAGGCACCCTTGATGCGAACGATGTAGAGCTGGCCACGCCCACCCAGTAGGCCTTATGCACTCTAGCCACGCCCACCCAGTAGGCCATGCCCACCCTGGCCATTCCCACCCAGCCCCTTGAGGGCAACCTCAACGCTGATGCGGCCCTCAATGAAATTGAGTTTGACACCCCTGCCCTACATAGATAATCACAATCATCAAATAGGAAATGAAAGACAGGTTGCTGGCATCTCCATGTATGTGTATCTATGTATCTATAGATATATCCACCTGCCCAGAGAGGATAAAAAAACAAACCAAGATGGAAACATGCTGCAAACATGCTGGAATTGGGCCAGGTGAGGGCCAAGGATGGTAAAGGATTTCCCTTTGGACAAAATGGCTGTTTTAGGATGCCAGACCCATCATAGTAACCCTTGCTAACTAGATAGGTTTATTTCTGCAGCTGATTTCTCTGACTGTGCAGGACAGACTGTTAGCATTCTGATCAAAGCCACTGACCCCAAAAGATCACCTAAGTCAGTGATGGCGAACCTTTTAGAGACCGAATGCCCAAACTGCAATCCAAAACCCACTTATGTATCGTCGGGTGCTGGGTGGGCATGGCCCATTGGGTGGGAGTGGCCCATTGGGTGGGCGTGTCTGTGGTGGTAACGGCAGACTAGGTGGGACTAAAAAGTTCAATCAATCAATTCCAACTTTGCGAGATCTTTTTTTTCCCGCGAGAAGTTGAAATTGATTGATTGAACCTTTTTTTTTTGCACACGGCGGCGGAGGCCTAAAGCGAAAAGGTTTTATAAAACCCAGCTGAAGGCCTATGACGGGGGCGACGGCACGTGTGCCCACAGAGAGGGCTCTGCGTGCCACCTGTGGCACCCGTGCCATAGGTTCGCCACCACAGACCTAAGTCTTCACTAAGGAGTTAGCTTGATTGAATACAAGGCTTATTAAAAAAAAAGCAGACATTTGCAGGATGATTTCTTAAACTTCAAGAAAGTAGCACCATCAAAAAAAAAGCGAGGAGAGGAGGTAGCATTTTGTGACTTTCTGACAAGCAAATTCGATGGGGAAGCCAGATTCACTTAACAACTGTATTGCTAACTTAAAACAGCTACAGGGATTCACCAGCTGTGTTGCTAACTTAAACAGCTACAGGGATTCACTTAACAACTCTGGCAAGAAAGGTCATAAAATGGGGAAAAAAATTCATTTAACTGTCTCACTTCACAACATAAATTTTGGACTCAATGGTGGTTGTACGTCGAGGACTACCTGTATTCAATAGGTATTTTTTTTATCTAAGCTTAAGTTTTAAAACTACAGCTTAGCTTTGTGCCCTGGTCATTCGAAGGGTATGACTTCTGCCTCTTTCCATAGCAGGGTGCATATTCTTCTCTCCTTCCCATCTATTCCCAGCAGTATTTTGAAATCTGTCCATGTCAATGAAATTCAGCTTTCTCCTACCAGATGCCCTTGGGATATGTGTGCTAGAAATTCTGGGACTCTCAAAATATCTTAAGGCCATCAGTCTGGAGAAGGCTAAAAGTATCAGCGATGCTACTTTTCCAAAACCAGTAAATTTCAAAATGTAAGCAAGAAAAATAATAAGCCCATTAAATATACGACATTTATTGCAGCATTGTCTGTTTTGTTTTGTTTTTAAATTGTTCTTGACATCATAGTGAATCACTGAATTTCTTGCCTTCTATGGTTTTCTTCCATGTCAATTTTTGGCTTATTGATGGATCTCCTGAACCTAGCCAAGCTTGTTGAATCTCCTTCAAAAATCCAACTCTGTTCCATTCCAGTAGGCCTCATTTGTTTAATCGTGTTAAGAGCCACAGAAAAAGACTCAGCCTTGTCTTTACAATGGAACACAGCATGCTTGACAAGTGATTTTTCTTTTTCTTGGCCTAATTGGGATTTCTAACTAGAAAATGGGCCTTTTGTTTTGTAGAATCTAGAGAAATCTTCCAATGAGAATAAGATGTTAAATCTAGATATTGTATCACATAAAACATGTTTTTCAACTGCTCCTTTCCAGATGAATTGAGACTATTACTCCCCAAATTCCCTGCCACGTTGGCTGTTAATTCTAGAACTTGCAGTCTAATACATCTGAAAGGTTGCAGGTTGGAGAACAGGCAAACAATTTCTGAGAGTCTTTAGAGCAGTTCAGCTAGAACTTGACTGATGTGCCATTTTTTAATAATCACATGAACGGGTTTAATATAAAGATAATGGTCACCTGGATTCAGCTATCATATCCTAAAATTAACAATAGCACTTAGACTTATATGCCGCTTCACAGTGCTTTACAGCCCTCTCTAAGCAGTTTACAGGGTCAGTCTACTATCCCCAATAATCTGGGTCCTCATTTTACTGACTGCGGAAGGATGGAAGACTGAGTCAACGTTGAGCCTTTCAAAATTGAACTTGTGGAGTAAGCACAGAGAGTTAGCCTATAGTACTGCATTCTAACCACTGCACCACCACACCTCTTAGAACAGATAAATTGGCTTCTCGGGATAATAAGTGTATCAAAGCAGTCTACATTTTATATTCTTTTAGTTGAAAAACTTTACTTTCAAACTTTACTTGTGGGAACTATTGAAACATTTGTTCTTAAAGAAATCAAGAGTCTTGTAGCACCTTGAATGCTGATAAACACAGTTTTTACATGTGCTTTTCTGGTGCTCCGTTAACAGGATAACAAAGTTGGAAGGGACCTTGGACCAGCCCTTTGCTCAAGCAGAGGATCCTATATCATTTCAGACAAATGGTTGTCTCTTTTTAAAAGCCTCCAGTGATGGAGCAGCCACAACTTCTGAAGGCAAGCCATTCCACTGGTGTATAATTCTCACTGTCATCTCGCTTCATCGGATGTATGGATGAAGTCCTAAGAAAGTTATACATATGGTTTTAAGGTTGTTAAGGGTTCCATCCCTGTGGAACATCATCCCCATGGAGATAAGAGGGACCTTGGAGTCCTAGTGGACAATCACTTGACTATGAGCCAGCAGTGTGCAGCAGCAGCCAAAAAAGCTAATACAATCCTGGGTTGTATAAACTGAGGCATAGAATCAAGATGCGAAGTATTAGTACCGCTTTATAAAACCCTAGTAAGACCACGCCTGGAATACTGCAGCCAATTTTGCAAACCAGCATCGCTTCACCTAGGTTGGCAGTGAAGATTGTCTACAGACTGGATTCTTCCTCCTTCTCCTCCTCCCAACAGGTAGTCCCTGAAATTGGGACCAGAATTTCGGTCGCTAAGCCAGAAATTCCATCACACCCAATTTTATGGCCTTTTATGGTAAAGTTGTTAAGTGAATCATGCAGTCATTAAATGAAAGTGGCTTCCCCCATCGACTTGGCTTGTCGGAAGCTGGCTGGGAATAACAATAGATGTTGGGATGCTGCTATCCGCATAGATAGATACCAGTTGCCAAGCTCCCAAATTTTGATCACGTGACCGTGGAGATACTATGACAGTTGTAAATGTGAGGATCGGATGTAAGTCCCTTTTTTCACTGCTGTTCTGAACAGTCACTAAATGTATTAGTACTGCTTTATAAAACACTAATGAGACCACACCTGGAATATTGCAGCCAATTTTGATCACCATATCACAAAAAAGATGTTGAAAGTTTGGAAAAAATTCAGAGAAGAGCAACTAAGATGATCAAAGGTCCGGAGACTAAAACATATGAAGAACAGCTGCAGGACTTGTTTTTGGCTAGTCTAAAGAAAAGAATAGGATGACATGATAGCAATATTCCAGTATTTGAGGGGCTACCACCAAAAAGAGAGCGTCAAGCTATTCTCCAAAGCACCAGAGGGCAAGACAAGAAACAATGGTTGGAAACTGACCAAAGAGAGAAGCAACCTGGAATTAAGGAGACACTTCCTAACAGTGAGGACAATTAACCAGTGGAACAGCTTGCCTTCAGAAATCATGGGCGCTCTATTACTGGAGGTTTTTAAGACTGGACAGTCACTTGTCTGAGATGGTATAGGTTCTCCTGCTTGAGCAGGGGGCTGGACTAGAAGACCTCCAAGGTCCCTTCCTATTCTATTCTATTCTATTCTATTCTATTCTATTCTATTCTATTCTATTCTATTCTATTCTATTCTATTCTATTCTAGTCTAGTCTAGTCTAGTCTAGTCTAGTCTAGTCTAGTCTAGTCTAGTCTAGTCTATTCTTTTCGGGATTATTACTTTTTATTGTTTTTATATTGGATTTTTATCTGTGTAAGCTGCCCAGAGTCCCTGAGAGGGAGTTGGAACAGCCATACAAATTTTCTTAAATAAACAGAATATTTTTACAGTTGATTTAAAATTATGCTTCTTTGGCTTACATATGAACAAGCCACTACTATATCTGAGATTTATTAATAACCTATTTATCTCTGGGATTCATGGACAAGAGGACCTAACAAAGTTGTTGCATCAGAATTTCAATGCATTGCCCTGCACCATCAAACTGATGCAACAGCTTATAAAAGGAGGAACTGGGTTGTGTCAACGCACACTTCACTTGACAAGAGTGTTCTCATTTCATTAGCTGCTCATCTTTTTCTTCTGCATATTTTATCTAAACAGATTTATACTTAGACCAGCTCTGCTAATTGTCTTCCTGAGGCATTTGGCATATGGTCTCAGGATTTTTTTTTAAAACCTCCAAGAATATCTCACTTCATTCAACCTGATTGTTAAAAAGAACAAAGTAAGAAAAGCTACAGGGAGTGCAGAATTATTAGGCAAGTTGTATTTTTGAGGATTAATTTTATTATTGAACAACAACCATGTTCTCAATGAACCCAAAAAACTCATTAATATCAAAGCTGAATATTTTTGGAAGTAGTTTTTAGTTTGTTTTTAGTTATAGCTATTTTAGGGGGATATCTGTGTGTGCAGGTGACTATTACTGTGCATAATTATTAGGCAACTTAACAAAAAACAAATATATACCCATTTCAATTATTTATTTTTACCAGTGAAACCAATATAACATCTCAACATTCACAAATATACATTTCTGACATTCAAAAACATAACAAAAACAAATCAGTGACCAATATAGCCACCTTTCTTTGCAAGGACACTCAAAAGCCTGCCATCCATGGATTCTGTCAGTGTTTTGATCTGTTCACCATCAACATTGCGTGCAGCAGCAACCACAGCCTCCCAGACACTGTTCAGAGAGGTGTACTGTTTTCCCTCCTTGTAAATCTCACATTTGATGATGGACCACAGGTTCTCAATGGGGTTCAGATCAGGTGAACAAGGAGGCCATGTCATTAGATTTCCTTCTTTTATACCCTTTCTTGCCAGCCACGCTGTGGAGTACTTGGACGCGTGTGATGGAGCATTGTCCTGCATGAAAATCATGTTTTTCTTGAAGGATGCAGACTTCTTCCTGTACCACTGCTTGAAGAAGGTGTCTTCCAGAAACTGGCAGTAGGACTGGGAGTTGAGCTTGACTCCATCCTCAACCCGAAAAGGCCCCACAAGCTCATCTTTGATGATACCAGCCCAAACCAGTACTCCACCTCCACCTTGCTGGCGTCTGAGTCGGACTGGAGCTCTCTGCCCTTTACCAATCCAGCCACGGGCCCATCCATCTGGCCCATCAAGACTCACTCTCATTTCATCAGTCCATAAAACCTTAGAAAAATCAGTCTTGAGATATTTCTTGGCCCAGTCTTGACGTTTCAGCTTGTGTGTCTTGTTCAGTGGTGGTCGTCTTTCAGCCTTTCTTACCTTGGCCATGTCTCTGAGTATTGCACACCTTGTGCTTTTGGGCACTCCAGTGATGTTGCAGCTCTGAAATATGGCCAAACTGGTGGCAAGTGGCATCTTGGCAGCTGCACGCTTGACTTTTCTCAGTTCATGGGCAGTTATTTTGCGCCTTGGTTTCTCCACACGCTTCTTGCGACCCTGTTGACTATTTTGAATGAAACGCTTGATTGTTCGATGATCACGCTTCAGAAGCTTTGCAATTTTAAGAGTGCTGCATCCCTCTGCAAGATATCTCACTATTTTTGACTTTTCTGAGCCTGTCAAGTCCTTCTTTTGACCCATTTTGCCAAAGGAAAGGAAGTTGCCTAATAATTATGCACACCTGATACAGGGTGTTGATGTCATTAGACCACACCCCTTCTCATTACAGAGATACACATCACCTAATATGCTTAATTGGTAGTAGGCTTTCGAGCCTATACAGCTTGGAGTAAGACAACATGCATAAAGAGGATGATGTGGTCAAAATACTCATTTGCCTAATAATTCTGCACTCCCTGTATAATAAACTCTTAGATGATAATTGCATAAAGGGACAGAACCATCCAGTCTTAGCTGAATCATCTCATAGCTTTATGAGATTGAATAGGGTGAGAAGGAATTCCATCCCAGACCTAAAAGCAATATATAATAACCCCGCAAACTGCACATCTTATGGAAAAATAAGTTGTTCTTCTAAGCTTAATTTAACTGTGTGTTTTTATTTATATAGCAATGCAGTCTGCTCCTTTCTCTCTTTAGGTCATGAATAAATAAGGCAGTGCCAATGTCTAGCATCACCTTTACTTAAAGAAAACAAAAAGGAGGTGGTTGCCGTTAGTGCTTTGTTTACACGCTTACTTCTGCAAACAAGAGAGACCCATTTAAATCGAAGAATGGTATGCTATGAAGAACAGGGAGCTGCCTCTCCAATTTGCTTTCCGATAAATATTTTGTAGTTGGCCACACCTTTCTTGGGAGCCATTTTGTAAATAGGCAATCCCTCCATCTAACAACCACTAGCACAAAAAGCATGTCTATGTATCCAAAAGCAGCTTTGAAGAACAAATTCTATACAGTGACAACTCTGAGGTGGAGGAGAAGGTCTTCAATCAGTTGTCCTCTCTTGGGATTGATGGACTTACCTGTTCGGCCAATGTGGCAAAAACAGCAGTAGTAACTCAATGCTTCCAAGCTTATAAAGCAATGACCAGCCTCAGTTACCCAAATTCCATAGAATATGAGGTAGTCCTCAACGTATGGCAGGTCACTTAGTTTTACAATGGATTTCCCTGGATTCAAAGTTCTGACGGTTAGGCCACCCCTGTGATCACATGACTGCACTTCGGGTGCTTAGCAACCAGCCTGCATGTACAGTCCATTTGCAGCGTGCCACAATCATGTGACCCTGTTTATGACAGTTTTGACAATAACCGGCAATTACTCTTTTTTTTTTGACAAAACCAGCCCATCGGTTCACTTAAAACCACTGTGTTCACTTAATGGCTACAGAAATTGGTTTACGACTACAACATCACTTTATAACTGTCCTTTATTACTTACCTTGAAGTAAGATGGGCAGCCTATAGATTTTATAAAGAAATAAATACCACCATTTAAATCACCATTGCAAAAAAGGTTATAAAATTGGGTCGGTCATGTGGTTGACCCAATTTATGAACGTCATGATTTACAACCACGATGAGCAAGTTCCATGACAGTCATAATTCAAGGACTACCTCTAGTCCTCAGGTAGAGAAAGATCAGGTCTTGGGAACATAAATGCAGCCCATAAAAAGGTAAAGGTTCCCCCGCACATGCGTGCTAGTCGTTTCCAACTCTAGGGGCCGGTGCTCATCTCCGTTTCAAAGCCGAAGAGCCAGCGCTTGTCCGAGGACGTCTCCGTGGTCATGTGGCCGGCATGACTAGACGCCAAAGGCGCACAGAACGCTGTTACCTTCCCACCGTAGTGGTCCCTATTTTTCTACTTGCATTTTTACGTGCTTTCGAGCTGCTAGGTTGGCAGAAGCTGGGACAAGTAACAGGTGCTCACTCTGCTACGCGGCACTCGGGATTCGACCCGCCAAACTGCCGACCTTCTGATCAACAAGCTCAGCGTCCTAACCCACTGAGCCACCGCGTCCCTTAAATGCAGCCCATACACTCAGCTAAATGTCTATGGAGATTTTCTGTCATCCAGGTTATGGTTGTTCCAAAGGTGCTTTCCAAAAGGTAACTGGACTTTCTTTGTTTTTTCCTTGAAGATGTTTCGCTTCTCATCCAAGAAGCTTCTTTGGTTCTCTTCAGTTCTCTTCAAAAGAAGCTTCTTGGATGAGAAGCAACATGGTCTTCAAGGAAAAAACAAAGAAAGTCCAGTTGCCTTTTGAAAAGGCACCCTTGAGAAGCCCATACACTCTTTCTATAAGCTCTCCAATCTCTCAATACTGTACTGCTGAGGTTCAAAGTACTGCAGGCTTAGCATATGTAGACATTTATTTTATTTATTTATTTATTTTAATTCCATTTATATCCCGCCCTTCTCCGAAGACTCAGGGCGGCTTACAAGCATTAGCAGTAGCCTTCATTCTATGTATATGCCTGCTTATTAGGGCTTTCACACACACCCCAAGCGGCATTATTACAAAGTCAGCTTAATTGCCCCCAACAATCTGGGTCCTCATTTTACCTACCTCGGAAGGATGGAAGGCTGAGTCAACCTTGAGCCTGGTGGGATGCGAACCTGCACTAATTGCAGGCAGCTGGTGTTACTTAAGGAGGCATTAGCCCACTGCTCCACCAAGGACTCTTGTAGAAGTCAATCTTTGATTGTAGAAGTCAATCTTTGAAAAGTTTTTTTTAAAAAACCTCTGTCTATCCCCTTTCATATTATTTTTTTCCCCAAGGGATGCTTTTCTTACCATTGTGTGCAGTATTAAGAACTGGCCTGGGAATTTTGGTGGGACCTCTGGATCTTTTGCAGCCATACTTTCTGACAAGGCACAGCTGTCCTGAGGGAAAAATGAAGAAAGACTCTGCTCTCCCATCTCCACCATCTTAAATTCCTGAGAGAAAAGCGGGTTACCTGTATGAACGTAAATAAATAAATGATAATGTCACTGCTTGTACTTCAGGCAGAATTGTTTGCTTTTTAAGGCCTCTTAACTTAAATTTCATCTCTGCTCAATATTTGCATTTGAAAGAACCACCTTTCATTTCTTAAAGCTAGTGAGATTTTGTTTTATTTTTGCATTCTTTCTTTCACCTTTATTAGTCACCCTGCTAACTGCTTGAAAGGCAAGGTAGAAAATCTTTCAGATTACCAATTAAGAAGTGCTACAGTTAATGACTCAATAACTGTGCCTCAGTTATCACTACCAGGTGGATATCCTGTTTGACTTTGCAATGTGTCAATGCAGGATTATCTAGGTACACATTTGCCCTGTGGCTTGACACAACCCATCACAAGCACACATTTCCTTTTGTAGTCCTGAATTCCAGATCTCAGTGAGAGAAAAAGGCATTAAAAGTGATATTTTATTCTCTGAGCCAGACAATAAAAGTTGTCTAGCCACTTTAATGATGACAGAACAATAATATGGAGAAGAATAAGGGATTTGGGTTTTTTGTAATATGTCAACATTTTTGCCTAATTCAACATCAATGCCTAAGATGTTAACATTTTCAATACCTCTATCTCACAAAAACCAAGTCACTTTTCTAAAATAATAGAATATTTTAGCTCTGTCTTATATATCAAGATGATGTCATGATAATCGAAACTGGTTACATCAGGATTTTTATAAACCGAATAACTAAGAACAAATTGTAAGCTCTTTCGAGTTCTAGAACTGTGAATCAAAACTATGGTATGAAGTTTTTAATTTGCAAAGAGCATTATTATACTGTTTGCCACATCTATCTTCCCAACAACAAAACATATGACAGAGAAGCATTGTAGTTTATTTCAGCAACTAAAATCTCCCTCCCTCCCTTCCTCCCTCCTTGCCATATGCTAAATAAATAGATTAAAACAGGGCTTTTCAACCTTTTCACCCATTGTACCACTTTTAGGATATGGCAACATCCGAGTACCACCAGTTGCCTAGCAAGGTGTCAAAAACTTGATGACCAAAAAAAAAGGAAAAAAGTGATGAAGTACAGGTAGTCCTCGACTTACAACAGTTCACTTAGTGACTGTTTGAAGTTATAATGGCACTGAAAAAAGTGCCCCCCAAGCCACAGCCGAGCAAGACACCTGCCTGCCCGCCCGGTGGCGCTCTTCCTCCTGTCCGAGGTTTTCATTGTTGAGAGCATTTCTGTTGAGGATTGGCAGCGGGGTGGGGGTGGGGGGTGTTTGGTTTTTATCCCCCCCCCCCTCTGCTAGGTGGTTGCAGCAGGTTTTGGTCACTTCACATGACTCTGGGACACTGTGACCGTCATAAATATGAATCAGTTGCCAAGCATCTGAATGTAAATCACAAGACCCTGGAGATGCTGCAACATTCCAGCTAACTGGCGTTTCTTAAGGGCTCAGCAGAAGCGCCAAGATCAATGCTGCTTTCCAGCTGGAGCCTGGCGCTGATCCTGGTGCTTCCACTGAGCCCTGACAGCCCCGAAGAAGCACTGATCCTGGCGCTTTCGCTGAGCCTTGACAGCCCTGCAGCTCCAGCCATCTCTCTCTCAGACTTGTGTGGTGCTGCCACCGGTTCAGCTCATTTCCCTCTACCGCTGCCACTTTTCTAGGATGCTCACGTAACACCTGCCAGGTGCCAATGTACCACAAGTGGTACCCGTACCACTGGTTGAAAAGCCCTGCATTAAAAAAAAATCCTTTTTTTGAGGAGGGTTGGAATATTTTATACAGCAGACAATGGTCACACTGTGGGGGAGCAAGCAACAGTGAGGTTTTGCTTTCTTTTAGGCAAGTGAGTCTTATAGGTGTGAAAACCATAGGGAAGGAATTACAGAATACTTTTTTTCCCTAGCTTCCTAACCTACTTTTAAGTCAGAAGTTGTGTTATTATAATTCTAGCATTCTAGCAAAAGGAGGAGGCACCCTGTGTATTTTAGATTTTTGTATTTTAGAGCAAAATTTCATTGTCTCGAAGGCACAAAAGGAACAATGGTGAGGTTTGAATGAAATTCATACATTACCAAGGAAAAGTCTTCTACAATGTCACTCTGATCACTTGGAATTTGTCTAGGGAACAAAGGCTTTGATTTCTGCTCTGACAAAAGAAAAAAAATGATTTGGAATCAGGGCATTTCTGTTTTTGCCAGAAAGGCACATGCTAAGGGATGAGATACTTAAATACTGCCACCTTCTGTTGCCTTACTTAGACTGAGCTAAAAAACAAAATACTAAATGTTCCTGTTCAATTTCTAAATCATATAAAATTCACAGACAGATATCCCTGGGATGGGGGAGAAGGTCCAAATCTGCAAATGGCTGAGGGCCATGTTGCAATCAAAGAGCCCCATCCCCACCCCAGCTTCTGCGCATGTACAGAAGGGGCATAACTTCCACAGGATGCCATGCCCGCCATTTTTGCAGGTTCTGGTATATGCCGCCTGTGAATATCCCTGGGCTTAGGCATTAGAAAAGAGATTAAATATTATAGCAACAACAGTTGCTTACAACAGTTTGTTTAGTGACCGTTCAAGGTTACAAAGGTACTGAAAAAAGTGACTAATGACCATTTTTCACACTTATGACCATTGCAACCTCCCATTAGTCACGTGGTTAACATATGAATGCTTGGCAACTGCTTCATATTTATGACTGTTGCTGTGTCCCGGAGTCGTGTGATCAGCTTTTGTGACTTTCTGACCAGCAAAGTTAATAGGGAAGCCAGATTCAGTTAAACAACCGTGCTGCCAATTCAACAACTGCAACGATTCACTTAACAACTGTGGCAAGAAAGGTTGTAAAATGGGACAAAACTCACTTAACAAACGTTAAGCGACATAAATTTGGGGTTTAATTGTGGCCTTAAGTCAAGGACTACCTGTGGTTTCAAGAAGCTGGGCTTGTTGACCTGAAGACTGACATTTCAAGACCCGAGAGCTGTGCGATGGGGGGAGCTCCCGTTACTTGCCCCCAGCTCCTGCCAATCTAGCAGTTGGAGAGCATGCAAATGCAAGTAGATCACAGGTCTGCAACCCGCGGCTCCGGAGCCGCATGCGGCTCTTTCAGCCGTCTCCTGCGGCTCCCAGTCTTCTGCCATGTGCAGTCCCCCCCCCAAAAAAAGTGGGACTAAAAAAGTTCAACCAATCAATTCAAATATGCAGGGTAGGTGCATATCTTGCCTTAGCTCCACTCTTCAGTCAAACCCTGTTTTGCGCATGCGCGCATGTAGGTGCATGCGCACACATTTTTTGCGGCTCCCAGTTTATCCTTTTGTGAGGGAACCGGTTCCGAGTGGCTCTTTCACTGTTTAAGGTTGCTGACCCCTGAAGTAGATCAATAGGTTGCCTTCAGTGGGAAGGTAACAGCATTCCATGTACCTTGGTGTATAATCATGCTGTCCACATGACCACAGAAACGTCTTCAGACAATGCTGGCTCCCTTGGCTAAGAAACAGAGATTAGCACCGTCCCCAGTACTGAAGACAAATTCTTGTACAAGAATTGGAGACCTCACCTAAATAGGAAAGGGTCTCAATCGCATTTAGTACTGAAGACAAATTCTTGTTCAAGAATTGGAGACTTCACCTAAATAGGAAAGGGTCTCAATCGCATTTAAAAATGGAAATCCAGCAGCCTGCTCAGCACAACTGGCTCAAGATCTTGAACAGAAATATGACTGCTTTGTCCAAGTCCTATTACACACACTCAGCCATACCCTTCTGAGATTCAAACCTGGGCCGACTGCATCTTAAGCAGTTGTTTTAACCACTAGGCCACAGGCCCTCTTTCTCTTTTTGTTAGCTGAGAAGCAAGGGAGATACGTGTTAAATATTTGTTAAGCATTCAGAATACACTTGCTTGGTCCCAGACATACATATACATACATACATACATACATACATACATACATACACACACACACAAAATATATATATATATATATATATATATATATATATATATATATATATATATATATATATATATATATATATATATATATATATATATATATATATATATATATATATATATATATATATATATATATATATATATATATATATATAGTGTGTGTGTGTATATATATATATACACACACACGTATATATACATATGTACACACACACACACACACACACATGTATGTATGTATGTATATTCCCCGTCTTTGCCACGCCAGCCTCCCCGTAAAATCCCTGGAATTTCCGGGAAAGATGCCGCTCGACTTTTTAAGCCCCGGGGGTCACGTGACTTCCAGGGTGGCCGACTTCGAGTTCCCTTCGCAGCGCTTGGATGCCAGGCGGGGCCGTCGCGCGCACCGAGGGCAACTTTTTCACTCCGCGGGGCGACGTTTTAGGGGCGCGTGCTCTTCGCGGACCTCGGGGCCAAAGCTACGGGCCAAGAGATTCCCGCCTTCCTGAGCCTGGAAAAAAGAAGATCGGGCGTGGGAGGGAGAGTCTCCAAAGGCTCCCGGGCGCCTGGCTGCTTTCTTTCTTCCGGACCCCGCTGAAAGGATGGGGGCGGGCGCCTTAGCCATCTGTGTGAGTACGGGCTGGGCCTCCTCGGACCGGCGGTTGGGAGGCGTGCAGAGCGGGAGGAAGAAGGCCGGGGGCGCGTGTTGGCTCCGCGGGCGTGCAGCAGGGGGGAGGACAAAAGCGCGCGCCTGTTTGAACGCTGCGCTACTCGGTGGATGCGCGGCCCTCCAGATTGTCCCAAAGGTGCTTTTTTTTTCCCCCACGAGGCAGCTGGACTTCCTTGTGTTTGTTTTTTTCTTTGAAGACGTTTCGCTTCTCATCCAAGAAGCTTCTTCAGCTCTGACTGGTTGGTGGGGAATGGCAGGATTTATATTCCTTGCAGACAGCTAATCAGAGGTCTTCAAACTCGGCCCTTTTATGACTCATGGACTTCAACTCCCAGAATTCCTCAGCCAGTGTGCCTGGCTGAGGAATTCTGGGAGTTGAAGTCCATGAGTCATAAAAGGGCCGAGTTTGAAGACCCTGCTAGCTGGTCATTTGCCTTCTTTTGGAGAGTCATTGGAGGCTTAGCTGTGTACCTCAGAGTCCCCTGAGTAGTGCAAATGACTGCAGGATGTTTTCTGCCCTGTGTCCCTTCACTGTGGAAGACAGGCACACAGGTTGTTGGGGACGAGTCTGTGTTGTCTGCCTCTCAAACTGAAGCGCAAATGGTCCCTGTAGTCTGCAAATGTTTTCTGGAAATCCGTTCATAAATCAAACTGCTTTTGGACAACCGTGACCTGGATGACTGAGAATTTCCATAGTCATCAACCCTCTAGCGCACGAGTCTTCAAACGTGGCCCTTTTATGACTTGTGGACTTCGATTCCCAGAATTCCTCAGCCAGGCATACTGGCTGAGGAATTCTGGGAGTTGAAGTCCACAAGTCACAAAGGGGCCAGGTTTGAAGACCCCTGCTAGCTTTTTATTCACTTTAGCTACCTTGCCAGGCTTAGGCGGTCCATATTATTTTATTGTTGGAGATATTTGCCATCTTTTTCTCCTGGCATCCAATTATAATAATAATGATTTCAAGAACCAGTGCAATACAGGTAGTCCTCGATGTATTACGGCCACAGCTGAGCCCCAAAAGTTCTGTTGCTAAGCGAGACATTTGTTAAGGGTGTTTTGCCCCATTTTATACTCATTCTTGCCCCCGTTAAGTGATCTCCCCACAGTTGTTAAGTGAATCTGGCTTCTTCATTGACTTTTTGTTTGTCAGATGGTCGCAAAAGGTGATCACATGACCCTGGGACCCTGCCACTGTCATAAATATGAGTCAGTGGCCAAGTGTGAAAAACGTGTCATAAGTCTCCTTTTTCAGTGCCGTTGCAACTTTGAATGGTCATTAAATGAACTGTTGTAAGTCAAGAATAATTGTATAGATTACTATAACAAATATTTGTAGCCCAGGGTTGAAATGAGGGTTACTAGATGCTGAAAGCAAACTTTCCTAATGTGATGGGAGGCAAAAATGTGCCACAGAAGGCTGTAAGTGGTCTTTGATGCTCTCTGAACTTGGTGGTTTCGTTGCAGACATTTCATTACTCAAACTATGCACTAATTACCTTTTGAAAAAAAGCACCTTTGGGACAACCATAATCTGGATGATTGTGAGTCTCTATAGACATTGTGCAATGATGACCTTATCTAGTTTGGATAATGAAATGTCTGCAAGGAAACCACTAAATTCAGAGAGCATCAAAGACCACTATAGCCTTCTGTGGCAGATGTTGGAAGAGGGTTAGCTTTGTTGGGCGGTATTATTTTTAGCTCTGGGAAATCATTTTTGGTACAATATGTGTTCAGTGGCATTTGTGCCCATGCCTGGAAAACTACAGTAGAGTTAGATCTCGTCCAGCTTGTGTTTGTTGTTGTTTTGCTCCTGTTTTATTGCTGTTTTGTAAAGTTGTTTCAGTGCTAGCCTGTGGTTCAGGAATTTGCAGCATTTGGTTTCACAATAAAGACAGTTGCACAAGTGCCAGCCTGCAGAAGAGGCATGAGGGAAATGTGGTTGGCCTCTCTAAATAGGATTGCCCCTTATGTGAGGACATCTTATTTTGGGATTTTGCTGATTTTTTCGTGATGTACTTTGTCAGTAAAAGTGATCGAAATTGTCAGGCTCTTGATCTCAAAAGCAAAGTGCATGCAAGCCTGCCTTCAGGGTGACGATGGTTGAAGTAGTGGTTGTATATGTGCCACTTGTTGCCTGTTTGCAGAAGCACCTTTTAAACAATTAGAAGCAGACAAGATTTAACATGGTTTGAAACTGTTCGTTCAAGGTTGATGGTTCAGACAGGCATATGAAGATTTGCTGTTCCCCTATGTAGCCTGTTAGTTCTCACTAGTGAGAAATGGATTCAGTTAGATGGGGGAAAGATCATACTGCATAAAAGATGTACAGGTAATCCTCAACTTATAACCACAGTTGAAACCACAAAGTTTCCATTACTAAGCAAAAAAAGTTGTTACGTGACTTTTGCTCCGTTTATGACCTCTCTTGCCACAACTGTTAAGTGAATCACTGCAGTTGTTAAATTAGTAACACAATTGTTATGTGGAATCTGACTTCCTCGTTGATTTTGCATGTCAGAAGGTCACAAAAGGGGATCATATGACCCCAGGACACTGCAAGCATCATAAATACATGCCAATTTACCAAGCATCCAGATTTGATCATGTGACCACAGGGATGCTGTAATAAGGGTTGTAAACGTGGAAAACGGTCGTGTCACTTTTTCACTGTTGTAACTTCAAATGGTCACTAAACAAATGCTGGTAAGTTGAGGAGTACTGGTGTAAAAATTGTATATATTCTGTATTCTTTCGCATAGTCTTATCAGCATTTTAATATGGGTGATTTACATAGGTATCAGATTTATTGCTATCTATGCTTTGGTGCTATAATGGCCAAGGATTAGGGTCACTTAATCACAGCATGCTTGGATTGAACAAGAAGAGGGGGGAACTCTATGGGGATAGTGTCGGAGCAAATAGGTGTGCAAAGCCAAGGATTGTCCCCAGTTTCCTAAAAACAGCTGAATAATATAATTACATCTGCTTTCTAGGGAAATTATATTACGTAGTATTTTTTTATAAGCGAAGTGTATTGGCTCCCAGCTAAGTTATAATATGAATAGTCAGACCTGAGTAACCCAATAGAAAATCCCACGTCTGTAGACTAAAATAAATAAATAAATAGTAATAGTCCCAGAAGTTAATTTTCAGGTAAAATTATATTTTACGGATTGCTTTTTATTTATATTTGCTGATATATGTATATGGTTGCTTTAATTATATACAGCTTAAAAGCAGTGTTTTTCAAACATGGTAACTTTAAAACGGTGACTTCAAATAATTGTAATCAGAGGTGGGGTAAGGAATGGTTGCACGGACCTTTCCCCACATTGCTCTGTCCCCTCATTAGATATAGTGGGCCCTGTGTACAATGATCTGTTTGGCTGTACCTGGGGTGGGTTTTGTCTTCTGTCCCCTCCCCCCCCCCGGACATCTGGGGTCCAGTATGGAGGCTGCAACATTGATGCTGATAGAAGCAATTGTAAAGTTGCAAGCACAGAGTAGGATGAATTGAAATAATTCTCTGAGTGGCCCTTCCTTGCTTTTTTCCTCTCTTCCTTCTTTTTTCCATTCTTTCCTTCCCTCCCTCCCTCCCTCCTTCCCTCCCCCTCCTTTTATTCCTTCCTTTTTACCTTTTCTTCCTTGTTTTTCTTTTCCTGTCTCTCTTTCATTCATTCTTTTTTCCTTTCTATTTTTTCTTTTCTCTTCCTTTTTCCCTCCCTCCCTTCCTTCCTTTCTTTCTTTCTTTCTTCCTTCCTTCCTTTCTTTCTTTCTTTCTTTCTTTCTTTCTCTTCCTTCCTTCCTTCCTTCCTTCCTTCCTTCCTTCCTTCCTTCCTTCCTTCCTTTCTTTCTCTTTCTTTCTTTCTTTCTTTCTTTCTTTCTTTCTTTCTTTCTTTCTTTCTTTCTTTCTTTCTTTCTTTCTTTCTTTTTCTTTCTCCCTCAAGCTTTCTCTAGAGCTGCCAGAAGTTGGCCACTGGTCTAAGCAACAGTTCCTTAATGACATACTGAGATAATTTTTTAATTTACAAGCATGACGTTCTGCTACGAGGCAGACTGCCAAGAAGGTAGAAAAATGCTACGCTTGTCTGTGCATGGCTGCATTACAAATCCACATTTCAGTGTTGTGCTACCACATTAGACTTGATCTGTCCCTTGCCATTGCATAATAGTACATCTTATATTTACACTCATTTTTCAGAGGGAGGGCGCCCATTCATTGAGTACGTTCAATTTCTGCTCCGCCCATAGTTTCTCTGGTGTTGCAGCCTGCGTGTTTCTAAGTTATCCGCTCAGTTGCTTGGCTACGGATTCAAGCCACTCCTGTTGACTTTCTTTTTCCTGTACACGCAGGGTGCCTGTGTTTGCATCTGTGCACACCTGTGCGTGATCTGTCCCACATCTTTTTAGAAGTCCTGCCAAGGAATCTCGACCTCAGAAAGGCTTCTGTTCCATAAAATCCCTCCAGTTCCTTCAGAAGGGAGAGCTCTGAGAAGTCATGCCACCTCCAGTCGTCACTCTGACTGGCTGTTCTCCCTTTTTGTGTCCTTTCAAGCAAAGTAATTCAGCGGTCAAGCTTAAAGAAGATATGAAAAAGATTGGCGTTCCGCCCCTGAGCCGGCAGAAGGGGTCCTGTCACCGGAAGTTGTTTGGCACCAGTCTTCAGGAAATGCAGCAAGAAGGGCTGAGCAAGTGTGGAATCCCAACAGTGGTGTGGGATATTGTAGATTATCTCTCTTATCACGGTAAGCTACTAGCAAGTTCTCCTCTTTAAAAAAAAGAAAGAAAAACTTGTGTACCTCTTAAGGAAAGATTTCCCAACCTTGGCGAACTTTAAAACGTGTGGACTTCAACTCCCAGAATTCCCCAGCCAGCATGGAATTCTGGGAGTTGAAGTCTATAGGTCTTACAAGTGACCAAGGTTGGGAAAACCCTGTTCTCTACAAAGCAATGCTTTCTGTTTTGGTTTGCTTCCACTTTTATTTTTGGTCAACTCAGGAATGCTCACACCTCATATTTTTTGCCCAACAACAATCCTGTGAAGTAGGTGGCCTTGAAAGAGAGGGATTGGTCCCAAGTCAGCCAGGCAGCTGTCACCCATTTCAGCCTGTGTGGTGTCCCATCCCCTCCAGTGTTTCCCAGGAAGAGCATTTTAATGGTGCCAAAGGTTTTATGACTTATAAATCATAGCAAGGAACAAAAGCTCAGATGGTTGAGAGAAGGTTTCCCCCCCAAATGAAGAAGACAATCAAAATGATGCAGGGGAGAATGGGGGTGGTGGTCTTTGAACCCTTTGCTTTCAAAAGAGTCTAGAATCCGTGGGACTCTTTAGCTTAAATCAGTGTTCTCTCAACCTCAGCAACTTTAAGAGGTGTGGCTTTCAACTTCCCAAATACTAGCTGGAGAATTCTGGGAGTTGAACTGTATACAGATAGTCCTTGACTTACAACCACGATGGAGCCCAACATTTCTGTGGCTAAGTGAGACAGTTAAGTGAGCTTCACCCCATTTTATGATCTTTCTTGCCGCAGTTGTTAAGTGAATCACTGCAGCTGTAAAGCTAGTAAAAACAGTTGTTAAGTGAATCTGGCTTCCACGTTGATTTTGCTTGTCGGAGGAAAACGAGGTGGATCACATGACCTCGGGACACTGCAACCGTCATAAATATGAGTCGGTGGTCAAGCTTTTGAATTTTGATCATATGACCATGGGCAGGGGTAGGCAACCTTGGCTCTTTTATGGCTCGTGGACTTCAACTCCCAGAATTCCTGAGCCAGCTGGCTCAGGAATTCTGGGAGTTGAAATCCACGAGTCATAAAAGAGCCAAGGTTGCCTACCCCTGACCATGGGGATACTGCAAAGGCCTTAAGTGTGAAAAATGGTCATAAGTCTCTTTTTTCAATGCTGTTGTTACTTAGAACAATTACTAAACAAACTGTTGTAAGTCGAGGACTACCTGTACTTGTTAATATTGCTGAAGTTCAGAAATACAGATAGCCCTCGACTTATGACTGCTCTCTTAGTGACTCTTCGAAGTTATGATGGACCCCCTTATAACCCAGTTCTGATGGCCACTCCTCCTCTGTAGTCATGTGACTGTATTTCAGGCAGTTGGCAACCTGCTTGCATTTATCGCTGTTTTTTGGGTCCAACAGTTCTATGGCTGCAATTTACAATGTTTTTCTGCCAAAAATCAGTGTTTACATCTGGTTTTTGGCAACCCTTCCCCGTAGCAAACAATGAGTTCACTTAATGATTGTGGATTCACTTAGCAACTATGATTTGCTTAACAACCACTGTAAAAACATTGTAATGTTGTGCTGGTCAGATGATGACCTGCTGACAACTGTCACAACTTAACCAGGTATAATGGGCAGGCTCTGTTTTACAATATCTTTGTAAAAACCTGGCATTCCAGTTTTCAGCAAAACTTGCCCATAGCAAAACATTGGTTCCCTTAATGGCCCCCATAAAAAAAGGTCATAAAATTGAGTTGGTCATGTGGGTGACCCAATTTATGACCATCACAACTTATGACTGTAATTGGTAGACTCCATTACAGTCATTAGTCAAAGGTTACCTATATGTAGAACAACAATTGTAAGGTTCCTCTTACAGCTTGGATACTTAACAGTTGCAAGAAAAAGTTTGTGAACCCTTTGGGATTATGTGGTTTTTTTGCATGAATTGGCCATAAAATGCGCTCTAAACGTCATGTAAGTGTCAACAATAGAGAACAGTCTGCTTAAAATAATACTACACAAACATTAGCTGTTGTCATGTTTTAATTGAAGATAAGATGGAAACATTCACAGTGCAGGGTGGAAAAAGTATGTGAACCTTTGGACTTAATAACTGGTTGACCCTCCTTTGGCAGCAGTAACCTCAACCAAACGTTTCCTGTAGTTGCAGATCAGACCTGCACAACGATCTGGAGTAATTTTGGACCACTCCTCTGCACAAAACTGTTTCAGTGTAGCAATATTCTTGGGATGTCTGGTGTGAATCACTCTCTTAAGATCATGCCACAGCATTTCAATCGGGTTGAGGTCAGGACTCTGACTGGGCCACTCCAGAAGGCGTATTCTGTTCTGTTGAAGCCATTGTTTTGTTGAATTACTTGTATGCTTTGGGTCATTGTCCTGTTACATCACCCATCCTCTGCGGAGCTTCAGTTGGCGGACAGATGGTCGTACGTTTTCCTGCAAAATGTCCTGATAAACTCTGGAATTCATTTTCCCATCAATGACAACAATCCATCCAGGCCCTGAGGCAGCAAAGCAGCCCCAAACCATGATGCTCCCTCCGCCATGTTTTACAGTGGGGATGAAGTTTTGATGTTGGTGTGCTGTGCCTTTTTTTCTCCACACATAGTGTTGTGTGTTTTTCCCAAACAACTCAATTTTGGTTTCATCTGTCCACAGTATATTTTGCCAGTAGTGCTGTGGAACATCCTGGTGCTCTTTTGCAAACTTCAAACGTTGGCTTCAACAGAACAGAATACGCCTTCTGGAGTGGCCCAGTCAGAGTCCTGACCTCAACCCGATTGAAATGCTGTGGCATGATCTTAAGAGAGCGATTCACACCAGACATCCCAAGAATATTGCTACACTGAAACAGTTTTGTGCAGAGGAGTGGTCCAAAATTACTCCAGATCGTTGTGCAGGTCTGATCTGCAACTACAGGAAACGTTTGGTTGAGGTTACTGCTGCCAAAGGAGGGTCAACCAGTTATTAAGTCCAAAGGTTCACATACTTTTTCCACCCTGCACTGTGAATGTTTCCATCTTATCTTCAATTAAAACATGACAACAGCTAATGTTTGTGTAGTATTATTTTAAGCAGACTGTTTTCTATTGTTGACACTTACATGACTTTTAGAGCGCATTTTATGGCCAATTCATGCAAAAAACCACATAATCCCAAAGGGTTCACATACTTTTTCTTGCAACTGTAGATGACTAACATTGAGAAAATCATGATTGATAAGAATGGATTGAATATAAAGGGGAAATTATGCTTAAACAAAAACTACGAAAATAGGATGCATGGTGAACTAATGAGATGATTTCTATAATAATAATATAAGCTGATGATAAGTTATCACTGTCTGTACAAACATGAAAAAAATGTTTATATTTAATCATTTATACATTGAAAATATTAAGAAATATCTGTTTAAGGTTGAATACAATTGGGAGAAGGGAAGTTCAAAGAAATATATTATTAATCAATATACTAATTATGGAATTATCAAAATCAATCATTATTGACTGTTAATAATTATTGTTTTTTTCAAATATATAAACCAAGACAACACGCTGTACACCAGGCACTGGGAGATTGTTATTGTAAAGAACAATAAAATATTTTTTTTAAAAAACCCCAATTGTAAGGTTCCCCTGTTGCCTGTGAATATTGGGAGTTGCATGGCCAGGACAAGTCAAATATACAAACTTAGGAAACCAGAGATAAGGATAAGGATTCCCAAGGTATCAATACTCGTATGGAACAGCCTTAACTGAGTTTAAGAACTGGACGAGGGGGAGTATTGAAACCAGGGGTGTGGAAACGACTGATGTCGTATCCAGATGCATTCCATACTGCAGTTCCAACATTTCCTACACAGCTTTTCAGACAGAATTTTACATTTGCAATGCTGACAGGTCTGAATGGTGTCATGTTAAAAAAGACGGAAATCAGTCTTGTTTCTCTACACTATTTTCATGTTGTCCAGCAGATGGCAGTCTGGGATTTCTGTGAATTCTGTGTATTATTATTATTATTTGCCTCTGCAACAGTTAGCATATTTAACAGCTTCTTACACCAACATTGTTAGAAGGGAAATTATAGAATTATAATAGAATTATAATCATACTCAAATGGCGGATGGAATGGCATTGAGAGATTGTAGCTCACTTAATGAAGGTGTAAGTCAGGTAGGATTTCAACACTGGATTTTGCATCTTAGAGGCTGTTCTTAACTCTGGCCTCTGCTCCAGGATGTTATACAATAAATATATAACTTCTGGTTACAGAAGTTTCGAGCACTTTTCTCAGAGCTCTAGATTGCAATGTATTTGGGGATATTCCTCTTTCCTTAGCTGTACAGGTAGACCTCACCTTACGACCAAGATTTCTGTTGTTAAGCAAGGCAGTTTAAGTGAGTTGCACCCAATTTCACGACATTTTTGCCATGTTGTTAAGCGGAGGAAGGAAACTGCAGTTGTTAAGCAAATTTGGCTTCCCTTTTGCCAGAAGCCAGCTGGGAAGATCACAAATGGCCATCACATGACCTTAGGAAGCTTCAACCGTTAAAAATGTATGCGGGTTGCCAAGGGTTCAAATTTTGGATCACATGACAGTGAGGATGCTGCATTGGTTGTAAGTGCAATGGCCAGTCGTAAATCACTCTTTCCAGTGGAATGGTCACTAAGTGAATGGCTGTAAATCGAGGACTACCTGTAGTTCTATTGGAGATCCAGGCCAAAGGGAAAGAAGCTGCTTTCTTAGAAAGCTCATTTCCTAACCCTGACCATTCGTGAGAAGACTTGTAGTATTGTCCATTCTCACTATGTTGACTTCCTGTGTGCAGTTTTTCACCAATGGGACTTTAAAAAATGCAACTATGCATCCTCACTGGCCAACCTTTTAATGCAGCAGTGGGAAACTATGGCCCCTTTATGACTTGTAGACTTCAACTCCCAGAATTCCTGAGCCAGCCATGCTTCCATGCTGGCTCAAGAATTCTGGGAGTTGAAGTCCACAAGTCATAAAGGAGCCATCGTTCCCCACCCCCTGCTTTATTGCTCCTTCCAACCTTCTCCTGTATGTATAGCCTGGACCTCAGTTTCCTGGTCCATAAAGGTGGAGAGCAGCTGGTTTTGTGAGTTTTGCCATCATTTGTTTTATCCACATATATATTTTTTTTAACGCAGGCCAGGAAATCTGCCAATGCTCTTGTCTCGTTTCATGTTTGTAATTACAGGTCTGGAGCAGGAAGGCCTTTTCAGGGTGAATGGTAACCTGAAAACAGTGGAAAAGCTGCGTCTGAAGTACGAGGGTGGAGATCAAGTAGATCTTGCCGCAGAGGCTGACGTAAGCTCAGCAGCCAGTTTGCTAAAGTTATTTCTACGGGAGCTGCCAGATCGGGTGATCCCTTCTGCCCTTTACCCCAAATTCATCCAGCTTTATCAAGGTGATTATTTCTCATCAAAATACATCCTTATTGTGTGGTCTGCTACTTTTACAGGTGTTTTTTTTAAAAAATAATATTTATCATTGCTTCTGACAGGAGAAATGCCATTATTTTTTAGAAACCCTTTTACAGAAATGCTGTGACATATTCATCACCTATAATACTTCATATTCAAATGAAAACAAACATTACACGGGTGACTAAGTCTACCCCATACAGTATGTGGAACTTTAATTAAATAGAGTGATTGCTTTGGAACAGCTTACTTTGATTATTGCAGATTAAGAAGCCTAGTAGCTCCATGGCAGAAGCAGATAAATTGTATTTAGAAGGCTCTAAGTGAGTTCCCTTGTATTTTAATGTAGGCTTGAAATATCTGCTTTGGAGAATGAAATCTGTTTTGTGTGAACTGTTCTATATGCTAGGTGAACTAATTGGTTCACTTTACTCACACTTCAGATTAAGCTGTGATTTCTTATTAAAGTTTTTTTAATATTCTACAGTTGGCTGGTTTACACAGCTTTGTCAGCAATAAAGCATAACTTAGAAAATTGAGTTAGTGAGCCACATAATATGCTAAACTGCAAACGTCCAGTTGTATTACAGCTTTCTACAGCATGTATACTTTTTTGAGGTTCTAAACCAGGGGTCCTCAAACTTGACCACCTTAAAACTTGTGGACTTCAACTCCCAGAATACCCCAGCCAGCATGAAGTCCACAAGTCTTAAAGTGGCCAGGTTTGAGGACCCCTGTTCTAAACCATGCTTGATTTTAACCATGGCTGACCATAGTGACATGATTCTGATGCATAATCTATTACTCATCACCTGGAATGGCTGCTAAGCCCAAACCAGACCAGTCATATAAAGGCACAGTTAGATGTTTCCATGTAGAAAGCATTAAACTAATCTTTATTTTTACCCATGGAGAATTATAAAGAACCTGCAGTTCAATTAAAACTAGTACATTTGAACACAGATTCTTCATCCTCACTTTAATAGAGCAAAATATGTCATTGCTCAGTGCATCCTCTTCCTTCCTTCCTTCCTTCCTTCCTTCCTTCCTTCCTTCCTTCCTTCCTTCCTTCCTTCCTTCCTTCCTTCCTTCCTTCCTTCCTGTATTTAACGGAATGGAAGAGACCTTGGAGGTCTTCTAGTCCCTGCTCAACCCTGTACCATTCCAGACAAATGGCTGTCGAGTTCCATTTGCAAAATCTTGAATTCTTTACATTGAGATTGCAAATGTCTCCTCTCTCAGAAACCAGAACAAACTTGCATTTTAAAAAAAGGCCTTCTTAAGTGTGCTTTTCTGGGCTGTCTCATGGCTCAGTTTTGAGTCCTATTTGACCCTTGTTCCCAGGTATGTTTTTTGATAAAATCAATGTTACAGATACGGGGTTTGTTTCCATAAACACTTTCTTTGCGACAAAGCCTGGTTTTGTATTGCACTACCCAAGTAATAACACTAAAAGAACATTTGCTTATGTACTGTTTACAGAAAAAACAAGCAGTAATTTAGGAAGTGGGTTAGAGGCAGCGGTGGGATTCAGCCGGTTCTCACCACTTCGGCAGAACCGGTAGCTAACCTTTTGTTGCCAAGGCCCGGAATGGACTTCCGGAAGCGGCCTCCACACAGAGAACCAGTTGTTCACACATTTGAATCCCACCACTGGTTAGAGGACTTTTCCAGCATGGACCTAAAGGATACTAAAGAAATGCACAAATGTACAAGTTCTGGAAAATAAAATGAACTATGCACACCCTCTAGGGAAATTCCTTTTCAAATATAGCAAGCATATTTTATTGTGTATATGTCTTTATAGCTCTTTAAAAACTAAATTCTCACCACATCCAGTGCAGACACCACTGCTTTGTTTGTTTATGATAAACACAGGGTGATGTGCAAACCCCAGTCTTACTAGTTTAGTATTACAGGTAGCCCTCGACTTACAACCACAATTAAACCCAAAGTTTCTGTAGCTAAGCAAGACAGTTGTTAAGCGAGTTTTGTCCCATTTTACAACCTTTCTTACCAAAGTTGTTAACTGAATCACTGCCATTGTTAAGTTAGTAACATGGTTGTTAAATGAATCTGGCTTCCCCATTGAATTTACTTGTCAGAAGTTTGCAGATGGTGGTCACATGACCCTGGGACACTGCAACCGTCATAAATGCATGCCAGTTGCCAAGCATCCAAATTTTGATTACTTGACCATGGGGAGGCTGCAGTGGTCATAAGAGTGAAAAAAAGTTCATGTCACTTTTTTCAGTGCCATTGTAACTTTGAACGGTCACTAAACCAATGGTTGTAAGTCAAGGGCTGCTTGTATATAGGAAGCCAAGCTAGAATCACTTTTTCAGCAAATCAGGGTTAAGAAATCTTAGCTTTAAGAGTGAAGTGGACCAGAATAATTGACTTCCATATTTTCGTAAGGTTAGATTGCCTCCTTTCTTTCTTCTTCACAAACTTTAGAAAGAAATGAATCTTTTTCTATTGCTGGACTGATTTTACTTTCTTGAGCAAGAGCCAAATACAAGTTACAAACAAGCCGGTTACTTTAAGGATACCAAGGTCAGGTTGGCACACAATGCTGATTGGTGTTTCTCAGCATATTGTATGAACCAAATGAGTGTTTGCCTTGGTGGAGCAGTGGGCTAATGCCTCCTTAAGTAACACCAGCTCTCTGCAATTAGTGCAGGTTCGAGTCCCACCAGGCTCAAGGTTGACTCAGCCTTCCATCCTTCCGAGGTAGGTAAAATGAGGACCCAGATTGTTGGGGGCAATTAAGCTGACTTTGTAATAATGCCGCTTGGGGGGGGGGGTGAAAGCCCTAATAAGCAGGCATATACATAGAATGAAGGCTACTGCTAAGCTTGTAAGCCGCCCTGAGTCTTCAGAGAAGGGCGGGATATAAATGGAATTAAAATAAAAATAAAATAAATAAATAAAATTTCTATGCCACCCAGCTACCAAAGACTCTGGGAAGCTTTCGTGTTTCATGACATAGCATTGAGTGTGACCCAGACCACTATAACTTGTTCAAGCATTAAGGGTTTTCGATCCCAGCTTTGTGTAATGCATGCATCAGACCAGGGCTCTTCACCATGACAATAAATTAACTAGTGATGCACTTTATCTAAATAATAGTACAAAGACTCAATTATGAGCCCCGGGATCCAATCTCTTTCATAAGGAAGCAGGTTTTCTGGCTATCTGCCTGATTACAAAATACTTTGGAAACTAATTGCCTCCTACAAGCTCCTGCTGACTTTGCAGGTGATTTGGTACTTTTCTGTTTTAACAAAGACCTTTTATAATTTTGTGGAAAACCAGCAAGATGCTAATCTCTTTCAAGATAAAAGTACTAGTAGTCAAGGTAGCTATAACTGTACTGTTTACTTGGCTGATATTGAAGAAGCTGAATTCAGTAGGCCTAGCTTCATCTTTTCATTTAATTATGCATTATCCTGTTTTACAACAGCCTGCCACAAAAACCTCAATAGGTTTGCAGTAGTTAGGTCTTCTCCTAAAAAAAGTTTTAGTTTCTGTAGACCTGGGTCTCCAACCTTAGTAACATTAAGACCTGTGGACTTCAACTGCCATGCTGGCAGGGGAATTCTGGGAGTTGAAGTCTGTTAAGTATTGTGGGTAGACCGGTGAGACAGATGACGAGACGTCGAGGTTTCAACTGAGCTTTATTTGTGGTTGAACTGAGGAGCCTTCACAACCTGGCTCCTTTAAATACTGTTGCCAACAAACCAATAACCAATCCACATCCTTAAAAGGTCCCGCCAAAACGGGCGGTCCAATGAGACGGCAGTTAGGACGCCACCTGTTGTTGCTGGGCGCCTCCAGCTGATCTTCAGCTGGCTGTCATCTTAACTAACCTTTAATACATCTTAATATATAACAAAGTCCACAGGTCTTAACGTTTGCCAAGGTTGGACACCCTTGCTGCAGAGCAATAGAAGAGAAATAAATGCCACAATTAACCAATTCCCACTTTCATTCTCAACTTCCCCAGCTGAGGAACTTTCTATAAACTTGAAATTTTCCTCCTTCCTCTGTTTTGGATATGTGTTTTTATAGCTCTCATTTAGCAGGACGTTTGACCTGGCCAGTTACAGTTAGCCCATACTGCACAGTCATGGTTTGAAGAACATTTGCAGGCCTTGGTTTAGGGACAAAATGCTAAGCAGGAACAAGTGTCATATCAAATTGCTGTCATGGTTCCGACAGACAGAGACAAATAAAGCAGAACTCCAAGACTTGCAAGTCCCTCAAAGAACATGTTTAATGATACAAAATATTAGCACGTCAAAAGTGAAACCAAGTCTGAATAGACACGTAACAATCCCCAATACAAAGTTAAGAAATCCCACCCCTAAAGCTATGCAAGCTACAACATTACCCAATACATCTTTTTGGCGGGCTTTTCACGAACCCGGGAGCAGCCCATGACCTTGGTTCCCATGGGAGAAAATCTGTTTAGTCTAATGAAGCGTCAGGTAAACCCCCCTCCCTCCATGCTATGTGTCAACCAAAAATGAGTAGGGAAAATGGCTGCAGCCACACTCTTTTTCAAAGTTGACAATTGCAGTTGGAGCAAAACAGAAAGATAAATTCATACTTTAGTTAAGGAACTTGCTTTGATGATAACCTTCACATTACTATCCATTCTCTTAAAAAAAACTACAGTTCGTTTCTGCTACTTTTGTTTGATATGTACCACGGAATAGGTGTATCATGTTTTTTTTCTCTCTTTACAGCCAGCCAGAAGTGCGGCCTGGAGACTAGCGATTTAAGAGACCTTCTAAGGCAGATGCCCGAGACTCACTATTGTCTCCTTAGGTATCTTTGCCACTTCCTGAAACGGGTTGCTGATCATCACACTGAGAACAAGATGACTGTTTCCAATCTTGCTACTGTTTTTGGACCAAACTGTTTTTGGTAAGCTCTTTCCAGGTTCTGATTTTTTTTGTCTCCCTAGCTAAGAGACTCTCCAGTTATAGGGCAGACCTGGGGTAGGGACCCCAGAGAAGCATTGCTAGATAATGTACACAATGATACATTAGCCTAGAGGGCATAGGGCAGGGATACGCAACCTTGGCTCTTTGATGACTCGTGGACTTCAACTCCCAGAATTCCTGAGCCAGCGTGGCTCAGCTTGGAAACCTCTCTCTTTCCCCTCAGCATGGCTGGCTCAGGAATTCTGGGAGTTGAAGTCCACGAGTCATAAAAGAGCCAAGGTTGCCTACCCCTGGCATAGGGAATGGCCTTGAAAATCACCACTAAGGCAATGATCAGACAACTGCACATTCTAAGAAACGAAAAAAGCCTCAGACAAGCCCTTCCCTAGTTCAAGCCAAGATAACGGGAGGAGGAGAGAAGCACATTCAGGCTTGCGAGAGTCTGTTATTATAACTGTTACAATAAAAACAGGCCTGCCACTTATATAGCATTGGTTTCTTAGCCTGATCTACCTGAAAGGGGTGATGGCTACTTAGATACTAGCCTGGTTGATCTCTTTTTTTTGTCTAGCAGCCATGTTGCACGTCAAAAATGTTTGAATGTTCAAAAAGCAGGCACTTCAGAGAAGAAAATAGGATTTTAAAAAATATATTTTAAAACATATTGTTTTATAAAATATACTATTTCATTTCAAGGGTATCTGAACCCAAAAGAACTACGAATGGCTTATATTTTATAAGATTCATATTCAACATATCCCTTTCCTTATCGTTTGGATCAGGCTTAAAATGGCTAAACCTGTGCTGTAAGGATACATTACATACTAGGGTAATTTAGGCGCTGTGTTTGTTTGAATCTGTTTTTAGGAATGAACTGCTGTGATTTATACATTGGTTTCTTCTCCTGTGATTATGCATTAACACATGTTCTTCTTTCGGCACTACATTTATTTTATAAGTCAGGCAAAATCTTGACTTTGTATGAATGCAGTTGTAGGACATAGAAACAATAAATCCTTTATTCTGATGCAAAGAACAGCAATATTATATTATCAGGATGCTGTTAGAAAAAAATAATGGCTAGTTATTTATTTGATTTTTATCCCACCTTTATTCCTCAGGGAAAGGGCGGCATACAAATGCAACTAAATAAATAAATAAATAATAAATACTTTTATAAGTAACTCATGGCAGCAAACACATTTAATACTCCTTTCTCGTTCTATTTTCTCCACAACAACAATCCTGTGAGGTGGGTTGGGATGAGAGAGAGTGGCTAGAGTCCAAAGTCACCCAACCACCTTTCATTGTTAAGGTAAACTAGAACTCCAGTCTCCTGGTTTCTAAGCCATTAGCCACTAAACCAAACCTCTTGATTTCCATTGGTTCTTCTCTGTCCTTGTTCAAAAAAATTCAGTGAGGTTAGAATTCCTTTGCTCTTTCGTAATAAAACAAGAATCTTTTTCTCTGAGCCATTTTAATGCTGTTCTTATGAAGTATTTGTTCCTTTTCTTTGCTACTCTGTAATGGTGTTTTTCCTTGACATTCCTTGTTTATGATCCTGCGAAATCTGAAGAAGGTTGAGCAGTGGAGAGCGATGAAAAATCTCTCAGGGATTTGATTTGTGCCATATACAAATAAAATTGTTGCTTGTGTTTTGATATTTTCTGACCCAGTCTTTACTCTTTCTTGAATAAAAAGCAAAGAGAAATGTTGAAAGAATTTAACTTGATGCCTCCCCCACCCCCATCTCCCCAGTTCTTCTAAATGGAATGCTTTCAGGTAGACTTTTCAAGATTTCATGTTTTGGCACTTGGTTCGTTCAAACAGTGAAGAAGTAACTCAGTGATGGAAGACTTGTTTTGAATAACTTGGATTTTAGGATCCTGCACAGAAAGATTGGAGGAGAACTGGGAGAGCCGTTCTCAGTTAGGAATAATCAATGCTGAATGATAGGTAATCATGGTGTCATTCGTTTTGATGTAGCCTCATGCCATTAACTATTTATGTAGACATCTGTTGAATTTGCTGTTGTTGTTTAGTTGCTAAGATGTCCAAATCTTTGCAACCCCATGGACCATACCATACCAAGCTCACCTGTCCTACACTATCTTCTGGAGTTTGCCCAAATTTATGCTCATTGCATTGATGAACTTATCTAACCATCTCATCCTCCACTGTCCCCTTCTCCTTTTGCCTTCAATCTTTCCCAACATCAGGGTATTTTCTCACCTTCACACTCAACCTAGAACTGAAAATTCTGTTATTTATTTGTTTGTTTTTTATATAGACCTATGTATTAATCATGCTCACTTCTTGCAAAATTATAACTGGAGCCTTTAACCCTTCCTTTGCAAGAGGCAAATGTTTGCTTTGAGTTTATATGGCAAAATAATCTCTGGGCAAATAAAATAATGAAGCTATTCAGGAAAAGAAGTGGTATTTTAATGGAGTAGAATGTAAATATTTAGTTTTAGAAATCATTTAGTTTGGTGTCAGTAATTAGAGATAATTATCAGAGCTGATTTAACGTGTTACCGGGTATGTAATGACTTACATTTACTGAGATGGAGCAGTTAAAAGATAAATCGCGGGTTGAATTGCATGTTGAATTTCATGCCGAACTGAAAGCCACATGAACTGCATACATAGATGAGAAGAAATAAGTGGCTTTTGTACTGAAGGACAGTTCTGTGATACCATACTAATGTTGGTCCATTGCTTACATTGTTTAGGCTCAGAAGCTAAGCAGGGTTGGATCTGATGAGCATTTGGATGGGAGAATTTGAATGAATGCTAGGACTGTAGGCAAGATCAGGAAATCAAAGAATCCCAGAAGCAGCAATGGAAAACTTCCCATATTGCTGCTAAGAATATAAAATTACATAAGACTTATGTAGTCTTATGTAATTGTATTCATATTTTGTTGCCCTGTACACCGCCCTGAGTCCTTCAGGAGAAGGGCGGTATATAAATCAAATAAATAAATAAATAGTAAGCACTAATAAGAACTAATAAGACTACATTGATATGTCCTTGAAGTTAATCAGCAGTTGAGCTTGATATGACTTAGGAGTAATTTTTTTCCTCAGTTTTTACCAGAGATACAAATAATTTAATGGCTGTGACAAGGATGGGGCAAGGCAAGTAATAAGAACTTGTTCTAATGAAGCTGCTTGACTGACTAAGACAAATCAAGGGGCTTTTTTTGGTTTAAAAGGACCGGTTAGAGTTGGCAGGCAGTACAAGAAATAATAATAAATCATTTTTATATACTTAAAGAGAGCCAGTTTGGTATAGTGGTTAAGGCACCAGGTTAGCAACTGGGAGACTGTGAGATCTAGTCCTGCTTTAGGTATGAAGCCAACTGGGTGGCCTTCAGTCAGTCATTCTCTCAGCTCTGGAAAGAAAGCACAGCAATTTCCATTTCAGGAAAACCTTGTTAAGAAAACTGCAAGGACTAGTCCAGGCAGTTGGCAGGATCAAAAACTGGCTCAAAGGCGCGCACACACAGACTTTCGTAAATGTAAAATGGAAGGTATGTATCTGCTTATGATTCACCCTGTTGGTTAAGTGACACAACCTCACAGGTAGCTTGGCTCAGAATTGCCAGTGTTAACTCACGGGGTTTCCTGAGAAACAAATAAGAATTAATATAGTTCTCTTTTGTCTCTCTGTGTGTCTATTTTTATTTTATTCAAGACAAGGTTAAAATAGAAAACTACCAAAAATCCAAAAAAAAGGACAAAAAAGAAAGGGAATACAAACAATGAAGACATTTAAAAAGAAAAAATGCATCAAAAACTCCCCAACAAATATTCACATATTATCCCCCTGGTTCAGGGGTGGGGAATCTTGGCCCTTTTATGACTTGTGGACTTCCACTCCCAGAATTCCTAAGCTGGCTTCTGGGAGTTGAAGTCCACAAGTCATAAAAGGGCCAAGGTTCCCCAGCCCTGCCCTTGTTGAATAGTGATTAATACATTATTACGACATTGTTTCCCACCCCTTGTGAAACTGTCCCCCCCCCAATTTTTAAACTAATAAATCTATTTGCAAGTTATTGATCTGTCTTCTATATATTATGTTTGTGACAAAATAGTTAAAGGGAGAAGAATAATACTAAAACATTAATATAGTTCTCAAAGTCAGGATGTTGGCATGAAGTCTTAAACAAGGCAGCATTACATTTCCTCAGTTAATCATCCTTCTTCTCATTTTGTGGCTCCAATCTAGGCAAATGTCTTAGCAAAATTATGTTGCCCTCCCTCTATGTCTGTTGCACTTTGCCTCGCTTTTTTTTTCATTCCTTATTCTTATCTGTTGCAAAATTGCCAGGCATGTAATTGCAAAAAAAGAGCCCTGAGGTAAATTCAAGAGCTTAATTGCACCCACGTTTGAGCTGCGCCATATCCCTTAATCCTGCTTAATGATTTTAGTCATACTCCCATTTTTTTAGAGATAGTTCTGGACAATATTTAATTACAAAATGCTGCCACTCTGGTGTGTGATTGGACATGATTCACCAGAGATTATAATGTTTCATTTCCATGTCTATGGAGATTCTCAGTCATCCAGTTCATGGTTGTCCCAAAGGGGCTTTTTCAGGAGGCAACTGGACTTCCTTGTTTTTCTTTGAAGGCGTTTCGCTTCTCATCCAAGAAGCTTCTTCAGCTCTGACTGGATGGTGGGGAATGGCAGGATTTATATTCCTTGCAGACAGCTGGTCATTTGCCTTCCTTTAGAGAGTTGTTGGAGGTTTACCTGTATCCTCAGAGTCCCCTGAGTAGTGCAAATGGATGTAAAGCCTCCTTGGCTGCAGGATGTTTTCTGCCCTGTGTCCCTTCACTGTTGAGGACAGGGACACAGGCTGTTGGGGTTGACTCTGTGTTGTCTGCATCTTAAACAGAAGTGCAAATGGTTCCTGTAGTCCAGGGCTTCTCAACCTTTTCACCCATTGTACCACTTTTAGGATATGGCAACATCCAAGTACCACCAGTCGCCTAGCAAGGTGTCAAAAACTTGATGACCAAAAAAAGAGGAAAAAAGTGATGAAGTACAGGTAGTCCTCAACTTACAACAGTTCGCTTAATGACTGTTCGAATTTACAATGGCACTGAAAAAAGTGCCCCCTAAGCCACAGCCGAGCAAGACACCTGCCTGCCTGCCTGGCAGCGCTCTTCCTCCTGTCCGAGGTTTTCATTGTTGTGAGCATTTCTGCTGAGGATTGCAGCGGGGGTGGGGTGGGGGGTGTTTGGTTTTTATTCCCTGGCCCTTCTGTTGGGTGGTTGCAACAGGTTTTCGTCACTTCACATGACCCTGGGACACTGTGACCGTCATAAATATGAATTAGTTGCCAAGCATCTCAATGTAAATCAAAAGACCCTGGAGATGCTGCAATGTTCCAGCTGATCGGCGCTTCTTCTGGGCTCAGAAGCGGCAGGATCAGCGCTGAGCTCCAGTGAGCCCTGACAGCCCCGAAGAAGCGGTGATCCTGGCGCTTCCGCTGAGCCCTGACAGCCCTGCAGCTCCAGCCATCTCTCGCTCAGGCTTGTGCAGTGCTGCCACCGGTTCAGCTCATTCCCCTCCCCCGCTACCACTTTTCTAGGATGGTCGCGTAACACCTGCCAGGTACCAATTTACCACAGGTGGTACCCGTACCACTGGTTGAAAAGCCCTGCTGTAGTGTGCAATGTTTTCTGGAAATCATACTCCTGCACTATTCAAAGGATCTTCATCTCAAAGTTCATAGCTAAATGTCTGGAGATTCACAGTCATCCAGGTTTCACTTCCATGTAGTCAAATTCTTCAAGGTCTTCTACTGAATTGCCAATGTGCTGTAATTTGATTTTGTCAGATTGGGTGACTCAGCAATTAGCAGGTGTCTTTTACATGTTTGCACCAAATTTGATTAGATTTAGTATAAATGTCTCTACTGCCATCTGGTACAGAGATCTACTACATGTCTTTCCTTCTTTCTTCTAATTCCCAAGCTCCTAAAACTAGTGCAAGACCTATTTCTTGACACACTGAACTGACCTAATGAATACACTACTCTAATCCAGTCAGTTAACTCTGGCAACTTGCCTGGAAGACGGTCATTTTGGTGTAAAATGAAACAGAGCTCTTTGAGATAAAGCTAACTCTCCCATCACCTGTCGACTGTGGTGTCCAGAGAGAATTGAGAGGTTTAGGAGAGTGCTTAATTATTTTCTCCACTTCCAGAATAGAGATTAAGCCCGAAAGATAGCCTTTCTAGGTGTCCTGTCTCCTCTTTATTATTCAGCACCAGAGGTCACCCACGGTGGTGATGGAAAAGGATCAGAACAGGATGGTTACAAGTACATTCTCCAGTATTTATTGATAGAAGAGCCAGTCAAGGCCTCTACATTTTTTTTTCCTATTTTCATATCTAAATCCAAGGGTGGGGAACAGACGTGTCATTACAGCTTCCCAGTCTACTTTGAAACAGCTGGAGTGATGCAAATGTCTATTCTTCGTTTCTGCAGGAGAGCTATTTGCAGTTTCTGGCAGTCTTAAATTTAAGAGGATCTGGAGACTGTGCCCTAAGCCGTGCAGAAATAGATGCTCTTGGACAAAAAAGAGTTATGCATTATCCAGTTAGCACTCTCTGCTTGGACCCAAGCTTCATGAGAAGTGGATTAGATTTGTTACTAGAACTTGAAAGCAATCCTCTCTTCTTTCTGCCCCAATTCCGATGAAAGGAGAATTGGCACATAGTGAACAACTGGCAAGCAAACAAAATCTACCTAAGCAGAGTAGGAGTCGGAAGCTTCAAATGACTTTCTTTCAACAGCTGTACCTAGACTACAAAGCTTCACTGACCATGGCCTCCAAGTGGACAAGACAGACATCAAACTAGACTAGGAGATTCAGAAGAAGTTTGCACCACAAGGAATTATGGTCCATTTCATTAGAAGCCACATTAGCTACCCTCGATATTAATGTACTTATGGCAGATATCTGTAGGATTTCCACAAGATCTTCCACGTCCTCCTTGACAAAAGCCTCTTTCAGCAGGACTGTAGAAAAATCATTTCCAGTAGGGACTGATTGTAAGGTGACATCTCCAGGGACCTGCCCCACAGTCAAATATTCTGACTCTGCTGTAGGAAACTAATACATTGGATCTAACCATGGAAGTACTTTTTCTACAGCTTAGATCAGACATGTCAAACACAAGGCCCGGGGGCCGGATGCGGCCCACGAAGTGGTTTCATGTGGCCCACGAAGCCACCCTGGAAACAGTGAGGGAACGGCCCCCGCTGCCTTGGCCCTGGCCCAGAGACCCTCAGATCTGTCCCACTCCTGCCCAGGCCCCCATAGGCACCCTTGATGCCAATGATGTAGAGCTGGCCATGCTCACCCAGTAGGCCATATGCACTCTAGCCACGCCCACCCAGTAGGCCACGCCCACCCTGGCCACACCCACCCAGCCCCCTGAGGGCAACCACAATGCTGATGCGGCCCTCAATGAAATTGAGTTTGACACCCCTGGCTTAGATAGAGCATCCAGCTCATCCTAATATTAATAAAATGGAGAGAGAAGGTGATCCATCAGTGTCTACGGCTAAATGTTCATAATCTCAAGTTTCTTTTCCCCCTTTTTTCCAGTATTTCTCAAGTTCTCAACCTTCTGAGTCCTATTCCTTGATTTCATCAGCTTTGCTTTATTGAAAAATGAGTTCTCTAAAAAAGCATAATTAGTGGGGAATTTTGGGGAAACATGACATAGTCAGTTTAGTATTATCCCAGATTTGTGGGGCAGGAAGAAAAATGAGCACTGATTTAAATGCATCCAGATTTCCACAAAGGCTCTGTCATGCCTTAGACACGGCAAACCTTGAGATTTTGATTTAATGGAATTGCAAAGAAAAAATGGGAGAGTTTATTTGTTTTACCAATCTTATCTTTCATCCCTTTGAATATAGCTCTTAAAGTTCCCAGTTTTTTGGTCTATTCTCTGTAATAACATATAGGTCTCCTTGCTTAATGACCATTCATTTAGTGACTGTTAAAAATTAGAATGACGCTGAAAAAAGTTATTCAAAAGTCCTCCCACTTATAAACATTGCAGCATCTCCATGGCCACACGATCATGATCTGAATACTTAGCAACCAGCCTGGATTTTCAACTGTGACCCAAAGTCACGTGATCACCATTTACAGGATTCCTAGCCAGCTTCCAATAAACAAAACCAATGGGGAAGCCGGAAGGAGGTCACAAGTTGTGGGTCACATGAAGTTTTGCTTTACCACTATGTATGATTTGCTTAACGACTGTGGCAAAAAAAGGTTGTAAAATCATGTTCCGGTCATGTGATATCTCATTTAATGATTGCACCACTTAATGATATGTGGGCATAAGGTGAGGATTACTATATATCTTGGTCAACAGGTTGCACTTTGATGTACTAATATACTAATTGCCAAATCAGGGCTTCCTGTCTAATTTAAAGGCACAGTGTAAAATTGATCAACTTACTACTGTCAAAAGAGCATCGGAGCAATTTACTTCGAGTGTTATTTGATAGCACGGAAGAACATATCCTCTCCCACTTCAAAATATAGCCAAGAATCAGGGCCTTCAGAAGTTCCTGCCTGTCATTTCTTGGAAAGTTATGTGAGGCATTGAGCTAAAAATAAACAGATAAGGGCAGTGCCAGTAAAGTATAGCATCAGTAATAGTCATACTAGCTTTTTTTTTTTAGCAAGTTGCTCCTGAGTAATTGGAAACGGTTTAACTAAAGCCTGGCTGGCAGAGTGTGACACCATTTTCTTATCAAAAATCTTCTTTCTCCCTTGGATGCAGTGTTGCGAAGGGTGTCTTTCCCAATCAAAATTCTTGCGTGTGATGAAGAAAATGTTTCCTTGAACCAAAGAGAACACCACCTGTTGTGCAAGAGTTTTCAGGCAAAAAAGAAAATGGATCACTCACAGGGTTAATAATATGGGAGATTAAAAGGGGGGGGAGCTTGCAGTACAGTTTTTGTTTAAAGCAGCTTTAAACAGCCAAAGTCCATTTACTCAATAGTATAACCACTTGATTTAAATTAGATTTGTGTATTTAGAATAGCAGTCTTTATGCACTTATTAATAGCAGGAAGCGGAATTTAAAAGAATTCTCTTAATAGGCTATAAAATGTCCAAGAGAAAGGTACAAAGAACAAACAGGCAACCTCAGGTTTTTCAGCCAAATTTCCACCAGCAGGAGGGACAATTTAATTGCAGCCCCAGCAAACAGGGCTTTCGGTGGCAGGGATACTACCAGCCCTAATGCCGAACAGATGATGAATCTAGTTTTGGCTCTATCGTTTTCTGTATTTGATAGTGTTAGCAAAACACCAGCCTCAAACTGCCTTTTATTATTTTATTAATTTTGCTGTTCTTTGTTTCACTGAATTGCTTTGATTTGTTACGGTGCCTCTTTAAAAAAAATGACATAGTATTAGTTGCCTTGGTTGGCCTTCAGCCAAAATAAGTGTAGATTGTTAGTTTCGAAAATAAATTGTGTAGGACTACTGCAGGTATGCAAAAGTGAAAAAGTATGTTTTCTTCTCCATACTATTTTATTATTTTATTTTAATGGAAGGGTTGTCTTAGGTTTGCTGGCAGTAAATCAATGAAGGGAGACTATCATCTGTTTCTGAGCTCTTTTTGGAGTGGACAAATCATGTCTTCCTTATGAGCAACTATGCATACATAACCATCCTTCCCTGTTTCAATTCTTTCCCCTCTTCTAACATTAAATAACTTTTATAAGGCAGGTAATATTTGCCACTTGAATTGCTACTCAGTTCTACTACTGAAATTCAGTGTAAATTATGAAACTGACCCAGAACTAATTAAGGAGATTGATATTATGAGCAAGGTTTTTATCAAGGTGTAGGTCAAGTCCAACTGAGAAAGATTTCAAGCTAGTTTTGTTCATAATAAGCTGAAGAGAATATATATATATGGGAAAGAGCTTGAAGCCTCTTAAGTTTCCCAAAAAGGATTATTCAAAAGACTCTATTTCATGCTAAAATATATTTGAACAGGTGGGCTGGTACCCAAAGAACCTTGGAACTGGTTTGCCTGACTCTAAAAGGGCATTTTTAGTAATTACTTTTGCAAGTGACAGATGTTTTAGAATCAGCTTGCAATGTGGCCAGGTGGCATGCTGTTCAGTGACAGAGGAGGAGAAATTTTGTTGCAACAATAGATTCTACTAGCTTTTGGTCTCTGATCCCTATCATCATGAGCAATCAAGAGATACTCTTGTCTTCACTTGAAGTAGCCTTCACGAAGTGACTCCCACATATCTTTTTTCTACCCTGGCAACAGTGGCTGAAAATTGTTGTCATGATCTGCTGTTTTGATTTAGCAAGGCCATCCTACTTTGTATTGTTATTTTGCCACTATACCTTCAACCTTCTCCAAATAGTACACATGTTCTCCAGCTATCAAAACGCACCTCCACCTGCATGCATTTGATTCTGCTGCAAAGTCCTCTAGAACTCATCTTCCATACCTTTTTAGGGAACCATCCTAGCAGGCATCCTAGTTATATAGTTACATAGTTATACTGCCCTGGTGGCGCAGTGGTTACTATGCAGCATTGCGGGGGAATTCTGCCCATAGCCTGGAGTTCGATCCTGTTGGGTCTCAAGATTGAATCAGCCTTCCGTCCTTCCGAGGTCGGTAAAATGAGGACCCAGATTGTTGGGGGCAATATGCTGACTCTGTAAACCGCTTAAATCAGTCCAAGAACAAATCAGGTTCGGACCCATCCGTCTTATTATGAACTCCCCCCCCACACACACACACTTTGGCATAGATGTGCATCATTTCAGGCCATTAGAAAAGAAAACACACAGTGCTTGATGCTTTCAACCTGCTTTATGTATTGACTGCTTCACTTGTCTTGCAGTGTCCCACCTGGCTTTGAAGGAATGAAGCAGCAGGAAATCTGTAACAAAATCATGGTGCACATGCTAGAAAACTGCAGTTCCTTGTTTGAATGGGAGCATAAGAAGAAGGAAGGAGGATGCAAGGAGTCACCAAAAATTATATTGGTGAAAGTGAGTGTTTGAACCATTCTTTCTATAAACCATGACTTTCTATAAACAAGGTCAGTATAGTAAGTGTCAGAGTAACATGGTCAGGATGAAGAGACTCAGGCTTGGGGACTTTTAATTTTTTATACTTTTTCATTGATCAAAACTGTATGTTACTCCTCTGTTGTTGTTTTTATTGTGTGTGCTCACCCATGTACGAGTATGTAATACCTGCATCCAGGAGCTTGTTTGGTAAATCAGAATACAGAATGCAACTCCGGGAAGCAAAAACCAAACGAATGGGAGAAAAACAGTGCAAAGGACTTGTTTCATTGATCTGGGCTAAAATTCTGAGAGGAAATACAGTGGTACCTCAGTACTCGTTGTTAATTGATTTCGGGAAGCGCAATGAGTACCAAAAACAATGAGTACCAAACATATTTTTTTCCCCCATAAGGAATAATGTAGTGAGTCACAAGGCAGCCGACACCGACAAGTTCTAGCTTGTGCGTTGAGTGCCAAACAAACAATGAGTGCTAGGACAAAGTTTTTGTGTTAAAATGTGTTGAGTACCAAATTCACTGAGTTTCAAAGCAGCTGAAAGAAAAAGGATAAAAGCTTAATGAGAGTATCCTCAAAGAAGTAATAGAAGGCCATATTACAGATGAAATCAAGTAGTTGAATGCCGGTTGTTTGGTTTCAAAGCAGCAAAAGAAAAAGGATAAAAGCTTAATGAGAGTATCCTCAAAGAAGTAATAGAAGGCCATATTACAGATGAAATCAAGTAGTTGAATGCCGGTTGTTTGGTTTTGATTCTAACGAGAGCCTGGAAGCCAAGAGGAAAACGCCAGAGCTGCAGCCAGATTGTTTTTTTCTCTGCCAGTGGGGTTCTTGTTAATTTCCCCTCTGCTCTCTCTGAGTTCTTCAGCCCATTTTCTTTAGCTCATCATTAAATTCTGCACCTAATGATCCCTTTGGCACTCCAGCCCCAGACCTTTTAAGAATGGAATCCAATACCAGAAGACTATAACTGATAAAGGAGAATATTTATAGCTCAGGGTTGACTTGAGGGGTCCTTGGTGCTCTCTGAAGTTGCTTGTTTTCTTGCAGACATTTCATTTCTCAAACTAGCCTTAGCCCTGATGATGCTACCTAGTTTGGGTAATGAAACGTCTACAAGAAAACAAGCAAGCTCAGAGAACACCAAAGACTATAATTACTTAGGCCTTTGCTATCCCAATCATTTACAGCAGAGCCTGATTTCCTGAAACCCTTCCATTTGGGCAGATTTCCCAATAATATTAAATTCTCCAGTCTACTTAAAAGACTGATAGGAACAGATGACTCACAGTCATCCATCAACAGCCAACAATTATATTTTCCCCAAACAAATCTATGCAATTCATCCCTGGGTTTGCTCTTATACTCCAAAATCATTTTGCTTTTCTCCTTTCTCTTCTCCACTTCCATCCCATTCATTATTAGGTCTACACCCTAACTGCAGGTTTAAAACAGACTAGTGACGCCAGATTATCAAAAAATAAAATATGTGTAAACATTGATGCAATTTATTATGGTTTGTCGCACAGCCAGCCAGATATTTAGACTGGATTTGGTATTTTTATCCTCCTATGGAGTCCTTCCTAAGGACTTGGGATAAGCAGTTATTGTTTGATGAAGTTAAACATATCATTGCAAGATGTGTAAACTGTTCCAAGTAAAGTTGTTGTGATCATTATTTACCGGTTAACATTTGTGCTGTTTAGTTGTGTACAAAGCAGTGTCTTTTATCTTTATGAGTGCTAATTAATCTGAGTTTCTGGCCATTGTTTAGGTTGAATAGGAAGCAGCCTTGGAAAATAAGATATGTCCTTGACTGGTGTTATGTCCAAACAAAAGCCAGCAGCCTTGTAACTAGAATTGTTTTTGGCTTTTTAGCATTTGTGATAATGATGTAAAATAATTTGCTTTTTGCTATCAGTCATACAGCAAAGTATCTGGGAGACTATTTTGTAAACCAAGAGACAAATGCACATAAATTCATGGGAGAAAGGCATCACTTGAAAGTTTCCCTCTCTTTAAGCTTTTATTGTTCTTGTTGCTGATTATAAATTGATGGAGAAACAAAAGGCTGGTGGGAGGGAGAGGAAAATATTTGGGGGGAGAATGATCAGGGAGAATGAATCTTTTATTTGCTTATTTTCTTGGTAGGATTGTCTAATCTTTGATTGGTGACACTATAGCCACAAAACTCAGGAAAGACTACAAAAAGAACCGTGTTAAAGTTGTACATTCTTAAAGGTAAAGGTAAAGGTTCCCCCGCACATGCGTGCTAGTCGTTTCCGACTCTAGGGGCCGGTGCTCATCTCCATTTCAAAGCCGAAGAGCCAGCGCTTGTCCGAGGACGTCTCCGTGGTCATGTGGCCGGCATGACTAGACGCCAAAGGCGCACGGAACGCTGTTACCTTCCCACCGTAGTGGTCCCTATTTTTCTACTTGCATTTTTACGTGCTTTCGAACTGCTAGGTTGGCAGAAGCTGGGACCAGTAACAGGCACTCGCTCTGTTACGCGGCACTCGGGATTCGACCCGCCAAACTGCCGACCTTCTGATCGACAAGCTCAGCGTCCTAACCCACTGAGCCACCGCTTAAATTAGCACAACTTTGGCAGGTGACAGGAAAGCCATGAAATAAAACACTGCACAGATATTCCAGTTTTTTTTTGAAGTATTATACTTTATTTATTGCAATCCAACTGTAGAATATATGTGGAATATACACATTGATACAAAGGTTTGACATACAGAAATGCAATCAGTTTGGGAGACAAGGTGTGTGTTATTTCAGATTCTCTGCTCATGGATGTATGTCCAATGTAACATATTAACTAATAAGTAAATATTAGACTAGGAAACTATAAAAGGAGAACTTACGCTGAAACACCTTTTCAAATGGACAGCACAGAGTCTTATTTATGCATAGTTGAGAAAGTCTTGTCAGGCAATCACAGTCTTGAAATAGAAGCACGTTAATACCGTAATTTGAAATAGTATCTTCTAATGCAGAGGCCCCCAACCTTTTGGGCACCAGGGACTGGTTCCGTGGAGAGAAGTTTTTCCACGGACCGGAGGTTGCATGGTTTTGTGTGCTGCCTACATCCCGCGGATGGGGCTTTGCTTGTTTGTGCGGACCAGTTGTTGGCATGCTGTGGCCCGGTACTGGTCCACGGACTGGGGGGTTGGGAACCCCTGTTCTAATGCTCTTTTTGTGTGTGTTAACCTGTAATGAGCTTGTATTTTAATTAAGAAGTGTGAGAAAGACTTTAGTTAAGTCTCCAGAGAAGTTTGGCAAAGTACTTTGTGGTAAGGGTTATGGTGATGATTTAACTATAACAGAGGCATACAAACAGATTGGGTAATAAGAAACAGTTGCTCACATTTTGTTTGAATTGGTTGGATTAGAGAAAAGAGCAAACAAACCTGGCTTAGTGCATGTTACATTTTCCACAGCATTGTGCCAATTTTTTTTCCTCTGTAATATGTCCCCCCCCCTTCCTGTTGCTGGTAAAAGCGTTTACCATAAGGCAATTGGTCATTGTCTGGTAATAATTCCTTCCCTGTCAAATGTAATATATACCAGATGTTAATTTAACTAAGAAAACTTCCAGGTCATATTTTGAGTTGATGCCAGAAATACCATCTAATCACTTGAGTGCATTCACCCATAAGGCTAAATTAAATTTTTCAGCTCAAATTACTGAAACAGCCTGGTTCATAAGCCACAATAATTGAGTTTCAGGGCAGTGTTAAGATCAAACGTAAACCAGGTTTTAACATGGTTTAGGGTTATAAACAAACCTGGCTTTGATATGAGTTGACTATCATTGCTACTGCACTATTGCCATACATTGGTTCTCCTCTGCCATTAGTGGAACAGACTGAACCTGACAGCTACATAGTAGAGCTGGGCATGTTTAGCATTATGAGCAAAATTTTGATTATTTCTTTTCAAGAGAACATTTAATTCTTGCAGATCATTTTTAGTATTTTGTTGAGCAGATGGATATTTTTTCTTAAAAAAAAATAGAAGAACAAGAAAAAAAATTCATTGGGATATTTTTCCCTAGTGAGATTAAAATACACTCCCTTCTAGGTGAAAGTTTATGAGCTTCGTGGTCTTTCCTTTAGCATCCTGTACAGCTGCCAAGGAGAGTGACGTTGTTGTATTTTATTTCACTTTCATCATTTTGACATGTCTTTCTAACGATATTGCCGCTCTAAATAACTTCCCGAATTATGTGCCATCAGATTTGTTTGTTTATGCAATGTATAGGCTGCCCAACTCCCAATGATTGTGGGTGTCTTACAATTAAAAATAAGTGAAAACCATAAAAAAAAATCATAAGCAGCCTGAATGCAAACAAACAAACGAACAGACGAAAAGGTCCTGGTGACTTCATAAAGTAAATCCTTCTCCAAGATGATCTTTTCCCCAACCTGGCCCTTCATGTTTTCTAATGGTAGAGACATTGCTGCCATAATCCATCCAACTTGCTATTGGTCTTCCTCCCTTGCCTTCTACTTTTCTCAACATTACTGATTTCTCAAGGGAGTTGAGTCTTCACATAATAGGTCCAAAATACGACCATATGAGCATGGCCATTTGTGCCTTGGGTGAGAACTATGGGTTAATTTTCCTTTGTTTTCTTGACTTATTGATAATATTTCCGGGTGTTCTTCAAAACTGAAGGTTAAAACCACTGATTTTTTTCCCTCCCGCTTCAGAATTCAGAATTCAATTTTTACTTTCCTAGAGTTATTACAGGAAAACCATTTCCTGCATGATTGTTATCTTTATACTGTAGGTAGCTTTAAAGTTTTATGGGTAAGGCTATATGTTCTAACCACTGCATCAGCGGAGTCCTGGTGGTACAGTTGTTAGACTGCAGTATTGCAAGCAAACTGCCCACAGCATGGAGTTCGATCCTGTTGGGGCTCAAGATTGAATCAGCCTTCTATCCTTCCGACTTTGGTACAATGAGGACCTAGATTGTTGGGGGCAATATGCTGACATTGTAAACCACCCAGAAAGTGCTATAAAGCATATAGCGCAGCATATAAGTCTATGTGCTATTGCTATATGTTACACTATCTGAATATCTTAACAACGCATATAAATATTTTTTGCCTTATCAATAACTTTGAGGAGAGCACTGTCAAACTGCAGCTAAGTTGTGATATCACACAGATGGATAATGATCTGAGCTTTTATGTTCTAAAGAAGCAGCAATGGTTCCACACAGTTTCTTTGTTTTGGTTTTTAAGCCCTTCTGGTACTCAGCATTATAAATTATTTCTCTCATAATGGTGCTGTAGTTTTTCTTTCTTGACCCATCAGAATATCACAACATAATGTTTTACAAATGTAATCCCAGCCTCTTTCTCACAAACCCAAGTATACCCTACCAAATCTTAAAAACAAATCACAACATTAGGATCTGCTTGATATGTTGGCAATACAGCAGTCCTATCTGCTTGAATTCAGTTAATATAAATACTAGCCTACTGCTAAGCTTGGATTTCCAATTGCTGCTTTGCTGCTGAAATACATCAGGAATGCGGGATGCAGGAGTTTTGTTTTGAGGTGTTTCTTTTTAGTCAATATAGTTGTGATTTAAAAAAAATCATTTCACACAAGTGGGAGAGAACATTTCAATGCATATCTCTATTTGAAACTCAAATGCCTGTCAAGTGAAGCGGCAGTCTGTTCTTGTTTCAGGATGCATCTCCAGACATATTTTTATTAATTCCTTTTGATGTTTCTTGATAGGAGGCTAGTTGCAAGACATCCCCGCCAATCTTGCTGAAGAGCCTTGAGACAGAAAAGCCCAAGCCAAAACCAAGAACAAAGGTACAGAAAAATAAATATATTAATTTTTTTCAGTGCCTGCTTTTCATTTTCCTTTTATCTGCATTATTTATTAAATTTAAATGCCACCCATCTCACGGTCCAAAGTGACTCTGGCTGGCTTACAGTGTAATAAAATAGAAATATAAAAACAATCGTAAATATGTTTAGAAGCATTTGGGCATACTGGAACAGAGTCAGAGAAGAGTAATGAGAATAAACAGGAGACTAGAAGCTAACTCTTGGGAAGAAAAATGGAAGGAGCTGAGCAACTTTAGCCTTTTAAAGGGAGTCTTGGGAGAGGATATAATGTTGTTGTTAGCTGCGAAGTCGTGTCCGACCCATTGCGACCCTATGGACAACGTTCCTCCAGGCCTTCCTGTCCTCTACCATCTTCTGGAGTCCATTTAAGCTCACGCCTACTGCTTCAGTGACTCCATCCAGCCACCTCATTCTCTGTCGTCCCCTTCTTCTATTGCCCCCAATCTTTCCCAGCATTAGGCTCTTCTCCAGTGAGTCCTTCCTTCTCATTAGGTGGCCAAAGTATTTGAGTTTTAGCTTCAGGATCTGGCCTTCTAAAGAGAAGTCAGGGTTGATCTCCTCTAGGACTGACCGGTTTGATCGCCTTGCAGTCCAAGGGACTCGCAGGAGTCTTCTCCAGCACCACAGTTCAAAGGCCTAAATTCTTTGGCACTCAGCCTTTTTTATGGTCCAACTTTCACTGCCATACATTGCAAGAGGATATAATAGCGCTCTTCAAATACCTGAAAGAAAAGGTACTATGTGAGAATGGCCTTGGGAGTCAGATCAAAGAGCTGCAGATAGGATTCCTGCGGAAGGAATGGGGACCTCACAAACATCTCAGAAGAGGCCCTAGTTTTTTGGATTGTAAAGTTAAGAGGGGAAATAGGTACTTTCATTCTTGGAGGATTTTGTTAATATGAATTTACAATAAAGATAGAGCTAGTGCTTCTTGGTGCCCAAGGTCATTCCTGTCTGGACTGACAAGGCTGACAGAATATGACTTAAAAGTCAAGACATGTACTCCATCGTTCCCAGATGCAGGACACAGAATCATTGAATTTGCTTAAAAGCAGATATCAGTTGCATGTTTAGACAAAAAAAACAACCCTAAAGGTCAGAGCAGTTCAACAGTAGAAACAAACATTTGGAGGAAATTATGCTCTTCCCTTCATTGTTTGTCCTCAGGGGGAAGCCAAACAGCCACCTGTCATGGACGCTTTAATTTGGCTTCCTGCACTGAGTAGTAATTTGGATTAAATGGTCTAACTGCCTTCTTCCAACTCTAGGATCACATGTCCTGTTTTGTGATTCCACTAGTTCCCACTTGTCCTTTGTGGATTGCTTCAGAGTAAATACATTCTTGGACACTGTACATTCTTGGACACTTGTTTCTTAAATCACCAGATAAAAAAATGAAGATTTCTTAGAAATGATCCCATCTACAGTAGGTTTTGTTCTGTAAACACCTACTTGCCAAGTGTGTGTGCATATACACAATACTTTGACAAAACGCCAAGGAATTTTAGCCATGCCACACTTGCATCAGTGTTTGGGAACTGAATTTAATTTTGGCATCCATGCTTTATTGACCCACCTATCAAAAATATATAACTCAACATTCTGCACTTTACAGTTATGCTGCACTCAATGTCTGTTGCTAAGACCACTTGAATTGATAGCTTTTGAAGGTATAAGAACAGGCATGATAAAAAGGTAGAGGTAGATTTGCTTAGATACAGATGTCCTCTTCTGGAATCCCAGTGAATTTAGAATTACTACAGATTAAATATTTGCCTTACAAGAGAGAAGGAATGCCCTATAATATTTGTCCTTTCAGCTCAGGAATGAAGGACATTAATAAACTTGCCTTGAAATTTTAGCAATGTCTTCTTTTCAAACTGAGAATGGGAAAGTTCAGCTTTTGGGTGGAGCAGATGGTTTAAATCCTCGGTGGCACTTCGTTCATACATCTAATTTGTCAGAAATCTGATTTGCTCTCATTTCGGTTGCAGGATTTGTTGTATCTAAACTTGAACAGACTTGTTGACTTTTTTCCACATTGGTCTTAAATGCTACCATTAAGTATGATTTTACATAGCATCAGGGACAAATGATTCAATTATCTACTTTTTAGGAACATTTGGATTTGAGTTGGATTTGTTAGGTGTATAACCTGGCTTTTCTTCCAGAAACTTAAGGCAGCTCTCCAAAGGATCTTCATTTGTTTTATCATGGTGAGTTGGAGTAAAAGGCAATGTATAAAAACTTGGTGCTTCTCATTGGGGATGTTGTAGAAAGAAAGCCTTGTTAGTCTAAAGTAGCCATAATTCAGAGTTATTTATTTGTTTATTTATTTATTTCATGAATGAAGGTGAATATACGTGTCCCAGGATAATGTTGCAGGATCCAATCTGGGTTGGTCACCAGGACCAGAGATTTAGTCTTCTGAGCTTTGGGGCTCGTGCTGTAACCCATCTTCAGGGAATTTCTCTCCAGCAGAGTGTGTGGTATTCAGTGTGTGGTATTTATGGTGCCTGTTGTAAGTGGCTTTTATATGTTGATTGGGGTGTGTCGGTGGCTGTTTTTTAAGTCGTTAGCTGTCCTTTGCTTGTGCTGGCCAGCCCTTGCATTCTAAGTACTTGATAGGCTGGTGGTAAATCAGCACTTCTATTGACTGACGAGGGGCCTGTTTCCCAGACTTCAATCACTTCCCTGGCTGTTTTTGTGCCTGCTCGTCCAACAATCTTAATAGCTGCAAAATTGAATGTATGTCTTTGTTCCTTGCAGTGTGAGGCTACCAATGAGTTTGGGTTTCCTTGTCTGACCGCTGGCTTATGTTCTTACAATCTGGTGGTTAGCTTGCTCCCCTCTGTGCTACATAATGACAGGGGCAATCCATGCAGGGGATCTGGTAGATTACATTGGAAGCATCTCCCACTTCCAAGCGATCTTTTACATCAATATTTATTTATTTATTTATTTATTTATTTATTTATTTATTTATTATTACTAATGTGAATCCAATCAACTGTGGCTTAATTAGTAAACACCAGATTAACAAATCATCAAAGTGCAATTTGTGAATCCAGTTTAATTTTCTTACATTTCATGAGCTGTTTTGGATGCTTTGGGGAGAAAGCAATAACATAAATATTTTCTCTCCAACGGTATAGTTCAGAGATTATAATGCAGTATGAATCCAGTGACCTTCTTTACTTTTTCTATCAGTTTAAGCGAGCTGGCTTACCATCATATATTGTAAAAGCAGCCAACACTCTTCAGATTACCTCTCTCAGGACCTTCCAACCTTTAGATACATTGCAAGGGAAAATAGCCATTGGAGTCTAATACATATAGCCAGAAGTTTGCACTTTCTTGTGGTCTGAGGCAATTTGAACTTGTGCAAATTTGTGGTTATTGTTTTACATGGAAACATGCTCATAAATCAGAGCTTTATTGCTACATCTTTTAGCATGCATGCTCAAAAGCCAAATTTTGGATAATTTCCCAGCCTAACCCTCCCCCTTTCTTTCCCCCTCCCCTCCTCCCACCAGCCTTTCTTGGAACACAGAAATAAAATTATAGTGAGAAAGGAAGTGGACTTTTTCATGTTTTATCAGCCTACAGCTTTTTTTGAAGTTTAAAATTGTAAGTTTGTTCCACTTGTCTTTATCTAACAGAGATGATCGTTGGCAAAACAGATACATATGGAGTAAAAGCTGAAAGTAATGTTAACTAGGAGTAGAACTATTTTCTGCCCAATCTTTAAAAATGTTTTCTTTGGCTTTGGATACATAATATAATGCAAAAGGTTTGTTTGGGGCAGAAAATAAGAGTTGTTTCTTCAGCCACATCCGTTTTTTTTCACACGTGCTTTATGACTTAGAGAAAGAGATAGTTCGGTCAGACGTAGAAGGGTTGAAATTGGTTTGCTGGTCTTGTTTTGTTATTGTTTTGTTTGGAAAGATGAAATTGAATTTGTACTGCAGGGAGAGAGGAGTAAGTCCTTCACCTGTTTTGTGGCCTGTTGTACGTTGTGTGAATTGATCTTTCTTTCAGTTCTTTGCCAGCTAGAAGAAAAGCAGCTTTTCTCCAACAACTTTCATTATTAACCTTTCTTTTGTTTATTAAAGCAAAAGTTCATTTCCTCAGTTAGCAAGGGTGTCTCTCCCTTCTTCTGAGTACTTGACGGAAGACAGTTGTTCTTTTGATTGGTGTGCTAGAGGAAGAAAACAACATCTTTTCAGGAACAGCAGGAAAAGTTGCCTATTTAGCCCCCAAGTTCTGTTCTCATAGTGAGGGCAGAACCACCAACTGTATATATCTCAAATCTGATGCAAGTTAATCTTTTCTCCAGATGTTGGAATTGGCCAGCATTGTTCTGTCCCTTGATCTGTTCCAGTTCTCCTGCTTTGTTTTAGGTCGGAGACACAACATTTATTTATTTTTTTGGTCCAAGGACTTTGACTTTGAGTTGGGCATTTCATAGCAAATGGAGGAATGAAACTGTGTTGGAAAAATTTTAAAAATGGAGGAAAATTAAAACAATGAACAATTTATGAACGTTGGTATTATTTTACACTGTTTGTTTATAAAATTTATTAGCCGCCCATCTTACCACAAGGTAACACTGGGCGGCTTACAGTCACAGAAGACTGTAAGTACACATACACATACACACACAAACACAAACACCCACCCACTGAAAAACATAACTAGGTTATTATAAGCCAGACGCTATGATCCAATTAAAGATGGAGAAGGCGGGGGCAGGATGGGTAGGGGAGGTACGATCTGTTGTTAATTGTTCAACCACCTCCACTATGATGCTCCCCATTGGAGCCCCAAGCTAACTGAGAGAGCCAGGGCTTTAGGCCCTGACAGAAGATCAGGAGGGTTGGGGCTGACCTCACAGTGGGGTGCAAGACATTCCAGAGGGCAGGTACAATGGCAGAGAAGGCCTTTTCCTGGACCCCGCCAGCCGGAATAATCAGGTCAATGGGGCCTGCAGATGCCTCCCTTGCTGGCATGGGCAGATCCCTGTAGAATGAGACAGTCCCTCAAGTACAGTTATAAACTGCATAACAGTTATCTTTAAATATGCATGCTGACATACATTTGTACGGATGTACACGTGTACATACACATGTAGAGGTAAAGATTCCTGCGCACATGCGTGCTAGTCGTTTCTGACTCTAAGGGCCGGTGCTCATCTCCGTTTCAAAGCCGAAGAGCCAGCGCTTGTCCGAGGATGTCTCCGTGGTCATATGGCCGGCATGACTAGATGCCAAAGGCGCACGGAGCGCTGTTACCTTCCCACCGTAGTGGTCCCTATTTTTCGACTTGCATTTTTACGTGCTTTCGAACTGCTAGCTGGGACGAGTAACAGGCACTCACTCTGTTACGCAGCACTTGGGATTCGACCCGCCAAACTGCCGACCTTCTGATCGACAAGCTCAGCGTCTTAACCCACTGAGCCACCGCGTCCCTACATACACATATAGTGATCACCATTCTCTGATAGATCAGCTGATTCTCGGCCTTATAACATGATTCTCCCCAGCGATTGTGTCTTGAGTATACTCCCTGTCTCCACACAACCATGTGTGTGTACACAAACATTTGTGCAGAGGAGATGGCAAGATGAGGCAGAAGAAAGTTTGTAGCAATGTGGGGTTTTGTTGCTAATTAGGAAAAAGGCCTTGGGAATGAATGTAGGAGGCCATGCGCCATTAAGATTAAGGGCCTGATGTAGAACTGAGGTCAGTGGGAGAAAGGGAATAGAAAAATGGCATGAATCCTTCAGTCATTAACTCAGAGGTGATCTTTTAGGCAGAAACACACTTCCAGATACACAAGTACAGATAGATCAAGGTGAAAATAACTCAGAGCTGCATCAGGACCCATTTCGCTTCCAAAGACTAAAATAATGCAGGATCCAGCCAGAACACAAGCTATCTTCTCAACTCTTCAAAGACAGCCCAAATCATTCCCCAGTGCAAGGAGATAACGCCCTGGAGCAAGCTTTCCCACACACACACACACACACAACAGCACTAAACCTTTCCAGGAGGCTTGCTTTCTGACTGCAAAAATGTTGATTTTTATATTGCAATGATTAAATGAAATTGCAGCCAAGCTGAACAACCTCCAACCATCCCTGAATCTTCAATCCCCCATGGTAATCAAGGGGTTAATATCGTAGCATAAGTCAGCCACCTCAGCACTTGGACAGCCAATGTTTCCAGGCATCAGAAGCAGTTAATTTAGCCAACCACCCCTATGTGCTCCAGGGAAAAAAAAACTCCTTCCAATCCATTGGAATGGCCACAGATGGAAAACCCAGAGGCTTATAGTGACCTCTCTGTGTCACAAACTGCCAAAGTAGAGCCATCGATTTGGAATATTTTCATTAGCTAACTCAGGGGTAGGCAACAGGAATTTTGGCTCAGGAATTTTGGGAGTTGAAGTCCGCGAGTCATAAAAGAGCCAAGGTTGCCTACCCCTGATAACTCATGAAATACCAAGTGTATATAATTAACTTTTCATCAGGTATTTCTTCCTTCTGAACTTATTAACTGAGTTGTTGTTGTTAGTTGCGAAGTCATGTCCAACCCATCGCGACCCCATGGACAACGTTCCTCCAGGCCTTCCTGTCCTCTACCATTTCTGGAGTCCATTTAGGCTCACGCCTACTGCTTCAGTGACTCCATCCAGCCACCTCATTCTCTGTCGTCCCCTTCTTCTCTTGCCCTCAACCTTTCCCAGCATTAGGCTCTTCTCCAGTGAGTCCTTCCTTCTCATTAGGTGGCCAAAGTATTTGAGTTTCAACTTCAGGATCTGGCCTTCTAAAGAGCAGTCAGGGTTGATCTCCTCTAGGACTGACCGGTTTGATCGCCTTGCAGTCCAAGGGACTTGCAGGAGTCTTCTCCAGCACCATAGTTCAAATTCTTTGGCTCGCAGCCTTTTTTATGGTCCAACTTTAACAGCCATACATTGCAACTGGGAAGACCATAGCCTTGACTATACGCACTTTTGTTGGCAGGGTGATGTCTCTGCTTTTTAGTGTGCTGTCTAGATTTGCCATGGCTTTTCACCCCAGGAGGAAATCCCTTCATGGATTACTGCCTTGTCGTGGCGAAGGGGCTTGCGTAATTCAATGAAGCTATGAGCTATGCCGTGCAGGGCCACCCAAGACAGACAGGTCATAGCAGAGAGTTCTGACAAAACGTGATCCACTGGAGAAGGAAATGGCAACCCACTCCAGTATCTTTGCCATGAAAACCCCATGGACAGTATTAACTGAGAGCATAACATTAAAAAGGATCCCGGTTTTTAAGAAATGGCACTCTTTTGTACCTCATGAAAGCATAACCTGGCGTATTCAATTCCTGTTGAGAGGCCTAACACTTGAAGCCCTTGTTCCTGTTCTCGGTGGCAAAAGACACCGAGATCAACCAGGACTTTGCCCAGGGCATCTTTGAGGAAAGGATAAGGAAGAGGCAGCCACAGATATTAGGCATTAAGTCTGATAGGGAAATGGATCTTTTTGGTGTTTAGGATACGCCAAAAACCTTGATTTCTTTTGAGGTTAATGAGATCTTTGTTTTCTATATACAGAACAATATCAACCTTTCCAATAATCACTGAAAAGCACATGTTTTGTCCCTATGAATAGCAGATATAATATACAATTTACAAGTAGTGAAAATTGTAAATGGCTATGAATACTTGGGAAAGATCCAAGTGGTATAGAAATACAGGAAATACATGTAGCAAATAAAGCCATTTCATAATTTATAAAGAATAAAGGATGAGTTTTGACTCCTAAGTGTTTATTTAGTAACTAAAATCTTCTGGGATATTTTTCAAGATCCCAGACTAGCCCTGTAAACCGCCCTGAGTCCTTCGGGAATAGGGCGGTATAGAAATTTAATTAAATAAATAAATAAGCCCTGGTTTTCCTAGATGTTCCCATCCAAAAACTAGCTGGAGGTGACCCTACTTAGCTTTTTCAGAATCAACCAAGTGCAATGATGTAATGTACGGTATACCAGTATAAAAAATTCTGTACTTGGAGCAGAATTTCTCCTTATTAAACTCTTCAGCTTCTCACACAGTAGCATAATATTGACAGTAGCTCTGGATTTTTATGTGTTCTCTTTCCTGGGAAAGAACATGAATACAGAAAATGATGTGTTTGTTTCCTCAATCAATCTTTGTTGTGAGATTAAACAAAATGAAGTTAGATATTAAACTATATTGTGGAAGTTCACAATCATGAGGTCTTTAGTTCAGGTAGCAAGGCTTATAAAAGAACACGTACAACTCCTTCCTAATCTTATCTGATAGTTAAATCTTCACCGATTAGCAGTTTTAAGATCGGGTTGCTGTGTTTCTGAAGACAGCAATTTGTTTTAGAAAACCAAGCAAATTTTACCAGTTTAGCATTATTAAGTCTCATGACCAATTTTATAGATTTGATAACTTACCACCATTGTCAAACAACTCTTGGGGGGGAAAAAGTTCCCACAACTTTTGGGCCTGGTGGACATTTTTGGAATATTGAGAACATCTGGATTCTGTGGTAAAATACCTGCTGGGAGTTTGAGTACTCATCACAGGTATGCTGGCTACAAAGCACTAATTGATCAAAATGCTACCCACCGTCTACTCTTCTCACCATGCTTTTGCAGGAGAGCCTGTCCTATCTCTACTTATTATTGCCTTTTGCTCAAAGTGATTGGCACATTGAAAAAAAGAAATGAGCAGCCATTTTTGTTTTCTGAGAACATAGTAGGCACTCAGAGATATTCTTGGAAATGAAAATGATGCCAGAGTTCACTCTGCTTTGAAATGCTTTAGTTTCCCTTGTTTAATTCTAAGGAGGGATAGGGATAGGGAGGGAGAGAGAGAGAGAGAATGTGGTAGAAAAATTGAGAATGTGGTGGATATCAAGTAAAATCTGAAATGGAAATTTACAGTATTAAATTAATGGACACCATCAAGACTCTCAATTTTAGGGGGAAAACCCCCTCTATTGCTGCTGCCTTTTGGAGCAATAGAGAACAAATCTTCTCCCTCTCCTGCATTGCAACCCCATAGTCCCCATAGTTATTTCATGAGCAATATCATCCCTGTCTTTAATCTTCTCTTCTCTGAATTAAACAAATCCAGGTTAGGTGTTTTGTTTGTATTTTTGTTTCCAGCCATATGCATGCTCCTCTTTTATAAGTAGCTTAGCTAAAGAACCACTATTCCTAATTATTGCTACCTGTTTTGTCTGCATGCCATGAAAACTTTTATTTAACATCAAGATGCCTAGTGCAGTTGTATGATCTCTGGAAAAGATGCAGCTATTTTAGTGAGTTGTAGATGGGTGCTGTTTGGGACATCCCCTGCTGTTCAAAGCATATTTTACTTCAAATCTGAAGTACTGCACAACTCTAAAGTGTATATTCCTGCTCAGGGTGCCGCCGGTAAAAGATTGCCGGCGGACAATACCCAGGGGGAGGGCCTTCTCTGTGGGTGCGCCTGCCCTCTGGAACCAGCTGCCCGTGGAGCTTAGGACCGTCCCCGACCTTCGTTCATTCCCCCGGGACCTGAAGACCTGGCTCTTTGAGCTCTCCGGCCCAGGCTGAGAATTTTTAACTGGGGTTTTTATTTTTTAGGGATAATTTAATCTTTTTTAATTGTTTTTAACTTTTGTATTGGTTTGGTTTTAAATACCCTGTAAACCGCCCTGAGTCCTTCGGGAAAGGGCGGTATATAAATCTAATAATAAAAATAAATATTCCTGTAAAGGGGAACTTGAAATGGAAAGGAATGATTGATCAGGACAGGAGAACTACATATAGAAAGTCTTGTTCTACCTAACCATCACTTAACATGGTTGTGCTGCTTTCAACTAAATGGAAGTTAAGGGAGAATTGAGAATTTGCATAGGCTTGGATTTTATTCTGCATTTTCTATTATTGACCTTCAGTGATTGTGTGTGTGTGTGTGTGGGTGGGTGGGTGGGTGTGGGTGTGTGTGTGTTTACTTTAATTACCTTGCTTTTGTTCAAGAAATTAAAAATGACCTACCGTTTTGAAAAGTTGAGAAACAGCAATGTTTAAAACTAAGTGAATTTCAGTGATAGTTAACAGAGCAACAGAGAATATTAGTGCCAGCTAGCATTCCTCAGAAACCTTTAAATCACCGTAGTTTAGCCAAATAGCAAAATACTGTAAGTTTTGGAATATTGTCTAGGTATCCTCGAATGGACCCTATGTAGCCATGTGCTTTTTGTAAGTAAGGCTTGGTTTGGACAAGGGGGACCCGTGCTGGATAATTTTGACTGTGCTGTCAAAGTGATTAGAGATCATTCCTTAAGTTGATTTATTTCTCCTTTCCTTCTGGTTGCGTAGGATCACAACTCCTGTCATCTATGGTGATTCTAGCTAAATTATTCTGAAAGAAGAGCACTTTTCTGGAATCATGTTCACATGCCTATCTCTGAAGAACGTGCTCTTTTGTGTGAGCAAAGGAAGTAGCTTGCATTAAGGATCTGCTGGGTTTTTTTTTTAAAAAAAGTGATAAAATTATAAACTATAGAAGGTAAAATGTTTGGGGTTAGGGTTTAGTCATTTCTCAGCCTAAATCTGGCAGGGCATAGGATAGTGGCGAACCTATGGCACGGGTGCCAGAGGCGGCACTCAGAGCTCTCTCTTTGGGCACCCATGCCATGCCCCGGAGGTGGCAACTGTCCCTCTTCAACCAGCTGCCTGCTAATTTGCCGAGGTCCCACGTGGCTGAATGTATCCCGGCACGGCTGGTTTCCCTCCCCGCCATCCCGTCCCTCCTGGCCTCGCATGCTCTCCTTTTCCCAGGCAGGACCCACAGCATCACCTCCTCAGCTGTTGGCCGACCATCCATCTCGGAGGCGGCTTCTCTGAACTGCTGGCGACGGGCTGCGGGGCCCCAGAGTGCGCCTGTTGAGGGGCCGGCAGGCTGTGACTACTGACGGACACCGTTGGCCCCCATGCGCTCGCTGGCCTCTCTGTGCGAGGGCCGATGGTGTCAGGCAGCAGCCGCCCTGGCCCCTGCCTTGCCCCATGGCAATGGCACCCCCAGCCTGCCTCGCCTCACCCCACAGGATGAGTCTCCTGCCTACTGCCCCACCTGCCAGACACCTCCTGGAGCTCCCCCAACCCTGCCCACGCCCCACAGGTCTCCCTCCCCACGAGCAACATCGAGGTGACCACACTCACCTTGGCCACACCCACCCAATCTTCCATGACCACCACAGCCACACCCACCCAGTGGGCCACGCCCACCTGGCACCCAGCGATAAATAAGTGGGTTTGGGGTTGCAGTTTGGGCACTCGGTCTCTAAAAGCTTCGCCACCACTGGCATAGGACATTTGCTAGCATCAGTCTATCACAAGAATATCATAAACCTACATCTATCCTGTTCATAGTAAACATAAATTTGGATAAAATGCTTGCTTTAGTTCTCACCTTTTATTGAATTGGAGTGTGAGCTCAGAACAAAAAATAAAATAAAATAAGGGAACTTGGCTGAAGAGATGCACAGTTTCGATTTAAGACTTCATTCCAACCAGTGGGAGAAACAGATCAAAACTTCTATTGATACTTGAACCTGAAGCTCTTATATCTGGTAATAATCCATAGAGCAGGGGTGTGAAACTGCCAGCCCGCAGGCTGGATGCATCATGGCGAAACCACACCCACCCCATTGCCGGCAATCGGAAAAAAAGTGGTGATACGTCACAACACGTCACATGATGTTGCGAGTTTGACACCCTGCCATAGAGTAACAAGTACGTGGCTGTAGGTGCTATGAGTCAGCTGATGTCTCACTGAGTATTTCTCCATTTTTATTTATTATGGACCAGTTGTTTGCTTCCATCAGATTGAGCCTACATTTTGCTAGACCTCCCTACCCATGCTTCAGCCAAGTTTTCTTTGGAACTGATCTCTGTGCTTTCCAACCCGCAGAGTGTGATTTTTCATATTAGTCAACAAGGAAGTTGATAAGTGCTACCATCTACTTTGATGGAGCTCACAATGAGCAGGTTAATCAATTTAAAAATCTTGGCTCAATTATCCAGGAATAAAAAATGGGTGCAACTGCCAATAACAATAGTTGACTTAACCAGGCTGCTCTATCTCTGAAGCACTGATGTGCTTCTGGCAAAAAAAGCAACAAAAACATTGGTACCAAAGTATGCATCTATCGATCGTTAACACTAACGATGCTGCACTATGGGGGTCAAAGCTTGGACCTTGCTTCAAAATGATTTTTAAAAGTTCAGAGTTTTCCAAATATGCTACCTGTGACAAATATGAGAGATTGCAACCAGTTGCAAATATAGTATGAAGCAATTAAAAAGAACAATGATACAACCAACCTATGGCAGCTGATGAGATTTAGATACATCAAATGTGGTAATTTAGCACATCTATGGCATGGTCCTCTACCAAATCTTTTGATACACAATAGGGAACTTGTGATCTTTATAACTTTATGACTTTGATGGAAATTCAAAAGAGTTTCATAAGTTTCTTTAAAATTTTGGTATATATTCTTCTTCCAAATTTAAGACTGCACTTTCCTCTTGTTTGGCATCTTGAAAATGGAAAGGGACATCTGGGTGTGGCCAACTTACCATGGCCAACTCAGCACAGCCAACTCGTCCTGGGACAACTCGCTGTTGAATTGAATTCAACAATTCAATTTAAATAATTAAAATAATATTTTTAGTTTTTGTCATTCACATTTCATTTTGTCCCTTCTTTTGCACATTTTTTTAATAATTTTATTCCACCATTTCTTTGATATTAGTGTAACTCTTGTTCCACAGTGAGTTGGCCGTGGTGAGTTGGCCATGCCAAGTTGGCCATGCCAAGTTGTCTTAGACCCTCTTGAGAACCTCTCTCCTAAGTAAGAAGAACCTGGTGAAAGAAGTGAAAATAGCCCAAACAAATCCATAAATTCTTTTAATTTAACCTAAAATTACACTTCATGAGGCCAACGAAATAAAATTAATTGAACTACTGCATCCCACTGTACAATAATTTTCCCCATTTGTCTGGCTAAAATATCAAGACAGCCTTTTGTGGAGCACTCAAGCTACATTGAAGGCTCCGAATAACAATATGTGATTGGGGTCTCACACTGTACGTGGCTGTTCTAGAGGTCTGCTCACCAAACCTTGACTTGCTGAGGTTCATCAGGGGTAAAGCTTTGTGGCACATCAAATCAAAGTCCTGGTAGAGCCCCAGTGAATGCACACAACGCATTTTGAAAATCACAGTGCTCCAAGCTTCTTAAATGCCCTAAGAGTTACTTTGTACTTTCTTATTTTCCCATTATAAAAACTGGCATTTTAGCAGCATGAAGTCTCTTTTGCTTTCCCAGGACGGTTTTGACAAACTGTATACTGTGAAAGGAAAAACTTACTTAGAAGCGAGATGGCTTTTTGCCAGTAACAAAAACCTGACTAATTGTGTCTTTCTGAAAAGTGGCAGGAAGTAAGGAGAGATGGGGTGAGAGCAATGGATTTTGGAAGTAGAACAGGCTATGACTGCCCAAGACCCTGTTGCTAAAAATCTGTGCAATCATGAATCAACTATTGTCAATACTGCCTTTATATGACCCTGTAATCCCTTAATTTGTGGTACAGTCAGGACAGCTAGATGGAGCTGCGTGTTTACTGGCCAACTATTGCAGCCAAATACATAAAAATTACTTTTGAAAAGTATCTGGGTAATGCTATGCTTTTAGATGAATCCTGAATGCTTGCAAACATTATTACAATATATATATACAACCGAGATGTTCAATCTGCTGGATACAGTTACATCACAACTGGTGTTCAAATAATTTAGTAGTTTACTGTCAAAACATTTTATCTTGGCTCTCCAAAGGGAAAAAGAATTATTGATCTGTTTTTGAACTGCAGATTTTACAGGCTTCCTTGTCTTTTTTTTTTTTTTTTGCAACAGTTCTGGTGGCGCTTTGTGTAAATCCCATTTTTATTCATTTTTGTGAGATTGCTCATTAAACAGGGGGAGGGGGGGGCAGAAAACAGCCGGATGGGTGAGCATCGCCTCTTTTGCTTGTGTAAAGTCTTTAATTCCTATTTCCAAAGTACTGCAAGAATTGAAGGCTTCATCTGAAGCTCCAGACCTGGGAAATCATTTCCTATCAGGTCAGATGTTGGCTTATTGGGCCTCTGCTCTGCTGATCATTGGCTTTCCCTGTTCTCATCAGTGGGCTTCCTAAATGTGTCTCTTCTGACATACATTCTTTGTCCCAGCTCCTTTGCTACTGTAAAACCATTCAAAGGTAAAGGTTCCCCCGCACATGCGTGCTAGTCGTTTCCGACTCTAGGGGCCGGTGCTCATCTCTGTTTCAAAGCCGAAGAGCCAGCGCTTGTCCGAGGATGTCTCCGTGGTCATGTGGCCGGCATGACTAGACACCAAAGGTGCACGGAACGCTGTTACTTTCCCACCGTAGTGGTCCCTATTTTTCTACTTGCATTTTTTACGTGCTTTCGAACTGCTAGGTTGGCAGAAGCTGGGACAAGTAACAGGCGCTCACTCTGTTACGCGGCACTCGGGATTCGACCCGCCAAACTGCCAACCTTCTGATCGACAAGCTCAGCGTCTTAACCCACTGAGCCACCACGTCCCTAAAACCATTCAAGTAGTAGCTAAATGTCTGTGGAGATTCTCAGTTATCCAGGTCATGGTTGTCCCAAATGTGCTTTTTTCAAAAGGCAACTGGACTTTGTTTTTCCTTGGAGACGTTTCTTTCACTTCTCATTCAAAAAGCTTCTTCAATTCTGAACAAGCATCTTGGATGAGAAATGTCTTTAAGGAAAAACAAAGGCCAGTTGAAAAAAAGTATATTTGGGACATTCAGGTAGTAGTTATAACTGAATGGGGATGTGGGGGAAGAAAAAAGTTCCCTTTACCACTTGCTGTAGTCTCAAGAACCATCAGCCTGCTGCCTTATAATAATAATAATAATAAGTTGGAAGGGAGCTTGGAGGTCATCTAGTCCAACCCTCTGCTCAGGCAGGAAACCCTATACCATTTCAGACAAATGGCTGTCCAGTCTCTTCTTAAAAACTTCCAGTGTTGGAGCATTCACCACTTCTGGAGGCAGGTTGTTCCACTGGTTAGTTGTTCTAACTGTTAGAAAATCTCCTTAGTTCTAGGTTGCTTCTCTCTTTGGTTAGTTTCCATCTGTTGCTTCTTGTCCTGCTTTCAGGTGCTTTGGAGAATAGCTTGACTCCCTCTTCTTTGTGGCAGCCCCTGAGATATTGGAACACTGCTATCATGTCACCCCTTACCCTTCTCTTCAGTAAACTACACATACCCAATTCCAGCAACCGTTCCCTATATGTTTTAGCCTCCAGTCCCCCAATCATCTTTGTTGCTCTTCTCTGTACTCTTTCTAGAGTCTCGACATCTTTTTTACATCGTGGTGACCAAAACTGGATGCAGTATTCCAGGTGTGGCCTTACCAAGGCATTGTAAAGTGGTATTAGTACTTCACGTGATCTTGATTCTATCCCTCTGTTAATGCAGCCTAGCACTGTGTTGGCTTTTTTGGCAGCTGCAGCACACTGCTGGCTCATATTTAAGTGATTATCCACTAGGACTCCGAGATCTCTCTCACAGTTACTACTATTGAGCAATGTACCACCTATACTATACCTGTGCATTTGATTTTTCCTGCCTAAATGTAGAACCTTACTTTGGTATTAATATTTAATGGATATTAAATGAAAGGATGCATTGAACCTCTTAACAGTATGTGGTTTGTCTTTATTTGCCTTGAAAACCAGAGGCAAGGAACCACCTCTAGCTTGCTATCTTTGAAAAGGGGGGGGGGGAAATGTGCTGATGGTGAAATTGTCTTGTCAGATTAAATTAGGATTGTAGCGTTGGAAAAGAGTTCTTTTAGGTTGGTTGAAAGCAACCTCTGCTCAAACAGAAATTCTTATTAAAGGACTCAAAATAGATGGCTGTCTAGCCTCGGCTTGAATGTATCCAATGAAGGCTTGTCCCTTCCCTGGGCATTTGGTTCCACTTTCAAATCAATCTTATCCTTAGGAGTTCAGCCAAAATACGAGTCCTTGTAATGTAAACCTATTAATCTGTGTCTTGCTTGCTAGTACAGCAGAGAACAACTTTTGCTGTTCTCTGGAAACACCACTTCAGCAGCTGAAAAATGCTGTCATAACTTCGCCGAGGTGTCTTCGTGTAAAGCTTAACATAATCGCTATTTTGTCTCCGTGAGAGACTTAGTGTCTGCCCTTTGATTATGCTTTGTGCCATTCTTTGCACCATTCTGGTTTTAGTTTAGAAACCTAGAGTGCAGTGACAAAAAATGGACATATGGCTATTGGAAAAACCAGAAAACTTCATAAACTTTTCCCTAAATTATGTGGCTGAATTTAGAATGAAGATGTCTTTACAAGTCTTTACACACTCACATACACACAGTTTCTCTCACACAGACACACATAATCGGGGATGGGGATAGCTTTTCCTACCCTTAGTTATTACACAACCAAACCACATAACCCACATAGATAACAGTAAGCTTGAAAAGTTGGTTAAAAATATAAATGTAAAGGAACCTCTTTAAGGTACATTTGTTATGGCCTCTGTTTTTGAAATAGACTTATCATAATGACTTTTTTGGATGATGATGGCACAAAAATAGAATAGCTGGGGAAAAATTGAGAACATTCAGTGACCTTGATTGGATATAATTCTAAGCAACAGAATGTCACACTACTGTATGCTTGTGATGCAGATCTCATCCTTCTTTGAAAAGCCAAGGTTAGAACATACAACTATATTGTGAATTCTATACATTAACTATATGGTATGCGAATAAGTACATTTTTCTATCAGTCTGAATCTACAGCAGATAACTTCTCAGGAGAGTTACAAGTTTTAATACTACAAGACTCAGCTTCTTACTGGAAAGTTAAACTTGCATCCATGGTGCTCTTATTTTAGAGCACGGGTGTCAAACTCGCAATGTCATGTGACGTGTCACAATGTATCGTGACTTTTGGTGTCAAACTCGCAATGTCATGTGACATGTTGCAACATATCATGACTTTTTTTTAATTGCTGGCAATGGGGTGGGCGAGATTTTGGCATGATGCATCCGGCCCGTGGGACGGCAGTTTGACACCCCTGTTTTAGAGGGTTTGAGGAAGAAGCATAGGAAAAGGACAGACAGAGTCTGGGGGCGGAGTCAAAAGAGGTATCAGCCTGGAGTTATGTTATTATAAATGGTCTAAGTTCAATTCCTCTTGAATTCCATTAATTCTTATCTAGCGCCAATTTAGTGCTGACCATGAGATGACAAGATTACTGTGCATAGGCATGAGCAATAAATCAGCATAACTGTAACTTAATATATCATTGTGATTCTTTGTGCCTGATAAGGTCCATATGAAAGAGTGTTGTTGTTGTTGTTAGTTGCTAAGTCGTGTCCAACCCATCCCGATCCCATGGACAACGTTCCTCCAGGCCTTCCTGTCCTCTATGAAAGAGTATTCCTCCATTTAAAACAAAGACTCTCTCTCCATGTACACAATGTATCATGAGGAATTACCAATGATAATTTATAAACACTAAGGCTAAAAGAAATATCCAGTATCAGAGCAAAAATAGGATTGTTGGGTATTAGACAATAAAGTAAACTTTCTGATTCATCCCACACCAACCCAATATTTGCAAATAGACATGCAGATCTCACTAGGAGTAATTAAGAGAGAAGGCTGTTTTCTCCAATACCCTTAATTTCCAGTCACTTAAGGATGATGGGAAGCAGAAGTCTACAGTGTTTATGAAAACTGTCAGTGGCTCTTGAAAAACCTGCATATTTTTGCTTGATTTAGCATGCCATGTATATCAATGCCAACATGTAAGTGAGACACCTACATTCTTTCATTAAGCAGTAATTCAGTATCATGGATATTAAGTATAAGACTACCATAAATGGAAACGGTTTCCCAGTAAAGCACTGTGGCCTATTTGGGTGTATATACATGGACTTGAGTAGCATAATCTTTCATTACGGCATTGGCATTAGTTTTGTGAGCAAACTAAACTTCTCAAGGACTTTTCCCCATATTGAAATCAAAACTGATGCTTTCGGGAAGAATAATGGATTTGATCAGCATATTTTAAAAGTTGTATGGAATTGTGAAGTGCAGGCAAGAAATCCCTACTATAAGCTCTGTAATTTTTGCCATTGAGTCATAATGCATATCACACTCAAGATTTATTTTAATTTAATTTAATTTAATAATATTTCTATACCGCCCTTCTCTCTGAGGACTCAGGGCGGTTCACAGGGCAAGAGTAAAATACAAAATACAAATATTAAAAAGAAATTAAATGATTGCCCAATTTTAAAACAATTGGTATACAATTATAAAACCCCAAAGATAAAATTAAGAATACAAAAAATAAAAAACCCCACCAATCCCCATCAGGCTAGGCCGGCTTGTACAAACAAAAACGTCTTGAGATCGCGACGAAAGGAGCGAAGATCGGGCGCCATCCGGAGCTCTACCGGTAACTGATTCCACAGCTCCGGAGCGCCCACAGAGAAGGCTCTCCCCCTGGGGGCCACCAATCGACATTCTCTGATCGGTGGCACCCTGAGGAGGCCCTCTCTGTGGGAACGCACAGGGCGCAGGGAGCTTGATGCCGGCAGCAGATGTTCCCTGAGGAATATGTGCTTTTGGTGATAGTAGTAATTGTTGTAATACTAGTAGTAATAATTGTAGTAGTTATCATAGCAGGAGCAGTAATAAAAATGACCTTAGTGACAAATGTTTTGGTTTAATTGCTGTAGAACATTAATTTGGCCTGGTAACATAAGAGTCATTGTAAGAGTGGACAGGGTTAGACTTTTCCTGCATCAGCCACGCTTGCTATGGAAATATATTTGGCTTATTGACACCTGAGAAAATGTTGTGTGCGGATTTTTTTTTTTTTGTTTCCTGTTGCACAAAACAAGAAAAGTCAGGAAAGGAAGAGGAGGTTTCAGGAAGCAACTTGGATATGCTACCCAATGGCTCTACAGGAGATATTCGTAAATCAAAATAGCTTTTTTTTCCTACAGAGGCTCTGAAAATGTGGTTCTCTGGATTCTTGTTAATCTCTGGAACTACTGTAGTTGATTCTGAACAGAGCACTTCAGTGACTTTACTTAAACTTTTCATTGTCTTGTGTTGAAGGTTGAGAGAAGACGCCACCTTTGCCTCTTACTAGTGGACTACAATGCCCTTCTCTCTCTTTTTCTCCACGCTTGTTGCTTCTTTTCTTTGAGATGTTGCTGCATTCATTCGTGAAGTAATTTGTTAGGACCCTGAGCTTGTCGATCAGAAGGTCGGCAGTTTGGTGGGTCGAATCCCGAGTGCCGCGTAACAGAGTGAGCACCTGTTACTCGTCCCAGCTTCTGCCAACCTAGCAGTTTGAAAGCACGTAAAAATGCAAGTAGAAAAATAGGGACCACTCCGGTGGGAAGGTAACAGCGTTCCGTGGGCCTTTGGCGTCTAGTCATGCCGGCCACATGACCACGGAGACATCCTCGGACAAACGTTGGCTCTTCGGCTTTGAAACGGAGATGAGCACCGGCCCCTAGAGTCGGAAACGACTAGCACGCATGTGCGGGGGAACCTTTACCTTTACATTTTTTGGGATCTCATGAGTTGTTCCCAGATCTTATTAACTGTTGTTGTATTAGTAGTTCTCAACTTACAGTCACAACTGGGGCTGAAATATTGTTCTTTGACCAAAGTAGTGATTAAGTGAGATGCCCATGTGACTGCTTCTCCAATGACACCACCACCACCACCACCCCCCCGATCCTGATACTCTGAAATGTAGTCATTTAGCAATCTTGTGAGTCATTAAGCGGATAGAATTCCAGGTAAGGAGTGCAGGGTGTCTCAGGAGGGTAGGGGAAAGCCTAGGAAACATCATTCATTCAGGAGTTGAAAATATGGAAATACAAACAGGATTTTCAGCCATTGACTGGAGAGACACTCGTGAGTGGCCAGCACCAGACCTCCTCCACCCATCGAAGGCACTGCGCACTTCTTAATATACCATCTCTCCACTCTCTGCTTGAATTTCAGCTTCCACTTGTCTCTGGGGCTAGCTGAAAGAGCTGCCTGTTGAAGGAATTTGGGTCTCTTCCATGCACATAAAGGAACTCCTTCAACAGGGCGCAGGAATGGACCTGAAGTCTTCAGGATTTCAGCTCCATTTCTGCACCCTGCCACGGGAATTCAGCTCCCCTTGGCAAGCAGTTCTTTCAGGCAGCCCCCAGAGATGAAAGACAGGCAGCAGCAGTTTGCGACATTCCCTGCCAGATTTCCCATTGACTTGATGTAAATCGAGGAGGACTGCCTATAATTAGGTCTGTTGTGAAGAGGTTCTTGTATGTGGATGGATTCATTCATTTATTTAGGCAGGCCTCAGTTGCTAACATAACTTGGCTCCGTTTACATACTCTGTGGGTGAACTTCTGCAGTGTATGCTGTTGTTTTTTGTTTCTTGTTTCCCACTGACACCCTGAGCCCTCCCCCTTGTGAAAGCAAACAAGGCAGTGAGGATTTCTTGAGGTTCTCCAACTGCTAGGTCTCTGTATTTTGTCTTCATGTGTTTTAGCAGTGCAGTTGCCAAAATATTTCCTCAGGAGGCTTGTTAATGGGCCTGAGATTACATAAATTCAATACTCTGGGTTCCCTCTTCTTTCCAAAATAGACTACAAATTAACACTGTGGTTGGAGCAGTGCCTAAAAGCTTGGAAATGTTTTTATAATGCAGTTTTAATCATAAGTCATGGATCCTTTAAGAGGTCAACTGGCTCAAAACAAATGGGAAAACTGGTGAATCAGTCTACAGCTAGTCCTCGACTTAACGACCACAGCCGAGCCCAAAATTTATGTGTCGCTAAGTGACACACTTGTTAAGTGAGTTTTGCCCCATTTTACAACCTTCCTTGCTACAGTTGTTAAGTTGGCAATACAGTTGCTAATTGAATTTGGCTTCCTCACTGACTTTGCTTGATGGAAGGTCACAAAAGGTGATCACATGACTGCAACCGTCATAAGTATGAGCCAGTTGCCAAGCATCTGAATTTTGATCACATGGCCATGGGAATGCCATAATGGTCGTAAGTCACTTTTTCAGTGCTCTTTTAACGTCAAACTGTCACTAAACAAACGGTTGTAAGTCAAGGGCTACCTCTATTACCATACAGAAACCTGCTCTCCTAGGGTCAAATATGGTTCTCCAGCTTATTTCAGGCAGCCCATCGGACTCCTTTCGAAACCCCTCTGCAAGAGTTCATTTAAATTATTTAATAAGATCTATCTTTTACTTGCAGTCTGCTTTTGGGGAACAAAAAAATAAAGGAAGAGAGAAAGAAAAGGATGTCAGGGGCACCCCATTTTTGATTGATGCTCCCAACAATGTATTCTTGACATATATATTTTTTTCTTTTTCACTAGTGTGTTCCCAAAAATGCACGGTTCACTTTTTTTTTTTCAGATCAGCCAAAAGTTGGTGATATAAAAGCACATCTGTGCCTTTTCTAGTGATTAGATTATCTTTAAAAATGTCTACCTGAAAGGATCATTTCAAGGAGAGTTCAGCTTGGGATAGCTATTTCACGGAAATAAATTTTTGGAAGCTGATGTAACTTGAGCAGATCTTGCTGCATCAATAAGAACCTGAGATCGGGGCAAATCTCTCAATTTCACTAAGATCTGCCCAATGAACAAATTATTTTACATATGTAACTGTGGAGGTAAATGCAGTGCTTTTTTTGTAAAACAAAAAGGTGCCGGAACTCACACATGTCATATAACCCGCCTTGCCTACCCTACAAGGTTACATCCAAAAAAGGTGCCGGAACTCCGTTCTGAGCGTTCTATGAGAAAAAAAAAGCCCTGGGTAAAGCTATGTCTAAAGCAGTGTTTCTCAACCTTGGAGCAGTGCCTAAAAGCTTGGAAATGTTTTTATAATGCCCATGCTGTCTGGGGTATTCTCGGACCTGAAGTCCACACATCTTAAAGTTGCCTTGGTTAAATAACATGAACGTGTCGTGTATTTTCAATGAGGGGTCTTGGCATTTTGGAGACTTGGCATAGTGGGCTTCTGCCAAGCCCCACACTCCATCTGGGGAACAACCACTCAAAACCTCTGCCCGTACTTTTATTTTTCTACAGTAGTGATACTCTACAGACTTCCTAAGATTTTATTTATTCCGAGTGAAATTCAAGGTGCTAACAATGACATACAAAGCCCTACATGGCATGGGTCCGGACTACCTACGGGAGCACCTTCTGCCAATGTCAACGCCCCTCCGCCCTGTGCGCTCCCACAGAGAGGGCCTCCTCAGGGTGCCACCGCTCAAAGAATGTCGGCTGGTGGCCCCCAGGGGGAGGGCATTCTCAGTGGGTGCGCCAACCCTCTGGAACTGCTTGCCTACCGAAATCCGGACGGCCCCCGACCTTCGCACCTTCCGGCGCGACTTAAAAACTTACCTGTTCCAGCAGGCCGGCCTGGCCTGATAGCTCTTGGGGTCTCAGTTGTTTTTTACTATTGTTTTTACTATTGTTCAACTGTATACCTACCTTACTCTGTACACCGCCCCGAGTCCCTCGGGAGAAGGGCGGTATATAAAAACAAACAAACAAACAAATAAATAAATAAATTTATATCCTGCCTTTTTTTCCTGGAACATCAAAGTCATTGCAAAAGATTTATTCATGGAAGAGCAATCCTGAACGTAAGCTCTATGGTTGAGCAGATGCTTGAAAACGTACGTTTCTTATAAAGGTCTCCAGAATCATAACAAGCGTACCAGTATCGAGATCAACCTTTTCATTTAAAATTGCCTTACTGATGACCTACAGGTAGTTCCGGACTTAACAATCATAATGGAGCCTGCCCACTATAGTGGCACATTCCGACCATCGTCAAGTGGATCACCATTTAACTTACCCAATTTTTATGACTTTTTGCAGCAGTTGCTAAGCAAATCTTCATGGTCATTGAGTGAATCCACAGTCATTAAGCAAACCAATTGTTCGCTACGGGGCACTTTTTTGCCAAAAACAAACACCAGTTTTTGGCAAAATGTAAATCATAGTCATGTGATCGCAGGACGCCACTAACGCCCATAAATGGGTACAGCTTGCTGAGCACCTGAAATGCGGTACATGGGGGGGGGGGCAATTGGAACGATGGAACTGGGTCATTAGTGCCTTTGGGGGGGGTCTGTCGGAACTGAATGGTAATAAAGCAACCAGTCATATAAACCATACCTATACAGCCTGGGGCAGTGATGGCGAACCTTTTAGAGACCGAGTGCCCAAACTGCAACCCAAAAACCACTTATGTTTCATTGGGTGCCGGGTGGGCGTGGCCCTTTGGGTGGGCGTGGCCCATTGGGTGGGCATGGCTGCAGTGGTAACAGCAGACTGGGTGGGACTAAAAAGTTCAATCAATCAATTCCAACTTTGCGAGATCTTTTTTCCCCGCGAGAAGTTGAAATTGATTGATTGAACCTTTTTTTCTTCTTGCACACGGCGGCGGAGGCCTAAAGCGAAAAGGTTTTATAAAACCCAGCTGAAGGCCTAGGACTGGGGCGACGGTGCGCGTGCCCACAGAGAGGGCTCTGCGTGCCACCTTTGGCACCTTTGGCACCCCACCTTTGGCCTGGGGTGTAATGGGACCAAGAAGCATCTCCTTAAACAGAAACATCATTTCAGGCTCACGTGGAACAAAGTTGAACTGCTTTAATAAGATGCTCAGAGGTGGCTTGCTTACCTATTGCTCTCTAACAGTTTGTTTGTTTATTATTAAACTTCTATGCCGCCCATTTCGCTGAGGCAGCTTACAGTCACACAGTTAAAATACTGTATAAAACATTAGAACAATAAGTAACCATACATTTAAAATTCGGTTATTTCATATTTCTGTATGATGTCGCGATGTCAACCAGATTTACAGTATCACCAGGAAGAGTACCATAAATGTAGTTGTGTCACCGTTAGGCAGCTATTAACTCTGTTTGCATAATGTACATAATAACACCTCAAATCTTGTGCTGCTATTTTGGTAATAGCAGTCTAGCACTTGTTCTGTCAAGGAAATCATCGCCTTTTATTTGGGGGGTTTACCACAAGGTAGAAGAGAATGGAGAAGCGAACACTCAAAAAGTGTAGCACGCCTTTCTTTTGAAGCTAATTATTTAATAACATTTCCAGCTTTTCTTTTCTTTTCTTTTTTTCAAACATTTCAACACATTGCAAGACTTTTGCTAGATGTTCCCTGCTGCAGCTGTTGTATGCTTTTATGCTTACCTTATAACAGAAGGGTGGGGTGGGGGTGGAATTGCTGAGTCATTCTTTGCTGAGATTTTAAAAAATACTAATCCACTCTACCTGCTGAAAATCAGCTGGGAAAATTCCTGTCCCTCACAGTGATGCATTTTCTTTGATTGGCTTTTTTCTAGATCGTAAAGTCCAAACCAGAAAGAGCATCTCTGACGCCTTTAATGCTGCAGCCGAGACTGTCAGATGGAATTCCTCGCCTTAGCATCCATTTAACGGATAGTTTGTGTCCCAAGGAGATGGAGTTAGCTGATGAAATCTCCTTCCTAAACAGCTCTGCCTTCTTCACCAGGTTAGTGTCTCTTCTTTCTGCAAGGTCAGAGGCAAGGTTAGCTTCCAGATCACCTTCTGAGAGTGTTAACTGTGTGTTTGTGGGTACACAAAGCCCGCAGCTTAAGAACACTGCAGCAGGGGGCAAGTGCTTTAAGAAATCTTAGATGCTGAACAGCCAGCCATGGCTACCTTCAATTAGATACTCATTTTGTTTTAGTATTAATAGCAAAATGATCTTTTGCTTAGGTGCATGCCAAAAAGTCTGCAATGCTAACAGCACTATTAGAAATATGCCAGCAGATGTGTGTGGTTTTTGGTGTGCTCCCAGTTAAAGATCTCCAGGAAAATAGAACAGTTGATAACATAATGCAACCGTGCATATGACAAATTAGATTTTGTGAAATAGGCGTTAGCGTTAATAAGAAGGGTAAACTAAAGGAATGCTTCTATTTGTTAGATGTGTTCTTAATGAAACAAGGTGATACTGGAATGTGGTCTTATCTTGGCTCTATTTCAGTACTTGTAATGTGAGATTGGGGGGGGGGGAAACATAACCTTAAGCATTCCTTCCCATGACCTGCTTTAACTGCAGGAAAATAAGCAGATAAATCTTAAGAGTCTGCCAGTGAGGCAAAAATGTACGGCTTTTTCCACTTGAAGCCCGTAATTTTTTTTTAAAAAAAAATTCCTCATCTATGCCGAAAAGAGGTAAATGAAAATATTAGCAAAAAGGCAAGCTAGACCAAATTAGAATGTCACTGAAACCAAAGATCCTGCATGAACCTGAAAACCTTTGTATTTATAGCTGGCAAAATGTAAAGGGGCCGCTTTGCAGAGTAGCCCTGACTCCAGGTGCTGCAGATGTTTTGAGGTAGTGCCCTGTCATAGAAGACACCCTGTCTGAACAGAAGTGCTGAAGCAGCTGATGAAAAGTGCTGAAGTCGGTATCTGGCTGCAGGGGAAATGTCTTCTCTGTGTTTAACTGAAGTGGCTAGTTTGGCGTTGCGTGTTAATTCCATGCAGCCCTGACTTAGGGCACGGCCTCGTTCAGCTACCTTGAAGGATTACCTGGAGAAACTTGATCAAAGCAAGAAGACTTTCTCAAGAAGTCGTGGTATATCAGCCATGGCGTACCAAAACTTCCTCTGTGAAACCAGAAGAAGGTATACAGGTGGTCCTTGACTAACGACCATAAGTGAGCCCAAAATTTCTGTTGCTAAGCGAAACAATTGTTAAGTAAGTTTTGCCCCGTTTTACCACCTTTCTTGACACAGTTGTCAAGCCAATCACTGTTAACACAGTTGTTAAGTGAATCTGGCTTACCCATTGATTTTGCTTGTCAGAAGGCCACAAAAGGTGATCATCCTGACCCCAGAATACTGCAACAATCAGTTGCCAAGATCTGAGTTTTAATCACATGACTATGGGGATGCTGCAGTGGTTGTAAGTGTGAAAAACGGCCATAAGTCACTTTTTCTCAGGGCCGTTGTAACTTTAAATAGTTGCTAAACGAACTGTTGTAAGTTGAGGACTACTATTTCTGTAGCCTTGAGTTACTCATCACAAGGACCGACAAATTATGGATTAGAAGTTGGCTAGCTGAACTCCCCTTGGAGCCTAAGAATAGCATAGTGGTATAGTCAGAAATCAAATCCATTGGATTAAAGCACATTAGCACAGATACAAATCAGAACCAAATTTTGTGTTTCCCAGTATTGTTTTTGCTTCTTTACTTATTTGAAATGTACATTTTGGAGAAGATACTGCACTGCCTTTGTTTAAGGCAGTGGTAGCGAACCTATGGCACACGTGCCAGAGGTGGCACTCAGAGCCCTCTCTGTGGGCACATGCGCTGTCACCCCAGATAAAGGGACGCGGGCCCAGGATGCTCCCCTCCCCCTCTTCACGCGTGCAGAGTCCGGGAACAGCTGCGAGATCTGGGCGGGGAAAAGGGAACCTATAAAAGGAACAGGTGTTGGCAGGAGAGTGAGTGAGCAGCTTTTGGAAGCAACGGTGGGCAGCGAGCGAGTAAGCACGTGGCCTTTGGAAGCGACCAGTGGTGGGTTTCAAATAATTTAACAACTGGTTCTCCTGGCCGCCCCACCTGCCAGAGACCCCCTGGAACTCCCCAACCCTGCCCGGCCCTCACCACGAGTAACACTGAGGTGGCCATGCCCACCCAGTCTGCCATGAGCACCGCAGCCATGCCCTTGGCAATAAATAAGTGGGTTTTGGTTGTAGTTTGCGCACTCAGTCTGTAAAAGGTTCGCTATCACTGGTTTAAGGAATAATTTTTAAATAAAACACAAAATGTCATGGCTTCCTCCTTAAAGTAATGTTCTTTGTTTCCAGGAACATGTTATTTTTGTCTCCATAGCAATCAAGACAAATTTTCCTATTGCTATTTTGTTAAAATTTGCTAGGAATAGAACTGATGAAAGAAGAAACTGCTTTCTCAGCTTTTTTAGTATCTGTAAATCTAAAAAGAAAACCTGTAGTTTGGAAACCAGAAGTTAAATCCTACGTAGAAGCAAGTTATTAGGGGTGACCCTGGTTGTCTTTGCCATTCTATTTTTATAATCTACAGACACCATAATTGCCTACAAGGCTAAGCACCATAAGTTGGAGAGTCTACATGGTGACTACTTTTTGTGACCATTCCCAACTCTATGCCCTTCAGTTTTGTTATGACTTACCATGCCTATCTTCCCAGCCAGCACAGCTACCGGTAATATCAGATTTAATGTGACATGTACCTTACTTAGCATTTATTCCCTTGTAGTGAATAACCTTGGAACACTAAGTCTTACGATAGTAAAGTTTCTTCTCCTAAAGCGTGTGCATGTGTATTTCAGAGCATCTTGCTGTAGTTGCTGCTGACACTGCAAATCATAGATGAGTAGGGTATGCGCTATTATGCTCTGTCTTACAATTGTACAAGTAGTGCTGGTAAATGCCAATACAACACAATGCCAGTTTTATATATACTGTATATAAGTTGTTCAATTATAAGGTCATTCACTGAAGGACTATTGCAGGGGTAGGCAACCTTGGCTCTTCTATGACTTGTGGACTTCAACTCCCAGAATTCCTGAGCCAGCATGGTTGGCTCAGGAATTCTGGGAGTTGAAGTCCACGAGTCATAAAAGAGCCAAGGTTGCCTACCCGTGCATTACTGTTTTGACTCAAACCCATATTAATTGGTGGTTTTCCAAGCTAGTTTTCTCCCTTTTCTGGATGTGAGTGGTGCAGAGCTCCCAGGAGCCCTAACCAGCCTGGCCACTGGCAGGAAATTTTAAACACTGTACTCTAAAAATATCTGGAAAACACTATATTATCTACTGGCCCTGCAGGAATCATTTCCAGACTTATGAGTGACCCATTCACAAGTGACTTCTCCCTTTTTCTCTGTATATACTAGAAGTTTGCATTATTATACTATACAGATAGTCCTTGTCTTACTATCACAATTAAGCCAAAATTTCTGTTGTTAAGTGAGACATTTGTTAAGGGAGTTTTGCCCCACAATAAAATCTTTTTTGCTACAGTTGTTAAGTGAATCACTGCAGTTGCTAAGTTAGTAACATGGTTGTTAAGTGGATCTGGCTTCCCCATTGATCTTAACATACACATGTTAATGCAGCAGTCTCCAACACACAGCAGTTACAGCAGGAAACAGAAGAGAGAGCACCTCATCTGTGGAGCCTTCCCTTTTATACAAAGATCTTAAAGGGACACAGACCCAGCTGGCTCTTAAAGAGACATAGACCCTGCTGAGTCATTCCAACATTACATCATACATTACATCAGCTGATTAGCTTCTAAATCAGGGCTGTCAAACTGCTGGCCCAAAGGCTGGATACATCATGCCGAAACCGCGCCCACCCCATTGCCAGCAATGGAAAAAAAGTCGCGATATGTCGCAACCCGTCATGTGACATTGCGAGTTTGACCTCCCTGTTCTAAATCATTGCCTTGACAACTTTGCTTGTTAGAAGGTTGCAAAAAGAGATCACATGACCCCAGGACACTGTAGCCATCATAAATAGGAGTCAGTTGCCAAGAGTCTGAATTTTGACCACAGGGATGCTGCAACGGTCATGTGAAAGGGGGTCATAACTCATTTTTTTCAGTGCCGTTGTAACTTCAAATGGTCACTAGATGAACTGTGGTAAGTCAAGGACTGCCAGTCTGGCTTTCTTATCAAATTAGTAGTTCAGCATTTTTGGTATTGGGTGTTTTAATTTTTAAATTCTGCACAGTGTATAGTTTCAGTTCTGACGAGTTGTGTTCAATTTTATTCCATCCCTATGTTTGAGTGTTTAAATATACTTTTGATCAAATGTCATTATTTTCAGTGCTCTGTTTTTCAGGATATCCTGAACATTGTTCATACATTTAGCATTAACCATCCCATTGTTAAAACAAAAACCGTAGTACCTGCTTTCTTTACAGTACTTCTAAAATAAAAAATTACATTTAATCAATTATATCCAAATAATTGCCAAATCAGTGTATACAGTGTACCGTGTATACTGATAGTATCTTGCTACGTTAAGAAAGACCTGTTAAAAATAATTGTCCTTTTGAATGTTTAGTGCTGATCAGTAATGACTATCCCCATTAATATCAAATGGAATTAAATCAGGCTCCAGCGTTTTCTGTTGAATACAGAATGATACATGATACACAAATTAGCCTTCAATGCATAATCTGCTGTGACCTCAAAATTGTTATCTACTGCCACTCTGTCTAGAGTTGGCTAGAGCAGAGTTCATTGTTTAAAGCTGATAAAATAAGCAGGTTCCTATGTACTCTCTGAGTATTCTGCCAGAGATCTTAATATGCTGTTTGGTGATTACTTGGTTGTACCCACACCTATGGCATCTGCCAGGGAAAGCATATTGTGTCACCTTTAGGGTATGCTTGAATATTTCTAAAGTAAGACTTTGAGCCGTCATTCTATTTCCTAGTATGAGGAAAATTGCTTCATATTCTAAGAGGGAAAAATTTAGTCACCTGTTTCTATGGGACTGTCATAAACAGAGTGGAGATGTGTGTGTGTGTGTATGTATGTATGTAAATTTTTTGGATTGCTAACAAAGAATAAAAGGGAGACTGATATGGCCATTTCAAACTCATTTGTTCTCATCAGTCAACCATACCCTTCTGAGATTCAGACCTGGGCTGATTTCACATTAGGCAGTTGTTTTAACCTCTAAGCCACAGGCTCTTTCTCGCTTTGTTAGCTGAGAGGCAAGGGAGATATGTGTTGAGTATTTGTTAAGTATTTTAGAATACCTTGCCAGGCCCAAATACGGGCCAAACCTTATTGCCTGTATCAGCCTAACCTAAGGCCATCCACAAGCTGTAGTCGCAACTGTGACAACTCATTATTTGTGTAAATTTTTTGGATTGCTAACAAAGAATTAAAGGGAGACTGATATGACCATTTCAAACTCATTTGTTCTCATCCAAAAAATTTACACAAATAATGAGTTGTCACAGTTGCGACTACAGCTTGTGGATGGCCTTAGGTTAGGCTGATACAGGCAATAAGGTTTGGCCCGTGTATGTATATATATATATATATATATATATATATATATATATATATATATATATATATATATGTGTGTGTGTGTGTGTGTGTGTGTGTGTGTGTGTGTGTGTGTGTGTCTGTGTCTGTGTCTGTGTCTGTGCATTTGAAATCAGTAAAAATAAAAATGATGAACTCGGGATATAAGAAAAAATTCTTCTTTATAGCTGAGCTTTCGTCAACAAGCTATTGACATCATCAGAGCAAGGGCTGAATGATAAGGGAGTCAGTACATACACTTATATGGTAATAATAATGGTCAAATTGTGGAATGTGGCTGTGGCCTACTCGTGACAAGCTCGCTTGTGTATAATCACAGTGGTTCCGGCTTTGTTGGAAAAGCCGGTCTCTGGTTGATTTTTAAAAGTCGCGCCTAGTCACTTTTCCCAGTACCCTTGTAACTTCGAACGGTCACTAAATAAACCGTTGTCAGTCAAGGACTACCTGTACAGGAATAGTTGCAGATGTTTATTATATTCTTATTTATTAATCAAATTTATACAGCTGCCCAGCTCGCCAAAGGGTGACTCAAGGCAGTGCACAAAAGTAGATATAAACCACCAATTAAAGTTTATTCCAAATGCATCATTTATGGAGCCCTAAACAATATTAGTACATGATTGTAATATTTTTTTTCTCCCATAATCCTGACATTGCAAGTTGGTACATGAAAGCTGAACTTTTTAAAAGTTGGTGATGCTTAAATTTTGTGCTGTAGAAAACTCTGCATCAAAGAGGAAGAAAAATCATTAAAAAAAATTGTTGGAGTGGAGCCAATCCCCCAAATATGTATCACAGGAGCCTTTGTTGCCTGAGCTTTTGAAAAATACGTGTCTTTTTTTTTCCAAAAACTCAGTTATGTAACATTATTCATGGTGCCAGCATCCCACCATGGAATAAAGAATCGGATTGATTGCATAGGAGGGTGGAGACAAATGTACTCAAAAATTGAAGTGAGTCAGCTTGGAAAAAGTAACGCAACGACAGCCTAAAGCATGGCGAGAAAGAACCCTTTTCTTCTGTTAAATTCTTTTGGGTCATGAGATGATTACTTATTAACTGGCAAGGAGGGCAGCTTCTCAAGTGGGCAAGGCAATCTATACATTGGTAAACAAAGGCACATGTTCCTCTGATCCTTAGCTTCTGTATCATTACAGTTTAATCTTACAAGCACAACTTTTCCCTAGTTTGAATTCATTATCACTCCTCACTGCCAACTTGCCCCCACCCCACCCCACCCCACCCCTATTCCTTAAGTCGGGTAGGCAACCTCTGCTCTTTTATGACTCATGGACTTCAACTCCCAGAATTCCTGACCCAGCATGGCTGGCTCAGGAATTCTGGGAGTTGAAGTCCATGAGTCATAAAAGAGCAGAGGTTGCCTACCCCTGCCTTAGGTAAATTGGATGCAGAATTTGTGTAGCATCTCTGGTGCGGTTGGACTACAACAATTACACTGGGTTGATGTCCTTCAAGCAGTTTGACATGTTCAGTCAACAACCTGTAATTGAATGCTCCAAACAATGAAACAGTTATGAAGGGTTATTTTCCAAATTGAGAAGATGAAAGAGATGCTAACAAAGGGGGCAAAAAAGCGGTTAGCTATATATTAATATTGTGTGTGTGTGAAGCATCTTTCTACACTGTACCAACGTTAGTTGAATTAATATCCAGCAAAATACAGTTCTTGCTTTTTGAAACTTGCATAACTTTTAAAGGAATAACATCTGTTGGGTCACCAATGATACTGTAAAGCAGCAAACTTTGGAGAAAGGTCCATGTGTCTTCTCCCCCTTCCCCCACCCTGCCGCCACTTTATCTTGAGTAGTAACTCTCTTTAAAAGAAGAGACTGTCACTGTCTACAGCAGGGGTCTTCAAACTTGGCCCTTTTATGACTTGTGGACTTCAACTCCCAGAATTCCTCAGCCAGCGTGCCTGGCTGAGGAATTCTGGGAGTTGAAGTCCACAAGTCATAAAAGGGCCAGGTTTGAAGACTCCTGGTCTACAGCACAGACAGGCCACTCTAAAGGGGGTATCTTCCATCTGTTCATTCCGGAGGCAGTGCTTACACATTTTTCTAGTCAATTTCCTGACTGAGGGAAGAGTCCCTCCCCAGTTGTGGCCCTGCCTTACTCTAAAACGTGTACCTCCATGTGGCCAGAACATCAACTTAAGAACAGCTAATCTTCCTTACTTTTATTCATTTATTTATTAGAATTTTGTTTCACCTTTACTTAGAAGCAACTCAAGGCCGTATAATACTCCTTCCTCCTCCTATATATATGTATGCCTCCCAACAACTCTGTGAGGTGAGTTGGGCTGAGAGAGAGAGACTGGCCCAAAGTGACCCGGCCAGTTTTTATGCCTAAGATGGACTAGAACTCACCGTCTCCTGGTTTCTAGGCAAGCACCTTAACCAGTACACCAACTGACTCCCTTGTCCATGCATCCATGCATGCATATGTGTGTGTTTAGCAAGCTGGATTACTAGACCACAAATGACTTTACAGTGAATCAGCTCACAGACTGCTATTTCCTGGCTATAGAACCATCAGAGGATGGAATCCAATATCGGCACATCAGTGTACCGTGTCATCTCTGTGTCACATCCGCTCAAGGAAATACTGATAATGTTGTAGCTGCTAAGCTATCAACTATGGCAGCTTGTTTGCAGCCTGATCAGCATTCTTGAGATGGCCTGAATTCCCAAGAGATGTTCGGCTGCAGCCTGTGCTGCCCAGTTAGGCCTCACCTCCCGAGAACAACTTCATATGAAACACTAGCCCCCACCACCACCACCTCTACCCCAGAGAGGAAAAGGATGATGATCTCAGGAGTCTCCAGCTGGTACTGTCATGGAGAGAGGAGTGAGTAAGGGGCCAAAGAGGAGCAGCACCAAACCCTAGCAAACTCTCTACAATTACCAATTGTAACCCTAGCCCCTAATAATTGTAGAAGATAGATACCAGTTGACACCATTGTAGAGAAAGATAAGTTCTAAAGCAGGGGTGTCAAACTGCCGGGCCCCGAGACAGTTGCATCATGCGTAGGCCACGCCCACCCCAGCTCCAGCAATGCAAAAAAAAAGTCACGACATGTCATGTGACGCGGCGAGTTTGACACCCATGTTCTAAATGAAAGATGGATTTAGAAGCTCCTCCTTGGTTGGCAAACATTTCAGACAATTAACCTGAGAACCAATCCAAATCCCAAAAGAGGAAAGGTGTTATTCCTCAGTGAGAAAGATGACCAACAGTCACTGAAGTATCCATGTTTTTCCCAGAAGTCATACTTCCCAGAACTATTCAGGAAAGCTTGCACAGGGCCCTAGGCAGAAAGATCTAGAACAGGGGTCAGGAACCTGAAACAGTGAAAGAGCCATTCGGAACCGGTTCCCTCACAAAAGGAAAAACTGGGAGCCGCAAAAAATGTGTGCGCATGCGCGTACATGCGCACATGTGCAGAACAGGGTTTGACTGAAGAGTGGAGCCAAGGCGAGATATGCACCTACCCTGCATATTTGAATTGATTGGTTGAACTTTTTTAGTCCCATTTTTTTTTTTTTGGACTGCACATGGCAGAGGACTGGGAGCCGCAAGAGACGGCTGAAAGAGCCGCATGCGGCTCCGGAGCTGCGGGTTGCAGACCTGTGATCTAGAACTATCTAACCCTTTGAAGCCTCTGATGGACCCACTAGCTATAAGGTGTTCCCAGCAACTAGTGACACCACATATGCTTCCCACTGAGGTTTTTAACAACATCCTCAAATCCAAATGTGGATTTCCGAGGATAATAACTTGAGGTATTTCTTTTGTTGCTAAGAACTATACCTTCCCTCAGACTTTCTTAAGAGTTTCTCAAGAACTCTTAGTGGACACTTCTGTGGGAAGACACTAGTTCTGGGGCCCATAACGTGTAAAGTCATGGAAAATATCTCAAAGCATCCAGAAGACAGGCAGGGATTCCGCAGTGCAGAACACCACAACCGATTCCCTAGCCATAAGGGCTTTCCTCAGCACGTCCACATTTGCTAGAGCATTTGTTCTGTGGGGCCAAGAGTAGAATCCAATTCATTCCTCCTGAACACAAAGACAACTCAGATAGGACATGAATAAACTGTCCCAGTCTGTTACATCATAGATGCTAGCCTAGACAGCATCTGTTCTAAAAGAGAACCATGATAGCTAGCATGGATACTAGGAGGCAACTCTGAATGGAAAAGTGGAATATGGACTCTCTCAAAATTGGTCCAAGCCAAATTGGATTTTTCTGGTATATATATTTCCAAGAGATTGATTCTTTGAAAGGTAAATAGCCCAACCAAAGAACCTCCAAGATTACTCCCATCAACGCTGACAGGGCAAGCCAGTATAAACTGGGAACAAACCCCATTCCTTGCTAGCACTGACAATGTTCCCTAATTTTAAAGTTCTGCTTATCAAACAGTAAAGGAGCTTGTGCCTGAGTAAACTCCTTTTTCCTGAGTTAAAAGAGAAATCCAACACATCTCCATGTCCAGTTTTGAGTTTTCCAAGACTGTACCTGGAATCTGGTGGAGTTGTGAATTATGTGAAAAGTTGCTGCAGTTAACATACTTCTATGTAAAGCAAGATTGCATAAGTCCAAAGCGCTGGGTGTGCCTACCAAATCTCTCCAAAGTTTGAGGCTAATTTGAATATGATGTACAGAAGGAAGAGTTTATTATATATCTACACACAGTAATATCTATCTATCTATCTATCTATCTATCTATCTATCTATCTATCTATCTATCTATCTATCTCTAATCTACCTACCTACCTACCTTTCTATCTAAACAACAACCCTGTGAAGTGGGTTGGTCTGAGAGAGTGACTGGCCCAGAGTCACTCAATCAACTTTAATTGCTGAAGCTCATAGCCTCCTATTTTCTAGCCTGGTGCCTTAACCACTAGACCAGGCGTCAGCAACCTGAAACAGTGAAAGAGCCACTCGGAACCAGTTCCCTCACAAAAGGAAAAACTGGGAGCCGCAAAAAATGTGTGCGCAATGCGCGTATATGTGCGCATGCGCAGAACAGGGTTTGACTGAAGAGTGGAGCCAAGGCGAGATATGCACCTACCCTGCATATTTGAATTGATTGGTTGAACTTTTTTAGTCCCACTTTTTTTTTTGGGACTGCACATGGCAGAGGACTATGAGCCGCAGGAGACGGCTGAAAGAGCCGCATGCGGCTCTGGAGCCGCGGGTTGCAGACCTGTGCACTAGACCAAACTGGCTGTCCTGGGTTTTTAGCTTCATGTAATCCTCAAAACATGATATTTGAGAGTCATCTGGCCCAGTTTGCTGACACAAGAAGCTTGCATCTCCAGCTTTCCTCCCTGATGTCCAATGAACCCATGAAGCATCTCCAATGAGCAAGTTAAATGTATTTGAATAAATGTGGCACAAATTAAGTTTAAATTTAATCAAATTTACTATTTTCTCCACTGCCATATTTGCTTGCGCCAAAATATATCTTTTCTTTCAAGGTCCAAGTGAATCTTGATTCCTTTCCCTCCCATCGCATTAAAGATGGCTCTGATCCAGTATAATATCTGGACATGTTTTGTTTACTTGTTTATACCTGTACAAAGGACAAGTCCTACACTTAACAGCCTAGCCCTATATTATCAGCTGCCATCAGATCCAGCAACTCTGCTCTTTCTCCCTTTCTTGTCAACAGGACATGATGTGTCATATTGTCATATCCTGTGTTTCTGTTCTTCACCCCTAGTCACCAGGTCAAAGTAGGGAAAGACATATGCATGAGATTTTTCATAATTTTACAATGTAAGGAAAAGTTGAGAAGGTTAATGCTTAGCTGACAGAAGTTCTCTGTTCTCTGTACTTCTGCATAAAGGTGCAGCTTAATTTCTGAATAACATGGATAGGGCTGTAACTCAACAATAAAGCATGTCCTTTGTTTCTGAAATGTTTTTGGTTTAAATCCTGGTTGTGCATCTCGCTGGAAAATCTGAGTCAAATCATTGGTTTATTTACTAACAGTGCTTCTCTAGACCAGGTTTTTGCACCACTTGTAATATATGGTGAGATACCTAGGACTGAACCAAGAGCACAAAAAAGTTGTCCGATTTGAACCGAAGTTTTGAACCTTTTTAGGGACGCGGTGGCTCAGTGGGTTAGGACGCTGAGCTTGTAGATCGGAAGGTCGGCAGTTTGGCGGGTCGAATCCCGAGTACCGCGTAACAGAGTGAGCGCCTGTTACTCGTCCCAGCTTCTGCCAACCTAGCAGTTCGAAAGCACGTAAAAATGCAAGTAGAAAAATAGGGACCACTACGGTGGGAAGGTAACAGCGTTCCGTGCGCCTTTGGCGTCTAGTCATGCCGGCCACATGACCACGGAGACGTCCTCGGACAAGCGCTGGCTCTTCGGCTTTGAAACGGAGATGAGCACCGGCCCCTAGAGTCGGAAACGACTAGCACGCATGTGCGGGGGAAACTTTACCTTTACCTTTTTTTTTTTGAACCTTTGTCCCCCTCGAAAAGCTAGCTCAAATCTACTCTTATATGAGGCTGGTAAAGATTCATGACATTTCAGCAGATTTGTGCTTGTTAGTCCTCTTGAGAGTCAAACGTTCTCAGCCAAGATTTTGTGATTGTGTGGCTTTTTTATTTAAAAAGGTGAGGTGTTATGGGAATCTCTTCAGCTCTGACAGCGTTCTGGGATTCTTGGATGTTGCAGTGCCTATGAGTAAATTATTGAGATCACTTCAACCTCAGGTTACAGACTATGAAAATGAAAATGTGTGGGTTTTATTTCTAATGTAAATATCTGTGTTGAGATACCACAGGAGAAGAAAGAGCCAAATAGACTGTTCTATGTTCTTTTCCCAATTGGCACAGTTTGGAATATTTAAATGTGTTTCCAGAAAAGCCTAGAGAAATCGAGTTTGCTAATCCACCTGCTAGGAAAAGAACAAATAGCTTTAATACCTGAATCCTGAATCAATACTCGTGCATTCCTGAGGGCTAGGGGTAGATCTTTTTTAAAACCCAGCTGCTTTTTTTTCAAGATCAGTTTTGACTTTTTTTAAAAAAAAATCTGACACACAGAAATATTTGGGGGAAATCAGACTCGGGCAAATGTGCTTTTGTTGTTTATGTTTTTATTTTTTATTTATTTAAGAAAAATTATATGGCTGCCAAGTCTCTCTCAATGACTTAGGGCAGGGGTAGGCAACCTCGGCTCTTTTATGACTCATGGACTTCAACTCCCAGAATTCCTGAGCCACCTCGGCTGGCTCAGGAATTCTGGGAGTTGAAGTCCATGAGTCATAAAAGAGCCGAGGTTGCCTACCCCTGACTTAGGGCAACTTAGAAATAGAAAAACCCAATATAAAAACAATAAAAAGCAATAACCTTCCATTTCCCTGATCAACAATCAGATGAGGCAATTGATGGGCTCCATCCCACTTTGGGGTCCCAGACCCGTTGGCAAAGCCAAGCCTTCAGGGTCCTGTGAAAGATGTCAAAACGGGGGTCATTGTTATCCCTATTCCAGGAGTCTTCAAACTTGGCCCTTTTATGACTTGTGGACTTCAACTCCCAGAATTCCTCAGCCAGGCACCCTGTCATAAAAGGGCCAAGTTTGAAGACCCCTGCCCTATTTTAAATAAAGGCAGAATTGTTCCTTGAACAGGGGCCTGGACTAGAAGACCTTCAAGGTCCCGTCGTGCTCTATTCTAAGTACCATGCTGTTTTAAATCAGTGCAGAAAAACAGAGAAGGCAAGGAATGACTAAAAAAAGATGACTAAATAAAAGTCATCGAATGTAGTTTAAGGTGCAACGCAGCAGTCATAAATCTCCGTGTAAATAAAAGCAGTAGCTACCTATTGGAATTGCTTGTTGAAATCGGGGGGATTCAGACATTCCTCCTGAAATAAGGGTAATACTCCAGACTCTAAAACGTTAGCAATTATACTTTCTGAACTTAAAGAACATTATTTAAAGGAAAATCTGTTCCAGGCGTTCTGATTTAATTGCCACCCTACTTTTTCCGTGGTTTAGTTCAAGTGTGCAATGAACTCCTGACCTACTTATATGCAGATGACTAATAATTTTCTTTGGATAGGTTCATAAGGGAGGGAGGCACCTGTCAATTTTTGCAATCTTCTTTTCATTGATTTGGAAGGTTGCAACTCTGTGATTCTCTAGTCATAAAATATAGGCAGTGGGTGGGGATGGTTGATCTGAAAGGCCTTGCAAGGCTGTATGTTTTTGAATCAAAGCTAGTTTAGAAGCATAAATTTCTGCCGCGTATGAAGGCCAATATACGCCTCCCAGAATAACGTTGCAGGATCCAATCTGGATTCGTCACCAGGAACAGAGGTTTAGTTTTTCAAGCTTTCGAACTCGTGCTGATGCTCACCCTCAAGGAACCTCTCTTTATGTGTGTTGCATTGGACCATTCGTGCTCCAGCATGAGTCTGGAAGCTCATGGTGACTGACCCAGATTAGATCTTACAGATTTCTCCATTCAAAATTTGACATTAGTAAACCTCAACTTGGCAACCAGTTAAAACAGTATGTTTTTCTTTACTTTGCAGGTTCGTTTAGTTTCATTTTAATCACGGGAAGTTTAGAAGAGGCAATAGCTGGGAAGCTACGGTATGGGCTTCATTAGGGCATTGTTGACTTTCTGATTCAATTAAATCTAGTGTTCTCTATACATTAAACTATATAGTGGCCCTGCCCATATATCTTTACAAATGTTTTCTCAAGCATTTCCATGCCAAAATAATTACTTAACTGAGATAATGCATTTCCTTTCCCCCCCCCCCCCCCCCCATTTTTAAAGCCATTTTAAATAAAAATTTGAGATTGGGTTTCTCTCATTTGTATTGTAAGATTCTTACTTGGTAAACAAAGATGACATTTGCCATAATCCCTCTCAGAGGTTTAGATATGAAATTACAATTGTTACTAGTTATAAACTAACAAATACTGACTTTCATTTGTAATTTCACATAGTGGTATATATACCAAGTTACAGTTATGGCCAATTAATTCGTTCACTTCTTAATCAAATCTCATGGAATTGGCAAAGGTGTTTGGATAAGTGCAGAAATGTAAGCATACTGCAAAGTTTCTAATAAGAGGCTATTCCTCTTATTACAGTTATTACTTTGATGCGTTGGAAACCTAAATGAAACCTGAGCTTCCAGTTAGTTCAGACAAAATGGAAAATTATGCAATTTCTCTCTTCATTGTTCTGTAGACATAGGAAATGTGAAACTTTATTGTATGGTAAAAAAATAAATTGTAATTTGCAGTAAATAGGCAAATACAATCAGGATCAGATTATTATTTCCAATCTTCAGTTTTAACAGGAGCATCTAGTGGGGTGAGGGACGGGGTTAAAAAAAAGATCTATCTTATATGCCAATCATATAAGGCTCAGCCAATCTCACCGCACACATGTTGTACTTTGATAATAAAGGTTCATTCATTCATTGCCTGTAGGTGACTGTAGGCAATTTACAAACATTTAAACAACAATATGAAACATTCAAAATTTTAAAAATAAATAGAAATATTAAAATTGACAAAGATGGAGAAGGTAGCCAGATAGACAGTTGGAGGAAGTTGAATCTTGTCTTAATCTGTTAACCAACCATCTCCAGAATGACACACTCCCATTGGGGTGCCAGGCTAGTTGGGGGTGAGGAACTTCAATTATAAAATGATGATCACCCACTTGACTTGTTGACCAGAAACTCCTAGTTAATCTATAACTGATTTCAATAAATCATACTTCCCTTCTGGTCAGATATTATAGAAAGAAAAAAGAAATAGGTGAATGCCAGACCATAGATTAGAACAGACATGTCAAACTTGCAATGTGACCTCACACAATGTATCGGAACTTTTTCCCCATTGCTAGCAATGGGGTGGGCGCAGTTTCGTTGTGACGCATCCGGCTTGCGGGCCAGCACTTTGACACCCCTGGATTAGAATGACAAATTAACAATAGCCTGATTCACACATAACACCAAGCATTACATTAAACCAAAAGCAAACAAATCATATTTTCCCTTGGTCTTTTGACCCAGAGTTATGATTTTGCACAATATTGGAATCTGGCCTCTGGGATTCCATAAAAAGAGTATTAAAAGGAGTAGAGAGAATAATTGTTTAATGTCCAAATCTTAGCATTCATGTGAAAGAATAAACTAGAAAAAATGAGTTCCCCTTAAAGATTTCTGTGATATTTAATACACTATCATTTCTAGATCTCACGGTTTTATAATGGATAGATGACTTGGGAAGAAGCTGCAGATAAGCTTTCAGTGCTTGATCTGTTTTTGATTAGATGGAAAATTCCTTCCTTTCATTCTTTTTTTGATAAAACCTGATGACTGGCTCGTTCTGGATACACCGAAGCTTGTGCAATAAAGAAAAGTAAATGTTCAAGTTCTATCTTAAAATATTGCCATGTAGAGCAAATTCCAAGATTGGAGAGATAAAGGTTTGCTTAGTATAACAAATTTGGCAATAAAGGCGCTTACATTTTAAGAACGTACATGCTTTAATGGATATCTGGGAAAAAGACAAGAAAGCAAACTTGCCCATCTTGATTTCTTATTATCGTAGAAGATGATACTTGTTAGTTTAATAAAGTGACCTTTCATCTCCGGTGTTAATCTATGTTGATATAATTTTGAGTGATAACTTCAGTGGTTGCAGATGGGTAGGAAGGTCTGTCTTTCAGGGCCAGAGAATTATTTTATAAACCAGACTTTATTGATATTTGGCGAAAATATAAATCATTAGCAGGGCCTTCCTTGTCATCAGCAGTACAAATCAGTATAAATTAAAATGTGCTTTTTTGGCAGTTGTTAATTACATTCAAAGTACATACTGTTGTAAAAAAAAACTAGCAAGAAAGAAAAATATAGGACATATATTCACAGATACACACACAGCCATATGAATACAGATATATTCTGTAAATCGAGGACTACCTGAACATTAGGAGCTTAAACAAAATGAAAATGTGAACACTTTCTAAGCTTCATAGAGCTTTTTCAAATTCAAGAGAGAGGCATCTAGGCCACAGGTCTGCAACCCGCGGCTCCGGAGCCGCATGCGGCTCTTTCAGCCGTCTCCTGCGGCTCCCAGTCCTCTGCAATGTGCAGTCCAAAAAAAAAAAGTGGGACTAAAAAAGTTCAACCAATCAATTCAAATATGCAGGGTAGGTGCATATCTCGCCTTGGCTCCACTCTTCAGTCAAACCCTGTTCTGCGCATGCGCGCATGTATGCACATGCACGCACATTTTTTGCGACTCCGAGTTTTTCCTTTTGTGAGGGAACCGGTTCCGAGTGGCTCTTTTACTGTTTCAGGTTGCTGACCCCTGATCTAGGCTGTTGGTTCTAGTGGAGAAAACCCACTTTCTTTTCCTCCTTTAAAACATGGGGATCTTAATTTTTCTAGGAATGCATGTAGACCAGGGCTCTTAAAACTTTGCCCATTTATGACTTGTGGACTTCAACTCCCAGAATTCCTCAGCCAGCGTGCCTGTCTGAGGAATTCTGGGAGTAGAAAGTCCACAAGTCATAAAAGGGCCAAGTTTGAAGACCCCCGATGTAGACCTACAAGACCTCACCAGCAGATTTTAAATTGAGGATGCCTGCAGCAGCTCTCTCAAGCAAGCGTAGCAATTGCTAAGATTCTGTGCTCGTGCAGAAATAATAGTTGACTCACTGGATTTTCCAAGTCTTCTGAGGCATAATATGGTTGGAGATCAGTTGAATGATTTATCTGTACCAGGATGTGTGTCTTGTGGCAGGAATATTTTGTTTAGTGGTATATGTGACTCTATTGTCAGGAATTATTTATTAAGCAATTGTTGGACAAACCATAGCTAACCAAAACTCCCTAACTTAGACTTAAGAAGGAAATGATTTGCTGAAAGGGATAGCTGAAAGCAAGCTTTTACACATTTCCCATATTTATCTAATTGCAAATATAAGTAAACCTTGACTTATGACCCAAAATTGAGCTCAAAATTTCTGTTGCCCAGCGAGACATTTGTTAAGTGAATTTTGCCCCATTTTACAACCTTTTTTGCCACAGTTAAGCGAATCATTGCAGTTGTTAAGTTAGTAACATGGCTGTTAAATGAATCTGGCTTCCCCATTGACTTTGCGTGTCAGGAGGTCACAAAAGCTGATCACGTAACCACAGGACACTGCAACCGTTATAAATATGAGTCAGTTGCCAACCATCTGAATTTTGATCACCTAGCCATGGTGATGCTGCAACGGTTGTTAATGTGAAATACAGTCATAAGTCAGTTTTTTTCAATGCTGTTGTAACTTTGAACAGTCACTAAATGAACTATTGTTAGTCCAGGATTACCTGTACAAGGTTGGTGGTTTTTCCTCCCATGTTTTTGGCAAACAAAGAATCTAAACATACACTATAAATCTCTTGCTCAAATGTTGAAATCATTTCACAAAGGACAATAGAGTGACTTTAGTGTAGTAGTTAAGGTGCTGGCTAGAAACCAGGAGACTGAATTCTAGTTCCCCATAGGCATGAAAGCAAATTGGGTGACTTTGGGCCAGTCACTCTCTCAGCCCAACCCACCTCACAAGATTGTTGTGGGGAAAATGGGAGGAAAGAGTACAGCGTTAGCCTTGAAGTTCCTTATGAAGTATTAAAAGGGGCATAAAAATTAATAAATATGTAAGAGTTATTTGGCCCACTGTGTCTGGTTTTGAGTATATGTGTGTGTTCAAGAAATTTAAAACTCTGAATGTGATTTTTAAAATATTTATTATTAGATTTTGAGCTTGTGTTTTATTTACTCCGTTTGCCATCCTCTGAAAAACCCAGAAACAAATCACAGTATTTCCACAGAAAGTTAACGTGGCAAAGGAAACGAGAGGAGGGAAATCGTCAGTAATCAAAAGGCATAAAATCAACCGGTAATTGAGTGGTTTACTGTACTACGGGCGTGTAGCCGGATTGTATCCTCATGAATTACATTATTTATTTTTATTTTTATTTTAAAATGCCTTCGTCCAGTTCGACAGACCCTCTGCTAGTTTTGGTTGCTAGGGGAGCAAAGTTCAAAATGTGGCTTTTGGAGCAGGAACGTCGCACCTCGCCTCTCGGTGAGCGCCGCTCGATACCTCAGCGCGAAGGCGGCGAGAGGACGCGGCTGTATGTGTGGTGCGTGTCCTGATCACGTCCGCTTCCTCCGGCCTCCCGCTCCTCCCCGCCGGGGAATGAGAGCAACGTGCTTGACGTGATGTCAGTTGGCTTGTGGCAAAGTCCCGCGGCACGGGAAACCTCCTCTGTGGATGGGAGACGCGTCGGATGCTCTCCTCCTTCGGCCCCAAACGGCTAACTCAGGGGTCGGCAACCTCGGCTCTTTTATGACTCGTGGACTTCAACTCCCAGAATTCCTGAGCCAGCTATGCTGGCTCAGGAATTCTGGGAGTTGAAGTCCACGAGTCATAAAAGAGCCGAGGTTGCCGACCCCTGGGCTAACCTAAAACTTTGGAACCGAGCAGGCCGAGGTGTGGGCGAGCGGGAGGGGGGGGGGGGACGGGAGACACTTCCACTTTCTGTCCTCTTTCCCGTCTCACTTCGCTCAACCATCTCCACGCGCCTCAGGTTCTCAAAGCAGTGGACGTCGTGCCCTCTTCCCCTGGCATGGCTGCGTCCTCCTGGAGGTGCGGGGGGGTGGGTGGGCAAGCGGGGGGGGGGTTTGGATTACAGTTACCATAATCCGCTGCCCAGCAGGACACGAGCTGCCGTGATTTCGGGAGTGGGATCTAGAGTGCTTAATGATTTAGACCCCCGGCGGCGCGCGCGGGCGCACACACACACACGGCTTCCCTTGCTGATGTTGGGGACACACACACACACACACACACACACACACACACACACACACACGGCTTCCCTTGCTGATGTTGGAGACACACACACACGGCTTCCCTTGCTGATATTGGGAACACACACGTCTTCCCTTGCTGATGTTGGGGACACACACACACACACACACGGCTTCCCTTGCTGATGTTGGGGACACACACACACACACACGGCTTCCCTTGCTGATGTTGGGGACACACACACACACGGCTTCCCTTGCTGATGTTGGGGACACACACACACACACACACGGCTTCCCTTGCTGATGTTGGGGACACACACACACACACACACACACGGCTTCCCTTGCTGATGTTGGGGACACACACACACACACACACACACGGCTTCCCTTGCTGATGTTGGGGACACACACACACACGGCTTCCCTTGCTGATGTTGGGGACACACACACACACACACACACACACACACACACACGGCTTCCCTTGCTGATGTTGGGCCAGTCTATTAAATAGCCCAGGGACACTCTCTCTCTCTCTCTCTCTCTCTCTCTCTCTCTCACACACACACACACACACACACACACACACCTCTCTCTCTCTCTCTCTCTCGGCTTCCCTTGCTGCTGTTGGGCCAGTCTGTTCAACAGCCCAGGGACGGATCTGGGAAGCCCCCCTTTCCCCTCCCCGGCGCCTGCTTGAACTCTCCAAGGAGAGCGCTGCTGCTGCGGCTTCAGCGAAAGGCGCGACGGCATAGCAGCGGGCGCCTGCTTGGGAAGCTACCCCCCCGCCTGTGCCCGGCGAGGGCGCTTTCTGCAGCCCCACGCCTCCAAAAGCGCCTTTGAAGGGCGGAGGGAGGGAGGAACGCTCGCTCCGCCTGCCTCTTCCAGCTCCAGCGCCCCAAGCCATTGGCCGCTTTGGCTGGCGGGTGGGCGGGCGGGCGGGCTGCTTGAAGGAAAAGTTTCAAGTTACTCGGGGAGCGCGAGCGGCTGAACCGGCCGTCCCCGCTTGCGGCTGCTGATTGGCTGCGGGCGGCTGGGGCTGCCGCTGCTGGTTGGTTGGGGTGGTGGTTCCTCGGGAACAAAAGGTCAATGAGGAGCTGAGGAGGGAAGCGCCGTGTCCGCGGCCAGAAAAGGGGAAGCCGTCCGCCGGCTTGGTACCTGGCGCGCACTCCGCGCTCTTGTGCAGGCAGCCGCCTCGGCCAGGCGTTGCGCGCCGGAAACTGGCAGCTGATCGCGCTGCCCGAGCAGGAAGGCGAAGCCAGCTTGCAGGGAAGTGAGAAGCTTGACAGGCGTTTGGCGCCTGCGGGCAAAGGCGGTCGTGCGAGGGGGTGTGGTGGACCAGCCCGGTCCTCTGCAGAGTCGGAAGGGATCAAAAGCTCCAAGCACCCGCGCTCCGGGTTCACCTTTCCGGCATGGCTTTGGAGATCGTCTCTCTGCAAAGGTAAAAAAAAAAAAGGGGGGGGGCTTACTTGGGTTTCTGTCTGTTTGAACAAGTGTGGGTGCCAAGCACCTCGCGCCTGGCTCCCTGCAAAATATCGGTCTGGTTTTGGACCAAAAAATAAGTTTTGTTGGGAGTAAAAAAAAAAAAAAGGAACATCCCGCTTGTATTAAAAAAAATATTCATTGTCTTGATGCCACGTTGATCTTTGGTCATTGATATGTGATGGTTTAATTGTGTACAATATCCTATACCACTTTACGCTAAATGGACTTGGCTCCTAGACACGATCATGTTGGATTGAGGTTGTTGTTACAGATGTTTTGCTTCTCCTGTTGGTATGGATTGTTTATATTTTTTATGTCTCTTTACTGGACTTGTAGAAATACAGGCAGTTGGCTTTTCCTATTAATAAATATAAGTGGTGTTTACAAAATAAAAGAATTAACAGTTGGAAGGGACCTTAGAGGTCTTCTAGTCCAACCCCCTGCTCAGGCAGGCGACCCTATACCATTCCAGACAAGCCTCCAGTGATGGAGCACCTACAAATTCTGGAGGCAAATCGTTTCACTGGTTAATTGTTCTCACAGTCAAGAGAATTCTCCTTAGTTCTAGGCCGCTATAGGTAGAACTAATGTGTGTTTGTACGAACCTAAGTACAGAGTTTCATGTTTGGGGAAGAAAAACAGTTTTTACAAGGAGCAAAGAATGCACATTTTCTCCTTTGGGGTTAGATACAGTTAGATAGAAATAAAGTCTCTTTTAATTAAGCAGTGTTCGGTACACATGTCCAAGGGTGAGGTGCAATTTATTGTGATGTAACATTATACTGCAAGCAGAGCAGGCGGCTAGGAACAAGTATTTGCTCTATGAAATATTACTCTGTTGATCTTTCTTGCCAACTGTTTCTTCTCTAAGTTGCCTTGAGGTTGTTTGTGGTTATTTAACTCAGGACAATAGTTTCTTCTCTTATGTGTAATTGAAATTGAGAGTAAAAGTTTTACCAAATAGAATACAGCATAATAAACTATATAAAAGGATAGTTTAAAAAGATAGCTTACAAAGTTTGTAAACACATTAATAATTGTTTAAAGTGTTGGCTTGGCTGAATTTCCAAGCATACTTATTAGAATATGTTCCTTTGCCTTATTTAAATATGACACATAAAGATTGTAATCTGAAAAAAGAAAGTAATGTAATATTAATATTGCTTCTAACATAATTTTTTGAGCTTTTGAATATTATAGTAAGAAAAAAATATTAAAAATTGCCTGTGTGCCTTTCCTTTAGAGCAATAAGAAAAATTCGGGGATTGACCAACAAACCAGATTCTGCTTTGCAATAATCATATTCTCCAAAAAGCTTCATTTTAACTCTATTAATTACAGGCGCTGGTTGATTGGTTGTTGTTTTTAAATGAACCCTTTGTTTGTGCAAAACATTTCTTTAATTGACAATCCTGACCAATGCAGACACAGTACCTGTTTATCAGCCTTCATTTGAAAACTTATTTCAAAATATATGAAATAAGTTAGTAGCTTTTCTGTGCTGATAAATCTTCATTTACCTCTTTTTTTCTTTTTGGTAGTGAAATGTTTAGCTTAGAGGTCAGTGTGGGAATTCCATGTGTTCAAGAAGCAGTATGTTTCTCTTAAAACAGTCTTAAATTAATGTTTAATTTAATATTAACTACTACTTAACTTCGGCATTTACTATATTTGAGCTGAGGGGACAGTATGGTGCAGAATTATTCAGATTTCTGTTAGAAATCGATTGCTCTCCCAATTTTATCTGAATTCTCAAAAACAATAGATCTGCACGTTTTCAGATAAGGTTGATCTTGTGGGTCTTGCCACCCCCTCCCCATTGGTGGTTCTGGATGTTACAGACCATCCATAGCTGAAGCTTTTTGATCTCTGCACTGGTGGAATCTATGATCTAGTGCAGGGGTCCCCAATTTCCTGGTCCGTGGACCAGTACTGGGCCCCAGCAACCGGTCTGTACAAACAAGCAAAGCCCCATCCACAGGATGCAGGCAGCACACAAAAACACGCCTCCTCTGGTCCCTGGAAAAACCTCTCTCCATGGAACCAGTCCCTGGTGGCCAAAGGGTTGGGGACTTCTGATCTAGTGGCAGGGGTCTCCAAACTTAGCAGCTTTAAAACCTAAGGACATCAACTCCCAGAATTCCTCAATTGAAGCATGGACCACAACTCCCTCAGCATGGCTGGCTGAGGAATTCTGGGAGTTGAAGTCCATACTCTTAAAGTTGCCAAGTTTGGAGATTTCTGATCGAGTGCCAGGATAGAAGTGTTTCAAAACATAGGTGAAAATTCACCTAATGAAAAATCTGTCCCACAGAAAACTAATTTTCAGGGTTCATTTTTCTGATTTAATTTTTCCCTTGGCAGATTCCATTGGAGTTGAGCGGCTAATGAATTTAAATAGATAAGGGAATTCTTTTGTATACAGCAGAAAATTTAATCATCCTGTTTGCAGATTGAAATATTGCCTCCCTGAACTCCTTTATAGCTTATTTTAAGGGAGCTGATGAGGAAAGGGGTAAGTTATTATGACAAGACAGCCCAGAAAGAGTTCAGCATATGGGTTCTGGTTTTTTTTCTTCTTCTGCAGAAAATATTCTCACTCTTATCAAACTTGGCTTGGCCGTATCATCGGTGATCCTTTGAAACTCATGGTGGTAAACATAGCATAATTGCTTTTATAATGGTAAGAGATTACTGGGTATGAAAGGGAATGTTTGTTATCATTATTAGTTAGTTCCAATGGTTAATCATTCATTAATACAATAGAATTGAAATATCATGTATTTATTAGATTTTTATCCTGCCTTTATTACTTTATAAGTAACTCAAGACAGAGAACATACATAACACTCCTTCCTCATCCTTCTGTTTACCCCACAACAACAACAACCCTATGAGACGGGTTGAACTGAGAAAGTAACTGGCCCAAAGTCACCCAGCTGGCTTTGATGGCTAAACCCAAGAGCCTTGGTGGAGCAGTGGGCTGATGCCTCCTTAAGTAACACCAGCTGCCTGCAATTAGTGCAGGTTCGCATCCCACCAGGCTCAAGGTTGACTCAGCCTTCCATCCTTCCGAGGTAGGTAAAATGAGGACCCAGATTGTTGGGGGCAATAAGCTGACTTTGTAATAATGCCGCTTGGGGTGTGTGTGAAAGCCCTAACAAGCAGGCATATACATAGAATGAAGGCTACTGCTAAGCTTGTAAGCCGCCCTGAGTCTTTGGAGAAGGGCGGGATATAAATGTAATTAAAAAAAAATTTAAAATAAATAAAGCGAGACTAGAACTCACTGGTATCGCATCAAACTTGCTCTCCGGTTTATTATTGCCTTGTGTAGGGGAAAAATGAATTTCCTGAAGGAAGTTCCATCCAATGTTTTGGTCTTAACCTCTTATGTCATACTACTGTACAGTCTTCCCCTCCACACCTATACCTTTTAAGACAGGGGTGTCAAACTCAACTTCATTGAGGGCCACATCAACATTGCGGTTGCCCTCGGGGGCCGGGTGGGTATGGCCAGGGTGGGCGCGGCCTACTGGGTGGGCGTGGCTAGAGTGCGTATGGCCTACTGGGTGGACATGGCCAGCTCTACATAGTTCGCATCAAGGGTGCCTATGGGGGCCTGGGCAGGAGTGGGACAGATCTGGGGGTCTCTGGCAGAAGGAGGGTCTCTGGGCCAGGGCCAAGGCAGTGGGGACCGTTCCCTCACTGTTTCCAGGATGGCTTCGGGGGCCACATAAAACCACTTCGCGGGCCAGATCTGGCCCCCGGGCCTTGTGTTTGACATGTCTGTTTTAAGACATATCTAGGTAACCCCGATTTCAAAGTGGGAGGGTTCCAGCCAATTACATATGCCCTTTTCCGTGGATTGTTCAACATTTCAGAGATTTTCTGGCATCCCATCATCCTTAGCCAACATGCAAATCGCCACGCTGTTAGGGTTGGTGGAAGTTGCCATCCGTCTATGGGCAGATGACTCACTGTGTCAGCTGAATTGAGGAAAGAAGTAGGATTCGATAGAGATGTGATTGAAGACGTGATCTGGTATAAGTTGTTAATGGAAAACATCAATGCAAGCTTTATAAGCTGCTGCCTTCTGGATCCCATCATTTGATATTCCCTATCCACAGCAGATCAAAGCTTTCACATGTGCTGGAGGTGGCCTCTGTGGGAGCCCAGAGTGAGTACATTTCTGAAATTTGCCTTACAATTCCCAGATCTTTTCGAGGCACAAAATGCATAAAAATAGTAGCATATGTCCTGGCTTAGCACATTTTAAAAATACTAGCGTGCGCTGTCTCTCTCTTTCTCTCTCATATTCTCACTCATTCTCTCTCTCTCTCATATTCTCTCTCTCTCTCTCTCTCTCTCACACACACACACACACACACACACAAAACACACACACACACAAAGAGAGAGAGAGGGGGGGCAGACTCTCTTTCCCCATGCATGATATGGCTCAAACTATTTGAAGTCATTGTTTGTCACTAAAGGTAAAGGTAAAGGTTCCCCCGCACATGCGTGCTAGTCGTTTCCGACTCTAGGGGCCGGTGCTCATCTCCGTTTCAAAGCCGAAGAGCCAGCGCTTGTCCGAGGACGTCTCCGTGGTCATGTGGCCGGCATGATTGGACGCCAAAGGTGCACGGAACGCTGTTACCTTCCCACCGTAGTGGTCCCTATTTTTCTACTTGCATTTTTACGTGCTTTCGAACTGCTAGGTTGGCAGAAGCTGGGCCAAACCAAAATGTTTATCTGTGGCCCCTAATCATCAAAAGTTTGTTACTTTTTAAATTTTTGTTTCCTTGAAATCATTTGGAGCTGAGTCGTCTGGAGCATCTAACAGCATTCTTCTAGCAACTATTATCAAACCCACAAACATGATGAAACAGTCTACGTGACCAAGTAGTTTTTTTTTATGGCCACCTGCAAATAATTAAGTTGGAGCACAAGATAATCTAAATAGCTTCAGGCCCATTTTACACTGACTGTATTGGTCACAGAGTTGATTTTTTGACTTGTGACCAGTTAAACTGATATGTAATCTCCCATCAGCTCTTTAATGGCCCTTCACTTAGAAAAGTGCTGTATATACAGAGCGCACAGGAAATTGGTCTTTTGGTGTCATTATAGTTGCTTGTTTTTAACCTGGATTGCAGTTTGGTTATTTATACCTGTTTCTTCCTGATAAGCGCAGTAACAAGTACTTTGAACTTCACTTTTTTATTATTATTATATAATAGTTCCTAAAATATTTTTAAAAGAAGATAAAACTCCTGCACATTAATATAAAAAAGAAAAGAGAAAAAGAAATGAAAGAGAGCAAAAATGCAAGAAAAGTAAGTTAAAAAATAGGGGGGAAAATGCAAAGTAGTGGCTTCTGATATTCTTCATGAGAGTTATAAATACAATTACATTTTAGCCTATCTCTCTCTCTAAAGTTACATCATTATTTATTTATTCAATTTTTATAGCCACCCATCTCAGCCAAGTAACTCTGACCACCTTACAATTCTAATCTATTCATTCTAATACTCTTCTTTCTATAACCTTGGAAGGAGGAGGGTTGGGCTAACTGGATTTGAAATTGTATTTCACTGCTTGCTGTTGGTTTTGGATAATACCATAGATGTCACTGAGAAATAAGAGACTTTTAGAGCTAACCTGAGGTTTGGATGGCATGGAAATTTATGGCACGATAAAGATAAAATGGTGTGAATTTCAAATATCATTTTATTAGATGCCCCACATTGAGAATATAACCAGGGTGCAATGGTTTGGTGGTTAAAGACACCAAACTTGTCAACTGGAAAGCTGACAACCCAGGTTCAAAACCCAAGTGCTTTTTAACAAAAAAAAAACAGTGTTAAGTAATAAAGTAAACTTACCATTTGCAAAGCATTTTTCCCCATAGGACAATGCTAATCAGTGTGAAAAGCGTTTGCTCACCTATCTACAATGCAATTATTTTTTTCCTGATTCTCAGATTTTGAAAAATCTGAGACTGCCATTCAGAATAAAATTTTACTATCTTTAGTGAAAACTGAACATCTTGCATAAAATTACTACTTCATATACTAAATCTAATCCAAAATCTGTAACAAATAGTTAAGGTAAGGCATTTGTCATGCAGTGACCAGCTAGAGATGGGACGATAGCTTTGTGGCACATGCTACAATTCTGTGACTATCACTCTCGAGGTAAGTTACATAGAATTGAGTGAAATACACTCTTAAGGCATGTAAAGTTATGTACATTAATTGCACAGCCTAGTCCATGGATAGGCAACCTCGGCTCTTTTATGACTCATGGACTTCAACTCCCAGAATTCCTCAGGAATTCTGGGAGTTGAAGTCCATGAGTCATAAAAGAGCCGAGGTTGCCTACCCCTGGCCTAGTCCATTGAGCAAAATTGTCCTTTCCAGAAAGACGAGAAAATCTTTAGAGCTGTTTTTTTTACATAGTTTTAGAAACAGCTCACTGGGTCAATTTAGAGTGAATAAAAAATTATTTGCAGCTGACCAAGAAGTAACCCAAGGAGAGGGAAATGATGGCTCAGCTGTTAAAGATGCTGAGCTTGTCAGCTGGAAAGCTGACATCCTGGATTCGACCCCGCATGACAGGATGAGTTCCCCTTACTCGCCCCAGCTCCTGCCAACCTAGCAGTTCAAAAGCTTGCAAATGCAAGTAGATAAATAGGTACCACTTTGGTGGGAAGGTAACAGCATTCTGTGTACCTTGGCCTATAGTCATGCTGGCTACATGACCACAGTAGCGTCTTCAGATTCCCAGCTCCCTTGGCTAAGAAAACAGAGATGAGCACCGGCCCCCAAGAGTCAGACATGATTGGTGAAGGGAAACCTTTACCTTAAGAACTAACCATTACTACTATCCCAATAGGAATTGTTATCAGGTCATTTTTCAGACCTACTTCTTGTTGAAAATAGTTTGAATGCATATTGTCAGGAAGCTAGAGTGGGGTTGTTTTCTTTCATTTTTTGTCAATGCTGGCTTTCTTGCTGAAGTACTATAACCATAGGCCGTTGATACTCAGCCACGTTTTTAGAAATAGTTTTGTGGTAGCTATTTGTGGCTTGCTTAGCAACCTCACTCATACTCTCTTATGCAACCTAAGGCTTGGTCTGTATTGACGTGCCACTGTTGAATTCAAAAGAAGGGTGCAGCTTGGCTAAAAGACAGCATCAGTCATTCCTTCCTCTGACCCATTTTTCTTTTTATTTTTTTGCCTTACCCATCCAGGGAGACTTGCCAAACTGCAAATAACAAACCAATGTTTCTTTTCCCAATTGTCTACTACTCCTTTTGATTGTAATTCTTTAAGAAATGAAGCAATAGAAGCCGAATAGCAGGACCCAGGTCTCCAGGAAAGCAACAGAAGCTGAACAACACTCTCCACCTAAACATCTTAGGAGCATGATCTTGTGATAAAAAGGAGTTGATTTCAGGTCTCCTGTAAATAAAGCATTTATCTTAATTAGAATGCTTTTTATGGCCTTTTAGATAACTTGAAGTCTAGTTATCCAGTAACTAATGGTTAAACCGCATGACCTTCTAGTTTCAGTATTATCTTTGGAACAGGATTAGCAGATACAAGTAAATGTGCAAGTGTAAGTTTTGGGGAGAAAGTTGTAAACGTGGTCTTGTGGCATTTTTGTACCCAAAGTAAGGCTTGTAGACATATGTTTGTCTGCAAACTTTGGATTGTATTTCTGATATTAAGAACTAAAGTCCAGGTTTCCGCTGTTGTTGCTTACCAATTGTCCACCAATTCCCTGAACAGACTTGGATGATGGAGGCAAGCTCAACTCATGATGACATTTTTTGCTTTCAAAATGCATGTGATCGTCCATCTGATATGCACACAATGGGCAGCTAACAACAATCAGCAAAAAGGATATAACTCACAATAAACTGAACAGAAAACAAAATTAAAATCAATAACCAGGGAAAATTGCCCACAAGGGACCTTTGTGTTGATCCTAGGGTGCACCGTGATTTTCTGAGTTGCTCTGGAGAATGAAGCATCAGAAACAATTTTTAGAATGCTGTTAAAAGCATGTTGACTGAGGAATTGTGGGAGTTGAAGTCCACACATCTTAAAGCTTAAAGCTTGAGAAACACTGATCTAAAACATTTGGTGCATCCTTGAGTTACAATAATAAAAGTTACAATAATACAGTGCAAGTCTTTTTTTTTCTAGATTGAAAAACGGGTGTGGGAAGAACTTATATAATTACCTGTTTGCAAAAGGGGTTTTACAAAAACGCTTGCCAAGGTATCCAAGTGATAAGGAGGAAATAAGATCAACAAAACAAAGTTTGCCTTCAGGTTAAGCTAAAATCAACATGCAGTTCAAGCCTACAGAGAAAAACAGCATAGAACATGACATCTTAAAAGACCTAAGGAACTAGTTTGTATGCGTTTTGGTGCACAAATGTTTAGAAATGGCTTACATGTGCAATAATATGGATGATCTGTGCTACTTCAGCTTGCTAGGAGGTGATCTAAGTTTTAAATGTTTTGTCTTAAGAATTGATGCAAATAAGGAAGCGGGACATCTGGTAGGCAACTAATTGCACAAAACCTCTGCTCATCTGGGGAAAAGCAAAAATGGTACAGGTAGTCCTCAACATACCACAACTGAGCCCCAAATTTCTGTTATTAAGTGAGACATTTGTTAAGTGAATTTTTTTATTTTATTTTTTTATTTTATTTTAATCCCATTTATATCCCGCCCTTCTCCGAAGACTCAGGGCAGCTTACAATCTAAGCACAAATCAAATGTGCTTAGCAATTTTGCCCCTTTCTTGCCTCAGTTGTTAAATGAATCACTGCAGTTGATTAATAACCTGATTGTTAAGTGAAGCTGGCTTCGCCATTGACTTTGGTTGTCAGAAGGTTGCAAAAGGGGATCACATGACCTTCAGACACAGCAACGGTCATAAATATGAGACAGTTGAGAAGCATCTAAATTTTGATCATGTGATCATGGGGATGCTGCAAAAGTCGTGTGAAAAACAGTCATACTTCACTTTTCCCGGTGTCATTGTAACTGAATGGTCACTAAATGAACTGTTGTAAGTCAAGGACTACCTGTAGTTCTTCCATCTGCTATCTGATGTGCCCGCTCTTCCTGTAGAAATTTGGACAATTCATGGCTGTTTGGCATTAGTGTTTTTATTTTATTTTTTTCCTCTGTGTTCCTGGAAATCTGTTTTATCTAGGGTATTTTAATCTAAGGTCAAAGTAGAAATAATTAAATATAGCACAGCAACCAAAAACAGTTGCTTTTCAGTACCCAAATATTTGATCAGGATGTCATGGTCCATAAACTCTTTTTAAACTTCTGGAAACTGTACAAATATGTGTATCTGGTAGCAGATCCCTTTTTAAACTTTGGCCTCGGTGAGGAGGCTTTGAACTTTCTGCCCTCAGAAGACTTATGTAGACTGTACAGATTATTCACCCTTATAGTTAAGTCAATATTTAACTGTTCCAGAAGCTCGCAACCTTAGAATTTCTTAGAAGAAATCATTAGAAATTACTTTGCATTAGGGTAACAGAATGTCAGCCTGAGAGGTGAAATGTTCTAAACCTTAACAAGTGCTGGAAGCATCCCCTTAACTTGAAGTCCGGTATAAGTAGGATTTGGATCCTTGTAGCAGTAATGACAGGGGATGTGATGGTTCAGTGGTTAAACACACTGAGCTTGCCAGATGGAAAGCTGACAGCCTGGGTTCAATACCCGCGCGCAGTTTGAAAGCATGCAAACGCAAGTAGATAAATAGGTACCATTTCGGTAGGAAGGTAACAATGTTCTGTGCACCTCGGCGCATAGTCATGCTGGCCACATGATCGTGGAAATGTCTTTGGACAATGCTGGCTCTCTCTCGGCTAAGAAACAGAGATGAGCATTGCCTCTAGAATTGGATACGACTGGATAGGGGAAATCTTTATGTTTAGCAGTAATGACAAAGCTGACTCATGAACAGTGCCATGTGGCTTGAAAAGATTTTTCACCACATAGTGGATAGTACACTTGGGTCACTGAGACCAATCTTTCTGTGAACTTTTTTCCCCCCAGATTCAGAACCTGCAGCTATCAAAAAATATTCTTGAAACACCTCCTATCTCTTTTCTGCTGCTGCCCATATGCTGAGAACTCATAAGTCTGTGGACAGCTGCTTTAAGGTGTTCCTTAAAACTCACTTTTTTGTAGCAGGTGTTAAGGATCATTTTCGCAGTTCTGTCAGAAAAGTCAGTCAGCTTGTTAACAAGCCATTTATATAGCCGGAATCTCGCTGATTTCAATAGGTTTTTGAGAATTGATGGTGTGGGCATTGATAAGGTGTCCTTGTGGCTAATCATTGAGTGTTGAACAAACCAGCAAACCTCATATCCATCAGATGCCAGAGAAGTCCCCAACCATTGAAACAGCCCATCATAAAATGTCTGTATTTCTTTTTTACCACTAGCAGATTGATTTAGGAGGTAGAGATGGAAACATGAAACAGAGCAGCATTCTTTAGAAGTGATTTTAGTTACTGAGGCAGAAATAAAAGAAAAATCGTACCTGAATGCAGTCAGCAGCTAAATAATAGCATTTTAAGCTCAGTGGGTTTCTTTATGTGGTAGCATTTGTAATTTTCCTTGCAATGGAATTGCAATTTTTAAGAGATAGATTGATGAAAGAAAGTTACCCACCTAGTATAAAATACAACGACCCAGAATTGGAATAAACCATAACACGCGGTATTTCTGTAATCATAAACAAATATAATCATAAAACCCAAAGTTAAAGTTTTCTTTCAGTTTCAACCTAAAAATTCAAAACTGGTTTCTAAGTAGAAACAAAGTTGGACAAAAGTCTTTTCTTTAATCAAAGCAGTCACTTTTGTTATCTGTGCCAGCTCCATTAATTTCAGCATCCATTCTTCCATTGCAGGTATTTGTGTTTCCACCTTAAAGAACACAATTCAGTGTTTAATTTGCTCCTCTCTCTTAACAAGCTGTTGCCTTTAATATCACAGATCAGCATATGGACTTCTTTGGGCTCTCATCCTTTCTTCTGATCTGGTTGGTGGTGTGCCAATTAGCTTGCAAAAAAAAAAGAAATAGAAATGAACATGCTATGACAAAGATATTTTATTTTGTTTTTAGTTCCCAAGAGGATGAAAGGCCTTTATCACCATTCTATCTGAGGTATTTATATCTTTTTAAAATTTATATTCTGTTTTGGCGGGGGGGGGGGGGGGTTGATTCGTAAGAAAAAGCTACAGAGGACAATTACTAGCCGTTTGCTAAGGTTTTGCCCAGAAACATTTCCTTCCTAGACAATGACTTAAGAGAATTTATAAATCTACAACAGATAGATATGCATATACAACGTGCAAACTGCATGTACCCTGCAATAAGCTGTGGTTTCTTCGTAGTGGTTTATTGATTGGACCACAGTGGGCAAGGTTGAGGCTGATGGTTGTTATTGCTAAACTCGTAGGACTGTGTAATGATATCTCAGTTTAAATTGGCTTCATTCCCTTCTTAGAGTTTAAGAATAGAAACCTGTGGCTTTGGGCTAGCCCAGGGGTCGGCAACCTTGATTCTTTTATGACTCGTGGACTTCAGCTCCCAGAATTCCTGAGCCAGCATGGCTCAGCTTGGAAACTCTCCCTTTTCCCTCAGCATGGCTGGCTCAGGAATTCTGGGAGTTGAAGTCCACGAGTCATAAAAGAGCCAAGGTTGCCTACCCCTGGGCTAGATTGAGGAATAGGTTTGGCAGGAAGAGAGAATGAAAGCCGACCAGTGGTTGATACTTCACTCCTTTTATGCTCTTGTGATGAGAAGCCGACGTTCATATTTAAGTGATTTCCACCCTTTGCCTTTGTAATCTCATTGCAAAAATTAAAGAGGAATGGCTTGGGGTTTTGCTGTGCCAGCATCTGTTTTGTTTAGAGCTGCTGTTCTGGCTTACAAAGATCCAGGTGACGGATAATTGGCAGCAAAAAGCAAGTTGCTTTCCCTGTCACCTGGTGGTCTTGTAGATCTTTGCCGCCCAGACAACCACAGTGCCAGGCAGCTGTTTATTTTCCTTCGTTCCCCTTATTGTTTTGTGAACTTCCTGACGCCCAAATTCAACTCACTGTAGACTTATTTGTGCGATATAACAACAGAGCGATGAATGTAAACACATGAAGGATGTGGGCTGCAACTTATGCAGTACACAAAGTACAGTGATTGAGAGCAGACAGTTATGTAACATACTGGGTGGATGCAGAAGAGACTTGTCCAGATTCCAAGGACCTCACAATGCCTCAGGCTTGCCAATTAGCAGGAACATTGTGTATATATTTTCCCCCTTTCCTTGTAAAATCTGTGCTGCAAATGTTGCGGAGTTTTTGAGGAGCACAGGAGCTTGAAAGGGTTCCTGTTGAACCCCCTTGTTCCCCACCCAAACCAGGCTGAGTAAACAACCTGCATAATATTAAGTACAGTGCTGCTGCAAGTTTGCCTCAATTGAAATTCCTTTTAGATTTAAATTTGCTTGCCGTTTTCTCTGTCCTGGTTGAGGTGGTATGGATCGCCCCAGACAAGAACCTTTCTGCTAATTAAATTATTGAGCCAAATTTAAGAGCTTGAAAAGATTTGAGCTGTGGTTTAAAACATACTTTTCACAAACCTGCAGATTTTTCTCTCCCAGTTTCTTCCTGCCAACTGCTCAGCTTCACCATACCTGGCTGCTTAATGGAATTCATCCTGATTGAAGCCATCTTCTTAGCCAACTGTTTGGTTGGCCTCTTGCAGCCTTCCCCAGCAAAACCATTCCAGATGCTCCGACTATAATTCCATCAACTCTTTGGCTATGTTCAAATGAGATAATGGTAGTCCAACACGTTGGGGAATTCTGTCCTACTTCTTTTCCAGCTCCTAGGTTAGTTTGTTCCTTTATGAGAAAAGTCTGTCCAACGACAGACAGAAACAGTTACCGGTAATAAGAAAGTCACTAAGTCAACGATCAAGAAGATCCTCAGTAAAATCTTCTGTGACAAGATGGTATCTGGGTTAGATTAGTCCTAGAGATTAATCCTGCTAGGTATCCCCTGCTTTGTTTGGAAATGCTTTTTGAGAAAGACATAGCAGTCCATCTCAAAACTGCAAAATGTAATCTTCTCAGAGACGTTTTATAATGAGCCCGTTACAGATGAGCACATAAAATAATATTTTCAGTGGGCAGTATTATAGCACAGGATTGCTATAGTTAAGCATCACTTTAAAATATTCTAGATATTTTTCTGGACACTTATGTAAAGTATCAAAATACATGCTTTTTCAGTTTAGATGTATTGATAGCCTAGTTTATATAGTTCTGTATACCTTCCATGATAATTTTGAAGGAAAAAAAATGAGTATCACTAATCACCATGGAAAAACAGTGATAGAAAACCCCTGATCAGAAACATTGCAAAAATACAAAACTGTGATTATGTTTCCATTATTAATCCTGCTAGATACAGCATTTGGGGATGTGTACTACTTTTACCGAATAAGAGTGGTTAAAAAATAAAATACATGACCAGAAGAAATGACACCACTGCAAAGGATCTTATGAATGTCCAGTTAGTTGTTATTGACATTAAAAGTATACATCTTAGAGACTGTAGAGTAGTACTGTTAAGGATTCTGGTGCAGACAGAAGACAGTGGGATATGGACACAGCAAAGTGCAATGTAATGTGGAAAGTTTATTTGTGAAATTTATTTGCTCCCTACCTCGCCATAGGGCTACTTTAGGCAACTTACAACAGTAAAAGCAAAGAAATGAAAAGAGTGTAATCTGAACAAAAAATAAAAGAACAGAGCAATAAAACAAGCCGTGAAAAAGAACACAACAGTACATCAATGTGATAAAAGAAAGATGGACAGGTGGAGTCTGCCATCAATCCAACAGTCACCTCCAGTATGGTATTCCACCATTGGGTCTCTCTTGTGGCAGGATAAGAGGGTGGGGCTAAATCTTGGCAGGTAAGATGTTCCAAAGGGCAGGTGCTGCAGCAGAGATGGCTCTTCTTCTGGATCCCAGTAGTCGAAATTCTTTGACCAGCAAGGATCCAAAGTAGGCCCTCTCTGCCGGCACGAGTTATAATTCTACTTATGGCTGACAGTGGAAGAAGGGTGATTAATTTGTGTTTGGAGCTGTCTACCAGAATCACCTTCAATATTTGTCTATGAAAAATGTTCTCTGCCTTGCCTTTCACGTGATAAGGAGAACACTGCTGGCACCACACTGATTAGGTAAACAGGGCATATTTCAAAACGGAGTATGAATGTCAAGTGTCAATAGATTAAGAATTTAACCCAGGTGGGGGCCAGGTAAAATGTTTTGCTTGCCCAGATACAATGTTGGACTGAAGAAAAATCGTAAACAGTGTTGCTCTTCACACAAATATTTTGTGGACATGGGACAAGTAGAATTTGGCAAGCACGACTCAATAGGTTAATTTTTTATTAAACCATCCAATGCCAAAGGAATTTTTAAATAACACAGAGGAGAATCCTTTGATAAAATCGTTTCTTGTTTATGAAGAAAAATGCTGGCTAGATCACAGCCAAGTAAGTATCCAACTAAAAATTCACAAGCTGGACATGATTTCAGTAACGTTCTTCACCACATGTTCTTTTGCAAGTGGTGTTATCCAGACTCATGCTGTCTCCTATCCAGGGGTAATAGACAGTACAATAATATTGAATAGTAGCCACTGGTGCTCTTATTCTCCATGGATTTGTTGAATCCTGTCAGAAAGCCCACCAGGTAGAAGGCTTATCACTATGGCAATACATATGATAGCATATATCAGGTATGTTTCTCTGAGGCCACACTGAAAAGCTTATTTACTTGTTACGCAATTTAAACCGCACCCTTCAACTCTGGCAAGGACTCAATGAAAATGTCTCCTTCCAATATCTTTACTATGAGGTAGTTGAAGGATGCAAAAGAGAAAAAACAGCAGTGGAAAATGATGATCTGTTGCTGGTCCCTCAATACATAGCAGTCATTACTCTGTTTCTGTTGTTATGAAGAAGCTTGAATCTTGTTTCTTGTTTTGCATTTTGTATATTTACTGTTTTAAAAGTAGCCCACCTTGGGACTCCATCAGAAAGGTAGTGTGTCAATTACGTAAGACATTACTAATATGCGGCCCAGGTTTCTTTCTTGCTGGAAACAAACAGGTTATTTTGAAATTAAACTTGCTAAGATATTTAAATTTAGTAGCTGGAGCAGTGGGTTGTGCAGTGAGCCAGAAAACATAGTTGTGGTTGATTGATTGACTGCTGGCTCCTGCCTGTGATTGGTTGCTGTGGGTGTGGAGGAGGGGGAGTTTTCCCCCCCCCACCTTTTTTCTTCCATGTGTCCTGTATTATCTGTGATTTACCTGATGCTGCTGCTGTTTGCCTGACTGTCTTGTTTGGTGTATATTTAAATGTAAAATATATTTATATAAAAACTACAAGTTTGTGTCTCTGACTTCAACCTTGGTGGAGCAGTGGGCTAATGCCTCCTTAAGTAACACCAGCTGCCTGCAATTAGTGCAGGTTCACATCCCACCAGGCTCAAGGTTGACTCAGCCTTCCATCCTTCCGAGGTAGGTAAAATGAGGACCCAGATTGTTGGGGGCAATTAAGCTGACTTTGTAATAATGCCGCTTGGGGTGTGTGTTGAAAGCCCTAATAAGCAGGCATATACATAGAATGAAGGCTACTGCTAAGCTTGTAAGCCGCCCTGAGTCTTCGGAGAAGGGCGGGATATAAATGGGATTAAAATAAAATAAAATAAAATTTGGAGACCAGTTGTGCAATTCCCTGACAAAACATCTTTCAGAAGGATGCGTTTTAGACCGAGAGAAATGGTATAAGAGAAAAACAGTACTGACTTGAGACATCTTGTTGCATGAAGCAGCTCCGGTGCCCATTTATAAAACATTACATAACAAAAGACAGCTGGACTAACCATTGAATCTTCTGAGAACTTGGCAATGACCCAACAGGTTGTACTGATTCCAAGGAAAAGAGGCCACCTAAGGCCTCTCAACATTGGTAACCTAAGTTGACTGCCTCACTCTTCCTGGGCCTAAAGATAGGGCAAATCTCATACATAAGTTTTCCCTCCTTGTCATTTACTTGAAATCTCCGCTCAAATCAGTTTCTTCACCTGTAAATTCCAACTTGGAGACAGATGTTGTCTCTCCTTATGAACTTTTTGCATAAAATGGGGAAAAAATGAATTCATCAGCAATGGTTTTGACAATTAGGTATGATAGAGTATAGAAAAAAGAAAGTAATGATGTAACTTCAAAGGAGGAGCAAAATCTACAGTTGTACTTATAACGGCTTTAAAGAACATCAGAAGCCACTTTATTTTTTTTCCCCTTTTCTACTTTTTCATCTACATTCTTTTCTTTTTGCATTATAACTTTCTCTTATAGTTCTTCCTTTCTCTTTAGAAAACAGTGTTCATTTGCTTGATATTTTTTTTCTCCTACTGTTTCTCTTTCACTAAGCTTTCACAAGTAGAATGTGACTCCCTGACACATCTCCTGCTTATTTTATTTATTTAATTTGTATGTCAACCCATCTCAAATAAGTGAGTCTGGGATCAGTAGTTGTCAAATGTGGAATTCCAGACTTTCTCTGTCATCCTCATTCAGTTCTTATGTAATTGAGGTATGCAGTCGATATTCCCCACAGAAAATCTAATGAAAACAGCTTTCAGAAATCTTTTTATTTATTTTTATAGCCCAGTTATAGGAAAATAGCCCTATCACACTATTTCTTTTGCCTGGTTGGGAATTATTGTGTCATGCTCAAAATAATATGGTAATAAAATTTATTGAAACTAGGCAGTTGCCTAGTTTCAATAAAAATAATACTTTGCACTTTTATTTGTAGGAGTTGCATTCAATTCTAAATGATTGGAAGGAATGTTCAAAAGTAAATCTTTATACTTACTATTTGGATTAGTTTTCCTGACAACAAAGGTAGCCGCTTTTGCAAACAAGCTACCACAGTGATCATAATCTGTCAGTAATGTAGGAAGACATCGTTATCTTGGGCTTACTTGACAACCTTATCTGTGTGCTATCAAAAAGTCTCACAGATTTTAGAAGGTAGAGATTTAGCAGCTGGAATTTAAAAACGTAATTTTAAAGAAGTCTCCTCAAATTAGTTCTGGATATTATATAAAGATTATATGATATTATATACATATCACATTTTGTGTATATCATAGATGTTCCTTCTAGTGTCACATGTTCTAAAACAGCCTATAGTAACTTTGGTGTTTATACATAATTATGTATGTATGTAGCAGATTTTTACAATCTGACCTACTGAAGGGCTTTCCTTTTGCATAAAACATGAAATTACATTTGTATATTTATATATGCGGCTGTGTGAGAGCAACAATTTCTGTTCCTAAGCCACAGTTCAGTATCACTTTAGATCAGGGCTCTCCAACCATGGCAACTGTAAGATTTGTGGACTTCATCCAGCATATCTGGCTGAGGTATTCTGGGAGTTGAAGTCTACCAATCTTAGACTTGGCAAGGTTGGAAACCCCTGCATTAGATGATAGACTTTGTAGCACATTGCAGTATGAGAGTACATGGTGTTTTTTCATGGCCAAAGGTGTCAGATTAACTCTTTGGCATTTGTGTTTAAAAGCTGTAAGTGACAGGTGAAGAGAAAGACCTTTTGTTGCACTGAAGCTGGCAAGCCACTATCAGTTGACAAGATCAGGAACTATCTGAGGCAGCTTCCTCTCTTCTCATGTGTATATGGATGTCTCTTTCTTCATCATGTGTATATGGATGTCTCTTTCTTCATCAATGAAAGAAATATGTCTTCTATGAAAGCAATTCTGAGAACCTGGTGTGAAGATAACAGAAGTCGTGCCTCTTTGAGCAATTTTTCTAGCTTCTTGATGGGCATTTCTTGGTCTCTATAAGCCAGGTCTCCATCACAGTTGAGATTTACCTCTTTTTTAATCTTAGGGATTGAGTATATTGATACAAAAAGAGGCAGCATTCAAGACATCCTTTACTTTTTAATAACTGGTGGGTAACCAGTTCAGCTACTGACAGAAGCGTGTTATTGCACTTGGGGTGAAAAGGGAAAATTTCAAAGAGTTCAGAATTAGCTCTAGTATTAAGTTTAGATGTAACATTGGTTTGTATATATTGGCTGTACTTGTGTAAGTTTCTTGGCCCATCCTGATGCTATGCTTATCAACTGAGATATAATTGAATGGTGAAAATTAGCATCTTAGCTCAGTTTTAGTAATTTGTTTCATAAGTAACATAAATTAATTGTCCATACTAAAGATCATTGTGTCCCTGTTCAGCCACTGGTTTTTATTTACCCATCTTTAGAATATCTTGTGTTTATCATCCTGCTTACTTAAAACAAACCTATGTCTGCTGGACAAAGCTGGATATGAATTTCACTAGAAAATATTAGCAAGAATTCAGAACATGTTAAAATTCAGTATGTTTAAAATAATAAAATTGTCACTGGTAATTTCTTGTTCTCTTGGCATGGTATGGTTACATGTTTCACAATATAGTATTCACTTAGGCTTTCCTTTAGTGATGTTGCCTTGATTTGTAGGCAGGTAGGTTAGCCCACTATCGTAAATAATAAAGATAATAAACCCTTTTTTATGCTTCACAGAAAGGTTGTTTATTGAATAGTGCATTCGGAAGGATGGCATATGACTCTCTTATCTGCAAAGCTGAGTCAGCAAAGGATGGCAAGGAAAGGGGACTGTCCAAGTCTCAAATATAATCTTAATTTAATTTAATTTAATTTATTAATATTTCTATACCGCCCTTCTCCCGGAGGACTCAATCTTGCCCTACAGTTTAAAGACATGATCTTTAGATATGAACTTAAAGGCTTCCTAAAACATCTGCTTCCATCATTAGATCAGGGAGAAATTATGACATGTTACCTTGACTATTTGTAGTAACATTTCATGGGCTTGACAATAGCTAATGAGTCTGTATGAGGCAGAAGAATTGAAAATGGTTCCAAATAAATTTTTTACCTCATGATTTTTCCTATGTGGCTTTGATTAGCTGTGGGGGGGGGGGAAAATAACTTGCTGATCAAATAAGATGGGCTTAGCTACGTTGATTTTGATTTATGTTCCTTTCTTTTAAAGCCATTACTTCATATATTATTGATGGGTTTTAAAGGTGTGTGTTTACATTTTGTGCAAAATATGTGAGACTGGCCAGCATTTCTTCTATATAAACTTAGGTCTGTCTCAGAGGTTTAGGATAGATGCCAATTTCTTTGCTGGAAACAATGGGGAAATCATTACTCCCAGAAAGTCATAATTCTCATATACAGTATGTTCTGTAATCATGGTTGTTTCAATACAAATCTGTAATTTTAAAAAAATGGTTCTGCTACTCATTTTACCAAAGGTAAAGAATTAAATGATATCTTGAACATCTAAAATCATTCCAGTGCATATGCACTATCATTTGGAACCTAGTTGCTTGATTCTCAGTAAAACTGTATCTTAAATATATCATTTAGCATTTAAGTGAACTTTTGAACCACTTTTTCTTAATGCTTTTCAGAAATTACACCTAACGTTTAACCTCTTTTTTATACATACAGTGCTCATGTGTCACACGTTAACAACATCCCTGCTACTGGAGAGTAAGTAATTCTTTCTCCTTTTTCATTCTGTTCTTTAGTTCTTGTTTTTCCTAATTAAATATCTGGAGATTTGTGTGTGCATGTGGCAAATATACCACATCCTTGATAGCAGTAGTGGTAGACATAACAGAAGATAAGACTATTGATTGTGTAGCTTGAGTTGTTTCAATTTAAACCTTTTTGTGTACAGCCACCTAATGAAGGAAAGGTATCTGTTAATGACTGCCAAACAGATTCTTGAACAGGGTGCTACAACAATTTTCCTAAAAAATGCTAGATCAGGTGGATGTTGTAATTAAGTGTGGTATTGTCAACGATGCTAACATGGAATGTTATTGCTTGACAAGAGATGAAGAAGTAGCTATTTCTTATGTTGTGTATTGCTTTAAGACTTGTGTATTGTTTTCGTTTAAAATTGGTGGGAGGGAAGAGTAGGAATGCACTTTGAAGGCCATTTGTCTCTCTAAAGAAGATAAAACTTTGGCGGTAACGGAATGGAAGCTGATTCTTTAAATTAATTGGAGAATATGATTAATGACAAAATTAGAAAGGTGGAGAATTGTGTTTTAATATATTGTGCAAGGGGCGGAGACTTCAGATTCCAGCTTCCTTCGAGCAAGCATTTGCTGGTGTATTAGGCTAATAAAGGACTTTTAAGGTAAACAATGCCTCAGAGTCACTTGAAAAGCCCATACCTCGGAGTCACCCACGCACTCGTTACCTCCCGTATAGATTACTGCAATGCTCTCTACATGGGGCTGCCCTTAAAGACCACCTGGAGGCTTCAGCTGGTGCAGAATGCGGCTGCACGGGTAGTGATGGGAGCACCCTGATACTCCCATATTACACCCCTCCTGCGTGAGCTGCATTGGTTACCGGTTGCCCTCCTGGTGAGATTTAAGATGCTGGTACTTACCTTTAAAGCCCTACATGGCTTAGGACCGGGATACTTGCAGGACCATCTGCTGCCAGGAACGAATTCCCATCGCCCAGTACGCTCACACAGAGAAGGCCTCCTCAGGGTACCGTCGGCTAGACAATGTCAGTTGGCGACCCCCAGGGGGAGGGCCTTCTCTGTGGGAGCGCCAGCCCTGTGGAACCAGCTCCCCCATGAGCTTCGGATGGCCCAAGATCTCCAGTCCTTTCGCCGTGGCCTCAAAACACTCCTTTTCCACCTGGCTGACCTGGACTGACAGGGATTTTAATTATGTTTTTAATTTTTAACTCTAATTTTTAATTTATTTTAATTTTAATTTTAATTTATTGTACAGAGGCCTTTAATTTTAATTTTATCTTAACTTCTGTATTTATTATATGTTATTGTTGTTAGCCGCCCTGAGTCCTTCGGGAGATAGGGCGGCATATAAGTCCCAATAATAAATAAAATAAATAAATAATAAATAATATAGACCTCAACTTATACCATTCATTTAGTGACCGCTCAGAATTACAACAGCACTGGAAAAAGTGATTTAGGATCATTTTTCACACTTACGATTGTTGTGACACCCCCATGGTCATGTGATCAGAATTTGGATGGTTGGCAACTGGTATGTATTTATGATGGTGGCAGTATCCCAGGGTCATGTGATCATCTCTTGCATCCATCTGACAACAGAGTCAATGGGGAAGCCAGATTCACTTCACAACCATGTTATTAACTTAACAACTGCAGTGGTTCACTTAATAATTGTGTTGAGAAAGGTCATAAAGTGAGGCAGAACTCATGTAACAGCTGTCTTGCTTAGGAAATTTTGGGCTCAATTGTGGTCATAACTTGAGGACTACCTGTGCCCAGTTTGGCAGGGACTTGACTTCTTAAGGAAGAGTGTATTTTAAGATTACTTCAAGCCAATTTGACCTGATTTTCTTTCAAGCCAATTAACAGATTTTGTTCCATATTTATTGTACACTCAAGATTTCTTCCACTCAAGTAAGGCCCAGTCCCAGGTTGCTTAGGTTCAGAAAGATTGCACGTCAGTGTTCAAACTGCTTTCAACTGCATCACTTAAAAGAACCAACTCTCCTCCCAAAAGACCAAAAACAATATTCTTTTTTTCCCCCTGGACTTCCCCCCCCCCCCCTTTAAGTACTCAAAAACTCAAGGAACCCCTTTTATCCTTAGAAACAAAAACAGAGACACTGTCCCCACCTTCCAAAAACCCTCAACAAAAGACTTCTCTCTTTTATACTTGTTGGTCTGATACAGTATTTTTTTAAAAAAGCAAATGCTACAAGATTTTTTTTTATCAGTAGAGGGAGCTACATATTTAAAAAAAAGACATGGTAGGTAAAGAAGGCAAAGGTAGATTATTTTGATGAAGGCAGAGGATTACAGTAGCGACTATCAAAATAGCATTATTAAAGAAAATAAGTGAGCCACAGAAATTTCCTATATAAAGCACCGAAACGCTGCATGATTCCTTGAACTGAAGATTGGATTCAAAAGAGCCAGACTTTGATCTCCACTTAGCCATGCATTTCTCTGGATGAACTTGAGACAGTGTCTTTTTTTCCAACTAATCCTACACAAATAAACATGGGACTCTGAAAGGGAGCCCTGTTCTGTCCCTCACAGAAAAAATGGCTACAAATACGTTTATTGATCAGGTCTGCGCACTCTTCAGAAGTGATCCATATCATGGATCTCACCCAACTGTTCACTCAAAGAAAGAGGACAGGTCTAATAAAAAAAAAACTGGTCAGTGGAACATTAGTATCTCAGGTGTCTGAAAAACTTACTTTATTGCGTAGATTCTTTTGTCAAGGACACAGCAAAACAAAAGACATTATAAACAGCATCCAGTTTTGAATTGGGGACATATCCCTATGGAACAGATTTCATATCTAGATATTTTTTTTCTCCTTTATGTTTTGATTAATTGTGGGGTTGTTTTTTTCCCGTCCTCTTTTTTTCATCTAATTTTTTTTAATTAAACATAGTTATCCTACCTGTGTTAATTAATCTAAGTAGAAAATGTTAGAAAACCTATTTGGATAAATGACCCTTTTAATCTCTTAACATTAAGTTAAGAGATATAAAAATACAAAAATATTTTTTTAATGGGACAAATGACTTAACAAATCTAACCTAGCAAAATAATAAATTCCCCAGGAAAATAAATGCTGCTGCTTTATAGAATCCTTTCATTGAAGCTAGGACAACCCTTAAAGCAGAAGTCTCTTTCTTTCCGTTTTAATGCAGAAGCCTGAAAAACGTCGGTCTCTTTTAATGAATAGTAGAACTTAATATAGAACGAGTCATATTTGAAACACTTCTTGGAAATCATTTTTGAGGCAAACACTTATAAATGTATAAAAATACTGAATGGTTCACATTGGGAATTCATTATCATTTTTTAAAAAAATATAAATCAAAACTTGTGTATGTGTGTGTAATTTATGTTGGTTTGACAGATTCTTAGAAAAGACTATCCGGACAGCTGTTGAACAACATCTTTTTGATGTTCATGGCTCTAGTGGTCAAAGTTCTGAAGACTCTGAATCTGGAACCTCATTAACATCTTCTGGTGTATCTACCGGGCAGCGCAGACGACACCATAAAGAACAAGATGAAGGCCGAAAGACCAGAGATAGGTATGCTTTTTTCTTCTCTGTTCTTCTTCTTCTTCTGTGAGACAGTTTTAGAGCTCTCTCATAGCAATTGTCAGATAATTGCAAAAAGCTGGTTTCCACCACCACCACCCCAGGTTGTCCAGAAGCCTGATGCATTCCAGAGCTAATATTCTATGTCAGGGGTAGGCAACCTTGGCTCTTTTACGACTCATGGACTTCAGCTCCCAGAATTCCTGAGCCAGCTGGCTCAGGAATTCTGGGAGTTGAAGTCCATGAGTCGTAAAAGAGCCAAGGTTGCCTACCCCTGTTCTATGTATTCAAATTATTATCATAATTAGCTGAGTTTTTCTGAAGCTCTCCAGTGCAGGATACTGTTGGCAAACATTTGTCGGATGTGAATTCCTAGTTTTATTGTTAAGATAAAATTGCCTAATTATTTCAGAACATGTTGGTCCAACAAAAATCTATCCTAGCTTAGTGATTCAAGTCACATCACTAGAGAAATAAATGAGGATGCATAAAGGAAGAATATATGTTTGCCAAGCAGAGCCCATATTCATGTTGTTATGTGCTTTCTTAAAATCCTCCAAGAGTGTTTAAAAGTTATACATACATTCATGTTTGGAGATACAAAGCCCATGCACTTCCCTTACAAGGAAAGCACAATTATGCAAAGCACAGAAAAGGAGTAAAAAAACTAGAAAGCTCCCAAAAATTAAATGTGTGAGTTAAAAAAAGAAAAGGGCAGAGAGCTAAAATAACGCCAATTAACTACATTTCTGTATGTTTTACCTTCGCCAAGTACAATTTGCAAACCAACTCATTTCTAGGAGGATTGAACAATTCATCTTGAAACAGTAGCATTCTAGCAGCAGAATAAGACTTTTGACAGTCTTATTCTTTTATCCTTCAAAATCTTTTGCAAATCTGAGCCCAGAACAAGCTGAACCTCGCATCACAGTGATATGCTAAGATTGGAAAGAGATACCTAGTTTTACATGCCAGAGGTATGCAGAAGATTCTTTGATCCTACCTAACAGTATCATTACATGGCATAGATTTATGAAACACATAATAAAAATAGGCTGTGAGATTTTCATAAATGGATCCTTGATAAACCTTCTTTACTTCCATCAACAGCATTGTAAGATTGCATTAAACCATGATTTTAGCATCATATAAGATGACTTTTTAACCCATGAAAATCTTCTCAAAAGTCAGGGGTCGTCTTATATGCTGGTGCTGAAACTTTAGGGACAGGGCTGGCTGGAAAACCTGGAGTGGATCTTCCATTTAGTCTGCGCAGGGAAAGCGGGACCAATTGGAGTAGAAGCTGCAGTCTGTGATTTTTTACAGGCTGGGGTCTGGGCGTCTTTCCTTCTAAAGTTGAAGAGCAGCTGTAGGCAGGTGGGGAATGCAAGAGCAACTAGAAAGGCAGGTGTAGCCAGAGCAGCTGCTTAGCTCTAAGGACACATTTGACTCAGGAACTGGGCAGGCTGGCTGGAAAACCTGGAGCGGATCTCCCATTTGGTCTTTTTTATTTTTAATCCCATTTATATCCCGCCCTTCTCCGAAGACTCAGGGCGGCTTACAATTTAAAGCACAAATCAATGTGCTTAGCAATAGCCTTCATCCTATGTATATGCCTGCGTATTAGAGCTTTCACACACACACACCCACAAGCAGCATTTTTATGTGCTTTCGAACTGCTGGGTTGGCAAAAGCTGGGAGAGTAACAGGCGCTCACTCTGCTACGCGGCACTCAGGATTTGACCCGCCAAACTGCCGACCTTCTGATCGACAAGCTCAGTGTCCTAACCCACTGAGCCACTGTGTCCCTTATATACATATACACATACACATAAACATACACATACACATACATACATACATACATATATATATACACACACACATACACACACACACATATACATATACATACACATAAACACACACGCACATGTGTGTGCGTGCGTGCGTGTGTGTGTGTTTGATGAAAATTTTACCAAATATTCTGATTTCCCTGTCAGATTTGTCTAGAGTCTAGACCTACCTAACCAGAAATTAATGTTGATTAGAATGCCTTTTATTAGACTGAACTCATTTTCTTTTAAGTACTTGACAGTAGGACTGTATGGAAAATCTTACATCCAGCCATGTCTTCTCATTACTATATTTCCTCTTGGAAGTCATATTTTTCACTCTCATTTGTATGTCAACCTTTTCCTATGGAATTCCAGGTAGTATCCCATCCAGCATTGTTCAGTCTGCTTCAGTTCAATTCCATTGCTGCATCATTTGGCTTTATGCTAGGCTAGATAGGGGATAGGTAATTAAGCTTCTATGATACTCCTCCCCCAGTGAACTTTAATGTTTAAACTTTTTAACCAATAAATAAAAACCTTATACATCATAGAACAAAATGCTAGGCTCTAACCGCATATCAACTTTTGGTATATGCCAGTGTTTCTGAACCTTGGCCACTTTAAGATGGGTGAACTTCAACTCCCAGAATTCCCCAATCACCAAGGCTTAATCCTAAAGCTGCGAAGTTGGAAAACATTGCATTATGCCCATCACTAGGTTTCCGGGTGCTACACCGGCCTCGGGCTCATGGTAGGGGCGGGGGAGTGGCAGTAGTTATCAGGGAGACCCTATGTCCGCGGGAGACCACCGTTCCCCAGATAGTCGGGTGTGAGTCTCTCTTTTTGAGATGTGGTCCTGGGGCGCAGTTGGGCTTGTTGCTGGTGTACCTTTCGCCTAATCGTGCAGCGGCAGCCCTGCCTGAGCTACTCAATGTCCTCTCGGGGTTGGTGATTGAGTTCCCCAAACTTATAGTTTTGGGTGACTTCAATCTACCATCCCTAGGAGGATCATCTGAGTTAGCTCGGGAGTTCATGGCTTCCATGACGGCCATGGACCTGACGCAAGTAATTCTTGGACCGACTCATGAGGGAGGCCACACCCTTGACTTGGTTTTCTTATCTGGACGGTGGTTTGATGATCTTGGTGGGGGCTCTCCAACTGTTATGCCCCTGTCATGGACCGATCATCACCTCCTGTAGCTGGCCTTCCGTTTTGCCACCTCCCGCCGTGGGTGTACGGCGCCAACTAGATGGTACCGCCCCAGGCGCTTAATGGATCCTGATAGGTTCCAGGCAGCGCTGGGGTCCCCACCTGCCTCCGCTGCTCACAACTCGGCGGATGCCTTAGTGGAAGCCTGGGAAAGGGCGGCCACGGAGGCACTTGACCGAGTTGTACCCTTGCGGCCCCTGACCCGGTACAGATCCCAGCGAGCCCCATGGTACTCCGCGGAGCTCCGGGAGATGAAGCGTCGGAGACGGGGCCTAGAGAGCCGCTGGAGGTCCAGCCGATCCGAATCTGACCAGTTGCGACTAAGAACCCACATTAGGTCTTATCTCGCAGCGATGAGAACGGCGAGGTCTAATTACTTCACCCTCATCGCGTCCGCAGATAATCGCCCGGCCGCCCTGTTTAGAGTGACCCGCTCCCTCCTCAATCAGGAGGTGAGGGAGGAACCCTTGCAGGGTCGTGCTGAGGAATTTGGTCAATATCTGTTGGATAAAATCACTCGGATTCGGACCGGTCTGGACTCCAACTGGGCAGAGTCTGACGATCAGGACACGGGCGGTCTTGTCAATGTTATCTGGGAGGAGTTTGATTCTGTGACCCCTGAGAAAGTGGACAGGATTATGGGGAGGTTGAGCTCCACCACATGTTTATTGGACCCGTGCCCTTCCTGGCTGGTTTATGCAGCTCGGGAGGGGACACGAGGCTGGTTCCAGGCGGTTATATCTGCTTCTTTGAGTGAGGGTAATTTCCCCGCCGCCTTGAAGGAGGCGGTGGTGAGACCTCTCCTCAAGAAGCCTGCCTTGGACCCAGCTGTGTTAAATAACTTTCATCCGGTCTCCAACCTTCGCTTTCTTGCGAAGGTTGTTGAGAGTGTGGTGGCGCATCAGCTCCCTCTGGTCCTGGATGAAGCGGATTATCTAGACCCGTGCCAATCGGGTTTCAGGCCCGGGTACAGCACGGAGACGGCATTGGTCGCTCTGGTGAATGATCTCTGGAGGGCTCGGGACAGGGGATATTCCTCTGTCCTAGTCCTATTAGACCTCTCGGCGGCTTTCGATACCATCGACCATGGTATCCTGCTGCGGTGTCTCAGGGGATTGGGAGTGGGAGGCACAGTTCTTCGGTGGTTCTCCTCCTATCTCCTGGGACGTTCGCAGTCGGTGTTGGCAGGAGGGCAGAGGTCGACCCCAAGGTCTCTCGTTTGTGGAGTTCCTCAGGGGTCGGTCCTCTCGCCTCTCCTGTTCAACATCTACATGAAACCGCTGGGTGAGATCATTCGTGGTTTTGGAGTTGGGTATCATCAGTACGCTGATGATACCCAGCTTTTCATTTTGACCCCAAACCACCCCAGTGATGCCCTCGACGTGATGTCCCATTGCCTGGAGGCGGTTCGGGTCTGGATGGGGAGGAACAGACTTCAGCTCAACCCTGACAAGACTGAGTGGCTGTGCATTCCGGCATCCCGGGATATTCAGAATATTCCACCTCTCTCTATGGGGGGTGAGCTTTTACCCCCCGTAGATAGGGCTCGCAACTTGGGAGTCCTCCTAGATTCGTGGCTCACTCTGGAAGATCATATAGTAGCTGTGACTAGAGGGGCTTTCGCCCAGGTTCGCCTGGTGCGCCAGTTGCGGCCCTATCTAGACCGGGATGCCCTGTGTACGGTCACTCATGCGCTCGTGACCTCTCGTCTGGACTACTGCAATGCTCTCTACATGGGGCTTCCCTTGAAGACCACTCGGAGGCTTCAGCTGGTACAGAATGCAGCCGCGAGAGTTGTCTTGGGAGTTTCCCAGTACTCCCATGTTACACCTTTGCTCCGCGAGCTGCATTGGTTACCAGTTGTCTTCCGGGTGAGATTCAAGGTTTTGGTAATGGTTTTTAAGGCCCTACATGGCATGGGTCCGGAGTACCTCGGGGACCACCTGCTGCCGGCGTCAACTTCCCTCCGCCCTGTGCGTTCCCACAGAGAGGGCCTCCTCAGGGTGCCTCCGGTCAGAGAATGTCGGCTGGTGGCCCCCAGGGGGAGGGCCTTCTCTGTGGGCGCTCCAGCTTTATGGAATCAGCTGCCGGTCGAGCTCCGGACGGCACCTGACCTTCGCTCCTTCCGACGCGGTCTGAAGACCCATCTATTTGAACAAGCCGGCCTGGCCTGATGGGGATATGTTGGGGTTTTAATGGGGATTTTTATATTGTATATTGTTATTGACTGTTTTAGCTGGGCTACTATTTAATTCTTTTTTAATTTTTGTATCTTGTATTTTTTATGTATGCCCTGTTAACCGCCCTGAGTCCTTCGGGAGAAGGGCGGTATACAAATACAATAAAACCTAAACCTAAACTTGGTGACTAGATGATCTGGCGGAGAATAGTCTTGACAGTTTGATATTTGTGAACAGGCACATTTCAGCCATGATAGGAATTTTGTGAAAGTTCAGAATTCCAGATCTGTCCATTGGACCCCTTGTTCCACACTAGAGATAGACTCAGCAGATTCTTTGAAGAAAATGCCAGGCGATATTAGGCTATAAATATCTGAGGAAGTGTAAATATCTTTCTAGAACTTGCAAAATTAAAATAATTGCTTGGGTTGCCTTTATGAGTAACTAGAAATGATCTGGAACTCTTCCATCTTTTCTCCCTCTTCCTATATAGGGAGGTCATCAATAAAGAAAATATTCCTTCTGGCTTCAGTAGCATTGAAGAGTGTATGTTAAATGCTCAAGAAGTGGAAAAATGCCACGAGAACAGTTCTGGTTACATTGGTGAAAGAAGTAAACCAAAACGTCAGAAATCCAGCACCAAATTATCTGAGCTTAACGACAACCAAGAGAGTTCTTTGGTAAGCAAAATTATGAAAGTCAAGCTTTCAAATGTCATATTGTGACTTAGTATGACCCATGGACAGCCAGTCTAAATTTCAAGTGTTCTTGATGATTATTCTTGCCGAATAGCTCTGTAACATTTCCTCAACTATTTGAGGAAATGGCCCCAGAGCCTGAAGTTTGCAAGTAACAACTGCATTCAGTGGGCAAGTCAGGAGTAAGCTTAAATAATAAAGAATTTGCCCACTGTGTTATTCAGTAACCCAGAATTTTCTGTCAAAAATTAGGACAGTCATCGACAGTTTCTTCACAGCAAAAGATGAGTCTCTACAGTGATATACATTTATGCATTTATTTTTGAGATATTTGTACTTTGTTTCATATGCAAGACTCTACATGCATATAACAGGAGAGAAAAAAGGAAAACCATGAAAATTATAAAACTCCTAGACCTTGGTTTAATAACTATAATCATAATAGTAAAACAGGTGGGTCACCTGCGATCTTACTATGGGCAAAGATCCACTGAAATAAGATCTTCAGGTCCAAAACAAAAGAGTGGGTAGGGGTAAATATATACTTCTATGCACAGAAATTTTCCAAATGTGGGACAATTACAGGGTGCGCCACCTAGCTCGTAGTCTCTGAAGCTCATATTGGAGTAGGATTCTCAACAGGCCCTCTCTAGATATTTGCAATAGATGGCCAGGATACTCCTTGGCAAAGTGGTCCTTGATATACCTTGGTGCCATACATTATAAGATGACAAGTAGCATTTTAGAGTGGGTCAGATGCTAACCATGGCAAAAATCACTGTCATTTCACCACGGCACACTGCAACCTGTCATAAATGTGATCTGGTTGCTAAGCACCTGAAACACCACCATGGAGGGGGGCTGACATCACTTTGAGGGGAGGTCATTAGTAGCTTTTTAAAAGTCCTGTTGTGATTCAACGTCAGCCTGTGGCACCGGCAGCTGAGTCTGATGATTCTGAGGAGGAGGAGTGGTTTGGAGAGCCTTTGGTGTCAGAGGGAGGCTCTGATGCACTGCAGGACTCTCAGCCTGGCCCCTCCCGTCATGTTCCTCATCAGACTCAGCCGTGTGAGCACGAGGTATTGGACATAGATGATACACAGCTGGATCTATTCAGGGACGCTAGGAGTAGGAGGCAATCCAGCAGAGCAGAACAGAGAAAGGCAATGAGGCAACTCGGTGAGAGGAGGAGAAGGCAATGAGAAGCCACGCCTTGGGACTGCTGATAAAAGGGGAAGGTGTGGGAGGTGCTGGTTGCTGAAGGCAACCGTTTGAAGATCTTCTGCTAGAGTCCTGGTCCGTTATTCCTGTTTAACTCTTGTTTGAACTTTTGGTTTAACTCTTGTTTGAACTTTTGATTTCTTTGTAAATAAATTTGGTTGGGTTTTTCCAGCCTGTTGATTATAAAAAGGGGTTGTCCCTGACATTCAAACAGGGCCGGTCGTAGGCTGGAACAGAACAAGTCTGTTGTAAGTTTGAACAGTCGGGTGATCAGTCATAAATGGAGGACTATGTATACTGGAATGAACCAGTGAAAACAGTGGCAGCACATACACATCATTGTTTGTTTTCAGCTTCATGCAGCGTGAAACCAGCTATTTTAGTTTCACATCATAGTTTTATTTATTTGCAGATATGTGTGTGCATGCATGCCTACAATTATAGATAGGCTGTCCATTTTCCCACAAAGGTGGTTTCCAATCTTAAAACAGCCAGGCAATAAAGTAATAATGAATCTATTCCAAGATAATTTTTTGTGTCAAAGCACTCAAATGGCCTTTGGAACAAATCGTTTTGAAGGCGGGGGGGGTGGGGGGGTGAAACGAGGTCTTACTTTTCCCAGAAGGAATAATGTTCCAAAGAAGATATTATGGCTGTGCACTGTACCTGAACTAGACTTGTGGCTTTGCTCAACATGTCAAGGATGAAACCAACCATTTTCATAGGAAACTCAAGCCTACCAATGCACACAGGTAGTCCTCGACTTACAACAGTTTGTTTAGTGACCGAAGTTACAATGGCACAGAAAAAAAATGACTTATGATCGTTTTTCACATGACCGTGCAGCATCTCCACGGTCATGTGATCAAAATTCAGACACTTGGCAACTGACTCATATTTATGACAGTTGCATGCCCCGGGGATCATGTGATCACCTTTTGTGACTTTCTGACAGGCAGTCAATGGGGAAGCCAGATTCACTTAACTGCGTTAGTAACTTTACAACTGCAGTGATTCACTTAGCAACTGTCTCACTTAGCAACAGATTTTGTGGGGCTCAATTGTAAGTCAAGGACCACCTGTGTTGGGGTTGAGCCCTTGGGAAAAAAACCTCTTCAGATAACGGAGGTACGTTAGAGAGGGCTGATAATATTGCACGTTTGGAATTTTTCTATGGATTTCCACTAATTCTAATTCCCCAGATTTTCCTAGGTTGTAGAAATCCCTTCCGTGGAACTATCATTCATGATCACCCATTGCACAGCAGTGTGATAATCCACCATCTCTGAGTCAGTAGACCTCTTGCTACTGTGTCCTTCGTAGTTCCTTTCTATTTCACTGCCTATATATATCATAAATAGCATTTCTCAGTATGGATGGAACAGAACTGTGGTGTGTTGGTGCACTGACAGTTGAAATCCCAATTACATTTAGAGGTTTTGAGAGGTAATACTTAAAATGATAATTCTTAACAATTGTCTTCATGTTTGACAGGCGATGGAAACTTTTGGTTCCTTGAGACATGTAGATGGAAGAGGACCAGATGAAATGGAGGTGTTTTCTGAAGAAAGGTGACTTGCTTAGAATTTATTCTACCTTAAAATTAAAGTTTTTTTTTAAACGTCAGTTAAGGTCTACACTAGAGAATCCAGTTATACTTTGAAACCAGTTTCGTTACATAGAGACAAAAAGCTAATTTTTGATTCTGCAAGCCTGTTTATGACCTCCTTTGAAAAGGCTGCTATTTTGCAGAAAAAGATTTTTTAATATTATAACGAATGCTTTCTTTTATGTATTCATATTGTATTTCATGTCTCTTAATAGTAGATTGATCTGGCTTTTCCATGCAATTCTCAAAGAAGGAATTATAAAACATGATTTGAAATTTTAAGTTTTATTTTCATCCACTTTTTAAAAAATGTTTTTTATGATTATAATAAAATGGTATGTTGCTTGTTGCTTCCTTTATGACATGCTCCTTAATATTTCTTTCTTGTTTTTTGTAGCAAAGACGGCAAAAATGAGGATGGTTTGTTAATGCACAATCAGGTTTGTGTCCATTTGTACCATTTGCAAAATAACGTATTACTTTCACTTCATTATTAATGTTGTTAACCTGCTTTTGTTACTATTTTATAACATTAATAATGAAAGAATGTGGAATCTAATTAGAGCTACCTTTGTTAGAAACATTTGGATCTCGTAGGCTTTGATTTTCAGATGCCAGATTAAAGTACCTTTGATTATTAACGTGCTTATCTATTGAGTTTATAGATTTCCAAGCACATGATTCTGAACTTTAATTTTGATACTAATTAAAATCAAAAGTAGGATATCTTTTATATATGTTTTCAATGAATTTTAATTCATCAAAATTAAATATCTGATTATTTTTGATGTTTTAAAAAATTTGAATTTATTTTAGTACGGTATTTATAAGAAGCTTCCTTGAAAAATATTCTAAGTACCATTTAAGAAGACCATTGATCTAGACGTGGTCATGAATCAGTGCAACTGAATCAGTTTAGCTGGTTGTACTTGGAAATCAGAGAAAAGATTTTTGAAGGGAATCTTAAGACCTTGGCCAAATCCCCTTTGAGTCCCCTGAAGTTCTAGTCATATTTCTACTCCAGCTGTAGAAGTAAAAAGTATACAGTTAAAATCCTGCTGGAAACGGGAGGCTAAAGTTTAAGAAAAGATTGCTCAGAGTCTCTTACTTGGTTCTTGGCAGAAAGAGATTGAAGTCAGAGAACTTCATCATTCATAAAGAGATTAAATTGTTCTGCAACTGTTACGCTAGGAAACTAGCACCCTGGTTTATTAGTAAGTTTTATACCTACTCAGGAAGGCCATGTTTGCTCCCAGCATCGTGAAAACAGCCTGTGTTTATTGCTTTGATCTGTTGAAATAACTGTTCCCTAACAAGCGCGGTGGCTTATGAAGTTAGACAGCTGGACTGACAATCAGCAGCCCGGCATTTGGGACCCATTGCGGCTATGGGGTGGAGTGAGGTCTCCTCCCACGCTCCAGTTTCCACCAGTCCACCAGTTCGAAAGCAGGCAACCATATGTAGAGTAATGCAGGGGGTCCTCAACCCCTGGGCTATGGCCTACGAGAGGGCTGCAGCCCATTCAGAACCAGGCCATGCAAGCACTGGGTGAGCGCACAGCTCCATTTGCATTAGCAGCAAGCACTTGGGCAAATGAAGCTGCACCTGCACACCTACCACTCGCGTGGAACCATCCCCTACCCCTCTCCGCCAGGTTGCCAAACCGGAAAGGTTGGGACCACTGGATTAATGGGTACTACTTTGGTGGGTAACTTCACAGAGGTGTGGAAGGAGCCCCCACCTGGGCGTCCCCCAGGCAACCACGGTGTTACCCGCAAATCCTTTCACTATGGTGCTTCCAACATGGAAGTATTAGCATTAATACTGTTCACTTATTTTTGACCTTTTCAATATAATTTTTCTCTAATCTTGTTGGATATTTTTCTCTTGCCTCAGTAATTTAGCTTGTGAATTGAAATTTACTCCTTCCCTTTGAGACTGCGAGGTTAAGAGAGGGCAGATCCATATGTAGAATGACAGTTTCCTGTCAATTCTGTTTTCCTTTTCTTTCATGAACATTCATTTCCGTATAGAAATTACCTTTAGCGTATTATTTTCTCAGAAGCAAAGAGAATCTGGATGACTAGAGACAGAGATGCTTCAACATCTTATTATCTTTTTTCAAGGAAGCTGTTCGTTTAATCTAAGACAGATGAAACAAGAAATAGTGCTGGAAATAACAAATCGGTTTGGCTGTGCCAACATAAAGATTCTCAGTATTTATCTTGCCAATTTGCATGGATGATTTTATTTTGCATAATTCATTTTACATCCACAAGCCTTGAGAGTGGGACAGGAATCTAACTGGTTATTTTTCCCTGTGGCGGCTGAAAATCTTTTTAAACATCTTCTCTGAACTTACCAGTTTTGGAGATTTTGTCTTTGCCTCTTAAAGTATTTGATGAAAACGTATATTTCAGCAAAGTTTTTTTAAAAAACAAAAATCTTGGAAAGGTGAAGTCTGTGGCTAAACTCACATTCTGTTGGTGGTGGTTATGTGGAATTATGGGTGCCTATAATACCCAGTAAAATACATAACTGTTGTTGTTAGCTGCGAAGTCGTGTCCGACCCATCGCGACCCTATGGACAATGTTCCTCCAGGCCTTCCTGTCCTACTATCTTCTGGAGTCCATTTAAGCTCACGCCTACTGCTTCAGTGACTCCATCCAGCCACCTCATTCTCTGTCGTCCCCTTCTTCTATTGCCCTCAATCTTTCCCAGCATTAGGCTCTTCTCTAGTGAGTCTTTCCTTCTCATTAGGTGGCCAAAGCATTTGAGTTTTAGCTTCAGGATCTGGCCTTCTAAAGAGCAGTCAGGGTTGATCTCCTCTAGGGCTGACCGGTTTGATCGCCTTGCAGTCCAAGGGACTCGCAGGAGTCTTCTCCGGCACCATAGTTTAAAGGCCTCAATTCTTTGGCGCTCAGCCTTTCTTATGGTCCAACTTTCACAGCCATACATTGTAACTGGGAAGACCATAGCCTTGACTATACGCACTTTTGTTGGCAGGGTGTCTCTGCTTTTTAGTCTGCTGTGTAGATTTGCCATGGCTTTCCTCCCCAGGAGCAAGCATCTTTTAATTTCAAAAATACATAACTAGGCAGTGTTAAATTGGAACCAATGTTTTGATCCAATGGGGCTGCAGGATGCCAGGATGGGTCTATAGAGCAAGTTGTACAGTAAGAGAAAGTTACTTGTGATCTGATGGTTTGTATTCTTCCCCTTCCAAAAATGTCCTCTCCGCAGGGCAGCCATGAAAATGAGTCCCTGTTGAATAGCTGTATTTGGAGGCTTAGGTCAAGATACTGTATATTTTTAGCAAGAATACAGCTCTACCTAATGTTTTTAATTCCATTGCCAAGTCTATTGTTAAATAAAGTCTTGCCCCCTTTGAGTTGAGTTTATCTCTGATAACTTCATGAGCACATCATGTAAATTTCTGGGCAACAGTAAATTGTTTCTTCTGGAATGCTTTAGTCCTTGGATTACTTGGCAATTTCTCACTGAATAACTATAAGCACCATAATCCTGCTTTTTTAAATCAGCCAAGGTTGACTGAGTGTTTACATAGGCATAAATAAATATGGTTTCTAGGGGATCTCTTGTCTCTCATGTTTGCAGAATGCTAGAGACATTAAATAAATGCTTTTATTGGAAAGGTTTCTTGGATCATTGATTCCTATGTCTAATCTTTGTGTTTTCTTGCAAGTTTTCATTGCCAGGAAAGATAAACAATCTGGAGTGGCCAAAGCATTTTTTTTTTAAAAATGCAGTCTCTCTCATGCATATAAATGGAGCTTTCAAACAGCCGCATGAGCTTTGCAAAAGATGTGGGTGCTTTAATGATTCAAAGTTAGATATTTTATTTGTCTCCCCACATGTTGTTAAGACAACTCTTTTGATTGCTTTGCCCAATAACATTTACCCTAGAATTGTGGGATTTGGATAATACGTCATCAAGAAATGTTAGAAGATACTTTCCAGATAGTTTTACTTATTTTGATAAGTGTTTTGATTTCAAAATAACAACTAATACAAATGAAACTTAAAAGAAAAAGAATTGTTGTTGTTGTTAGCTGCGAAGTCGTGTCCGACCCATCGCGACCCTATGGACAACATTCCTCCAGGCCTTCCTGTCTTCTACCATCTTCTGGAGTCCATTTAAGCTCACGCCTACTGCTTCAGTGACTCCATCCAGCCACCTCATTCTCTGTCGTCCCCTTCTTCTATTGCCCTCGATCTTTCCCAGCATTAGGCTCTTCTCCAGTGAGTCCTTCCTTCTCATTAGGTGGCCAAAGTATTTGAGTTTTAGCTTCAGGATCTGGCCTTCTAAAGAGCAGTCAGGATTGATCTCCTCTAGGACTGACCGGTTTGATCGCCTTGCAGTCCAAGGGACTCGCAGGAGTCTTCTCCAGCACCATAGTTCAAAGGCCTCAATTCTTTGGCGCTCAGCCTTTCTTATGGTCCAACTTTCACTGCCATACATTGCAACTGGGAAGACCATAGCCTTGACTATACGCACTTTTGTTGACAGGGTGATGTCTCTGCTTTTTAGTGTGCTGTCTAGATTTGCCATGGCTTTCCTCCCCAGGAGCAAGCGTCTTTTAATTTCTTGGCTACAGTCCCCATCTGCAGTGATCTTGGAGCCCAGGAAAACAAAATCTGTCACTACCTCCATTTCTTCCCCATCTATTTGCCAAGAATTGAGAGGGCCGGATGCCATGATCTTGGTTTTCTTAATGTTAAGTTTCAACCCAAGTTTTGCACTCTCCTTCTTCACCCGCAACAAGAGGCTCTTTAGTTCTTTTTCACTTTCTGCCATTAGACTTTCTAATGGCAGAAAGTGAAGAAAAAGAATAGTATGAAGCAATAAAAAGTGTAAGAAAAAAGAAAGAATATGTTAAAGAAAAAGAAAAGAACTATATAAAGAAATGAATTCTAACCGTCATTACAAATATGGAGAAATTTAATAACTGTTCATTGCTTAAGGTTACAAAAAAATGTCATCCCGTATCTCCTTAGTTATAAGCAAATCCATAAAACATAAACTTTTCAATCTTGGTGTCAGCATAAAGTCCATAAAGAGTTTTCAGAACGTAGATAAATGGCTTATTATAATATTGACCAATAAGCTACTTTATACTCATTCCTTTAACTTTTAACAGTCTTAATCTTTAGTTCATTCAAATAGTGTCATAGAATTTAATTTTTCTTCCATTCTTTTTAATCTCATTGGATAAAATTCTTTGAGGGTTTAACATGCCTCTTTTGTAGTTCCTGTAAAAAAAAACACCAAGTCATTTTCTTGATTTGTCTTGCATTTCATGCTTAATTTTTAAAACTTCAGCCAGATTCTTTCATATATCCAATAAAATGTCTATTCAAATAATTCTCTTGGCCTATCATGTTTAGTTCCATTTTTGGTATTTCTCAAAATCTTTTGGATGTAATCTATCCACGTAATCAGACACCATTACTGATACTGTTGATAATTTAACTACTAATTTCTGATTCCATTCTTCAAAGAATGGTTATGCTTGCTTAGGAACATACTGGAACATACCGTATTTTTCGGACCATAAGACGCACTTTTTTCCCCCCAAAGTGGGGGGGAAAACAAGGGTGCGTCTTATGGTCCGAAGGTGATCCGTATGGCCAGCCCCAACCTCCGCAAGTGAAAGCAAGGGAGATTGCAATTGGCTCCTGCAATCTCCCTGCGGCCCGGCTTTCTCTTGCAGAAGGCAGGCTGAAACGGAGCAAGGAATGCGAATCGCCCGATCTCGCGCTCCTGCGATCTCTGCTCGGTTTCAGCTTCTGTTTGCTACAAGAGAAAGCAGGCTGAAACAAAGCAAGGGAGATTCCCTCGCTCCGTTTCAGCCTGCTTTGTCTTGTAGCAAAGAGAAACTGAAACCGAGCAGAGGAGATCGGAGATCGGGCGATTTGCATTCCTTGCTCCGTTTCAGCCTGCCTTCTGCAAGAGAAAGCCGGGCCGCAGGGCTGCCTCCGTAGGTACTGCTCTAACGCGGAGAGGGAAGGACAAATAGGGAGGGAAGGAAGAAAGAAGGAAAGAAGGAAGGGACAATGGGAGAGGGAGGGAGGGAGAGGGAGAAAGAGAAAGAGAAAAATAGAGAGAGAAAGGGAGAGAGAGAGAAGGAGAAAGAAAGAGGGAGGGAAACAGGAAGAGGGAGAAAGAGAGGGAAAGAGAAAAATAGAGAGGGAGAGAGAGAAGGAGAAAGAAAGGGAGGGAAATAGAGGGAGAGAGAGAAAGAGGGAGAGAAAGAAAGGGAGAGAGAGACAAGGAGAAAGAAAGAGGGAGGGAAATAGAGGAAGAGGGAGAAATAGAGGGAAAGAGAAAAATAGGGAGAAGGAGAAAGAAAGGGAGGGAAACGGAGAGAGAGAAAGAGGGAGAAATAGAGGGAAAGAGAAAAATAGGGAAAGAAGGAAAGGGAAAGAGAGAAAGAAGGAGAGGAGAAAGAAAGAGGGAGGGGGAGAGAGGGAGAGAAAGAGAAGGAGAGAGAGAAATTAAATTAGTAACATGATTGTTAAGTGAATCTGGTTTCCCCACTAACTTTGCTTGTCAGAAGGTTGCAAAAGGCGATCACATGACCCTGGAACAATGTGACCATCATAAATATGAATCGATTGCCAAGCATCCGAATGTAAATCACATGACCCTGGGGATGCTGCAACGGTCATAAGTGTGAAAAATGGTCATAAGTCACTTTTTTCAGTGTCATAACTTTGAACGGTCACTAAGTGAATCATTGTAAGTCGAGGACTACCTGTACTTTATCATTTTTTTCCTTTTTGGGGGGGGGGGGTCAAGTTTTTGACACGTTGCTGGGTGACATTGCCTTGTCCTAAAAGTGGTACAATGGATGAAAAGGTTGAAAAGCCCTGTTTTAGTATACTGGTACTATTTGGTTCAGAATATTTTTTTTCTTGTTTTCCTGCTCTAAAAACTGGGTGCGTCTTATGGTCAGGTGCGTCTTATGGTCCGAAAAATACGGTACTTCATGCAATAGATAACTTTATTTAGCCTTGACAAATGAGTATAAACTTTCTTGCTTCTTTCTGTTTATTATACCTTAGGATGGAAGTGTAGGAAAAGGACAAACAGAACTTCTAAATATCTATAGTTTCATTTTTGTGTTAAGTTTCAAAATGTTTTTTATAATTTCAGTGACATTGGAATATCTTATTTTTTGTAAGTCGCCCATACTTTGCCTACTCTAATAAATCCATGCTCTTATGCTCTTGACTGGAATCCAAATGTTCATGCTCTTTTTGTTAGACTTAGATTGATGACAGCTACATATATTGTGATATGGTTGCATAAATGTACTGTACACTTGACTGTCAAATGTATATGAAAGTCTTAAAAAGAATAATATAGTGCTGAAAAGACGGATGCCAGTGAGTAGAGAATTGGGGTGTAATTATGACTAGTAAGATCTTGTAGGAAAACAGTGACAGTAAGTTTGGGGTGTCATTGATGTCTTCTTGTAAAAGGAATTATGACTTGAAAGAGATAGTGAGGTGATTTCTTAGAAAACACTCATATAACCTTAAAGAAGTAGATAGTTACATGCAGTTTTAAATATTGCTTCTTGGGCAAGTGAATGGAAAGGTTAGGGGCTGACTAGTTATAGGTGTACCTGGAGAAAATTAATGATAAGATAACCTTTATTTTCTGTAATAACCTTATTTACTGGCACACATTAAAAAAATGAAAGTCTGATGCCCACACTCAAAACAAAATAAATACACATGTTTATTTATGTACACCTACTTCAGTACAGTACTGAAACAGTTTATCACTTCTACCAAGGAAGAACTGGAATATTTTTGCCCAACTAATACTTTTAGATTTCTCTTTGCCAGATGATGTTCACCTTCATGCGTTTTGAGCTGGGAATTGTAAACACTTTTTGCAATTTTTTTTAATTTGGTTCCTGCTTATAAAACTGTTACCAAAGAAGTACCATCTGGCTCCTTGACATTGAAAGATGGCATCCCAAATTGTCTTCCCTTTTTTAAAAAAAATGATAATACTAGAACCTGTCATCTAGGTAAGATGGATAAGATATCAGCCATATCTTAACTACGTTCAGTTCTTCCAGTTCGTTCTGTGTAAATAAGATATTGTGCGTGAGAGCATTGTGACCAAAATGGATGTCAATAAACAAGCTGAATCCTGAAGAGGTGCTGGGTGGTAAAGTTTTACACAACTTAGGCATTTGCTGTCTCACCTACTGAGATTGGCAAAGGAGGTGATACTTAGAATCCCACCTGGATAAATGCCATGTCAATTATGTCTAAGTGAAAAGAAAATAACATTTCTTCTTTTTCCTCCACCACTACTTCAGTGGGTTTACCTGTCCAAAGCTTCACTGTTGTCCTTGGTGTTCAGTGACCCAGCAGTCATTGGATAGGACCTTTTTTGGAGCTTTTTCCTGCAGGGACTTTGGTCAACTTCAAATAACTGAGTGGTAAATAACATATTGGCTGCATAGCCTCCTATCACCACCTGAACGTCTACGTCTTTTCCGTATTTTGTTACACTTATATGACTGAGAGAATATCCTTGGAGTTCTCACCATCCCAACCAGATGCAGACCAGATGTTAGAGATGTGATTTCAAGTCAGACTCCAAATAGGATAGCAGACAGGCTAACGTATGTTGCTGAGAAAGCCCTGAATATGCTGTTTCCAAAAGGCAACTTGACTTTCTTGTTTGTTTGCTTTTTTTTCCTTTGAAAACATTTCGCTTCTCATCCAAGAAGCTTCTTCAGTTAATCTTGGATGAGAAGTGAAATGTTTTCAATGGGGAAAAGGAAGTTCAGTTGGCTTTTGAGAAAAGTATCCTTGGGACAACTATGATTGCGAATCTCCATAGACAACCTGAAGATGCAGTTTAGTGTGACTCTGCTGTGCCCCCTTATTTTCTGGCAGGACCAGATCATTTCTCAGCATTGAAGATTCTTGGCTTTCCTATAGGCTTCCCACTCTGTTCTCTGTTCTCACAAGCATAGAGGAGGATGATACCACAGATAGGCATGTCACCCTGCTTGAATAGCGGCATCAGAAGCAAAAAATAAAAATACATTTGTTCAGTGAACCACCCATATATGTTTGGAATGCAACTGTCTTTGAATCTACCATTCTTGAGAAAGTTTTGTAGATTATTCATCGCTCTGCAAGATATGAGAATGAGAATGAGGGAATAAATTCCATATATGTTTGTGTGTGTGTGTGTGTGTGTATGTGTACCTACTGAAGTAGGTCCCAGTTGGACTTAATACTGACTAGCTCTCTTAAGGTTGATGAATGTGCATTATAGCTTTTGGATGTTGTCGTAGGAATGTTTGATTCTCTTTATTGAATAAAATGTTCTGAATGTACAATTGATCTACCCAATTTTTTATTAATGGCAAATCCTAGTGCATAGGTGCTAGCTAGACCACTCTTGAAATGATTTTACTGCCTGGCTTTGAAAGATCCTTGGTAGTTTTAAATTACAGTGGTGACAGCATAGTGGAGATTAATGACCTGGTACAGTGTGTCTTATGGAGAAAAGGATAGGGGAGTCATTTATGACAAAACCTGTTCTTCAGATGTTCCTTTAGCCATCATGTTCTTCCTTCACAGCAGAGTAGGGCTAGAGGGAACAGGACATGTTGTAGTGGACTCTTGAAATTTTGTTTTGAATTGCTGTGTTTGCTTGTTTACATCATTTAGATAAAGGTATGATAGTCAAGAAGATTGACTGATTTTTTTAAAAAAAAAAGTTGCTTTATGTTTATCTCTTATGCTTCATTTTGTAGAGCAGCAAATGCTGTGCATATATGTTGAGGGAAAAAAGGAAAATAAAAAGTTATGCAATTGATGGGTTTATAACAGCCAAAAGTGTTTCAGCTTGAGAAAACGTGCTTCTCCTGTTAGGCAAACTAGCAGTAATGTTACTGTTTATTTATTTATTTAGCCCTTTATCAAGGCACAGTATAGAACAACAATAACAGAATAATGAATTGTAGATCAGTCTAATAAAATCAACTCGGAATCCAATAAACAAGAATTATCATTAAAACATTAAAACAATACACTTAAAATAGCATCGTGGGATAGCACTGACTATATAAACATCCATGATAATTTAAAGGAAGTGTTATCCTGGAACTGTTAGCTAGAATGGAGCACCCTGGACTACATTAGCCGCTAATCAAATATAAAGGTCTTTAAACCTCCTTTATATAGTGTGGCTTGTACAAAGGCAAAAAGAGAGTCACAAGGCCAAATCTCTAAAAGCCTGGTATTGGGAGACAGCGACTCTGGAATAAGGAACCAAGAATGTCCTGCAGAAAGGAACATAAAGAATTAGCAAAATTGTAGGTAGAAATGAGGACAAATAGATATTGGGGAGTTTGTCACTTAGCACAAGCAAGAATAATTTAAACTGGGTTCTGGCTCAAATAGAGAGCTAGTGAAGAGCTTGCCATGTTATTGAAAGATGAGAATAATGTGGAAGGTCTGGCAGAGCCCAGACAGCACTATTCCTCACTAAGATCGGGGGATGAAGAGAAGAATCAGGAACACCTGCCAGGAGATTATTCCCATATTTAGGCGTGAAACAAAAGTAGACACCAATTTCGGTGCAGTCTTCTCTGCCAAATCCTCTTGGATGCTACACATATTCATCAAATGCAAGTAAAGTCAGTAAATGGGCCAAAGTCAACTGGCCATCAAGCAAGGCTCCAATCATGCAGGCAGAAGAAAATGGAGCAATCCAGAAGCCCCAATGATAGTTGGGAGAATCACTAAGAAGAGGATGAGAAGGACAATTGGACCATAAAGCATTGTCATTTCAGTCCTGATGTGATTACAAAAGTCCATTAAAGGTTAGCATATGTATTTTAACCTTGGTCAAATAAACCAATTTTATATTCCTTCCTTTTACTGCTAGCAAACCTGATCGTTAGTCCCTATCTAGAAGTTGATTTCTGTGCTTCTCCTGCTGAATTAGGGTTTTGTTTTTGTTTTTTTTGGAACATAACATCCACTTTTAGATCCCTATAACATTCTGTTAGTGGTGAAAGGTAGTTGTACAATAAAACATTGCCTTCTCTGTTCTGTTCTTTTATTTTCTTTCTGTAGCTGATCTCTTTTCTACGGTGGTCTTATAGCAATCATGGTGAGAATCATACAAGATAGTGTGGCTATCAATTTGAATGGACTGATTAGGCTTGATAACTGAATATTCCATCCAGGTTTATAGGTAGCATCCTTTAAACACAAGCTCCTAGTGAGCAGTAAGGAAAGTAAAATCATCCTGTTTGTGTTTCTGGGCTTCTGTTGGACAAGATGGGTGATAGGCTTCATCTAGCAGAGTAGGCGTCTTTGTTCTTAATGTTTTGTTTATTGTATTGTAAGAATTCAGCCAACTGTGGTTATGGAATAAATCGTGGTTAATGGTGCAATGTGTGCATGTCAGAACAACTGTAGACAGAAGAAATGCGCTACGTTGTTTGTGAGGATGTTGACTTTGAACTTGATTTGCGTTTTCTGAGATTGGGAGCATCTTTTCCATAAAGAAAATGGGACTACTCTGGATGCCGAGGGGAATCTGTTCTCTCATCTCTTTTCTTGGAGCTGGTTTGGCAGAATGAAGCCTGCAGTACAAATATATTATTCCTTAGGTTTCTAGAACATCTGTGGTTTGATTGTTTGCATTTTGTATGCCACTTTCCTGGCGACTGGACTGCTGAGGCAGCCTTCTTAAACTTGTGTAGTTTTGTGGGTCTAAAGTGAAATCTAGATTTATTGCAGCTTCCTTTGCACCCTATGGCTGGACAAGATTTTATGCTTGGGTTGCATGTATAAATATATAGACGAGGGAGCATCAAGGGGCTGAGTAAATTTATATAGAATCGTGCTACTCAGGTTTGTTGGTTTTTGTTTGCTTTTGAACTTCCTGACAACCATCTGAAAGCAGTGCTGATTATTTGCATTACAATCAGCAGAGCAACGTGCAGCTTATTTCCCAGCTTATTTCCCACCGTCCTTTTAATTCAGCATGTTGGCAAATTCCAGAGCAGATTAATTTTAACAGCTCCCACTGCAGATACTGAAAAAAGAACTGCGGGGAAGTTACACAGAGTTTCAGATGCACAAATAGATTCTGACCGTTCTAAATAAATAAATCACAGTTAAAAATCGGCTGGGACCTTTTGTCAGCCATTCATGTTTTTACAATAGTGCCTATTAACCTGCTTTAACTTTCCCCCCAGTATTTCTGCCCTTTCTAATCGTATTTGGGGGGGCGGGGGAGAGAAGTCTCCAAGTCTCTCTCGCCATTTTTCCTTCCCTGTCTCTTTCTTCCCAAGTTACAAGTAAAGACTTTGTATGTTTGCTTACATCAGGTGCGTTCCTCTGAGAGCCCCTTTGGATTAAATTTCTCTGCATTTCGCAATAGAAACGGGTGCGCCGTTATGCCCAGAACGTAAAATCAGACAGGTTAAGCGGGCAAAGCCAGGAACAAGAGGGCAATGACTTTGATCTACCCAGACACACAGGACATATCGGGTATCTGGTGTGAGGGCACCGCGCAAAATTGCTTTTGTTTCTTTTCTTCCAGCGTACATGATAGGTCCTCTCCTGGGCAGTTTCTCGCTTAAGGTTGGGGATTGGGGGAAGGAGAGAGAATGAGGAGTTGTTAGAATGTAAAGCCTTTTCTGGTGTGTGGCCTTATTCTGCAGGCCCCTAACCCCTTCCAGTTATTAAATGCCAAAGCCCGTTACGATTTCAGTTTGCGCAACAGCAGCTTGTAATATCCCAGAGCTCCTCCATAAATAGGCCTGCTTTCCCCACGCCCAGCTAGAAAACAACCACAGGAAGCAACCAAGGACGTGCAGCCAGCCAAGCCCAACTCTGCTAGCTTTCGGAGAGTTATACCGCAGCACAGCTTGCTGGAGAGCCTTTGCAGGAAGAAGGAAAGATCGGAGTATCGTCAATTTCCAAGAGAGAGATTTTTGTTGCACTGTAGCCTTAGCAACAGCAGCCTCTTAGGTGATGCATTTTTTGGGAAACTGAGAAGTCAGAACTTTAAGGAAAAAGTCTTCCTTCTCGTTTGCTTTGTCTTTTCCAGCCGTTCCAAGTATTAACTCTACCGATGGCTTACTCCTCCGTTGGAGAGAAGCAACGTCTGAGCTGCTTACTCTTGTTTTCGGAGCAAAAGTTTTGATTTTAGGTTTTTTGGTTGTTGTTATTTTTTTGTTTTTTAAGCTAGTGTAAGTGATCCATGAGTATTGAAGGGAGTAATTGGGAAAAAGACGGGATACTATAAAAGGCTCCCATTTTTCAGTTTGTCTGTAGAAAGGGTGTGGGGGGGGAAAGGCTGTTTTGATTTTTGTGCTTGTGTGATTACTTACATTTGTACTTTCCGTTTATACTGAAGTTTGCAAAAGGTTTTTGTTTTGTTTTTCTTCGGGGGGATTTGCTGCAGAGCTCAAATATGAAGATCCAGGAGCATCCAGGCGTTCCCGAAGTCAGATTACAGAGGAACCAAGAAATTGATGGCCAGGAAGACGCTTTCATATCGGAAGTGCCTCGTCTGGACTTGTCAAGCTTGTGCAGTGACAACTGGGAAGGTAGGATTGCTTGTTGAGCATGAAGTTCAGCCAGACTGCTTTTTTTTTTACTTCTCTCTCTGATTTTCCCTCTTATTTCTGTGATGATGTGGGACAGTTTTCACCCAGCCTGTTATCATTCAGATGTCTTTAATAGTAGTTTCTCAATCCACACTGAGCTGGGGAAAGCTAATCTGTAGAAAGTAATAAACTATTTCAGTACAAGAGCTGAGCTTTTGCTGGAAAAGACACCATTGGGCTTTTTTTTTTCAGGAACATAACCCAGAGAAAAAGAAATAAAACGTTTTTGTCTTTTATCGGTCCTATTCAGTTGGTTGCTAACATTTTGCGGTTTAAAGGCAAATCAGCTAAAAGATACCTTAACAAATCCTTCTATGGGGAGCATATTTGTCCCTGAGTTCAGATAATATATATGTATTGTCTGAGGGAATGAAAGCTTAAGTTGTTGTTTTTATATCCCTGCTTAACTATCTAATTTTTAAAAATCTATTCCCATCTAAAATGTGATTCCGTTAAGAGAGTTCTCCCCACCATCTTTTTAAGGATCTTAAAATCATTGATTTACCCAATGTAAATGGATGTAACCAATGGTCCGATATCTTTTTCTGGGTAGCAAGGCAGAGATATTTAGCATTAGCAGTTCTAACACTGATTGCATGTTTCGGTATATGAATACATACTTTTATTGTCTGCGGTGGGCTAAAGAGAAGTAGAATTACTTTCCTTTGTTTACATTATTTTTACAAGAAAAGGAACATAGTACTAGTGGGGTTTTTTTCTAGCAAAAGATCTGTTTTGTCTGTCCACTAATTTAAATGGCATAGAATGCTCTAACAGTGATTGGAAACACTGGAAGAACATTTCTTCCACACATTTTGGTTCTTTAGAGCAGGGCGTTTCAACTGGTGATAAGCATGCCACTGGTGGTACGTCGGCACCTGGCAGGTGGTACGCTTATGATGGGTTGAAAAGCACCTGTAAAAAAAAAAGCGTAAAAGAGTAGCATGGGGATGAGCTGAAGTGGCAGCAATGCAGCACAGGCCTGTGGGAGAGCCAGCTGGAGCCGCGGTATTGCTTCCAGAAGCTACGCGCAGCCTGGGGAAAAGAGTCAGTTGCAGCTACACCGAAGACAAAAGGAGGAGGAGGGGATAGACATGCCCACGGGGCGTGTACATTTGGCCCGGGGCTGCCCCAGAGACGGCGAGGGGCCAGTCCACCCCAGCCCGCAATCAAAGGAAAACCCCGAATCCAGCGGGCCAGAAGGCAACCTAGCCAATGTGCCCCTCAGTTTCCTTCTCCTCACCCCCTGGGCACGTACGCAGTCGCTGCTCTTCGCCATAGCTGGGGATGGACTTGCAAGTACCTCCGTCTGCTCCGTCCTGCAAAGCGGTGCTCGCCTGGCGCTCCCCCCCCCCCCGCTGCCATGCCGACAGCCCTAACTAAAGACCACACACTCCAGCCTCGCCCAGCCAAGGAAGGGGACGGCAGCTTGTCAGGGGCGCTCAAAGGCTGCCCAAATTTAATCTGGGTTTTGGGGGTTGGAAAGTGGAGGGGCAGCGCCACCTTTTGAGGCCTGCTGAAAATCCTCCTGCTTTCTTTCCCCCCCCCCCCCCCCGCCCAGCTACCTCCTTCGGAGCTGTCCTGATTCCAACAGGCCTGCTGGCAAGCAGGAGCACTGGGTGAGCCACACTTTGCAGGACGAAGCTGGTGGATCTATGCCGCCAGGCGTGGAAACGCAGCACTTCCCCTCTGCTTGCCAACCCCAAAATCCCGGAGAAAAGTTGGGGAGCCTTTGAGTGCCGTTGACAAGCTGCGGATCTGATGTAGCCTGTGTTGCTGCCCCCTTCCTTGACAGGGCGAACCTGGATCATGCGGCCTTTAGTCGGGGCTGCCAGCATGGCGACAGGCGGGAGCACCGGGGGAGCACCACTTTGCAGGACGGAGGTACTTGTAAGTCCTGCCCCAGCTATGGCGAGGAGCAGCAACTGCATCTGTGCCCAGCGGGTGAGAAAAAGGAACCAGAGGGACGCAGTGGCTGGGCTGCCTTCTGGCCCACCAGATTCAGATTTTTCCTTTGATTGGGGGCGTATGGCCTGACCCTGGCCGAAATGCAAATCCCTCTCTAAGCAGGGATTGGGAGGCTGAAGGCCTCTATCTTTGTGGCCATGCAGTTCTGAAATCAATGGGCTGCTGCTGGGGAGCAGAATCAAAATAGGGCAAAACAAGCGTAGTCCACCATGGTTTACTGATTGCAAAGTTTTCCTCGGGTTTTCCTATCCCTTCCTGGGCTATTAAAATCACATTGGCAAGGTCTGCACTGAACACCTGGCTGCAAACTAGTCAACTGGATTTTAGCCTAGCCCCTTGTGTAATCCCAGGCCAGATTCTGGAGGTGAGAGGATGTAGTGACAGGAGAGAGCTGCAAAATTGATTCGTTATTTGTTCTGGCCTTTAGCAGCAACAATTACGTTCTTTGATGACTTTGCTAGCAACCTGCAGGCTGTGAACTTTCCTTTCCCCCTTGGGGAAAGAATTCAGGAGTGCTAGATTTATTTTTCTGCCAATTACAGTATACTTTGTGGGGGTTTTAAGGAGCTTTTGAGAAAAAGATGTGTCTGGAAATTAAAGGATGTATGGATTGAGCTGCGACAGGGAAGGGAAGTACATGGATTTATGCATTTCCAATTGCTGACAGGTGTGCCACCAATATTCTGACTGGACACCTGCAAGCTCTCAGGGCCCAAAAATTATCTTCATTCTTTATAGGGCAATATTGTGGATTAACTAGATTTTTCTGGCTTCTGATTTCAAGGTGAGTATCCTGAGCTCCGGAGGCCTTTGATCTTCTTCTTAAATTCATAATAATAAAATAATGAGAACTAAAGGCTCAAAGGGAAGGCAGATTAGAAAGAACGAGACCTTTTTAGGGTCTTCAGTTCCCTTCCTGTTAAGAGTTCCTTAATAAGGAACATCAGTAAAGGTGGTTTTTCCAGAAAATATGGGAAGAGCCATAATTAGTGATTTAACTATGTTTTCTTTTTGGCTATAATGTATGTTTAATTAAGGAGGGCTTGGAGAGGTAGAAGTGGCCAATATGGAGGCTGCACCTTGCCCTCCAGATCTCTGTCTCCCCTGCAGATCTCTGGAGAGGAGGAGGGGGGTAGGGCAGCTGTGTGAGGGAAGGCTGGCCCAACAAGCCAGCATCCTTACCACACACGATTGGAAATGGGAATTCCCTTTCGAGAAGGGCCAGCCTCCCTTGTGTAGGATGCAGGAGCGCTGCTCCCCTGCCGCCTCCTCTTGCTCTCCAGAGATCTGTCAGGACAGAAATTAGACTCGGAGGAAACTGCTTCCTGCAAATGTCCTCCACCTCCTGCTTTGCCAGGAGGGGGCACCAGACAGGGAAACACCAACGATGTCTGGGATTTGGAAAAGAACATCTCTTAGTGTGCTATCCGTACTCGTACACACACACAAACATCCCAAGCTTGAGGACTTGTATCCACATCTGAGCTAGCAAATTGCCAATCCTGCCTGGGCTTGGGGAGAAGGCCCTCTCCTTCCTCTGTGGATAAAAGTCCCCAAACCTGGAATATGGTGTGTGTGCGTGTGTGTGGGCACGCGCTTGGTTGCTAGCAGTTTGGGGAGGCGAATTTGTGGGGCACGGAGTTGTCCCCACATCGAGATAGCCAGTGCGACTTGTTCTGTTCTGACTCGGCTGTCTCGAGTCAGCTGTGTCCAGTGAGTGGCGTCGAGCAGGCCACGCCCACCTGCTAGGCGACTGCTGGTGCTCGAATATTGCCATATCCTAAAAGTAGTACAATCTCTGAAAAGGTTGAAAAGCCCTGCTTTAGAGAGCCTAGTGCCCTTTTTTTTTCCCAAGTCCTTAAGGACGTTGTATTACTGCATTTTTGGATTTGGGTATTTAGGGTGGAACTGAAAAGTTTGTTCTTTAATAGCAGTTCCTTTCATAGGAAGAGCTGTATATCTCAACTTTGGCAACTTGAAGATGAGTGGACTTCATCTCCCAGAATTCCACAGCTAGCAAGGATAGAGAGTTGGATTTATTTATTTATTTTTATTTTATTAGATTTGTATACCGCCCTTTCCCGAAGGACTCAGGGCGGTTTACAGGGCATTTTAAAATCACATCAATACAAAATACAAAAGTTAAAAGACAATTAAAAAGATTAAATTATCCCTGCAAATAGAACAGTTAAAATTCTCAGCCTGGGCCAGAGAGCTCAAAGAGCCAAGTCTTCAGGTCCCAGCGGAATGAACGCAGGTCAGGGGCAGTCCTGAGCTCCGCGGGCAGCTGGTTCCAGAGGGCAGGCGCACCCACAGAGAAGGCCCTCCCCCTGGGTGTTATCCGCCGGCAATCTTTTACCGGCGGCACCCTGAGAAGACCCTCCCTGTGCGAGCGCACTGGACGAAGGGAACTTGATGCTGGCAGCAGGTGTTCCCTCAGATATCCCGGACCCAAGCCATTTAGGGCTTTATAGGTCATCACCAGCACCTTGAATCTCACCCGGAGGGCAACCGGAAGCCAATGCAGCTCACGGAGTAGAGGTGTTACATGGGAGTATCGGGAAACCCCCATCACAACTCGCGCGGCCGCATTCTGCACCAGTTGAAGCCTCCGAGTGGTCCTCAAGGGCAGCCCCATGTAGAGAGCGTTGCAGTAGTCTAAACGGGAGGTCACGAGCACATGAGTGACTATGCGTAGGGCGTCTCGGTCCAGGTAGGGTCGCAACTGGCGCACCAGGCGAACCTGGGCAAAAGCCCCCCTGGTCACGGCTCCTATATGATCTTCAAAATTGAGCCGTGAGTCCAGGAGGACGCCCAAGTTGCGAGCCCTATCAACGGGGGGGTAACACCTCACCCCCCCATCGTTAAAGGTGGAATAGTTTGGTTAGCCCGAGATGCCGTATGTGATGATGTATGTGATCCCCTCCAACTCTTACATTCCGTGACTGAATGGAAATGTTCAGTGTATCTGTCTATCTGGACCAAAGCCTTTGGAATTGATGCCAAGTTGTGTCCACATGCTATTTTTGTATCAGTCCAGGCTCAACTATACTAGCTGATAAGCAAACCTGCACTATTGGCTGCTATGGGTATTTGTGATGGAATATACCAGATGATATAACTTTCTTTTTATAGTTTGATAATGTATTAGATGCTCTTCCTTTGGATCTGAAGAATGCCTCCAGCCACATTTATTTCCTTATATGTTCTAATTACTCTGCTCCATAACAGATCACTTTGTTGTTATATTTTCAAAGGTAATCTGAATAAAGTTGCATACTTTTCCTGTGATTTTAGCAGTCAGGGATGAAATGAGAGCTTTTTTTCTTTTTTTTTTCAAGAATTTGGAAAGACTACAGAATGGATGCTTTTTCTCTGAATCTCTTGAAATCATTGCATTGCTTGATGCAAATTCCACTTTAGGACATTTTGGAAGTGAGAGCAAGGAATACAGTTTTACTGTGCTGCTAGTTGTTTGGGATATTTATGGTTAGAATTTATACACTACCCAGAGTCTCTCTTTGAGGAAGATGGCCAGTTTCTGAATATGATATATAAATTAAAATAGAACAAAATCATGTGGAAAGAGGGGTCAATGGACATTGGAGGCATCTGTTATAATCTCATCTGACTATTTTGTAATCACAAACCAAGGATTGACAAATCATGATACTCATGTTCAATTGTTAGGTAGGTGAAGAGTTTTTGAAGTATTTGATTTAGCTACACGCACTCATTGTCTTGTCTCACAGTCTATACAGTAGTATGGATTGTCCCTAATCTGAACCATGGATAATTAGAGGGTTGGGATAGGATTACCTAGACCCCTGGTTCTCAACCTCAGCAACTTTAAGATGTGTACACTTAAATTCTGGGAATTGAAGTCCAGACATTTGAAAGTTGCTGAGGTTGAGATACACTGGCTTAGGCCAGCAATGTGAATATTCTACATTGTAGGTTTTGTCAGTAAGTGTGCAGAGGTCTCCTTGAACTTCAAGAAGTTGCACAGACAATGAAGGGTACTGAGAGCAGTAAGAGTCACACAGTAACCACAAGAGACACTGCGTTGTGATAAACAGAAAAAATATTTTACTTAGTGGTTGAAAAACAAAACACGGTCAAAAATAAACAGTCCAGGTCATACACAATAGTAACAGTCCAAGTAGTAATCCGGTCCAGAGATCAAAAACACAGTTGTTCAGGTTTAACACAGTAGTAAACCAACAATAGCAGTAACAGAGTAACTAACAGTGAAAAACAGCGAGAGCAGAGAGAAGCTACGTTCCTAGCTCCCTCTTATGGCCATCCAAAAATTTACACACCCATTGGCCAGTTAGCACCTTAAAGTTACAACATCATGGTTTATATATTTCCAACCCAACTAGACAGGCTATCACCATATGCCTAACAGGTTTGTTCGTTTTCTACTGAATTAATACTGTCTTGGGCACTCTCTGAATTCAAAGAAGTGAAAATGGAAAATTAGTAAGTAATTATTGATACTGATAGTCCATTTGCTGAAACCTTTGCTTAACGTAGAAAATAGAATTGTGTAGCGCTTTTTACTTTTTTAGATGAAAGTTAAGGAGATCAGATTCCAGCACTATCCTCATATAAGCAAATGAGAATATTTGGCAGGTCCCAGTAACAAATCCCGAATGCCCCTAGAGCAGGGGTCTTCAAACTTGGCCCTTTTATGACTTGTGGACTTCAACTCCCAGAATTCCTCAGCCAGGCAAGCCTGGCTGAGGAATTCTGGGAGTTGAAGTCCACAAGTCATAAAAGGGCCAAGTTTGAAGACCCCTGCCCTAGAGGCAATTTTCTGTTCTGTTTTGTGCCCATTGAAACACTCCTTTAACTTCAGGCCATTATTCTGTGCCCTACATTTTGGGATGTTTAAGATTAAGGCCTATTTCTTATCACAATTGTTCATATTCTTGAAGAATGCTATCATAATATCCTCTTTTAATCTTCCTACAAATGAGTAACTATCTTCCAAAGTACTTCATTTTGAGGAATTATAACATTAGAGAAGTTTGGAAGTAGACATAAATGTTCTTGAAAAAGATAACATCAATACTATTTTAAAATCAAACTATTTTTACCCTTTTGCTCTCTTTTTGTGTGCTAGTTTTAATTTATGCTAGGTATGCTTTGTCAGCTTTAATTTATGGCAGCAGTATGATTTGTTATATTCTTGAGGCATTTTATGACACAGATGTCATCTCTGTGTGTAATATTTTAGATATTCACAAATTAAGTATACCCAAGAGGAGGACTTCTGATCAGTGGCATGGTTCTCTTAATTGACAGGAACTCTTTCGGTCCTCTGAATTTGTGCTGTGTTACCTCACATGCTCATGCCTTCAACACTGTTAATATTGACACTTTCTGGAACATTTTGATTGCAAAACTTAACGCTGTAATAACCACCTACACGGCACTATATAAGAATGAATAACAGATGGCATCAACACATGCAATTTAACTTTTCAGCAGAGTGTTGTTTTTTTCTCCCAATCGTGAGGTGTGAAATCCCTTCCATTTTTCTCCATTGTTCTTATAAATAACAGGTAACAAAACAAAAAAGAATTACTATATAAGGGTTGGGGGTTTGTTTTTGTTTATAAGAAGTAGTGGTGGTGCTTGCACATTTCTGATGTGCTTGCCAGAAAGATATATTAGGTTAGTGATCTTAAGAAAGAGGGCCTTCCTTCTCTGTGATATCTCAATTCTAGCAAAATGCCCTTCCTTCAAATTTTATTTTTCCTTGACTGAAGTTAAATGGGACTTAAAGAACATGATGTCCTACTTTACTTTTAAATCAATAGATCCCCATCTTTATTCTGTAAGCGGGAATTATTTTTTACTGTTGTTTTCATTTTAAATATGTTATTTAGTAAATTATATGCCTCATGTTCCCATTTAAATACTTACTATGTTTCTCCCCCCCCCCCCCCCCCCCGTAAAGAAAATCCTTCCTCAACAATAAATAAGGTAAAGCAAAATTGCTGGTCATATTTGAACAGAAGAAAAGATAAGAATGATTGATTTGGTTTGCCTCTGCTGGCATATTTTATAAGAATAAGCAACTAAATGTTACCCTGTTGAATCAAATTTTAAAAAGTCCAATCTGTATGTAACAAAGAGATATCTCCCACAAACTCTAAAGCAGAGCTTTGTGGAATCAACCATCATTAATGATTTTCACCAAGCATCTGGCACTTGAAGATCTGTTCCTTGAACAGGAAGTTTATATCATTCTTTTTTGGGGGGGGAATACTTTTTCAGAGTTATAAACTATTGCCCAAATCCTGTATTCTGTACTTTTTAAGAATAAATTCATCCAGATCAAATTCTTCCCCGCTTGTGCTGTGACTCATTTTCATGGAAGATGTCCGCTATCTTTCCTTCTTCCTCAGTATTGTCCATTTCATGCTTTTGCCCAGAAGCCTTGTCTCTCCCTCATGTAGAAGAGAGACAAATGAGGAAATACTGGACCTATGGAATCTTTGAGACATAATGGTTCTTTGTTTGCGGAATGCCAACTTCAAAATCTAGGGAAAAAAGAGCTTGCAGTTGAGCATAGAGTGAAGAGCAGATGATAACTATTATGGCAAACTATTGAGCTCCTCCCAAATTTTAACTAATATCTTAACATTGATAGCCATCTGATTCAGTTCTCTTCCTGATGGGGTATTAAAATGCTACACAAGGTTATTGGCAGTAAGTGATTTAGGGTGGCTTAACCCATCCATAAAAATTGAACAATTATATTTTTTAACGAAATGGTATAGGTTCTCCTGCTTGAGCAGGCGGTTGGACTAGAAGACTTCCCAGGTCACTTCCAACTCTGATATTCTATTCTATTCTTCAAACCAAGCAACCTGAGGTTGTAAGAAGAGATTTGGACACTTGGGCATTTTTTGGTCTTGATATCGACAGCATAACTCCCTGCGTTAAAGCAGACCTGGCCGATCATTCTTGACATGCTGATTTTTTTTCGCTCAGGAAGTTTTATTCGTGGGGTAATATTATCGTGTTTATATTGGTACGGATCTGGAAAATTTCTACTTATTCCTATATTTTTCTGAATATGTCGGCCAAAACCTCAGTAATCTTTACAAGAAAAAATTGGCAGATAGTGATTTTGGAGTGAGTTTTAGGTATGTAAGGATTGGTTGCTGGCTTGTGCATGATCAAAACTAAGCACCTTCTATATGCTTTTCCTGCTTCTAAAGCTCTAGAAAGAGCTTTTACAGCAGTTCTTTATTTCTAACCTATTTATTGGGAATTTTTCATCATTGCCTGCATAATTCTTATTTGGAATCAGAGAGCCACAAATTGTAAACCAATTAATCCTAAGTAGGAGCATGCAAACCAGCTTAGTAAACTGTCAACTTGTAGATAAGAGTTATTGTAGGATACAGTGGGAATTATCACAAGGTATGACCATTTCTGTCAGTTTCTTCCAAAACACTGTTCTCCCTAACTTTCCATTCTAGTTTTCCTACTCTTTCATCTCCCCTGTAGCCTGTACTTTACATTTGGTCAATTAAGCAAAAGGGCAGAATTGAAATAATTACTTTCTGATAGTACTTTGAAATTAAGTTCTGTTAAGTAAAAATGGGACGAGTTGAATCTGAATAGTCATAGCTTGTAATTTACAAAAGCAAATGAGCAATTGAAAAGGGAAACATATTGGATAAATTGATGTTGGATATATTCTCTTACCTGCTCATTTGAAAATAACCAGAGCTTGGTTACAGATGCATTGGTAGAATAAGATTTGATGATGTCACAATAGAAAGCAGAAGAGTTAGATCACACAGAGAAGGTATGACTGGCCTCTCCAAAAGGAAGCCATCTCTGAGGGTGTAGAAAGACTAATACAAGGCCAAACGTTTAGTGGTCCCAACAATTTGAGGAGTCTTAGTATTCTTATAGATTCTTAAAAGTTATAATATAAAAACACTTAATGCTGCATATTGACAAATGCAAGCTACTGGTCTTTCTGGATTTTTTTGTCTGCCTTTTTCTAAACCATGATGTATGGCATTTATCTAGCATTTCTGCAGACTAAACGAAGGACTTAATTCATACAGAGGTCTTTTGCTGCCACAAATCATGCTTATAATTATAATTACAAATTTTGCACTTGTGTCCATTCAGAAACTATAGTGTGATGGCTTCTGATCTTCTTTTAAAAAGAAGTTCCCTGCCCTTTTATTTATATGGCTCATTACATCATCACAGAGGATTTTTTGAGGAGCACCTATAAGCCAAGAGTCCACATTGCAACATCTGCAGGCACTATGACACACAAGTCCCCTGATGGCATCTGCAAAATCCCCAAATATAATAATTTTAGTTTTTTTAAAAAAATAACCAACATTCCACTAGATTATCAAGCCTCGTGGCATGTTGATGTTAATATCTAAAATCTAAAAAGTGTTGAGCAAGGAAGCCAAAGCAAAGAAAGACCAAGTTCTGGAGCTTTTGGAAGTGGTTTCTGTTTTTGGAAGTTGCTTTATGAAGGAGTAGATTTGGCAGTGCTATATTGCAAAGTGGTGAGAACATGCTGTGGGAGAATCCAAAATAGTATTTCCTTCCAGACCCTCTTAAGTCCTAGTATATCCCACGGGAACGCTCTGCAAGTTCATAAACATTCTTTTGAGTTCTGAAGTGCAGAAATTTCAGCAGTTACAAAAATGGCTCATGTAAAATGCCTTCCCTTTGGCCAAATATAGTTCTCGCAAGTCTTTGCTGTTTAGAAGTGGATATATTCTAGAATTTTGGAAAAGTAGCGAAAGGGCACAGGGGTTGCAAAGTGAACATAAATATCATAACCACCGAACTATCTGCAGTCTGTTTGCTGCCCTTAACGAATGCAAAATTAAGAGCTTAATACACTCTTATGATAGCTTTCTTGCATTTATTTTCTTCCAGTGCGTTTATGGGCCAATTCAAATTACTGTATTAGTTCACCTCTGCAGAGTGCGACCTTCATAACTAATTCAACACCTGCCATGTGCTTACCTTAAGGTCATCAGCAGAATCTCTTTCTTCAATCTAAATCCAGAGATTTGCCCTGAAACAGCTGTCCTCCAGCGTTGAAATACTCATTTAGAAAAGTAATCATCACATCTTTTTTTGTGAGAACAATTGTTCTCTCAAGCATTTTAGAAGTATGACTTTATTTCTCTGAAAAAAAGACTTTTAACTTTTCTCCAAGTAATCTATGGCTCAAATAGAAAAGTTATCTAAGCCTTGCTAGTATCAAAGAAGTCAATGGATATTTTTCCATCTATCATTGGATGGTAAGTGGGCTTCCCTTGGGGGGTCACTGGGGCATAACCTGCAAGATAGTTTGAATTCTTAATGACTTGTTTGTTGTGCTGTTTTTGTTTTATTTTTTAATTGGTACCTTAGTTTGTTTGCTGGATTTTAATGATTATGGTTTCTACAGTATTAAAAGTTTAATTATGTGCAGTAGCTAGAGCAGGGGTCTTCACACTTAGTAATTTTAAGGCTTGTGGATTTCCAATTCCCAGAATTCCTCAGCCAGCTATGGCTGAGGAATTCCGGGAGTTGAAGTCCACAAGTTGCCAAATTTGGAGGCCCCTGAGGTAAAGACTGAGAGTCACTGAGTATTTATAATCAAATGAAAAACAATTGCAGACTAAGCTCCCAATTGTTGTTCCTTTCCGCTATTTTCCAGAACCTGTCCCTGCCTTTTCCTCCTGGCAACGTAATGACGTAGATTCTGATGAAGCTCACCTTTCCCCTCAGGCTGGACGCCTCATTCAGCAGCTTCTGGATGAAGACAGTGACCCAATGCTGTCCCCTCGCTTTTATAACTATGGGCAAAGTCAGCAGTACTTGAATGACACCGAAGTGCCTCCTTCCCCACCCAATTCTCATTCATTCATGAGGTAGGTTGGCTGCAGCATTCAGCACAGTCATTACTCGGGTAGGACTTCTTTGCCTTCCTTACCGAACTGCTCCAGAATTCCAGTCATCCCATTTCTTCCAGATGAGCCCAAACTCCTTCCCTTCATGCTGCTTTCCATTTTTTAGCAGATACTTAGTATGATGGGTTTTTGAACGTACTCAGTCTGCAATTCAGAATTCTCTGTGATTTAGAAGAGAGTCTGTTCTTTTCGGTTTTATTTTTAAAGGTTTCCCATATCCCTTCATATTTTGGTCTAGCTCAGATTGTGGAAGGAAAAAAGAAGGGTGGGTCCACATTTGGGAATGTTTAATTATGTAAATATAACATCCTGCAGGGACGCGGTGGCTCAGTGGGTTAGGACGCTGAGCTTGTCGATTGGTGGGTCGAATCCCGAGTGCCGCGTAGCAGAGTGAGCGCCTGTTACTCGTCCCAGCTTCTGCCAACCTAGCAGTTTGAAAGCACGTAAAAATGCAAGTAGAAAAATAGGGACCACTACGGTGGGAAGGTAACAGCGTTCCGTGCGCCTTTGGCGTCTAGTCATGCCTGCCACATGACCACGGAGACGTCCTTGGACAAGCTCTGGCTCTTTGGCTTTGAAACGGAGATGAGCACCGGCCCCTAGAGTCAGAAACGACTAGCACGCATGTGCGGGGGAACCTTTACCTTTACCTAACATCCTGCAGGGGAGAAAAGAGGAACTACAAAAATTCAAAGCTGGGATTTTGTTAAGAAAATGTTTTGCAGGTGATGGGTTGAAACTATTTCTCCACCAAGATGGAATATTGTATCCCATTTCATGATTGTACCATTTTATTTTGCTAGGCATATAAACTAGGTTTTAAAAGCAAAGAATATCATTGATAATCTTTTAAAAAAATACATTAAATCTATGATCTCAACTGCCATCTCAGTTTTAAGTCATGGAACAAAATGTAATAATATAGTGATACCAAAGGGGGCAAACATCTGGAATCAAACATCCTACTTCTACGCAGCAGTTAACATTTTCTGGGATTTCTTTTTTTTTTTTACAGGATCCCCTTTTCATGTCATTGGATGTATACAAATTAATTGAACATAATGGCATGACTTTCATTCTAGGCGAAGAAGTTCTTCTTTGGGATCTTATGAAGATGACAGTGAAGATTTGACACCGGCACAGTTGACTCGCAGGATTCAAGGACTGAAGAAAAAGATCAGGCGGTATGAAGACAAATTTGAGGAAGAGAGAAAGTATAGAGTAAGCTGACGAAAACTTTTCCTTCGGTCAAACAGCACTTTTCAGATTTTAATTTCTTTCCCAGTTCCCCATAGGTGATTTATCTGAACATCACTAGCAGTTTGGATTGCTAAACCTGCGGCCGGCGTCAACTTCCTTCCGTCCAGTGCGCTCCCACAGAGAGGGCCTCCTCAGGGTGCCTCCGATCAAAGAATGCCGATTGGTGGCCCCCAGGGGGAGAGCGTTCTCTGTGGGCGCACCAGACCTATGGAACCGCTTGCCGGTTGAGCTCCGGACGGCCCCCGACCTCCGCTCCTTCCGGCGCGACTTAAAAACATATCTATTCGAGCAGTTCTGACCTGGTCTGATGGGTTAGGGTTGGGGTTTTAATATGTTTTAACACTGTTTTAAACTGGGCTAAATATTTAATCGTTTTTTTTAATTTTTGTATTCTGCTTTTTTATATTTATTGCCCTGTACACCGCCCTGAGTCCTTCGGGAGAAGGGCAGTATAAAAATATAATTAAATTAAATTAAATTAAATTAAATTAAATTAAATTAAATTAAACAGCATAATCATTAAGCTGATTATCTAGCAGAGGAAACAAACTGACTTATTATTAAGTAGCCATCCTCTTTTAACCCATTGGGGAAAAGCCCACTAAGCTCAATAAATAATTCATATTTATGTATTTGATCAAGCTGTTCATCTCTTCAGATGACTTAGAAAGTGTACGTGCAATAGACACCTGTTCATTTTATTTACAGTATGTTTTAGACAGTGCATAAAGCAATGTACTTTGTTTTTTTTTAAAAAAGTAATATATACCTTTAATATGTACCTCACTCAGAGAACTCAAGAACGTCTTTATATTAATTATTATAAATTTAGTTGTATTAAAGAAACCCTCTGGATGGCCATCTTTTGGGAAATCTGCCCATCTTTGGGGAAATTTTGGAAAGTGCTGGAATAAATGTGCTTATTTACAAGCCTTGATTTCAGTTCCTTCATTGACAAAAATCCTTTGTTCCTATTTGCTTCCCCTTCTGGGACAGCCCTCTCACAGTGACAAAGCAGCCAATCTCGAGGTGCTGAAATGGACAAATGACCTTGCAAAGTTTAGAAAGCAACTAAAAGGTGAGAATTAATCTGGCAACACTTCCTTGTTTAGAGTTGGACTTGCCTGCATTTTCTTTCTGTTGCCTGTCATTAAAAAATACTTTTTTTCCCTTCCTTGCCCAACAAAACTAGAATCAAAACTGAAAATGTCAGAAGAAGATCTGGCTCCTAGGACTCGCCAACGTAGCAATACACTCCCCAAAAGTTTTGGCTCTCAGCTGGAGAAGGAGGAAGAGAAGCAAGAGGTTTCTGATAAATCGTCTAAGCCTTCAGTGGAGGCAACTTTGGAATCCATGCAGAAGAAGCTCCAAGAGAAAAGGGCAGAAGCAAATCGACCTGAGGACATTAAGGTACACTTAAGAAAAAGAGAAAGAAAAAATAATAATTTTTTTAAAAAATCCCGCACAATTATCGAGATCCTGTCTAAAGTGGTGTGTATACAGAAATGATTGAGGTGCTGATTTAAAAAATGCCAATTTAAAATTTTATTAAGGTTGTTTGCGGTATCCGTATGGAATAGCATAAAGTTCTAGTGGGAGAGGGCGAATAAAGGATATCAAAGGATATTTCTTCTAAATCGTACAATTGTTTGCAAAAGGTCCCAGCTAAATGATGCAATGGTGTGTTCCATTTTTTTAATCCCAAAGTATCCCAAAGTAGCAGAAGTTTGCCCAAAACAGAAAGTTCCTGTAGAGTTTTAGACAATATCTGTTCTTGAAACCCATTGATTTGGAACCCTGTGAACCTCTTTCTGTCCCAGAAGATTCATGGCAGAACATTCAGATTCCCTTTCAGGAATGGACTACACTGTTCTGCACTTAATTTGTGATTCAGCCTTTCAGCCTAAAACACTGTCATCTTTAAAAGGTTTCATAGAAATGCTGAATGTAACCTAAATAGATTTCTGCAGGCGTTGTGGAGTAAATGGTTATTTGGAAGGTCTATAATACATACTTGAGAACTACAGTGTCCATGATTGCACTGCTCTCAATTATTTTGTTAAGGGTAGGAAGATGACCTTTGCCAGGTCTCCTAGGGTTTTGTTTCCAGACAATGAAAACGACCTTGGCTGTGCTGCAGATACTGATGGGTTGAAGGCAGCGTCACTGCTGCAGTTACAAATTTCTTTCCAAACTTTAATACAATCTCTTACCTTTTGCGGAACCCACAGGAAGGAAAGAATAGGGCTGGTATATAAGGTCCTGTCACCACTCTATGTCCTCAAGGCTACCATCAGCTATTCTTACCATTCTCGATGAAAGGGAATTAGCATTCTCAGTTGTTCCCAGAAATGTGTCTCAGTCTTGTGAAGGACTGTCACATATGCCTGATTACTTCAAAACAGAACTATTAAATCACTAGCTTAGTTTTCCAGCGGTCTTCTAAAGTAGCTTGACATGTAGTAATTTTAAGTGGAAGTTTGATTGTTTACGGTTCCAGACTACTGCCCGTTTTTATTTTTTTTATTTTTTTGGTGGTGTATGTCTTTTATCCATTTTTATCATAAGCTATCCCGAGTCACGTGTGTGAGATGGACAGTTATATAAATCCAATAAATAAATCTATGATTGATTTTTCGGCTCAGGAGTTGCCCACCAGTCTAAGCTAATGGAAGATGTTTCATGCCACAGAGACCACTGTGCTAAATAACTGAAGATGCAGGATTAGTCTTTCCAAGGGAGTGCTGTCCTTCTGGACAACGTGAACATTGCAGTCTCTAGGCAAAAGAACAGCCAAGTAACATCATCAACTTTTCATCTATTAAGCTTTTTTTATTGACTTTGAACCACGTTGCTTGCCAAATTCAGTACCTGACATTGCAACGTTCTGATGTTTGCCTTTCAGTTTGACAAGTACTGTAGTTACTCAACCTCACCTTCTAGAATCAGCCACCCAACATTAATATTAAGTCTCTCCTGCTCTAATCCATCTTTCAAGAAAGCAGTCGAAATATAATGGGATAGGAAATTGTCAATACATCAAGGAGAATCAATAAGGCAGCATCCTGTAGGCCCAGGTCTCAAGACCTTCCTCATACATTGTTTCTTTCAGAAGAGCTAAAATATTCTTGCAAAAGATTTATCACTTATTTTCACTGACCCACCCAATGAACCCTTTTCTTGACCTTCTTCTTGAAAGTCCTGGTCAGGAAGCCACATTTTTCGAAGAGTTTTGTTCACATCCTTAGACATAACCAAAAAAAAAAAAGAAAAGAAAAGCTACCAATAACACCAGTCCATGCAGAATTCTGTGCATATTGATTAATTAACTGCATTTAATTTATTATTAGCTGCCTCAGTGGAGGAGCAATTCTAGGTGATGTACAGAGATAAGGTAAAGGTAAAGGTTCCCCCGCACATGTGTGCTAGTCGTTTCCGACTCTAGGGGCTGGTGCTCATCTCCGTTTCAAAGCCGAAGAGCCAGCGCTTGTCCGAGGACGTCTCCGTGGTCATGTGGCCAGCATGACTAGACGCCAAAGACGCACGGAACGCTGTTACCTTCCCACCGTAGTGGTCCCTATTTTTCTACTTGCATTTTTACGTGCTTTCGAACTGCTAGGTTGGCAGAAGCTGGGACAAGTAACAGGCGCTCACTCTGCTACGCGGCACTCGGGATTCGACCCGCCAAAGTGCCGACCTTCTGATCGACAAGCTCAGCGTCCTAACCCACTGAGCCACCGCGTAGTCGCTTGATTAGCAAATAAAAAACTCGGGGATGGGAAACAGCAGTACAAGCAACATACTGTATAACCTCTACTTTTTTGTCTGTCCTTCCTGTACCCAGGATATGACCCGGGATGAGATAGCATCAGAGAAAGTGGCCCTTCAGAAATCCCTCCTCTATTATGAAAGCATCCATGGAAGACCGGTAAGTATAGTAAATTTTATATATCAAATGGGCTCAGCATTTGGGTAAATGCAAATGTCCAGTTGTTAAATGTGAGAACGTGTCCCCTGGTCTTTGAACTATCCACAGGAAAGTAGCGAGACAGAAATGATGATGACTGGCTAGGTATGAATCTGTCCAGTAAATATAATCAGTGCAAATTGTTTACATAAAAAAGAGATTCAGGACCGGACCTTGAGCTTGGATGTGAAAGATAACAAGGTTATTTTCCTTTTTCAAGGAATTAACACAAATGAAACGGTTTAGAACTGCAGACCTGAATGATAAACATTCCCATTTAAACTGATAACTATGATGATGATAAATGCAAGAATTTAAAGTACGATTATGTATTGTTGCAGTTGTGTTACTTAAATTCCACATCCGGTACCATGCATATATACATCTTACTTAGCAAATTATAATAGGGGCAAACAGTTACATACCCAAAGAGTAGAAATTGAGTCTGGTGAGATAATGGGAAAGAAAGGGTGCTAAGAGCTAATATAATGCCATTAAGTTTGTGTTATAACCATTTCATTCCTTATCAGTAGCTCCTGTGCCCAGCCCTACCCTTCATAAGGAGATAATAGAAAGTAGATTATCCCTTTTTTTTCACAAGAGATTCCATAGAAAACAGAGTCTGTGCTGTAAAAATGTGAATGATTACTAGCGGTAAATAGTTCTCTTTGCTGAAATCGGGCAACTTCCAAGACTTTTGCAACCCAAACCCAGATATGGGTATGAGCCGTGGTGGCGCAGTGTTTAGAATGCAGTACTGCAGGCTAATTCTGCTGACTGCCGACTGCCTGCAGTTCAGCCTTTCATCCTTCCGAGGTCGGTAAAATGAGGAGCCAGATTGTTGGGGGCAAGATGCTGACTCTGTAAACCACTTAGAGAGGGGTGTGAAGCAATGTGAAGTGGCATACAAGTGATATTGCTATTGCTTTAGCCAAACCTACCTACCACCAGCGCCAACATCCAGGCAATTTTCTTCCTTTTCAGGTAACAAAACATGAACGGCAAACTATGAAGCCCCTCTATGATAGATACCGCTTGATCAAGCAGATCCTCTCCAGGGCAAACTGTATTCCCATTATCGTGAGTGTAAAGCAAACGTTTTGATTATTGCACTTGAATGTTCTTAGCAAGCAAGGAAAAGAGACCACCTTGTTGCTCACAGTCCACATCTCCTCTGTAGTCACATCCAGATAATTACATGTATACTTGCACAATATTGAAAGAAGTAACAGGTGCCTTAGCAGCTACTTAGGTCAGCGCTGTCGGCAGCATTTCCCAATAAGGAGTCTGTTCTAATGAACTGATTGGACAAGATGTGGTTTCTTCTGGGTTGTCACTTTTGTATCGTGGCAAACCAGGTTTCTTCTACGTGTGAACCATGAACCGTCAACAAGACGTCTGTTCTGCATTGGCCATGCATTCTGGCAGAGCCATTCATTTTTGCAAGGTCTTAAGGAACAAAAGCTCCTAATTGGAATTTGGTTAATTTTATAATGGATAATTTTAGTTAGAATATGATTATTATATTTATGACCCTGTATTCAGCTCTGGGAAGTGGGGGGCGGGGGGTTGGGGGCGGGTGGGTTTTGGGGATATGTTTTGTAAAAAAAAAATTGTAAAACTCTTTAATAAAAAGCTCCTAACTGGGAAAAAGTTTAAAGCTCTGTTTCACTATGTTGCATGATCTTGGACAGAAATCCACAGCACTTCGAGCTGGGCACATGTTTGGAATTGTAAGAACATAAAATATTGGCAGGAAGGATATCAATAAGCCATTAGACGTAGAGCAAACTAGTAAGGTTTTTTTCCCCACCATTAATACTTGACTATTTTTTGGTTTGGGTTTTTTTTGGTTTGGTTTTTTTTTCACCTGGGCAGGAGGATATACTTCCAAATAAAGCTGTTTTTCCTTAGAATATCTCCAAGAACTACAGCATATGCTGAAAGAAGGGCCTTGGTTTTGCCACCCATTCGCTTTCAATTTATTTTTGTTTTCATTAGAGCCAGGAAGTCTGATAAGCACCAATCAAATCTAGGATGAATTTCTCAGAACAGAATCATAGAATTAGAATTAGACATTAAGGTCCCCCTGAGCACAGGCTCTGTCCAGTGCAAGAAGCCAAACGGAAGGATTCCAGAGAATGGACTGTTGCGCTTCCACAATAAAATGGAGCTCACTATTTATCTGGGTAATCAGTTCTACTGTCAGACTACTTTTACTTCAGAAGTCTTTTTAAACCTTCAACCAGACTCCTTTCCTGTCATTGAAATCCCATTGTTTGGGATCCTTCCCTCTGGAATGAGAACACCTGCCTGTATAATATCCTTTCAGGTATCGGAAGACGTGATATCCTCCTTCAGTCCTGTTCTCAAGGCTAAAGAAGGCAGCTGCTTCAATTTCTTTTCATATGTCTTTGTTTGTAGTATTCCTAACATTTCTGTTACCTTTCTCTGAACCAGTTTCAATTTCTTGGAGCCTTGAAAGTCAGCTTCTCAGAATTAGTAGCAGAACTCGGGTTTTAGCAAAGCAAAATAGAAAAGAACGATTGCTTCCAGTCGTTCGGAAATTATATATCGTTGGATGTACCTCAGAATTGCATTTTTCCTTTTTTTTTTGCTGCCACATCACCCAACTAACTCCTATGCAGTTTACAATCCCACTTTAACCATTTGGACTTTCCTTTTGCTTAAAATCCCCACCTTGGTCCATTGGAAAGAAGTCCTATCTTATCAAAGAGGTCCCTGAGAATCTTTGAAACTCCTTAGTTGTTGTTAGCTGCAAAGTCCAACCCATCGCAACCCCATGGACAACGTTCCTCCAGGCCTTCCTGTCCTCTACCATCTTCTGGAGTCCATTTAGGCTCACGCCTACTGCTTCAGTGACTCCATCCAGCCACCTCATTCTCCGTCGTCCCCTTCTTCTCTTGCCTTCAACCTTTCCCAGCATCAGGCTCTTCTCCAGTGAGTCCTTCCTTCTCATTAGGTGGCCAAAGTATTTGAGTTTTAGCTTCAGGATCTGGCCTTCTAAAGAGCAGTCAGGGTTGGTCTCCTCTAGGACTGACCGGTTTGATCGCCTTGCAGTCCAAGGGACTCGCAGGAGTCTTCTCCAGCACCATAGTTCAAAGGCCTACCACCATCCAAATCTCAGGCTTGTTTACTTCTCTGTGTCATTTTTGCCATGAGGTTGTTGTATATTAATGGTCTCCAAAATTTCTGGCTTGGCAGACTGGCAGAGGCGGCAAGGGAGGGAAAGGGGATGGGTTTGTGCACACATATCTCTTTCACAAGTGCAGCTTCACATGCACGCACACTTGCCCACCACTTCCACAGCCTGGTTCTAAGCAAACTGTGGCCCTCCATCGGGCCACAGACCAGGGATGTTGGGGACCCCTGTTGTATACTGTAAGAAAGGCTTTCTATAGTATAATATCTGAAAAGCATGATGGAGAAACATTTTCTGTTCTGCATTGAATGGCCTAGAATATAAATATTCTTCCTTATTGGCTTAGATTGGAATAGCAATACCGTAACTTACCATGTTGATGTGGGAATGAATGTGCTGTAGGTTGTGGGGAGAAAATAAGGTGGACAAGAAAGGGGTTGTAACAAAATCTGTTTGAATATCTATTTGCAGGGTTCTCCTTCTAGCAAGCGGAGAAGTCCTTTGCTACAGCCAATAATTGAAGGAGAAACTGCTTCCTTCTTCAAAGAGATAAAGGTGAATAAAAAGTGGGATTTTTTGTTCCCCTCCCACATTAATTCATTTGCTCAACTTACATCAATTCTCCTACTCCACTGTGGGTGATGATGATGCTGTTCCTTCATCTCCATGTTTCCAGGAAGCAAAATCAGTAGAAGAGAATATTCGCAACTCACGGTTGAACTGTGGGGTCCTTGGTGCTCTCTGAGCTTGGTTGTTTTCATGTAGACATATCATTACCACACTAGGTAACCAAGGACATCGTAACAAAATCTATAGCTGTTTTTCACAGTTTGCCCGCCTTCTACTGACTGCTTTTACAGTGTACTTCAGTTGTAACAGTTTTCTATCTTAATTTAATACAGTCTGCTTTAGAAAATTGTTTAATTTAGTGATATACTGCAATTTCACAGTTGCCCTAGAGTCTAGACTTTTAAGCTGTGTAATTAGTGCAAGACCCAAGTTTGTCTAAAAGAGTATTCTGGGAATCTTTTTTTTTTAAATCTTCATGCTTTTTGTTTGTTGATTCACTACCAGTGTAAGAAATAACCTCTTTTCAGTTCTGTCTAACCACATTTGCCCACCACAAAAGGACATATCTGGCAATAAGATGGCATAAATGGTTGTGTTGTCCTCTCCCTTGCCCAACACGGATGTCCTCCAAATCTGGATCCTTCAGAATTTTCCACAGTGGACATGCTGGGTGTAGAAGAATTAAAATCTATCCAACAGTGTCTAAATTGGGAAGACTGGAATAGGCAATGCCAGTCTAGATGAATAAATCCCAGTTCACTAAAACACTTCCTGTGTTCCAGGTCTCTGTTTAGGGATGGAAACATCTGCCTTCTTTTAAGCATTGTTCAGTTCCTGGAAATGGATTATTTGACAATTAAATGTGGCCACAATATAAATACTAGGTTCAGATAACCCAAACTGAAGGTATATTCTTGGTGCTGTCTAAGTACTGTGGCCTTTTCACTTGCTGGATTCCAGCTGGCAAAAGAAAATAAAACATTTCTACATCCTTTTAGAATTGGAAAAAAGCCTGGGCAATGTTAGTGCGTTGTTATTGTTGTCACAAAGTCGTGCCCGACTCTCCATGACCCTATGCCCCACAGCACACCAGCCCCCCCCCTGTCCTCCACTATCTCCTGAAGTTCACCCAAACCCATGCCCACTGCCCTCTGTGTTGGCCTACAAGGTTTTTTTTGCAGATCTTAGCAATGTTAGTTGTATATTTACATATGACAGTTTTCTTCTTGCTTCAGACAATCCCAGCTATTTAGAAAGCATGCTAAGGAAGCATTCACAAGGTAGCAACCCAGAGACTATCCTTTCCCGTGCTGTGTTTGAAAGTATTTGGTCTCTCCGTTTTTAAAAATATTTTCAATTTTGATAATGTACGCCTATCAGAGAATAATAACCATTGAAATCAAAATCTCTCCACAGGAGGAAGAGGATGGCTGTGAGGATGACAGCGGTGTGAAACCAGATGTCACAGTCACGATAAAATCTGACTTTGGCGTACGAAGTTTTTTGGAGCAACTAGATGATGATGCTGACGGCTTCATTTCTCCAGTGGATGATAGGATCCCTTCAAGAAGCAGTCAGGACATGAGATTGTCAAATCTTCATGCTGCTTCTACGTATGTCAGTTTTTTTACTAATCAACTTCATGTTCTGGGCATAGATATTTTTTTTTTTTTAGTTTGGCTAAGATGTTACTAAACTTTCACAGTGACATGCGTTGAAATTCTTGCCATTTATGGATCACTCGGCCAAATCTTCCATTTCAGTTTTACCTTGAGAGGGAGTAGACAATGGCCTTGTGGAAGTCCCCACTCTCACATCTCATGCAGGGGGCAGAAATACAAGCTCTGAAATACAATTTGCATGCATTGGACAAGTGGCCATTGCTTTATAACTGCACTAGTCAGCCTGTTTCTGTTCAAAATTGACTCTTATTAGTGTGTCACAGCAAAAAAAATGGAATGCCTGACATTTTTCCCTGAAAACTTAGCAAAACAGGGGAAAAGTTGCAACAATGGAATGGAATGGAATTGCAAGTCAACTGAATTTTAGTCTTAATTTTTTTTTTGCTTTTAGTCAACTATGATTAACTGTGTGTAACTCAACAGGCACTTGTTAAGTTGGCTAATTATGAATGGAATTGTGGAGTTAACTGAACTATGACGTTGAGATTTGTGCTGATGAAGTCTCAAATTTCATAGGCTTCAATATGACAGTTTAATAATATGATACAATTTAACAGACTTAAAGTATAAAGCACTTTGCTACATTCTCACCCTGGAGCAGGGGTCGGCAACCTCGGCTCTTTTATGACTCGTGGACTTCAACTCCCAGAATTCCTGAGCCAGCATAGCTGGCTCAGGAATTCTGGGAGTTGAAGTCCACGAGTCATAAAAGAGCCGAGGTTGCCAACTCCTGCCCTGGAGGATTAGAAATTTTATTTCTTAAAGAGTAAGCCACACATTTTTCCTTTTTTCTGACGAATACAATACTTGGGAGAAATGTTCCACCTTGTTTTCATACTGGTTGGGCTTTTGTCTCTTTTTTAATTTCGGGCTGCCTGTTTCTCTTTTCATTTTGTAGGCGTGAACTTGTGGAGCAGCTTCAAGAAGTCAGGGAAGATAAAAAGAGGATCAGGAAAAAACTGAGAGATTTTGAAGACAATTTTTTCCGACAAAATGGAAGGTAACTTGCCACCCTCTTTTTTTTTACCCCAACCCTGGACTAATTCATGTTGCACGTTATGTTATTTTTTAACTTCTTGCAAAGGCTCTGCTTACTAATCTTTGGTTTTTCCTCTCTGCCATATTTCTAAGCTTCTAAAGTAAAGAACCTTTGGATTCTCGTTGGCTAACCAAAGGCCTCTGGAATGGTCAAAAACAAGAGAGAGAAAAGGACATTATTCCCTTGCCACGTTTTACCCTGAAGGAGGCACTTAAAGCTGTACTGCCCCCAAACAAGAGATGGCATTGAGTATTAATTGCCTTTGGTAGAGCTGTCCTCCATAAATTGTTCAATCCCTTTTTAAAGCTATCCAACCAAGCTCTATCTTGGGCTAATTTATTATTATTTATTTATTAATTTTATTTGTATACCGCCCTTCTCCCGAAGGACTCAGGGCGGTGAACAGGGCAATACATATTAAAAAACAAGATACAAAAATTAAAAAAGATTAAACAAAATGCCCACGAATAAGTTAAAACACATTAAAAAGTAGGTTAAAACACATTAATAAAACCCAACCCCATCCCATCAGGCCAGGCCAGCTTGTTCGAAAAGGTAAGTTTTGAGATCGCGCCGGAAGGAGCGGATGTCAGGCGCCATCCGGAGCTCGACCGGAAGATGGTTCCATAAATCCGGCGCGCCCACAGAGAACGCCCTCCCCCTGGGGGCCACCAGTCGGCATTCTTTGACCGGTGGCACCCTGAGGAGGCCCTCTCTGTGGGAGCGTACTGGGCGGAGGGAAGTTGACGCCGGCCGCAGGTGCTCCCCAAGGTATTCCGGACCCATGCCATGTAGGGCTTTGTAGGTCATTACCAACACCTTGAATCTCACCCGGAAGACAACTATGAATTCCACCAGTCTTAATATCAGAAGATTATAATAATGTATGGAACAGGCTTAAAATATAAAGCACTTCACTTAGAATATGTGCATCTCAAAATTTGCAGTATGGGGAACTAGAGATTTTGTTTGTTAAAGAGCCAGCAATGCTCTTTGCACTAGCTGGCAAACCAACAAATGTTTGGGGAAAATGTGTCTTGTCCACCTTGTTTTCCTGCTCTGCTTGTTGCTAGTTTTTATAGGGATTGTCATAACTGTCTTTCTATGAATGCAATAGGGGATATTAATATCCAAAAGATCTACAGATAGTCCTTGGCCTACGACCACACTTGAGGCCATTTCTATTACTCATTTAGCAATTTAATTCAATGAGTTTTGCCCCATTTTACAATCTTTCTCGCCACACTTGTTAAATGAATCCCTGCAGAGGTTAAATTAGTAACATGACTGTTAAGCAAATCTGGCCTCTCCATTGATTTTGCTTGTCAGAAGGTCACAAAAGATGATCATGTGACCCCGTGACACTGCAACCATCATACATTTGAACCAGTTACCAAGCATCCGCACTTGGATCATGTGACCGCGGGGAAGTTGCAGTGGTCATAAGTGTGAAAAACGGTTGTCACTGTTTTCAGTGTCATTGCAAATTTGAACGGTCACTAAACAAATGGTTGTAAGTCAAGGACTACCTGTACTTCCTTTCACTAAAAGACTGGACCCATACTTGAATTTTCCTTTTTTAAAAAATTCCCTAAAGCATTTTCCCACCTGCCCAACCAGGACATGCTAAGTTTACTCTTCAATTTTTCTCTCATTCCAAAAGTTGTACAATATGCCTTCAAGAATATAATCCTATACAGGAAGCTGATATATTTCACCTGGTTGTGCTTTTTAGAAATGTCCAGAAAGAAGACCGTGTTCCCATGGTTGAAGAATATAATGAATACAAGCAGGTTAAGGCCAAACTGAGGCTGCTGGAGGTCCTCATCAGCAAAAGAGATTTAAGCTCCAAGATCATGTAATAAAGCTACGCTGGATTTGCCAGTAATGTTAAGGTGATGATGCAGCCAAAAACACAAAGAACTCAGCAACAGCCTCATACCACAAAGGGCTTTTGTGGCTCTCCCTGACTGCGGCTGGCAGAAGATGATGGGGTATGAAGGAGGGAGGATCCTGCATCTTTCTTCAGACTTGTGACCTGTCCTGCCATCTGGGCTGGCAAGACCGGGAGGGTGTTGACCGACTAAAAAGACTCTGCTCCACATGGTTCCTTTTGCTTCCATCAGCTGGTGACCTGCGTTTGCTTGGACTAAAAAAAAAAAGACCTCCGTTTTTACCTTCTTTGGAGCATCAGTGTAAAAAAGGTGATCTAGTTTGAGTTCTCACGAATCTCCAAATAATTGCCTGTAATTTTCAGACCAATAAAACAATCCGGTCTGTTCTAATAGGATCTATGTTCTGAGACAATTCTGAGAGGGGAGCTAGGTCCCTCTTGTTATCTCATATTTGAGTGCAGGTTTTTCGTTGTTAACTGTCGGTACGTACTTCTTCTAACATGCTCCAGCTGAAAGTTGAATTGCCAATTGGTGGAGAACTGTTAAGTGTGATGACTGCCTTGGCTTTCAACGTGGCTCCTTTTAGAAAAGAAAAGAAAAGAAAATACACTTTCTTACTAATGAACTTTTCTGAAATGCTATTTACACAACTCCTACATCTGTTTGAGCTGGAAGAAAGAAAAAAATTGTGGAAGTGGACCTTGTAGAAATTGGGCTTAGTTAATGGGACTGTCCTCAAAAGTAGGAAGATAAGGAGTACAATGATCTTGGTAGCCAAGGTATTCCGATATAAGTGTGGGTTTCAGGCAATGTCTGGAAAGGGTTTATCATACTTTGTCCTTGATGTGAAGATCGGGAATAATTGGACAAGCATCTTTGAAAGGCAGAAGATTATCACTTGAGTTTTCTTCTGCGGTAATGGTGTTTCTATGATCCGCTCTTGACTTGTGTCAGACTGTAACGGAATCCAATTTATTGGTGCCCTGCAATATTTCTGAGAATTTTCTCCTTCATATTACTGTGGCAAATGTGCTGAGACTTTTCAGCAAATCAATTTAATGCAAAAAGTTTCCCTATGATTAGAAAGCATCAAAATGTCTGGACTGTGGACTTTAGAATTAATGACAGTGACAGTTTTGTCTCATACCCTTATAATTTTTGTACCCCAGATAGCTGAATTTCTATTCATATTCAGTTGAAGCTCTGTATGGCTTTGACGTTGCTGTATATTTTCAAATCTCTTGAGCAAAATGGTAGGGAGTAGAACAATGCACTTTAGAAAGAAACATATATTTTTTTAGAAAATGAAAAAAAACAGAATTTTTTAAAAATAACCAAATATGTACCTAAATAAAGGAAAAAAAACATTTCATCTACCTGACTTTTCTGTTACGCCATTTTTAAAGGAAAAATATGTCTTAAAAACCTTAAGATTTGCCTAGACAAGTAGGGAGCTAATTGGAAACTCTATTTATTGTAATAGATGCATACTTTATGAAGCACCAGCATTAGGAATTTTTTAATATCTGTGTTTGATACCATGAATAATAGCAGCATTTAGCATAAATGATTTCCACCCTGAAAATCAACTGAGTTAAAAAATATAATTGTCAAATCCAAAACTATTAATTTAATGCTCAACCAAACAACCAAAACAAGTGAAATGTTTGGGTCCAAATGAATGCAATACACCTAAAGATTCAAAAATCTAATTCTGTAGGCTTAAAGTAGCTTTAGCCTTTTCTTTTTCTCAACAATTAGCCCGTTGTAGCACATAATAAGCTACTTGTGAAAGCAAATACACTGTCAAATGAAGAATAAAAGGAAACTCTTTGTAGTCTAATAATAAGTCCTTTAGCATAACTCTATATAAAAAACTCCCTTTGTATAACCCTGTAATCACTTAATTGAGGGCAACTGGATGGAGCTGAGCATTTACCGGCTGGATGCCCTTCCTGACACCATGCAGAGTTCACAGCAGATATTTTTGCTTTGAGCCCCAGGGAAAAAACATCTGCCGCTATCTGGGATTGAACTCTCAACTTTCCAAGTGGGAGCCCCCCCCCCCGCCACGCTGCTAAGCATAACACTATATATTAACCCCAAATATTTTATGAATTCACTGAGATGTGCTATCAGCTATTAGAAAATTTAACAGTAGTTATTTTCATATTTCATTATTTTTAACCTGATCTTTCCTTACCTAAATTACTGTTTGTGTGAAAAGAAAGATGAAAATTGGGGGGGGGGAAATATTTCCAGAGTCTAGATTAAGATTTCAGTTAGAAACTATCAAGTGATAACAGTATAAATGAAAACAGTGTTGAGGTGTCTGTTCCTTCTCTTTTGAATAACTACGCATCTCAAGATGCTAAGCGATATGCAACTGTCCCTTTTTAAAACAAAGATTCATAATGAATGAAACACTTGCAGATAGAAATTATTCCCAGAATTCAAAGGAAATAACTTGTAATTTTGCTGATGTGCTTACTCTTGAGTGAACAATTAAGTCACATTTTTTTCACATAAAAATAAACATGGAGCAACCAGCATGTCTTCTAATCATTGTTAAGCTTTGAGGTTTAATTTGTTTATGACGTGCCTGTGTCCAGATTTGATTGGCCTGTAATTAAAAGCCCACGTGGCAAAGTCTATCTGAATAAGGTTGCCGCTGGACTTTCTGATAAGTTGGCAAGAGGCAATCTATCATTTTACCACCAGACTTATAAATCCATTTGCCATTTATATGCATGCAATGAGTAAATCCATAGCAAGAATTTCAGGCATGTCTTGAGCTTCTCGTACTACTTTCCTCTTGCCACTGGGTGAAAGGAGTGGGCAAAATGCAGGCATTCTACAAGTAGTTCTCGACCTACAGCCATTCAGAGTTACAACATCACTGAAAAAAGTGACTTATGACCATTCTTCACACTTAAGACCCACCATTCTTCGCCCTTGCAACCCTTGCAGCATCCCCACGGTCACGTGATCAAAATTTGGATGTTTGGCAACTGGCTCGTATGCATGACGGTTGCAGCGTCCCAGAGTTGCGTGACCATCTTTTGCAACCTTCTGACAAGCAAAAGTCAATGGGGAAGCCAGATTCACTTTACAACTGACGAGTGGCAAGAAAGGTCGTAAAATGGGGCCAAATTCACTAAACAACAGTCTCCCTTCGCAATAGAAATGTCGGGCTCAATTGCCGTAAGTCGAGGACTACTTAGCTGAGAATGGGGATCTTGTAAAGAGCCTTTGGATGGGAAAAGGACCTCATGATTCCATTAGTTAACTCTCTGGTGATGAAGGCTGGCGTTGGGATCTGAACCCAATTTCTCTCCACCCGTTATAAAGCAAGTAAAATTATTACCAGTATGTCAACAGGAATGAATAAGCCAGGGGTCTTCAAACTTGGCAATTTTAAGACTTGTGGACTTCAACTGCCAGAATTCTGGGAGTTGAAATCCACAAGTCTTAAAGTCGCCAAGTTTGGAGCCCCCTAGAATAAGCCTATCACACAGGTCTGCAACCCGCGGCTCCGGAGCCACATGCGGCTCTTTCAGCCATCTCCTGCGGCTCCCAGTCCTCTGCCATGTCCCAAAAAAAGTGGGACTAAAAAAGTTCAACCAATCAATTCAAACATGCAGGGTAGGTGCATATCTCGGCTTGGCTCCACTCTTCAGTCAAACCCTGTTCTGCGCATGCGTGCATGTACGCACATGCGCTCACATTTTTTGCGGCTCCCAGTTTTTCCTTTTGTGAGGGAACCAATTCCGAGTGGCTCTTTCACTGTTTCAGGTTGCTGACCCCTGTGACCTATCCTATCCTATGTAGGAAGGTGTGTACAGTATTCTTTAGAAGCCTAAGGGTAACTTTCTCAGCAATTTCATGTTTATATCTGTAGTGCAGACATGTAAAAAGCTCTCAAGGCTGACTTTTTATCCAATTCCTTTGCGGCTTGCTGTGTTGAGATTTCTGATTCATTTGTGTGGCTAAAGAAAGGTGTTGGTGACTGCACGTTCAGCCAAGCAACAGATGCTAAGAAATGACTGTACAGGTAGTCCTTAACTTACAGCAGTTCATTTAGTGACCATTCGAAGTGACAACGGCACTAAAAAAAAAAAGTAACCGTTTTTCACACTTGCGACCGTTCCAATATTCCCTCGGTCACGTGGTCAAAATTCAACCACTTGGCCATTGACTCGTACTTATGACGGTTGCAGGCTCACGGAGTCCTGTGATTCCCTTTTGCGACCTTCTGACGAGCAAAGTCAATGGGGAAGCCAGATTCACTGAACAACTGTGGCAAGAAAGGTCATAAAATGGGGCAAAACTCCCTTAAGTGTCTCAGTCACAGAAATTTGGGGTTCAGTTGTGGTTGTAAGTCGAGGACCACCTATATTTTTTTAAAAAATTTGTTTTATGAAAGCACAGATTGTTATCATCAGACCGCCTGTTTATTTTTAAGCTTTCAAATGAAGAGAAGCATGTATGTAATTTGGACACGTACCCTGTCCAAATTACCGTTTCCAAAATGTATCCTGGCAGCTAAACTGCCTTTTTGCATTCCTACTTTCCCTTCCTGGCACTTTCCTCCAGAATAAGGGGTCCTGGGGCTTTCTTTGAACTCTTTATCGCCCCTTTTTGTGTTAATTCTGTAAATATAATGCTGCCTTTCTTTTTTTTAAAAGGAAGCCACTGTACCCTGATCAAATTATGTTCGTGCTTCTCTTCTGAAGGGCCACGAAGTAGCTTTTAAAGACAATAGAAGGTACTCTGAGCAAATCCCTCGCAAATGTTCTTATTAGTAGTTACCCTACAGATTGTAAGAAATTTTGCTATGGCAAAGAAATTAATACAGAAGAGGTTTCATAAACCTGAAAATTTCAGTATAAAGGGGGAGTTCATTCAATGTTATCCTTCCAAGAAGTTAGACTTCAAGTTATTTTGCGTCTCTGGAGCAACTCTGTAGTATTGCTTAAGGTGTTCCAACAGTGACTGAAAAACATTTTCTTTTTTTGGTCTGTTCAGAGATCTATAAGTATGCATGCATGCTTTGATACTTCATCACTAGTCTACATCTATGTATATTGAAAGATCTAATTGTATTTTGAGCAGACTCCTAAAGCTGCTGAGGAGAACAGCATTATTCTGCAGTTCCCAATAATTTTTGATGAACCATGTACCAAAGAGTGTGTGTGCCTTTTTATTTTAGATATACAAACCGCCTTGATTACCGTAGAAAAGCTAAAGCCAATCATTCTTAATCATAAACAGTTATGGGAAATTCCTTTGTCAAAAGTCATCTCCGGTTTCAGATGTAACAATAATTTTTTTTTGCTGAATGATCATTCATTTTATGCCCCGATGAGACTTATGGACACAGTTCTATGTTTACATCACAGGGGGGGAAAAAGCATTTAATTCACTGCAAGTTTTTAAAAATGCAAACTGATTGACAAAACTATATGTGTGCATTTTCGTACATGATGGTATTTTGTATGGAAGAAATAAATAAACTATTTTTGACTGCATGTCTCTATAAATCCTTGCGAACAATGTAACGGTGCTGCCAGTACTGTACTTCTCAGGGAATTTATAATCCTCTTCCTTTATCTGTCTGCTCATAGTTTAGAGTCCGTACAAAACGTTCGCTTCTCCATCAAATCCCCGTTGGGGAGACACCCTGGTTGCCATTACAAAGGAAGGTTAATCAACAATCTGCTGCCAATATCCAGTTCTGGCTCCAGCAGTCCCAATTCTAGATCTTTGAGCTCAAGCTGCTTTGATAAATATGCAATGCAAGCACATTATCTGGAGGAAAGGCTGTCCTGGAAAGCTGGCCCAGTTTGGGTTGCTATAGGCAACGGTCCATGGTCTTCTCCAATTTGCTTTTTAACATTTACACTATGCTCCAGGGAGAACCCGTCAGGGGTGTTAAGTCCATTGATATGCTGATGATACTTAGCTGAATACTGCCTTTCTGAGCTCAGTGGGAGATGCTGTTGAAATCTTTGCCAGATACTTGGGAGACTGTTGGACAAAACAGGCTAAAAGTAGTCCTTGACTTACAACTGTAATGAACCTGACAATTATAGCCGATAGTCATGACAGTCATAAAGCAGATCATCACATAACCAAACTGATTTTACTGCTTTTTTTGCTGCTGCTACTGCAGCAGCCATTAACCAAACCATTGTAGGCTGTTTTTTGCTATAAACTGGACATAAACACTGGTTTCTGCAAAATCGTCATAAGTCACAGTCATGTGACAGCGGGGGCTACAAATGGCCATAAACGTGGGCCAGCTGTCAAGCTCCCAAAATGTAATCATGTGACTGGGGGTAGGCCAACATCAGAACTTTGAAACCAAGTAGCTTTTCAGGGGCCCATTCTAAGTCACAATTTTGGCCGCTAAGCAGGCAGTTATAAGTCAAAAGACTCTCTGTACAGTAACTCAAATAAAACAAATTTGCTTTGTTCGGTACTCTTATTATCTCTTGAGATGTCTCCCAAGATAGCTGTGCTGCCTTTAGAAAGTAGGTCCATAACAGGTTCCTCTTGTATTGGATGTGCAGGGGAGACCCTGGTCAACAAGACTGCTGCCAGATATAGTCTTAACTGGAGCATTCAGCTGCATTGAATCATTTGTCATCACCTGACTGGATTCCTGCAAATGCCTTTGAAAGCTACCCTTAAAATTATAGTTAGTTCAAACCGTAGCACTCCGCTTATTGGTCAGCACCCATCACTTTGAATAGGTCCAGGCCATTTTTGCAGTAAATTGGATTTTTAGTAGCTTTTGGATGCAATTTGTCAATTTTAACTTACAAAGACCTATATGGCTTGACACCAAGGTATCTTCAAGACTGCCTATGCTGGCCCGCAGGCCGGATGCGTCATGCCGAAACTGCACCCACCCCATTGCCGGCAATGGAAAAAAAGTCACAATATGTCGTGACATGTCACGTGACATTGCGAGTTTGACACCCTTGGCCTACGTCAAGCAACGTCAACCTTTCTAAGATGAGAGTCGTAAAAGAAAATGCTAGCTGCTGTTGTAAGGTGAGGAGAACTGAGCACATTTCTGTTATTAACCAATACTGTGGAGCAAATTTTCCTTAGAATTTGGCTCCTTTGGTGATAGCCTTTAGGAAACTCAAGGGCCTTTTAAGAATGATTGTAGCCACTGTATTAATAATGTTGGTTTGGTATTTAGGATGGTATCTATTTTTGTTATTTGAGGTGGTTGGGATTAGTTTGGAAGCATTACGAAGGACTTTATGACATTTTTCACGGTACATTTTCCATTCCTATAAGCCACTAAGAGTTCTGAAGGATTTGCAACAAACGGATGGAAGAAATAAATCACTAAATATTCCAGTTGCTTATCTGCTGGTTTCCATGGGAGATCACGTCCCAATCTCATCTGTTCCCCAAAGGCCTGAAGCCTGCATTATCCTGGTGCCTCTCCCATGCTTTTGCCCTTTATTGCTTGTGTTAAGAGGAGAAGGTCAGGAAAATTGCAATGACATCACAGAACGTACCACCTTGAAACACGTTCTTGGAATTGGGTCTGGAGTCTAGCATTTTCCATGCTGCTGTACAGGTAGTCCTCAACTTACAAAAATTCATTTAGTGATTGTTCAAAGCACTGGAAAAAAGTGGACTTACGACCATTTTTCACACTTAGGACTGTTGCAGCATCCCATGATCATGTGAGCAAAACTCTCTCGGGTTTTTTTTTTTTCATCTTAAAGGGGACAAACATTTTTTTTAAATTTAATAAACTAATTTTAAAAACTAATAAAAAAGACTAATTTTTTTTATAAAGGCCAAAGTCCATTCCTGTGCTAAAGTGATTTTATTATACCATCTTTCTTCATAAAAAGACTGTCTCCTTCAAGTCAAATTCAACTTACGGTGACTTCATGGACAAGTCATTTTAGTTAATTGATTACAGGTGGTAGTCCTCAATTTACAACCACAATCGGGCCCCAAATTTCCGTTGCTGAGACAGTTCTTAGAGTTTTGCCCCATTTTACCACCTTTCTTGACACAGTTGTTAAGTGACTCACTGCCATTATTACGTTAGTAACATAGCTGCTAAGTGAATCCAGTTTCCCCATTGACTTTGCTTGCCAGAAGCTCACAAAAGGTGATCATCATGAGTCAGTTGCCAAGCTTCTGAATTTTGATTGTGTGACCAGGGGGAGTCTACAACGGTCATAAGCGTGAAAAATGGTAATAAATCCATTTTTTTTCTGTGCTGTTGTAACTTAGGTCACTAAACGGAACTGTTGTAAATTGAGGAGCACCTGTAGTTTCCTTAGCAACAGAATTGAAAGGCCGTAAGCTGCCTTCTTTCTGGAACTTCTCCAAATTCCCAACAAAGCTTGCAACCCCCTAATTTCTTATGATCTTCCATCCAGGCAGTAAACAGGTCTGATCCTGCTTAATTTTTCCACAGTTGGCCAATGTCAACTATAAAACTTATAAAACTGCCTTTCAGCACAGTTTTGCATGTTCAGAGGCTGAATCATATAAGAATTGCTTTGCTTTTGACTTATCATTGTCATTTTTTAGCTAAAGCTGTCCTCTCTTTGAAGCTAGCCACAGAAATAGTGGATTACAGGAGTTAATCTGTCTCATTTCTCATCTTGCCTATCTCCTCCTATTGGGTTCTTATGATTTATCAGTTGTGGTTTGTCACTTATGATTAATGATGGTAACTGATTTATGCTCCATGTCCTATTACTTGCTCTTTATATGTACACTCTGAGCTTAGGCACCGGAGACAAATTCCTTGTGTGTCCAATCACACAATAAAGAATTGTTCATTATTATTGATCATCGCACAGTCAGCCAGATGTTCAGACTGGATTTGGCATTTTTGTCTCCTTATCGAGTCCTTACCAAGGACCTGGGATAGGCAGATGTGGATGTTTGATGGTATTACAGATATCGTCGCAGGATGGAAGCAGTTCCTAGTAAGGCCGCCTTTTGCAATTGACTAATGGCAAATTTGTCAATGCCAATGGTGTTCAAGTGGTGCTCCAGTTGTTTTGGGATTGCACCCAATGCACCTATTACTATTGGTGGTATTATTATTATTATTATTATTTTATCATTATCATTATTATTAAACATTTGAAGACATTTACAGGTAGTCCTTGACTTACAATCATTCATTTAGTGACCATTCAAAATTATGGCACTGAAAAAAGTGACTTATGACCAGTTTTCACTTACATTCCAGCCTCCCCACGGTCACGTGATCGAAATGCCAGCATTCGGCAACTGCAGTGACAATTGCAGTGATTTGCTTAACAACTGTAGCAAAAATGGTCAAAAAATGGGGCAAAACTCACTTAATAAGTGCTTTGCTTGCTTAACAACAGAAATATTTGGATTCAATTATGGTCCTAAGTCGAGGACTACCTAATCTGTAGTGAGATAAGTCTGTTCTCAGCTGCAAGGCGATTCAACCTTTTTTTCAGCAACCCTGCTGGAAAAAAAATTGAACTTTCTACATTTTTTTTTTTGCACCTGAAGAGGTGATTCTGAGTGTATGTGGTGTGGTGTTCTGCTCTGCTGGGATAGAAAAACATACCTAGAAGTGATGTTATTGCATAGTCTCCATTTTTCAGAACTTGGGTTGCTGATCTCCGTGATATAATCCTGCACAGGTCATCAACATTCATACGGGTCTTTCATATTCCAGAGAAGCTTAGTGATAACAATCCAACAAATGCCCATTGTGCTTCCAAAAGTAAATCCTCCCAGAAATGAAAGCTTTGAGGTATTACGGGAAAACTGTAAAAGCGTTTCTTGGGATTATTCTGTGCTTCCCAGCACTGGTACTCAACAGGGAAAGAGAGGTTAAAACTTGTCCCAATAATGCCGGCCACCTGCATGTCACTCAGGGATTAGTCAAACTGAAATCTGCCTTGGAAAGAGACTAGAAAACATGTGATGTTTTTTTCTGCCCAAATGGGTATTTTTCTAGTTCTACAAAAAAAAAAAGCCACCATGTTAACATATTCATAAGAGCCATAGTGGCGCAGTTAGAATGCAGCACTGCAGGCTAATTCTGCTGATTGTCGACTGCCAGCAGTTCGACCCTGAACGGCTCAAGGTTGACTCAGCCTTCCATCCTTCAGAGGCGGGTAAAATGAGGACCAGATTGTTGGGGGCAATATGCTGACTCTGTAAGCCCGCTTAGAGAGGGCTGCATAGCACTGTGAAATTGTATATATAAGTCTAAGTACTGCTGCTAATGTATATATCAGTCCCCCCAACCTAATTTTCTCCAGTTCCACTGGATTTCAACTTCCAAAAGTCCCAGTCAGCAGAAAGAGGAAGAAAGGCTTAATGATTTCAACCTGAGACCAGTTCAGACATAATAGCAATGTTCCAATATCTAAGGGGTTGCCACAAAGAGGGAGTCAAGCTATTCTCCAAACCCTCAGAAAGCAGGACAAGAAGCAACGGATGGAAACTAATCAAGGAGAGAAGCAACCTAGAACTAAGGAGAAATTTCCTGTCAGTGGGAAGAATTAACCAGTGGAATGTTTTGTTTTAATCCCATTTATATCCCGCCCTTCTCCGAAGACTCAGGGCGGCTTACAATCTAAAGCACAAATCAATGTGCTTAGCAATAGGCAATGTCTTGCCTTCAGAAGTTGTGGAGGCTTTTAAACCAAGACTAGACAATCATCTGTTTGAAATAATACAGGGTTTCCTGCCTGAGCAGGGGGGGGGGGTGGACTAGAAGACCTGTGAGGTCTTTTCCAACTCTGTTACTGTTATTATGTTAACCTTGTCAGTTACTCTTTACAGCAGTCCATCATACCAGTAGAGAGGGCAGAAAGCAGAAAAGAGCAATAATTAGCTCCAAAAAATAAAATTGGGGTTATAGAATCTGGGACGAGTTTTGGATCTTCTGAAATCTGATCGTTGAAAGCCTGCAAAAGTGTCCTTACCAGTAACGTGTATAGAAAGCTTAAGAGCTGTGTGCTTAATCCATTACCTCAGAAATTTAAAAACAAACAAACCAAAATAATCTGAAAATGAAAGGATGTTAAAAAAAAAAACCTTTCCCTCACAGATTCCACCTCCGTCCCTCCTAGCACTTAGCAGTGCTGTTAGGAAAACAGCTGAACACATCACTATTCTATTTTTCTAACTTATTTTCTTCTTGAAGCGTCATGAAAGCAGTATAAAGTCTGAAGGAAACATTCCATTTATTGCATAATATTGAGCTATGTACACACACATACGTACAAAATAAGCATTTGATAAAGTTCTTTTACACTTGCAGTAAAAAGAGGCCGGTTGGCTACCCAAACAGCCAAGTGACCCCCTTAATGCTTTTAAAGCTTTTTTCATTAGGGAAAGTGCAAAACATGGTTGAATTATAAGGTACACAAGTACTGCGGCTCCATGTCAACCAAAATTGAATTACGACTAAAGTCCACCTTGCTCGGCTGACTGAAAAATAAAACCCTCTTCATGGCTGAGCTGGATCAGGATTGCAATTAGCTTTTCCCTCCATCAGTCCCGAATGGACTAATTCCATTAGTTTCCATGGATTCAGTCATTATCAACTGGACTTGGACCAGCAATTGATAAAATTATCAGGGGCAGGGGAAGGAATATTCATTGTGACTTTTACCATAAAGTGTGCCTATGGGGGAGAGAGATTTGGGGGAGAAAAGAAAGCTGGTCGCCATTTTTCTTCCATTCATCCCACCCCACTGTAATTTGGCTCTGGATCTCAGTGGGGCAGAGATCCCCCCCAAAAAAAGCATCATCCATTCATAAGACAGGCAGAATGGCAAAGCGACGTTCAGTAGAAGTCTGCAAGAAACACATCTGCACACTGAGATGGAAAGAAAACATGGTCTATGCTGTGACATTCCCATTCCTGGAGGGAAATGAAAAATACGCTGAAACACAAATTCTCCTTTGAACAATTAACACAAAGGTAAAGTAATCCAATTCTGCGGGGTCTCTGCTGCCTGGCAGCTCTCAGAGAGGAAGTTGTGAGGTCAAACGGAGGTTAAGAAGATTGTTTTCTGCAGACTGTAGGAAATGGAGAAATTCTGTAAAGGAGAAAAACTTCTAAGCTTTTCATTTCCCGTCACTACTCTTCCAATAATCACCTTGGTGCCTTCAAAGGCATAAAGAAATTATCCCCAGAGCTGAGAAACCTGGTCTACGAGCAAAGAGGGAAGTTCAAAGCTGAAGGAGAAGGAAATGGAAAGAAATTCAGAGTTGCAGAGATGGAAAAGAAATTCACAGCAGGCAGAATCTTATTTTTGACAAAGATGCCGAGGCCTCAAAGATATAAAGGTAATTCCACAGACTTCAGAGAAGCGGAGAGAGGCTGTTTTAAACCAACAAAAATCACCCAAGAAGCATAAAATAAATTTTAAGAGATAGGTCAAAAATGTGAACATTAAAACCTCAAGAAAGATTGATAGACCTTTTTCCGGTGTCCTTTTTCTTATATACCTCCCTTCCCACCCACCCCACCCCCCGTTTTCTCGTTGGCTTCCCTGAGTAACTTGTCCCATTTCCCTACAAAAGGAAGAACAAGACAAGGTTTTTCTCTCAGTTTCGAGTGGTCTCTGTTGGGGGTGGCTTGTGCTCAGGCCAAGCTGAAGCCCTCATAGTGGTCGATGGCTTGAGTAAGTTGTGTGCTCAGGGTTTCTTTACTGGTGTACTTGGGCAAGTCAAGGAGGTTGTAGCAGGTGTGGGCCACTGGCAAGTACTGCTCATCACTGGAGGTGGACTGAATGACCATGCGTAAACTGGACATGCCGTAGATGGGGATCCGGTCGCTGCCCGTCAGGAACACTGGCAGAGGATATAAGAGACACCAGCAGAAAAAGCACGTCAGAAAGTCATCAGGGGCTGTTATTTAATTCTTTTTTAATTTTTGTATTGTTCTTTTTACTGTTGTTAGCCGCCCTGAGTCCTTCGGGAGATAGGGCGGCATATAAGTCCCAAAAATAAATAAATAAATAAATAAATAAAACAACACTTGTAGGAAAGCAGCACTTGCCTCCCTTCAAAGACCGCTTCCTGTTCCTCCAGCAATGAGCTGCCCTTACTGCAATCCAGGTAGCCCTCGATCTGCACTCGTAATTGGAACCAAAATTTATGTTGTTAAGCCAGGCGGTTGTTAAATTGATTCACCTAGTTCAGGGGTAGGCAACCTTGGCTCTTTTATGACTCGTGGACTTCAACTCCCAGAATTCCTGAGCCAGCATGGCTCAGCTTGGAAACCTCTCCCTTTTCCCTCAGCATGGCTGGCTCAGGAATTCTGGGAGTTGAAGTCCACGAGTCATAAAAGAGCCAAGGTTGCCTACCCCTGACCTAGTTAAGTGAATTTGGCTTCCCCCCAACAGATTGTCAGAAGGCGGCGTCAAAGGTCACAGATGACAATCACATGACCCTGGGAAGCTGCAGCTGTCGTATATAATATGCTAGTTGCTAAATGCCCAAATTTTGATCACATGACGGTGGGAATGCTGCAAGGATTGCTTGCCACCGTGCCTTTGAACGGTCCCTAAATGAATGGTTGTAAGCTGAGAACTACTAGAAGTCCAGTTCATTTAGCAACTGTTCAAAGTTACAACGGCACTGGAAAAAGTGACTTATGGCCAATTTTCACACTTATGACTGTTGTAGCCACCCCATGGTCAAATGATCACAATTCAGACAGCTGGCAACTGACTCATGTTTTATGACGGTTGCAGCGTCCCAGGGTCATGTGATCCCCTTTTGCGACCTTCTGACAAGCAAAGCCAATGGGGAAGCCAGATTCACTTAACAACCGTGTTGCTAACTTAACTGCAGTGATTCACTTAACAACAGTGGCAAGGTTGTAAAATGGGGCAAAACTCAATAAATGTCTCGCTTAGTGACATAAATTTTGGGCTCAATAAGTCAAGGACTACCTATACCTGTAATACCTGTCTGTGGAGTGCAGAAATACAAAACTGATCTTCTTGCTCATCCTAATTAGTTTAGGCTTCCAAGCCTAAAAATTGATTCATTTATGTCACAAACTGCCCCCCCCCCGGTGCCTGTTCATTATTTTTGCTTAGGGTTTTCCCATTGCCTCATTAACTCCACTCCCTATTTAAACTGAATCCACAAAGCACGACCATCCACAGTGACCTCAGCCTATGGTGTCTTGCAATCTTATCCTAAATTCCCAAAAGATATAAGACATTGACCAAAAAGAAAAAAAGATCTAGACAATCCTTTGATTTACAGTTACGAAGTTTGGACCAATTTGATCCTTCTTCCATTCCTGTTGACCCTTGTGTTCCGTAAACTGATCTTCCCAACCAACAAAATCTGTGACAAATATCTTCAAAAACCATGCCATTTCTGTCAGTCTGAGAATCTGCCCTCTTTTCACTTTCGCTTCACTTTCTCAGGGTCTTGCGGAAGAACAGGGTAGAACAACGGCTAATGACCCTCTTTTACCGGTCTACTATAGAAAGCGTCCTCTCGTATGGTATTGTGGTTTGGTATGCTGGTCTGACAGCCGCGGATAGGAAAGTATTACAGAAGGTGGTGAGTACAGCACAAGACATTGTGGGCTGTCCCCTGACACCACTGGATGACATCGCCAAGGCTCGTTGCCTTGGAAGAGTGAGGAAAATTCTCAGGGATGACTCACACCCTGGACGGTATCTCTTTACTCTCCTACCATCGGGTAGGAGATATAGGAGTATAGCCAGCCGCACCAACAGGCTGAAAAACAGCTTTTATCTGTGGGCTGTTAGGCTTTTGAATGAGAAATAACTTTTGTGAATTTTATGCAGAATTGACTTGGGAGGCCGGTGTGTGGTGTAGTTGGTTCACATGGTGTAGTAAGATGGAGGGTTTGTTGTCACTGTGTGTTGGGGGGGGAGCACAAAGGGAGGCTCAGCTAATCTCAATGTACACATAGTTGTACTTTGACAATAAAGGTTCATTTCTTATTTCTTAAAATAATCTAGTATTTTAGGGGGGGGGACTTCAAAGAAGAAGAAAACCAGCAGTCTCAAAAGTTTCTCATTGCTAGTTTTCTGCATGGAAGAGCAGGAGGTTTGTCGAAGAATTTTTCTTATATTTTCTTCACAGCTAAGCTAGAAGAATTGCCCATCACATGGCTGAAATCTATCTTCTATGTTTTACTGCCAAACCTCAATGAGAACATCGCTGGTCTGAACTGAGTCTCAGCTGAAGAAAATAGTTATAGTTCTATACAAATACTTACAAAGAAATTTCTTCTTCTTTTCTAAAGGGAATTCGTGAAATGTTTCCCAGAACATTTGAACAGTAGGGTGTGTAGCTGAATAATCTCCCTTGTAACTTGCACTCTGAAAAACAGATACAAAGGGCAACATGTTGTTTAAGAACAAGAGGTCAGTTATAATAATAATTTGAAATTATAATTTGGGTGTGTTGGATAAAGTTATGCTTCTGAAAGATCAATTTTGCTCTCCTATATCCCCAATGAATTACAAAATAGTAAATGACTACATAATAATTTTAGAACTGGACTGTGACATGACGTAGAAAGCAGAATAGTAAAAAATAAATAAAATTGAACCCCAATCCTTTACAGCCCAGATGTTGGTACTCCAAAGGGTTCAATATGCTCCACGTGAACATTTATATCAAAATATTTAAAAATCCACAACATTCTGCTGTGAAAAGGGATTGCCAATGGAACGTCCTAATTAGTGTAGTGGAAACCCCATACATAATTAAAAACCTCACACCTAATTAAAAAGAAATAGTGATAAGGTATCTTAAGAGTCTCTCTGTCATTTTGTCACAATACTCATACTTAATACTAGTTATGGTGTTTAAAGCCCTACATGGCAGGGGTCCGGAGTACCTTAGGGAACACCTGCTGCCGGCGTCAACTTCCCTCCGCCCTGTGCGTTCCCACAGAGAGGGCCTCCTCAGGGTGCCACCGGTCAGAGAATGTAGATTGGTGGCCCCCAGGGGGAGATCTTTCTCTGTGGGCGCCCCGGAGCTATGGAACCAGTTACCGGTTGAGCTCCGGACGGCGCCCGATCTTCGCTCCTTTCGCCGCGATCTGAAAACATACCTGTTCGAACAAGCCGGCCTGGCCTGAGGGGGGATTGGTGGGGTTTTTACTATTATTTTATTGGGGTTTTATTAATGTACTTATTGTTTTTTATGGGCATGTATTTAATTACTTTTTAATTTTTGTAGCTTTGTGTTTTATTCTTGCCCTGTACACCGCCCTGAGTCCTTCGGGAGAAGGGCGGTATAGAAATATTAATAAATTAAATTAAAATTAAAATTAATAGCAATAGCACTGAGACTTATGGGAAGGTAGAGGCTAAAACACATGAAGAATGGTGATAGGAATTGGGTATGTCTAGTCTAGTGAAAAGAAGGACTGGGGTGACATGATAGCAGTGTTCCAATACTTGAGGGGGTGCCACAAAGAAGAGGGCGTCGACCTACTTTCCAAAGCACCAGAAACAATGGTTGCAAACTAAGCAACCTAGAACAGAAGTCTTCAACCTTGGCAACTTGTAAGACTCGTGGACTTCAACTCCCAGAATTCCTCAGCCAACTTTTTAAAGTTGCCAAGGTTGAGGACCCCTGACCTAGAACTAAGGAGAAATTTCCTAACAGCGAGAACAATTAACCAGTGGAACAGCTTGCCTTCAGAAGTTGTGGGTGCTCCATCACTGGAGGCTTTTAAAAAAAGACTGGAAAGCCATTTGTCTGAAATGGTATAGTGTCTCCGGCTTAAACAGCGGGTTGGATTAGAAGACCTCCAAGTTCCCTTCTAACTCTATTATTTTATTCTTCTGTTATACACCACTTTATAGTGCTTTTGCCGTGCTCTCTAAGTGATTTACAGAATTAGCATATTGCCCCCAACAATCTGGATCCTCATTTTACCAACCTTGAAAGGATGGAAGGCTGGGTCAACCTTGAGCCGGTCAGGATCAAACTCCTGGCAGCTGGCAGAGTTAGCCTGTAATATTGCTTTCTAACCACTGCGCCATCATGGCTCAAGTAGCATTGTTTCCTTTTTTTCATTGTTTATCCTATTGTCCCATTACCTTTACTTGTTATGTTTACATTACTTTCATTTCTTCGTTCTTATTGTTGTAAGCCGACTAGAGTAGCCCCTTGGTGAGACGGGCAGCAAATAAATTTTAAAAAATAACAATCTTTTTAACAAGGTGGGTGGCACGTAAATTTAATAATAATAAAATCTGAGTGCTGTGACAATGAGGAACAGGGTGCTCTTCAGACGCTTTCTCACAACGATGGTCAGATTGGAATGGTACATTTTGAGAAGAGGATTTTCCTGTCCTGAGACATATATTTTTCTAGAGATCGTAGCTGCCTACCTTAATTTCTAGACAAGCCAAGACGTGGAAGTAAGTCAAATGGGTGTCCACTAACCTCTTCCAGCTCCTTCCAGTTGTATTTGCTACTTCCCACGATCATAGCCCTCAGCTCAGTAGGCTGGAAGAGTTCAAGCACCTTCCCACCACACACCTTCAAGAAGCCACTTGAGAAAGCAGTGTACCACTCATGCACGGAGGCATTGAAGACGTAATTCACGTAGGCATCCACAAATTCCTGTCTGGGGGAATTGGAAGGAACACTGTGTTTCGCTATTTATATTATATGGGTTGTCGGAGCTGCTGCAACTTATTTCTCTCTAAATAGAAACGATCCTTGGCTCCATTGGTTGAGAAAGGCATAGTTTATTAGAGATCAAATGTACTGCAGTGCTGCAAAGCCAGAACTAAGAATCGCGCACCAAAATCCCTACATTCAACTTTTCCCTCCCTTAACTGTCTCTCTTTGCTCACCCCCAGGTAACCAATCAGGTTTAGCTAAGATGTTTTCATAATGGTCTGTTATGGTAGTTTGACATGCAGTTCCCTCCTTCTTCTAGCTCAGAGGTAGGCAACCTCGGCTCTTTTATGACTCGTGGACTTCAACTCCCAAAATTCCTGAGCCAGCACAGCTGGCTTAGGAATTCCGGGAGTTTAAGTCCACGAGTCATAAAAGAGCCGAGGTTGCCTACCCCTGTTCTAGCCGGATGACCTTGAGGCAGCCTCTCATGGAGATACAGCCCTTACTTTCATTTCCCCCTTCATTCCCCCTCCCCACAATTCATGGCAGTCTGTCACAGCACAGCAGTGAAACATTTCTTCAACCTTACCGTCACCCAACACTTACCTATTATTGTTCTGGACAGGTATTTTGTCTCCATCAGGAACAAGATTTTTCTGTTCCACTACGCCATAACTTTCTTTGCATATCTGTATTTCCAATCCAAAGAAACAGTGGCAAAGCTGCTTTATACTTTTATCTCTTGAGCAACAACAACAGTATTATTATTTCCCACAAGGGACACGTTTTAAACAAAACTTTTGGCTTTCCAACATAACTAATGTTAAGATAGTCTTGGTTTATTGCAAATGACAATTTCTAATTTGACATACCAGGGATACGGAAGTGTCAACTATGCAAAAACTAAGTATACCATTCATTCCACAGAGGCATTAAAATCCCAGAATTCTCAACTATTTGTTCAATCTTGAATTTTCAGGATTGTGGTCAATCCTGAAAATTAGGAAAATTGGGGGTACCATTTGAGGTTTGCATTCTGAGATACTTTCAGATTAATAAAGTTTCCAGGCTGCCTCTGTCTCTTTTTCTCTCTCTGTGATAATCCAGCATGAGGAAGCAGGACTTTCAAAAGAAGCATCCACAATCATGAATGAAAGAATTTCAAAGGACTAATTGACCCATGAAGTCCAACTCTCTGTGGGCGTGCCTGCCCTCTGGAATCAGCTGCCTGTGGAGCTCCGGATAGCTCCCGACCTTCGCTCTTTTCGCTGTGACCTAAAAACCTGGTTATTCGAGCTTGCCGGCCTGGACTGAGGGATTGGGGTTTTAAATTTCATAATTTAATTTATTTTGTTTTGGGCTAAATTTAATTTAATCTATTTTTAACTTCTGTATGTCATATTTTAATTGCCCTGTATATCGCCCTGAGTCCCTCAGGAGAAGGGCGGTATATAAATCAAATAAATAAATAAATAAATAAATAAATAAATAAATAAATAAATAAATAAATAAATAAATCCAAATTAAAGTCCTAAAAAAGAAGACTGTCCAGAATCTGCTTGAAAACGTTCAGTGAGGGGATGGTTGGTCAAACATGTTCTACAGTTAAGACTTTCCCCCCCCTCTCCAATCAATATTTTCCTCTTACACTCCAACATGATAAGCCAACAGATCAACTCCATATATTTTCACACTTACGGTTGAAAGGACCCCAAAATAGGGGGTTGGGAGATATGGGGCTGAGAAGAAAAACTACGCCAGCAAGAAGGATACAACTTTTCAGTAATATGTTTATCCAAAATCTTTTTTCTCTATATCCCAAATGCTCAGCACATACATCCCTATTGCTCCCAAAGCTCAAGTCTTAAGAGAGGTCAGCTTCTCTTGATGTACCTCCTGGAAATGGGAGAGCAGCGTGTAGAAAAGCCCCAACAATATGGAACTAATATTGCTCTGAAGCGCCGGCAATCCTTAAGCTTTCATAAACCAAAAAAATAGGAATGAGTTGCTCTTACGGTAAAGGAGAGGCAAAATGTTTCTTCAATATCTTCCCCAGGATAATCTAAAAGCTCTTGGAGGCTCCTAAACAGAAGGATAAAAATAGCAGGAAGAAAAAGGGGAGCAATTTACTGGTAGCTTTAAACAATGTCTCTTGCTTCATTACAGGTAGTCCTCACCTTATGACTATAAAGTAAAGGTAAAGGTTCCCCTGCACATGCATGCTAGTCGTTTCCGACTCTAGGGGCCGGTGCTCATCTCCGTTTCAAAGCCGAAGAGCCAGCGCTTGTCTGAGGACGTCTCCGTGGTCATGTAACTGGCATGACTAGACGCCAAAGGCGCACGGAACGCTGTTACCTTCCCACCGTAGTGGTCCCTATTTTTCTACTTGCATTTTTACGTGCTTTCGAACTGCTAGGTTGGCAGAAGCTGGGACGAGTAACAGGCGCTCACTCTGTTATGCGGCACTCGGGATTCGACCCGCCAAACTGCCGACCTTCTGATTGACAAGCTCAGCGTCCCAACCCACTGAGCCACCGCGTCCCTTCCTTACGACTATAACTGAGCCCAAATTTTCTGCTGCTAAGTGAGACAATTGCTAAGTGAGTTTTGCCCTGCTTTAAGACCTTTCTTGCCACATTTGTTAAGTGAATCACTGCAGTCGCTAAGTTAGTAACACGGTTGTTAAGTGAATCTGGCTTGCCCATTGGCTTTGCTTGTCAGGAGGTCGCAAAAGTGGATCACATGACCCCGGGACACTGCAACCGTCACAAATATGAGTCAATTGCCAAGCGTTTGAATTTTTATCATGCGACCATGGGGATGCTGCAACGGTCCTAAGTGTGAAAATCACTTTTTCCAGTGCTGATGTAATTTTGAAGAGTCATTAAATAACCGTTATAAGTTGAGGACTACCTGTCCTGGAATTATACAAGATCAATTAAAACATAATTCAGTCTGCCTGTCAAAGTCATACCTGGTGACAATCATAAAACAGGTTGGTCACGTGACTGATTCAATTTTATGACCTTTTTTGCAGATCCACAACCGTTAAGCAAATGCCATGGTCATTAAGCAAACCAGTGGTTCACTATGGGCACACTTTTTCCAAAAAACAGAAGTAAATGCCAGCTTTTGGCAAAACTGTCAGAAACGTGATCAGATGACCACGGGATGTTGCAAATGGCTGTAAATGTAGGGCGATTGCCAAGCAACCAAGTGCAATAACTTAATCATGGAGGAAGAGGGGAGCTGCCCATTTGAAACTGAGTATGTGTCTTAAGTTGTTGTTGCTGTTAGCTGCGAAGTCATGTCCGACCCATCGCGACCTTATGGACAACGTTCCTCCAGGCCTTCCTGTCCTCTACCATCTTCTGGAGTCCATTTAAGCTCACGCCTACTGCTTCAGTGACTCCATCCAGCCACCTCATTCTCTGTTGTCCCTTTCTTCTCTTGCCCTCAATCTTTCTCAGCCTTAGGCTCTTCTCCAGTGAGTCCTTCCTTCTCATTAGGTGGCCAAAGTATTTGAGTTTTAGCTTCAAGATCTGGCCTTCTAAAGAGCAGTCAGGGTTGATCTCCTCTAGGACTGACCGGTTTGATCGCCTTGCAGTCCAAGGGACTCGCAGGAGTCTTCTCCAGCACCATAGTTCAAAATGTGTCTTAAGTACCCACCAGGTAACTCTGTCGGAACCTCAAAAGCAATTGGTCGTAAGACAAGGACCATCTATCTGTATTTCACAATCTAATATGACTTCCGGCAGTTCAGCAGTTCAAGTCTCCGACCGGCTCAAGGTTGACTCAGCCTTCCATCCTTCCAAGGTGGGTAAAATAAGGACCCAGATTGTTGGGGGGCAACAGGCTGACTCTGTAAACCACTTAGGGAGGGCTGTAAAGTTGTAAAGTGCTATTGCTATTGCTATAATGTATTAAAGTACAGAAAAAGGCATGGCACAAATCAAGAGAAACCTCAAATTTCAGATGCAGTGAGACAGTGATATCTCCTGCCTTTTGTAGAGAAACTCACAAGAAGCACACAAAATGCTCCCTCTTGTTTTTCCTAACAGCACTTCGTGAGATAGACTGGGCTATATGAAAGAGAGAGAGAGAGGTTGGCCCAAAATCAACCAGTGAGACAATCCATGGCAGACTAAAACCTGGGTCTCTTCACTCTTCATCCCCTATCTTTACCACTAAACCACACTGGTCGTCAAATTTCGCACAAATTTCGCACATACGATTCATTGCTCTTTTCCAAAGAGTATAATCACCTGGTTTGCTTTGGATGTTACCTTGGGCGATGTAAAGCTGCGCCGCCAAGGAAATGTACTCAATTTCAGCCTAAAGTACGCGTTTTCCAACTCTTTTCCTTTTTCCTCTAAAACAATCGGGACAATTGTAATTTTATGCTGATCATGCAAAATTGGCCAGGATAACATCCCTGTGCAACATCTACCTTCCTTCCAAAGGAGATAGCTCCTTCAAGTCGTCCAGGCTGGGTTTCGCATCCAGAAGTTTCTTATATAAAGCCAGTGGAAAATGGAGGTCCACCACGGTGAAGTTGTAGATAGCCAGACCACAGACGATGCCAATTAGGTGAAACCAATTGTGCTCAACAAAACACTTTAGAAAAAAGGAAAACATTAGGAGGGAGCCTAGAATTAAAATTATAGATTTCAGGTTAAAAAGCTGCTAAATTTACTTCCAAGACCAACATTTGTTTTCTTCACTGGAATACTCCAGATGTACTATACTACCACACAGAATAATCTGAACCCTACAGAACTCCAAGACTAAATAAACTCTTGAGTCAATTACAGATAGCCCTCGCCTTACAACCATAATGCAGCCTCCCCGCCACAATCTTTATGTCACTAGTTATAAATTGGGTTGTAACCAGGGCTTTTTTTCTCATAGAACACTCAGAACGCTCAGAAAAAAGCTTTTGCACAAGCTGTGTTACTCCCTCTATTGGCTTTCGAAAGCCAATAGGAATTGCTACTGAGCACGCCAAAAGACCCGGCTGGCAAACATTGCACAGGCAAGTTGTCTGCAGCGAAGGCAAGTTGGCAGGAACTTTGCACCCTCCCTGCTGCCCAACTACACCATCTCAACTAGGTAAGTGAGGACAAGGAGTGGGAGGTGGGTTCTGTGGAATCCATGTGTACTCTTTCCTTGTGCTCACCTGTGTCAGCCAGGTTGGTGGCCTACCTGGTGCTGGACCTGCGCCACCGCTGCCTCGCCCTGCGTGCCTATGTGGCCACCCTGCAGCGCCTGGCCTGCACCAACTCCGCCCCGCGCAGCCCTGCCATGTAAAGTGGGCCCTGCTGCTCCCACAGCACCAGCCACGCCGGCTCCGGCCCCGGGAGGCAGTCTGCCACCAAAACCCCTCACGTCCGTGACCACAGCAGTGCCACCACCCCCGCCTCCTACGCCCGCCAAGATCAGAGTTCCGGCACCTTTTTTTTTTAAGAAAAAAAACCACTAAACTGAACTGATTTTATGATCTTTTCTGCAACAGTTGTTAAGCAAACACAATGGTCGTAAAGCAGCTACCTTGGTCATGAAACAAATGTCATGACCATTAATCAAACCAATGGTTTGCTATGGGACATTTTTGCTGAAAACTGAAGGTAAATGCCGGGATTTAGCAAAAATGTGGACTGTGGGCAAATAGCCCTAAATGGCTGACATGTGTTCTTATGACTGGGGGGGGGGGGAGAACAGCTTGGCCATTGGAACATCAGAACCAACTCATAAATACCACAGGGAGGCCCATTGTTACTTGAAAGAGACGCTAAGCAAGGACTGTCTGAATCCAGAAGAATGTAGTAGTCAGACTTACAGTATCTGAGAACCAGAGTAGATTGGAGTCTGAATAGCAGGTGAACATTCCATAGATGGGATTCAAGAGCTCTTTCAGAAGCAGGAGAAAGAATTCCTTTGTGACCCCACCAGCATCCACAGCTTCCTCACCGTCAAAGATCACCTACCAGAACATACTGAGTTGATTTCAACAAGGGCAACTTTATTTAATTATTAAAGACAGAATACGGCCGCCCACCTCGCAAACAGTTCCTTAAGGTGGTTTGCATGGGCCAAAGAGAATAACCAATTGCCGTTGTCTACGGAGATTCTCAGTCATCCAGGTCATGGTTGACCCAAAGGTGCTTTTTCAAGAGGCAACTGGACTTTGTTTTTCCGTGAAGACATTTCGCTTCTCACCCAAGATGATTCTTCAGTTCTGAACTGATGAAGCTTCTTGGATGAGAAGGAAAACGTCTTTTAAGGAAAAACAAAGGAAGTCCAGTTGCCTTTTCAAAAAGCACCTTTGGGACAATGGATTCACTGAAAAAAACGGGGTGCCAAGCCACGGCAGGGGATCTCACCTCTCTGAGAAAGTCATCGCATTTTATTTTATTTTTTTTTAAAAATTGAATGCTATCTCTCAAGCAGGGTTACCCTTCATAGCGTTCTTCATTCCATGTAGAGACAATTATTTTGTATGGGTGAAGGAGTCCATCATGTGGAATTTCACCAGTAATCAGAAATAAAACATACTGAAGCAGCCCAGAGGCGAATTGGATGCTGCTGTGAGGATTAGATCACATTGATAGGAGCTTACCTTCAAAGGCTTTTTCAAGTCAACATCCGAATGGATGCTCAGTTCCCTCAAAGCATCGCCAACCAAGTTGCTCCTGCGAACGTGAAGGACCAGGAATGGGTTTCGGGCCAGAAGGGGTTCCAGGGTGAGAAACATAAAGACATTCTGTAGATTTGCTCCACTAATGGCCACCTAAAAACATTTGAGAAATGGATTTCAAGGGATATTTCCCCAACAATTCCCCACCTCTTGTTCCACTGACATCCAAGGAGAAGAGTTATGTTTCTTTAAGTAGAAAGAAGTTGCTAGCCGGGTGGCGCAGTGGTTAGAATGCAGTATGACAGGCTAACTTTGCCCACTGCCAGCAGTTCGATCCTGACTGGCTCAAGGTTGATTCAGCCTTCCATCCTTCTGAAGTCGGTAAAATGAAGGCACAGATTGTTGAGGAGAATTTGCTGACTCTGTAAACCATTCAGAGAGTGCTGTAAAGCTCTAGGACAGGGGTCTTCAAACTTGGCCCTTTTATGACTTGTGGACTTCAAATTCCCTGGCTGAGGAATTCTGGAAGTTGAAGTCCCAAGTCATAAAAGGGCCAGGTTTTAAGACCCCTGCTCTAGGAAGTAGTATATAAATGTACGTGCTCTTGCTCTTGCTAAACCATTATAATGAGGCAATCTCAAAAGCTGAGGATATTATTGGGTTTGGATATATCCTGGGGTTTAAATATTAATCTTCTAAGATAGGAAGCAGTTGCTTAGACTCCCAACTTTGGCAACATCCAGTTGGGTGGACTTCTCAACTGTTAAGCATGCTGGTTGTGAAGTTCTGGTGCCCATTCCACCCATTTGGCAGCTGCCAAGACTGGAAATACTGCCCACGGATAGAAAGGAATACAACCTCAATACTGAATTCCTCCATTCTTTTCAGAGCTAAACAACGGGCAGAATTACATTATGTGCAAGAGAGCAAAACGTGTTCTAACCATCAACACTTTGAGCTGTCATTATTATTCTTCCCCTAACCCTAACCCAAACCCCCAAGATGTTAATATGCAAATAGGGAGAAAGAAGGGAAAAGGAATATTTCTCTATCTTTAAAAATATTCTATTCATGGTTATGGGATCCTTTCATGTTAGATGTCCAACAAGCAAAAACCTATAAAATACATTCAATAAGGATAAGAAAGGATTGCTCTCAAATCAAATCCAGCCTTCTTGAATACAGCTCTTAGTGTACAGCAACACACTGTGTGAATGTTGAAAGACACAGAGCCCGGCCCATTTGCTGGTATACTGGCAAACAACAAAGCCAAGAAAGTGGTTTCACTCTGGCAGTCTAAAGTTTGATGTAGACGTGGGAGGAGGAGGTGGAGGAGGAGGAGGAAGAGGAGGAGACTTTTCTATGGAAATCTCCAGTCGGGGGGGGGGACGACACACTGTGTTGACCTAAAAAACCTAACACACCTGTTTTCTAGGATGGGAGACCACCAGAAGCTAAATAAGTTTGTAGGCTACAATAACAAATGGGAAAAAAACAAGGTACTGGGATGCCTCTTCTATATTGTTGCCACAAAAATCTACATGTCCATGAAGTTATTAAGAGACACTCAACTTTAAGGAACTGAGATTACTAGCCTTTAAGACATCTTGTAAAAAAAAAACTAGTTAACTTGTCCTTTTGACTAGGTTCTCTCCAAATAACCTCATCAGTGCCATACAGGTTAGCAGGGAAGATACCATGACCATAATTTTATTTTTCCGAGTAGTCTTTTCTTTGGAGGAAAATAAGGTAGCTTATTCTTTGCACTAGCACCATCTCCTGGGAAATGCAAACTGTAACTCAGGAATGAATTCCTATCCAGCAAAAGGCAGAATTCAGCTGTGGATACTGCAAAATTATTGCTCTGCCTTCCAGGATCACTTCTGGCACCACATACAGTATATAAAGTGAAATCGCTCCTTCCAGCGCGATCTTAAAACCTACCTCTTTGAACAAGCTGGCCTGGCCTGATGGGATGGGGTCAGGTTTTATAAATTGATCTTAACTTTTTAATTTGTATTAATTTATTACGGGCATTGTTGTTTAATTACTTTTTAATTTTTGTATCTTGTTTTTTATTATGTATTGCCCTGTTCACCGCCCTGAGTCCTTCGGGAGAAGGGCGGTATACAAATTAAATTAATAAATAAATAAATAAATAATAAATCATTTCCAAAAAAGGACGGCATAAGATTCCACACTGCCTCCTGGCTGTTTGTTAGAAATGGAGGCACACGTGGCTAAAGAACAGAGCGTCCCGTTGTTTTACATTTTCTAAATGTTTAAAGAAAATAAAAGAAGACACAACCAGGTTTTAGCAAGTACACATTGTCTTAAAAGACAGCCTTACGGTATTAACAGATTAACAGAGAGCAAAGTTACAACAGCACTAAAAAAAAAAAGGGACACGAGCAATTTTCACACCTGTGATCATTGCAGCACCAACATGGTCAAAATCTGTGAACTTGACAACCGGCATGTATTCATGAGAGTTGCACTTTCTCAGCAGGCTTCCCAAAAGCAAAGTTAATGGGGAAAGCTAGATTCACTTAACAACCATGTAATTCACTTAACAACAGAGATTTCCTTAACAACTGGCAAAAACAGTCGAAAAAATGAGATGCAACTCCCTTAAGACCTACTTTGCTTACCAATGGAAATTTTGGGATCAGTTATTGTCATAGGCCAGGGGTAGGCAACCTTGGCTCTTTTATAACTCATGGACTTCAACTCCCAGAATTCCTGGGCCAGCTTCTATTTGGCCTGCTAAGATACTGCACTCCAGGAAATAGTGGAAATAGTGAGAGTGTTGTTGTTGCTGTTAGCTTCTTGTCCTCTACCATCTTCTGGAGTCCATTTTATTTTTATTTTTATTTTTATTTTAATCCCATTTATATCCCGCCCTTCTCCGAAGACTCAGGGCGGCTTACAATCTAAGCACAAATCAAATGTGCTTAGCAATAGCCTTCATTCTATGTATATGCCTGCTTATTAGGGCTTTCGCCCCCCCCCCCAAGCGGCATTCGTACAAAGTCAGCTTATTGCCCCCAACAATCTGGGTCCTCATTTTACCTACCTCGGAAGGATGGAAGGCTGAGTCAACCTTGAGCCTGGTGGGATGCAAACCTGCACTAATTGCAGGCAGCTGGTGTTACTTAAGGAGGCATTAGCCCACTGCTCCACCAAGGCTCTTGTTTAAGCTCACGCCTACTGCTTCAGTGACTCCATCCAGCCACCTCATTCTCTGATAGTGAGTGTAGCCACACACAAAAATTGATTTCATTTAATTTACGTGTATTATAATTATTATAATTCGTCGCACAGCTAGATGTTCAAACTGGATTTGGCATTTTTGTCCACCTATCAAGACCTTCCCAAGGACTTGGGATAGGCAGATATGGATCTTTGATGGTGTTAAGGGTATCAGCACAGGATGTAACCTGTTCTGAGTAAAGTTGCCCTTTGTAATTGACCAACAGTGATTTTGTCAATGACGAAGGCGGTGCTATATTTTCATAATTTTCCCTGTCACACTAAAAAACACAAAACTTTGGGAGTCACCTCCAAGATAGGAAGGTCTATAGGTGACTCAGATTGTGCACAACTGATGTAAATGAAGATCCATCTAGTTTAGCCTGGATTGAATGAAGAAACTAATTATTTCCAGCCGATTGCCCCCAAATACATTCGTGATGTTGGTTAAGGCTCATGCAGGTTGCCAGTCATCCCGTCTGGAGGAGCAAATGTTTCCCAAAGGAAAAGATAGGCAGACTGAAAGAAGGCAGCATACCTGCATCTGCAGTTTAGCATCTGTCTGCAACATCTTTGTCTTGGCTTGTGCATCAAAGATAAAAGGATAAGAGCAGAGAGTCACAGAATCCTGAAAAGAAGGAACAGTTCAATTCAATGGTGGCAGGTTCAGATTCCAGTGAGAACAGCTATGGCAAGCGGAACTGGAATATTTACCTGCATGATAGATGGTCTTTCTTTCTGTGCAAGGGAAAAGGGAGAGAAGAAAAAGAAATATAAGCAGCATGAGCTTCCAACAAGTGCATCATCAATTAACTTTCTATTCTACTCTTCCTCTAAAGCAGGGATCTTCAAACTTGGCCCTTTTATGACTTGTGGACTTCAACTCCCAGAATTCTTCAGCCAGCATGCCTAGCTGAGGAATTTTGGGAGTTGAAGTCCACAAGTCATAAAAGGGCCAAGTTTGAAGATCCTTGCTCTAAAGAATGGATACATATATGTATCAATGGGATACATACATTCTTCCTCTTAGACCAACTCTGTGGGGTTGGTCAGGCTGAAGTCCACAAAATTGTGGACTTCAACTCCCAGAATTCCCCAGCCAGCATGGCTGGATGGAGAATTCTAGGAGTTGAAGTCTATAGGTTTTAAAGTTGCAAAGTTGGACACCCTGGTTTAAATATTTTACTCTTTCAAAGGAATAGGTTTTTTAAAAAATGCCAGTACCCTACATCTCCTTTAGGAGACTGGAGACTAAAGCATATAAAGAACAGTTGCTGGAATTGGGTATGTCTAGTTTAATGAAAAGAACAATTAGGGGTGACATGATAGCAGTGTTCCAATATTTGAGGAACTACCACAAAAAGAGGGGGTCAACCTATTCTCCAAAGCATCTGAAGGCAGGACAAAAAGCAACGGGTGTAAACTAATCAAGGAAAGAAGCAACCTAGAACTAAGGAGAAATTTCCTGACAATGGGAACAATTAATCAATAGAAAGACTTGCCTTCAGAAGTTGTGGGTGCTTCATCACTGGAGGTTTTTAAGAAGAGATTGGACAACCATTTTTCTGAAATAGTATAGGGTTTCCTGCCTGAGCAGGGGTTGGACTAGAAGACCTCCAAGGTCCCTTCCAACCCTGTTATTCTGTTCTATTCCTTTAATTTATTAATTACTGTTTTGCCTCTTCGATCTATTGCACATTCTCCTTAACTACTTGACGTAGTCTAGGTAGTCAAATCTTGGAAACAAAATGATAGGTAAACAAGTAACTTGCATAAAAACTTTTCAGAATTCCCAGTTGGGAAGTATTTAATTTTGATTCAGGGTCCACAGAACATTCTAATTTAACTAGTTCCTAGAGCATTATTTAGCCTGGCAATTAAACGAAACTTCTTACCACTTCTGCTTGATGTAAAAACCACATTAGGTAGTCTTCTTGAATATCTATCAGATTAGAAATCTCTGGGATATAAAATTTGTCATATTCTATGTGGTTAGCTTTCTGATTTACCTGATATAGAAAAAACAAATACATCAGAATAACACAATAAACAACTTCTTCATAGAATCATTACAAATCCCCAAAAGAAGGCTAGCTGAAAGGAAGGAAGACTCTGCCAGATTTGGTTTCCCATTTAGCATCCTCTACAGGGTGGTGTCAAATCAAGCGTGCCTGATTTTACAACCTTTTCCCCACACGGTTATTACCGGTAAGCGAATTATTGCAGTCCTTAAGTGAACTAGATAGTCGTTAAACAAATCCAGCTTTTCCCATTGACTTTGCTTGCTGGAAGCCGGCCAGGAATGGTGCAAATGGTAATCACAGGACATCAGGATACCAAATCATAAACACATGACAGTTGCCAAGCATCCAGATTTTGATCATGTGACCATGAGGATGCTGCCATTGTTGTAAAGTCAAGGGTCTTCAAACTTGGCCCTTTTATGACTTGTGGACTTCAACTCCATGAATTCCTCAGTCAGTGTGCCTGGCTGAGGAATTCTGGGGGTTGAAGTCCACAAGTCATAAAAGGGCCACGTTTGAAGACTCCCGTTGTAAGTGGTCATAAGTTACTTTTTTCACTTAACTTTGGATCGTGGCTAAACAAATGGTCGTAAATGGAGGACTGTCTACAGCTGGCATATCAATTTGCACAATATTTTTTCAAAGTCAACACAAAAATGCATTCCTGTTTTGAACAATTTTTCTGTTAACTGCACATAATTTTTCCTAATAAAATAGAGTATTTATTCATTATAAATATTTTTTCCTTTTTTTGCCAAAGTATCTTGCACAATTTGTAAATGTATAAACACTGACATTCCTTCTTTCATTTCTCAAATAGGTTCAGGCAAAGTTGGTACATAATGACAGCAATCAAAACGCCACTAAGAGTCCTAAAATCAATTTGCAGACAGATTATTCTAAAGAAAATCTATCCATGTATTGGTTGAGAGTTAAACTGATTTGATTGCACTTAATCAACCAACCAACCAATCAATTTTTCACTCAGTTTAATTTAAAGGTAGTATTTACTTATAATGGAACTAAAAAGCTGTAGACAATAAAATTATGGCAATACTATCCACCACAAATCTTATGCCCTTTGGCAAACACAAGTTATTGCACCATATATGTAGATGAATATTAATCTAGAGAGTCAAATATGCAAAGTCTTCACATTTATACCCTGTATTACATATTTTGCAAATATGGAAAACCATACAATTCAGGACTTAAGGTATTCTATATACACAATGCAAATGTGCAATGTACAAATGTTTGGTGGAAAAACAACCAGGGGCATCACCATGATTGAAGAGCAATGTATAGACTCAGAGAATTATTTTCTTACTTTATGTAATTTCTCCAGAAGTTTTAATGCAGCTGTGATGTAACTGCTATACAAGACCGGGATTTGCAGTGTTTTTTTTCCATTCAAGAGATAAACCACAGCATCTTTATAGACATCCACTAGCCTCAAGAAATACTCTGGACATACCTGAGACCACCAGTTTTCTAAATAAGATTACATAAAGCAAAATGGGTTATTGATTTCAGTATTACAATAATGGAAATTGAATGGAAAAACCAACATGATGGCTGCTGTCCTCATTTTTTATCTGCAGGTTCTATGAAAGTGTTTCACAGCCTTGACAACTTCATGTGTGGATTTCAGCTCCCAGGATTCTGGGAGTTAGTTGGCTGGGGAATTCTGGGAATTGAAGTCCATATATCTTCAAACTGCCAGGGTTGAGACACACTGGTCTAGGATCTCAAGTACCTTCAATGTAATCAGAGATGTACTTTTGGGAAAAATCAAAAATATTAGATGTAACTCAATCTTAGAGAAGCGAATCCTCCTGAATCAAATGGATTTAATTGCTACATGAACCAAAGACTTTGCTCTTAAATCTTAATTCTTTCCATAAGTTTTAACATTACCATGTTGTTGAAATGCCTGTACTCCATATTGGTATATGGAGTCCTAAAATGGATCACAAAAATCCAAGAAGAAAAAATGGACTGCAAATTGGATTAGCGATTCCTCTGGCACTAAGGAATATTCTGTCAAGTGCCAGGGAAACCAAGAGATCCAGGTAGTTCAAACATGTATAAATATTTATTGTAAGCTTAAGCTCTCTACAAGATTCTGACCAACTAACGGTCATGGGAAATTAGCGGGTGTTAAGAATAAAACGGAATTCAAGCTGAGCTGGATTTAGATCTCTTGTGGGCACGAAGGGACTTGTGACTGATGACGTGTTTGATTCCTTCCTCAGGTTCAGCCTGGTCATATCCTACATATTAATATCTAAAAACAGTCCTACATCACTGAAAAGCATCCTTCGCCCAGGTATTAATCAGGCAACAGCAACGCACCGTGTTGCAAAGGGGAGGTTAAAATTTCTTAAAAGGGACAGTGAAATTTGGCATTATTTCCTTCACTATTTTGGAAAACATTCATTTGGTGCCTCCTGTTTAGCTTCCTGATTCAACTTTCAACAAACAAACTCCTCTTTTATTTTTGCATTATGAAACAAAGATGAGGGAATGGGTAATTTGGAAGAGATCCAAAGGATGCTGGATGAGACTATTTGCCTGCATTATTATTGTGAGGTTAAAGCATCAGTTAAGGTTCTCAACGATAATAAAAATGCAAGGAAATGGAGCAATTTGGAAGTGCCATCTAAAAAGCAACTTATAGATGAAGAAAATGAGTCCTGTGAATTGTCCACCACTGGATCTCTCATTTCATCTCATCTACTTATTTCTGACCTCTTAAAACAGTCCTTTTTGTCCCCCATCCCCGCCCCGGGAAAGATGTGTTGGTTACTCCACATGCAAGTAACTTTGAGGTGATGGTCAGGATGGGTGAAATGGAAGGTGATGTCATAAAAGCACCACTGACAATGTCCACAACCAAACCACGTGGTTTCTACGTGGTCCTCTCCCCAAGAAAGTGCTGTAGACGTTACATACAACCTAGCTCTCACTCTCAACTCAAGTGAATCAAGGAATTTAAGAGAACACTTAACTGCCCTACAGAATAAGTGGCAGTATTTCCTGGCATTTTCACAAAGTTGATATAAAACATCTTTGTGATTTATTTTGTCCCCAAATCAGTGTGAGACAGTCCCCCTCCCAGAAAAAGAGGTGTACATCTTCTACCTAAAACTTTACTGGGGTTTTTCTCCAGGCGCAGTATGGCCGTTGCCAAAGGAAGCGTTAAGGTTACATAATATTTCGAGTCTTGAAAGAGAGGGAATTCTGGAAGAATCAGATAGATTCTCATGGCTTCAACATCTGGTGGGGAGCTAGGCAGCTGGGGGATCAAAAAGCTTTCAAAGCTCTTCAAGATCTGGAAAAAAGAAGAAAGAAAATTAGGCCTGGATTATAGCTCTTACTACTAGCTCTTCTATCATGCTTGTAGTTTCTAGGACTTAATACAGCTTAATTCAGGTAGCAGGAATTCCACCCAGAAAACTGAAACAGGTAAGTGATTTACTTGGTCCTTTGAATACTATGAAGAAATGAGACATCTCAGTTGTTCTACAATCCTATCCATAAAGAGGGAGGTTCTGCCCCTTTTAATCACCAAAGAGAAACTTTGGCACAAAACTATAACCACATTCAGTTGAAGTCAATTTTAACACTTTGCACAACCAGACAGTGTATACGTCACAATGATTTGGAGCACAGTAGTTTTGGATGCTTATATACAGTAAGTCTACTTGGTCCCAGCATATCTTCCCCATACTGTAAACGCAGGGAAGCTAGGAGTAGGGCTATGGTGTGTGCTGCTTCTGCTGGCAGGATGGTGTCAACAAGGTAATGAATGAGCTGTGACACAATCCACACAACTACTTTACCCACTGGAATTACATTGATAGCACCAAATTAAAAAAAAAAGACTAAAAAGCTGCATGACGTGGGACTTTTACAAAACGGTTTGGTAAAACGAAATATTTCCTGCAGGGAAACATCAGAGAAAGAAAGACGAAGGTTTTTTTTTCCTCAGTAAGTCATTGCTACAGTTTTGGCAAGTGAGGGAATTTATGTGCATATATGCATACATGCACACTCTCTTCCAATGTTCTATCACTCTTTTTCTTGTGCAATCAACATCAGAAGTTGACACAATCCGTAGCCAAGAAGCTTTGAGTTGGAAGAACAGTGATAAACCTTTCATGATCATTCAAATCCATAATATTAGCCGAATATCTCTCCGAATGATTTTTGCAGAGTTTCCCAGCAACTGCCTTCCATTGCCAACTCAATTATTTCCCCAAAATAATTCCTAGGACAATTTTACAAAAAAAAAAAAGAAAAAAAAGCTCATTTTCCCAGTTCATGATAATGCTAGAACAGATTCTAAAAGATGAAATCTAAAATACCTGGAATACGTCAGATGGGAGGGGAAGGTTGGCGCACACATTTATAACTACAAGCCTCAGTTTAAAGGACTGTTATGAACAAAGAAATTTAAGTAAATGGAGATGGAAATTCCTCATGGGAAAGGGCAAAGGGAGACAAATGTCTACCCAGAGTCACTTAGGGGAGATGGAGAGCACAGAAATTTGATAGATAAATAAATAAATTATAAGAATAAGGTAAAGGTAAAGGTTCCCCCGCACATGCATGCTAGTCGTTTCCAACTCTAGGGGCCGGTGCTCATCTCCGTTTCAAAGCCGAAGAGCCAGCGCTTGTCCAAGGACGTCTCCGTAGTGATGTGGCCGGCATGACTAGACGCCAAAGGCGCACGGAACGCTGTTACCTTCCCACCGTAGTGGTCCCTATTTTTCTACTTGCATTTTTACATGCTTTCAAACTGCTAGGTTGGCAGAAGCTGGGACGAGTAACAGGCGCTCACTCTGCTACGCGGCACTCAGGATTCGACCCGCCAAACTGCCGACCTTCTGATCGACAAGCTCAGCGTCCTAACCCACTGAGTCACCGCGTCCCTTCAAATTATAAGAATAGGGTTAGGTTATGTATAAGGTAAAGGAGATGGCCTTGACAGATATATGTAGGGAAGTACCTTTAAGCAACAAAGACTGAAGCATTTTTAAAGTCCAAAACAGTCATATAACATTCAGAAGTCTCTTGGGCAAACACCTGTCTAATTCACTGAACTATAAGGAGGTACAATACAATCAGAATTGCGAGATTCTGTTATTATAGCCAATCTTTATAAAAGTTTTAGCCTTCTTGTGAAATTTATTTCCTGGTCTGATTTACCTAGCGGAGATGACATGCTGTCATAATCTAAGTCCCACTTATAAAAAGAATTGGAGCTTATGTTATAATGGTGACGTAACAGTTAATCAGCGGAACGACTTGCCTCCAGACGTTGTGGCTGCTCCAACACTGGAGCCTTTTAAGAAGAGATTGAACAGGGTGTTGGACTAGATGACCTCCAAGGTCCCTTCCAACCATGTTATCCTGTTATTTTTGGTGCATCACTGCTTTCATCATATTGATAAAATGATTCTGTAGGTATCTGTGTGGCAAGCCCTCAAAAGCTCAAGTCTGGATTTGCTTCATGGATGGATGGATACTAATTTAGACTTGTTTTTCTAAACTCTTTTTTTCCCCAAATTTCAATACAGTCAGAAAAAAAACCAATGGGATGAGTATCCAGACATGTGTTAGAGGTAAAATGCATTATTCTGTTTTCACTTATCAAGGGGAAACAATTGATATGATTGTGACAGAATTAATCCTAACAGTTTAATTTGCACTAATGCAAACTAAAGTTTCTGTTCAAGCTTTCTCAACCTAATGTCCCCTAGACATTTTCACAATCTACCAGGAAGTAAGTTGAGGAAAATAGTTTAAACTTGAGTTTTCTTCTTATAAAAACTCTCAGAAGGAAGCAAACATTTGGCTTAACACTTCTACAGGAAGTTTCAATACCTGGTCACGCAGCGTAGAATGCTGAGATGTCATTAGCTTATTAAACATCACTCTGGTGCAATTCAAGTCAATCCCTGGAGTTTTGGGACTCGTTTTAAAATGTTCATCTATTCTAGAAAAGAATTTAAGCAAATTTATATCATGTTTTCTTTAAAGCGGAGATTTTAGGCATGCAATGTACTGAACGTAAAAGCAGCAAGCCAGTATTTTAGCTTACAACCTATAAATATGTCTGACCAAATGTTTTCATACAGATATCATTTACAGGAGTGGAATCCTATCCAAAGTAGCAAAAAAGTCTCTGATCAGGAACCAAAGATCAAGGAATTTTTATTTTTTTTTAGGATTATTCTATTTTCCTAAATTCCAGTAAGAATCCAGTCAGCTACAAGGGCTTTCAAATGTATAAAGTTCAACTCAAAAGGTTTTGAATTCAGAGCATATTTTCCATATATGGAACAATCAATGGATTCAAAGTAGCTTGAATTTAAAGTAGTTCATCCTTCCTTAATAAGGAGATATAACTTTGTATTTTCTCAAATTTAGGTGGTTTCTCCCCCCCCCTTAGATTTGCTCACTTTTGAAGGCAGAAAGACTATCATACCAACAAAAAGCAAAATGTAGTTTTTAGCCTAGAGCAAAGTGTGCCCACAAGTGGAATAAATGGATCAACAAATGGATCCACTAAAGCAATTCTGATAGATCTCTTTATGACGGAGTGGAACAAATCTTAATACCACATGACACTTTTCTTATTATATATGAGGAGGCCAGCAAAAGAATCTGCAACATTACAAATAATATACCTGAATAGTATATACAGTATGTGATGGATTGTATTAGATGTCTCCACAACAGTGTCTACAACAGGGGTGTCAAACTTGCAACGTCATGTAACATGTCGCATCGTATCCGGAGCTGGGTTGGGCGCGGTTTCGGCCTGGACTGAGGGGTTTTAATGATTTTGAATTGGGATTTTAATTCTTGGGGCCATATTTAATTTAATTTTATTTTAACTTAATTTTATACTGTATTGTTTTTAAATTTTGCCCTGTAAACCGCCCTGAGTCCTTCGGGAATGAATGAATGAATGAATGAATGAATGAATGAATGAATGAATGAATAAATAAATAAATAAATAAATAAATAAATAAATAAATAAATAAATAAATAAATAAATAAATAAATAAATAAATAAATAAATAAATAAATAAATAAATAAATAACACATCCGGCCCACGGACCGGCAGTTTGACACCCCTGGTCTACAATATTTTGCAATGAAAGAGAACTCTCATGAGTTTTAGTACCAAATACCAACCTCATGCTTCTTATTGGTGAGTTTGCAAGTAAGCTACTGAGTCAGTTATTAGCAGTTGCAACTACAGCCGATGTTCTTTTGACAGGCTCCACTTAAGTCACATATTTTTACCAATTCCCTGCTAAAGCATACAGATACAGAGAGCTAAACATAGCTTCTGAAACCATAAGTACTATTGCCATAACAACACAGACAATAGAGATAAGCAGTCCCTGGAAGTCCATGTCAACCAGTCTGGACACAGAAACGTCTGGCAACATGGCAGTTCAGCCCAAATCTTACTGCTCCATCTCCATGAGACCCAGTTGCTTCCCCTCCTCGATCCTTTTTTTTTAAAAAAAATCCTTCCTCCTCCTTGTATAAGAAAGCCATGGAACCAGAACAGTCTAACACTGAATATAATGAGGAATATTTTTGAACAATGGGCTCAGAGGTTATTTTTAAACACTGTCAACAGAGACATCTGCCCTCTATGGAAACGACTGTGTCTAAAATATATTATGACAGAGGATCACATTCTACCCAATTAAGATTGTGTTGAAAATGGATTTACAAATGACAGACTACAAGGATGGCATGGGAAAAGATGTTCTATTAGATGTAAACAGGAAACTGGCTGATGGCTCGATAATTAAAGAGGGCATTGAAACAATAAACAACTTCAGCAGATTCACTTAATAACTGTAGCAAGAATGGGGCAAAGTTCACTTAACAATTGTCTCACTTCGCGACAGAAATGTCACTTAACATTTCAAAAACTAAACTGGAAAGTTAGCCAAATATTTCTTTATTCCATTTTAAGCTACTTACTTCTTTTCAAGGAAGCTTCCGTTCCAGCAAGCTGCTGAAGATAAGATCTGCACCATCTCGCTGCTTCGCACGGGCAAAATGCAAGTAAGTAAAAGACAAGGAAACTGGTTAAAGCTTATATTGTTTAGGAATCACATATAATTTTTCATACACTGCCTTAATTTGCTTGTCCATGACATAGCAGAAATCGGCTGCGTTTACGTAATAAGCTATAAAACACTATTCACAAAGTCTAACAAACTGCGTTCATATGACATGATACCCAAAACTAATCAAATCAGATTATGGATTAATGTAGTAATTGAACCTAATTGTTATTCGCCTTTTCTCCTCTAATCTGTTCACTTTGCCTTTACTCTTAACACGCTGACTTAAAACATACCACACGTAACTAATCTTAGAAATGCCAAATGGGTTCTTTAGTTCAGCAGAGAAGAAATTTGATAAACAATTGAAAATATTGGGGCTAAAAATCTGATGGCTCAAAAAAAAAATCTTTATGCCACACCATTAAAACATGTTGAAGGTTCTCTTGAGCAGTCTGACACCATTCCTCTAAATCAGGGGTGTCAAACTCAATTTCATTGAGGGCCGCATCAGCATTGCGGTTGCCCTCAGGGGGCTGGGTGGGTGTGGCCTGGGTGGGCATGGCCTACTGGGTGGGTGTGGCTAAAGTGCTTATGGCCTACTGGGTGGGCATGGCCAGCTCTACATCGTTCGCATCAAGGGTGCCTATGGGGGCCTGGGCAGGAGTGGGACAGATCTGAGGGTCTCTGGCAGAAGGAGGGTCTCTGGGCCAGGGCCAAGGCAGTGCGGGCCGTTCCCTCACTGTTTCCAGGATGGCTTCGCAGGCCGCATGAAACCACTTCACGGGCCGGATCTGGCCCCCGGGCCTTGTGTTTGACATGTCTGCTCTAAATTATACCATTACGTATGAGTTAAGTATTGTATCATTAAGAGACCCGGTTTAGTAGAGTGGTTAAAAGTACCAGGCTGAACATGGGACACCAGGAGGTCAAAAGAGCTGCTAAACCACCAGTCCACAATTTGATTATCATTTGGAAGGTAGTCTAGACTGATTCAACAAGTCAACAAAGAAGGTATCACCAAGCAAGCCAGAGATTATGTCCTCACCCACCATCACAATAATTCTTTACAAATTGAAGGGAAGTGAACCTACTTCACTGAATTAGAGTTATTTCTTTCACAAAGCTTTTGCCTCCACATGTCTATTGTCTTGTCATTAATCAAACAGGTGTGGTCACTTTGATTTATGGTCCGGAAATCATCAGCTGGGAGAGAATTCTGTAAGAAGGTGCAGATTTCAAAGAGGGTTTCACTCTGAACAGGAGAAGCACCAGAGACATCCTTGCTGCTTTTGTTACAGTGAGTCACTCCCCAGGGATGGAGGCAAGATTTGGCCTGGATTGCTCTCTGTGGGCACCTTTCCCCTCCTCCAAGCAAATGTGCAGTTCATAATCCTGGACAATGTACACACGGATTACAGGTAGTCCTCGACTTACAACAGTTCGTTTAGCGACCATTCAGAGTTACCGCAGCACTGGAAAAGGTGGCTAATGGTGTTTGTCACACTTGTAACCATTGCAGCATCCCCGCGGTCACGTGATCGAAATTCAGATGCTTGGCAACTGATTCATATTTATGATGGTTGCAGTGTCCCGGGGTCACGTAATCCCCTTTTGTGACCTTCTGACAGGTAAAGTCAATGGGGAAAGCCAGATTCTCTTAATAACCATGTCACTAACTTAACAACTGCAGTGATTCATTTAACAACTGCGGGAAGGAAGCTGGTAAAACGGGGCAAAATTCACTTAACGTTTCACTTAGCAACAGAAATTCTGGGCTCAATTGTGGTCATAAGTCGAGGACTACCTGTATACACCATTTCCCCACACTTTCCTTTTTCCTGGATTCTTCCCATTTCACTTCATGCATCTGTCGATTCCTTGCTCCAAGGTTTCTCAATTTTGGCAACTTCCGGGACTTCAACTCCCCAGAATTCCCCAGTCCAGCAGCATTGAAGCCCACAGAGCTTAAAGTTGCCAAGGTTGAGAAATACTGCCTTATTCCTTTAATTGCATTTAGGACTAAAGATTCAAGCCAGATAATTCTCTCTTCTTATGGATCTTGGTTTTGCAGCTGAAAGTTGCAGAGAGAGAGAGCAATTTAGTATTGGTGCAAGTGATACTGTGCTACTGGTGCTGTGATACACTTTGCTGCCTTTTCTTTCAAGATCGGGAATTATTTAAATGTATTGGAGGTACGCTTAGTTTATTTGTTTCGTCCAAAACTAGAGCAGCTTAATTTCAGAGGAGTGGGTGGGGGTGGGGGCTCTTCATACAAAAAGCAGGACGGGTTGCATCAGCTTCAGCCCTCACTGGAAAGGGCACACGGTCTTTAGGCCCAATTCAGAATTTCCCTTCCCATAACTATCAAAGATGGAGTGGAAATCCACAAAGCTTTTATGTTACCTCTTTTTCTGAGCAAATTACAAACGATTGGTCTTCTCCAGAGAATATATGTTTAACAATATAATACGTGCAGGCATCTGTTGAAGAAGATTGACAAGAATTAGTTAGAACCATCAGACATCAGCAATCACAAACACGCCATCTGTCTTTCTTTGGGAAACTGAAATTTATATAGCCTGAAGGGTTGGGGTTGCGATCCAAAGGCTAAGTATGCTATATATCAGTGATGGCGAACCTTTTAGAGACCGAGTGCCCAAACTGCAACCCAAAACCCACTTATAAATCATCAGGTGCCGGGTAGGCATGGCCCATTGGGTGGGTGTGACCCATTGGATAGGCATAGCCCATTGGGTGAGTGTGGCCCATTGGGTGTGCGTGGCTGCGGTGATAACGGCAGACTGGGTAGGACTAAAAAGTTCAATCAATCAATTCCAACTTTGCGAGATCTTTTTTTTCCCCATGAGAAGTTGAAATTGATTGATTGATTGAACCTTTTTTTTTTGCGCACGGCGGTGGAGGCCTAAAGCGAAAAGGTTTTATAAAACCCAGCTGAAGGCCTAGGACTAGGGCGACAGCACGTGTGCCCACAGAGAGGCCACCTGTGGCACCCGTGCCATAGGTTCGCCACCACGGGTACATATCCTGCTCTCTTCTAGTCACCAGAGGGGCTGTGGCTCAGTGGCTTAATGATACTGGAGATGGTTTCTGCTCCAGCGGTTCAAGCCCCAGCACTGCATGGTGGGGTGAGCTCCCATCACTCGCTTCAGCTTCTGCCCACCTAGCAGTTTGAAAATACATTATATGCTAGTAGATAAATAGGTACCACTTTGGTGAGGAGACAAGGCAGCGCTTCATGTGGTAGTTAGAATCCTGCCGACTCTGAATCTTCCTGTTTGTGATGCCTGTTTGCGAGGAGACTCCGGGAGGAGAGAGGGGGGCCTTGGATGATGCTGTAAGGAAAGCCGCTCATCTTTCTTTCTGGTGCCAGGTTAGCTCACCCTCTAGTGGTGCACCATGGGAAGCACACAAATGTGCACCTGACAGAGCTTGTAAACAGGCAGCCAAACCACTATTCTTCATTAGCGTCCTAGGCTTCTGGCTAACGTAAACAACACCATATGCTAAATAAACAAATACAATTCTAGTCACTTACCTGCTCTACCAGAGATCTGCTCATCATAAGCTGCCCAGTGGCCTTTGACTGGAGAAGGACATTTAAGACTGCAGATATACCCAGTTCCCAGCTGGCCTTTAGTTCCACAGCCAAATGCATAGATCATTCCTGAAGAAGGCACAAAGGCTAGAGTGTGCTGTCTGAAAACGTCAAAATAATCAAACTGTTTGTAAAGTAGCCTGCTTCGATAACCAACTGTATTCAGTGCAAAATTAAACATGAAAAGAGAACCCCTTTTTCCCCCCTCCCTAGCCATTTGTCTATTTGGTAGTGCAGTGGTTAACTGCAGTATTGTAGGCAAACTCCGCTCACATCCTAGAGTTCGATCCTCAGTCTTCCATCCTTCCAAGGTCAGGAAGATGAGGTCCCAGATTGTTGGGGGCAATATACTGACACTGTAAACCACCCAGAGAGTGCTGTAAGGCACTATGGGGAGACATATAATTCTGAATGCGATTGCTAGTTACATTTGTAAGATAGAAAAAGCAGGTCCCCACCCCCATCCATGTTGCACTCGTTTCTTCTGCTACCATCCCAACCAGCTTCAGAACGGATACAATATTGATGACTGTTCTAGGTGATTAAGTCCTACAGAGTAATACAATGGGGACCTTGAAAGGAGCAAATAAAACATAACTTGGTAGATTCCTCTTGCAATAACATTCTTCAAGAAAAAAGGTGGGCCAAGTTGGGCAATGCAAAATGCATCATCCCTCTCCCAAATTTTCAAGAGGCATCGCTAAAGAAGAGACTACAAAGTCTCTGTAGGAACCGCAGAGAAGAAGATCCTGAGGGAATTCTTAAAATCGTTTGCCTCAGCACATCTCTTTCCCAATCTTTTAAGAGTGAAGAAATTTCTGCCTTCCTTACAGATCACCCTCTGACCTAACAACTTTGCCTTCTCCATCTTGGTGTCTGCTAGCTGCTGACAATTCATTTGTGTGAACCCAAGCAACATGGCTACTGCCCAGCTCAGTGCAATGATTCAGATTCTGGAAAACCATTATAACCAACTTCGTTCCATCCAGAACTCCACAATAGCTCCCTCTAAATCAGGGGTGTCAAACTCACAATGTCACGTGACGTGTTGCGACGCATCGTGACTTTTTTGCCATTGCCGGCAATGGGGTGGGCGCGATTTCGCTATGATGCATCCGGCATGCGGGCTGGCAGTTTGACACCACTGCTCTAAATTGTGTCGCCTGCTTCATAGTGTGGCCTGAACAGAGGTAAGAGGCTAGGCCTCTGCTTGTTCATTATTGTATCAGTGTTTCAACTTTGATTAAACATGTTGGTTAAATAGAAGAAAAAGTAAAGCTGATAAAATTTTAAAGTAAAATGACGGTCGAAGATGATGGTTGAATCAGATGCCATATTCCATTAGACTAGAGCAGGGGTAGGCAACCTCGGCTCTTTGATGACTCATGGACTTCAACTTTGATGACTCAGGAATTCTGGGAGTTGAAGTCCATGAGTCATCAAAGAGCCGAGGTTGCCTACCCCTGGACTAGAGCAACATCATTCCAATTTGTCCATTTTCTTTTAAACTATTTAAATGGTATGAAAACAACGTATTTCTCCAACATACAGTACTTAAAATTATTATTTGTTATTAATTTAAAATTAACAAATATTTAGTACTGCAAAAATGCAATTACAAATGGGTCTGACTTTTCGGGATGCGAAGACTGAGGTTTATAATCTCGGTCCAATAGCAGGTTGATACAAATATCTACATCTGCAATTTCTCCAGATTTAGATGTGTCCCACTTTCCCATTCCAAATATATCGGGAATAAAAGGTAATAGGAATCACCCAAGTGAACAGCTTTTGGACACCAAACATGTAATAAGGAGCATCCAACGTTGCTGATTAACTCTCTTGAGATCACTTTCCTCTGAATTTTATTTCCCATTTGTTTAACCAAGACTGAGAATCTTTGGCCTTGTGAAAGATTTGCCCAAAAGACCACTCACCTACCACAAGCGACCTGGGACACCTCACTGCCCATCAGCTCCAAAACTCTTCTAGGGTTGACTTCATCATTCAATGAATCATGACCAAGTTGCCCACTTGACCCTGCCCCAAAGGTAAACACTCCTCCACTCTGCAACGAAGATCACAAGAACATTTTCACTTAAGAGTAAAGCACCCACTGACACCAAACAATTTCCTTCTTCAAAACACTTACTCCAACAGTTCGGACAGAAATCCCAAACAACATTGTGCACAAACTTTTTAATTCAGTAATTTTAACTTAATTATTTTAAATTATGCGAAAGGACGGAATGAAAAAGAAAGCACTGTATATTTTTCAGGCATTAAACAAAGCACTAAGCTAGAAAGGAGACTATTTGTAGCTCAGAGTTGGCATGAGAGTTGGTGCTCTCTGAGCTTGCTTGTTTACTTGCAAACGTTTAATTACCCAAATTAGGTGACATCATCAGTGCTGGTAAGGAGTGCTGTTTGCTGTCAGTTTACATTCTGGTGGCTTGTTTATCAGCGTTGGTGGTGTTGGTCTTCAGAGATTCTTTGGTTGGGCTGTTTGCTATTGGCTTCTTTGGCAGTTTCTTGCCTGGGGTATTGTTTACTTCATTGTTGGTCTGATGTTAACCTTGGAATTAATCTAGGCTCCAGCTGGTGCAGAATGCGGCCGCGCGGGTAGTGATGGGAGCATCCCGATACTCCCATATTACACCCCTCCTGCGTGAGCTGCATTGGTTACCGGTTGTCTTCCGGGTGAGATTTAAGGTGCTGGTACTTACCTTTAAAGCCCTACATGGCCTAGGCCCGGGATATTTGCAGGATCGTCTGCTGCCGGGAACGACTTCCCATCACACAGGGAGGGCCTCCTCAGGGTGCCGTCGGCCAGACAATGTCGGCTGGCAACCCCCAAGGGGAGGGCCTTCTCTGTGGGAGCGCCAGCCCTGTGGAACCAACTCCCCCTTGAGCTCCGGATGGCCCCAGATCTCCGGTCCTTTCGCCGCAGCCTCAAAACTTTCCTTTTCCATCAGGCTGACCTGGACTGAAGACAGGGGTTTTTAAAATGTTTTTTTTAATTTTTAATTGTTTAGTTTAACTTATTTATTGGGGCTGTTTATTTAATTTCTTTTAACTTTTGTATTGTTGTTTTTATTGTTGTTAGCCGCCCTGAGTCCTTCGGGAGATAGGGCGGCATATAAGTCCCAAAAATAAATAAATAAATAAATAAATAAATAAATAAATAAATAAATAAATAAATAAATAAATAGGTGCTGATTGCTGGTGGAGAAGTGCTTGGGTCTTTCTGGTCCCTTTTGGGCTGGGTGATAAGTCTTTTTCGCACTATCGATAGATGTTAATGTCTATGGGTCTATTGATGGCTGATTTGTCAGAGTGCCAGGCTTCTAGAAATTTCCTGGTGCTTTTGGACCTTGGCTTAGTTTAGGATGGTCATGTTTTCCCAATTGAAACTATGGTTAAATCTGTCTATACGTCGTTAAATTAAATCAGTGCCCTTACTAGCACTGATGATGTTACCTAGTTTGGGTAATGAAAAGTTTGCAAGAAAACAAGCAAGCTCAGAGAACACCAAGGACCTCTCAGAGAACGAAGCCTATGTTTCTTATGTGCTAAAGCCCCACCTCTCTAAAGGACTAAATAATGGCTAGCACTAAAATGTATGCATGCAATTTTAACTAGCACTGATGATACCTAGTTTAGGTAATGAAAGGTCTGCAAGAAAAAAACCAAGTTCATAAAGCACCAACCACCTAGAATGCAATTTTATACAATCAGATTATTTGCACTTTTGTCAGTAGACTTGGAGTCGGGGGGAAAAAAGGAATATAAGAATATAAACTAATAAAACAGCGCAAATGATAGAATATCTTCCAAATAGGGACTGTTGAATTACAGAAAAAAATTGTTTAGATGCCTGGCTGGGTCTTTAGGATTTAAAATGCTAATTGATGTTCCCAGCCATGCATATACACACAGAGTTACTGGAATAAATGAATTATTTTCCTGGGTTGGTTTGTGCAATTAGGGGCACTTAGTTGTTTCTCACATCACAAAAGACCACTTTGCATTTCAGTGTTTTCTAGCAGGTGGTTCGTACTCTTTGGAACTGACTCCTCTTCGAAAGATATTTGAAATCCAAACTTTTGAGGTTCAAAAAATGTCCTTTTACGAAACTGGGTCTTTCATTTCAAAATGTTTTAAACATTTATTTATAATATTTTATTGTTAATCCTTGCTTCGTTTGGACTACTGCAACGCTCTCTACATGGGGCTGCCCTTGAGGACCATTCGGAGGCTCCAACTGGTACAGAATGCAGCCGCGAGAGTTGTGTTGGGAGTCTCCCGATACTCCCATGTTACACCTCTGCTCCGTGAGCTGCATTGGCTCCCAGTTGTCTTCCGGGTAAGATTCAATGTGCTGGTAATGGTCTTTAAAGCCCTAGATGGCATGGGTCCGGCGTACCTTAGGGATCACCTGCTGCCGGCATCAACTTCCCTCCGCCCTGTGCGCTCCCACAGAGAGGGCCTCCTCAGGGTGCCACCGGTCAGAGAATGTCGTCTGGTAGCCCCCAGGGGGAGGTCCTTCTCTGTGGGCGCGCTGGATTTGTGGAACCATTTGCCGATTGAGCTCCGGATGGCGCCCGACCTTCGCTTCTTCCGACGCGATCTGAAGACCTACTTGTTCGAACAAGCCGGCCTGGCCTGAAGGGTGATGGGTTTGGATTTTAATATTGTTTTAATGTATTTTAACCTATTGTTGTTAGTTTCTGGGCACCTTGTTTAATCTCTTTTAATATTTGTATTCTTGTATTTTTATATGTTTGCCCTGTTCACCGCCCTGAGTCCTTCGGGAGAAGGGCGGTATACAAATAAAATTATTATTATTATTATTATTATTATTATTATTATTATTATTATTATTATTATTATTATTATTATTATTATTATTATTATTATTATTATTATTGGATTCCATTTGGATCACACTTAGGTGTTAGCCCATATCAAATAACAATACTACTACTATTATTATTACTACTGCTACTACTGGAGAAAGAATGCCCTTCCAGCATTCAAGTACCAATCAATTTATAATCAATTATAATCCTGCCTTAGACATGAAGCCAATATTTAAAAGATGTTCTCCTACCTTTGTCAAGACAGCAGTATGTTCATTTCCACAGCTGATGTAGACAACTTTTTGAGTCCTTAAAAGTTTCACATGGCAAGGAGTTTCCCGATCTGCATGAAAGAGTATAAAAGACTATAAAATTACTTACAAAAACAAAGAAGGCTGCTTCGGAAATAACCAAGTAAAATAAACTATTATTGCTATTGATAGGTAAAGGTAAAGGTTCCCCCGCACATGCATGCTAGTCGTTTCCAACTAGGGGCTGGTGCTCATCTCCGTTTCAAAGCCGAAGAGCCAGCGCTTCTCCGAGGACGTCTCCGTGGTCATGTGGCCGGCATGACTAGACGCCAAAGGCGCACAGAACGCTGTTACCTTCCCACTGTAGTGGTCCCTATTTTTCTACTTGCATTTTTTACGTGCTTTTGAACTGCTAGGTTGGCAGAAGCTGGGATGACTAACAGGTGCTCACTCTCTTACGCGGCACTTGGGATTCGACCCGCCAAACTGCCGACATTCTGATCAACAAGCTCAGCATCCTAACCCACTAAGCCACCACATCCCTTTTATTGCTATAGATACTCTTCTCAAAAATAAACCATAAAAAGCAGCTGAAAGATGTGTCTAGGATTTAGCAGTTAAAATTTATTTTTATTTTATTGAATTTATATACCGCCCTTTCCCGAAGGACTCAGGGTGGTTTACAGGGTACTTAAAACATTGATACAAAAATTAAAAATGATTAAAAAGATTAAATTTAATCCCTGAAAAAATATAAAAAAACCCAATTAAAACTCTCAGCCTGGGCCGGAAACCTCAAAGAGCCAGGTCTTCAGGTCCCGGCGAAATGAACGAAGGTCGGGGGCAGTCCTAAGCTCTGTGGGCAGCTGGTTCCAAAGGGCAGGCGCACCCACAGAGAAGGCCCTCCGCCTGGGTGTTATCCGCCGGCAATCTTTTACCGCCGGCACCCTGAGAAGGCCCTCCCTGTGGGAGCGCATTCGACGAAGGGAACTTGATGTGGTGTTCCCTCAGATATCCCGGACCCAAGCCATTTAGGGCTTTATAGGTCATCACCAGCACCTTGAATCTCACCCAGAGGGCAACTGGAAGCCAATGCAGCTCGCGGAGTAGAGGTGTTACATGGGAGTGTCGGGAAGCCCCCATCACAACTCGCGTGGCCGCATTCTGCACCAGCTGAAGCCTCTGAGTGGTCCTCAAGGGCAGCCCCACGTAGAGAGCATTGCAGTAGTCTAAACAGGAGGTCACGAACGCATGGGTGACTGTGTGTAGGGCATCTCGGTCCAGGTAGGGTCGCAACTGGCACACCAGGCGAACCTCGGCAAAAGCCCCCCTGGTCACGGCTCCTATGTGGTCTTCAAAATTGAGCCGTGAATCCAGGAGGACGCCCAAGTTGCGAGCCCTATCAACAGGGAGTAACACCTCACCCCCCATCGTTAAAGATGGAATAGTCTGGTTAACCCGAGATGCCGGTATGCACAGCCACTCAGTCTTGGCAGGATTGAGACGAAGCCTGTTTCTCCCCATCCAGATCCGAAGCGCCTCCAGGCAACGGGACATCACGGAGAGGGCATCACTGGGTTGGTTCGGGGTGGAGAAAAAAAGTTGGGTATCATCAGCATACTGATGATACCCCACCCCGAAACCCCGAATGATCTTGCCCAGTGGCTTCATATAGATGTTGAACAGGAGGGGAGAGAGAACCGACCCCTGAGGGACTCCACAAACGAGAGGCCTCGGGGCGGATCTCTGCCCTCCCATCAACACCGACTGCGAGTGGCCCAGGAGATAGGAGGAGAACCACCGTAGAATGGTGCCTCCCACTTCCAACCCCCTGAGACGCCGCAGTAGGATACCATGGTTGATGGTATCAAAAGCCGCTGAGAGATCTCATAGGACTAGGACAGAGGAACAACCCCTGTCCTGAGCCTGCCAGAGATCATTCACCAGCGCGACCAATGCCATCTCCGTGCTGTGCCCGGGCCTGAAACCCGATTAGTACGGGTCCAGATAATCAGTTTCCTCCAGGAACAGAGGAAGCTGATGCGCCACCACACTCTCAACAACCTTCGCCAAAAAGCGAAGGTTGGAGACCGGACGATAGTTATTTAAAACAGCCGGGTCCAGGGCAGGCTTCTTGAGGAGGGGTCTCACCACCGCCTCCTTCAACGGCCCATTCTGCTACAGAAGAAACACATTAGTTTGGGAGCCCCGATTGCATAAATTATAGTTTCTTTTTTGCATGCTGCATTTGGGTACAAGAGATAAGGAGGATCTACATTCAAACCCAGGCTGCAATAAGAGTGTAAAATTCTTATGCGGGACTGTAACATATTGATTGAGTTTGCTTTTCACAAAGGATTCAGACAAGCACGGTGGCAATGTTATTAACTCATTCCACTCATTCCATACACATGCCCAACTACACAGCTGTTCTCACGTCAATTCCACCAGGCTGATTTACACACACCAGAGATGGTTTTGTGGACTTTAAGTATCTGAACTAAACAGAAAAGAGAAAGAAAGCATTTCATCTCCTTAAAACCTCCCTCTCTCGCTTCCCATTTCTGTAGCCATTCAGAGACATGCTTGGGCTGAGGGAAGAGGCATAAAGAAAGCTCTGAGAAAAACAGAAGGATTGAGTTAGAAACCTCTGCAAAATCTGAATTAAAAAACCTCTTTTATGGATGTTTGTCACAAGTACCTTTCTCGTCACTCAAACCCAGCTGTCCGGAGGTGTTTTTCCCCCAGCCAAAGACGGCTCCTGAGAGGGACAAAGCAAAGCTGTGTGCTCCACCTGCAGCCACCTGAGACAAAGGGATCCCATCAAGCGATCTGACACGCTGAGGAGAGTCCTGTGAAGGGAACTCTTTACCCAGACCAAGCTGTCCATAGTTGTTCTGTCCCCATGCGAAGAACTGTCCATCTGTGGGGGGGGGAGAGAAATAAGGCCTAGAGCTCAGAAAACAAACAATCCTTTTTCACCTCCCAGCACACAGGTAATCCTTGACTTACAACTGTTCGTTTAGTGACCATGCAAAGTTACAACGGCACAGACAAAAGCGATTTACGTCGGGGGTTTTTTTACACGTACCACCTTTGTAGCATCCGCAGGATCAAGTGATCAAAATTCAGATGCTCAGCAACTGGTTCATACTTACGACAATTGCAGTGTCCCGGGGTCACCTGATCCCCTTTTGCAACCGTTTGACAAGCAAAGTCAATGGGGGAGCCAGATTCATTTAAACAACCATGTTACTAACTTATCAACTGCAGTGATTCACTTAAAATTGTGGCAAGAAAGGTCATGGAATGGGGGCAAAAACACCAAAAATGTTGGGCTCAATTGTGATCCTAAGTCGAGGACTACCTGTACTGCAATCCCATGGAGAAAAGCTAACATGCTATTTATTTAAAACATTTATACAGCTATCCAACTTATATCGAGAGAGAATCATAGAGAGCCAGTTTGGTCTAGTGCAGGGGTAGACAACCTTGGCTCTTTTATGACAAGTGGACTTCAACTCCCAGAATTCCTGAGCCAGCATGGCTCAGCTTGGAAACCTTTCTCTTTCCCCTCAGCATGGCTGGCTCAGGAATTCTGGGAGTTGAAGTCCACGAGTCATAAAAGAGCCAAGGTTGCCTACCCCTGGCTCTAGTGCAAAGTGTCCAATCTTGGAATTTTAAGACTTGTGGACTTCAGTCCCCAGAGTTCCCCAGCCATTATAGCTCCATTACAGTTGTATGTCAAGAACTATCTGTAGCATGCCAAATAGGGGTACGTTTGAGAAGTCCTATTGTTGAAACTAGTATATTTCAGATATTACAGAGAATTATCATTTTTAGAAACTTTATCTTCTGAAAAAGAAGTGAGGATTATCCTCTTTTTGAAACTTTTCCCAGTACTGTGATTATCACTGAGTACAAACTTGTTTAATTTAATAATGTTACAGCTCTAGGAAGAGAAGTCAAATTATTAAATGTTAAAATAGTCATACCAGCTGCTAGAGCTAGACAATGCCAGTTGCCGCATGAGACCTGCAGGATCATCTCTTGATTCAGCTTTTTTATTAACCTAAGAAAACAAAACAAATTACACACTTTGACAAAGTTGCAGATGTGCAATATAATTTATCTAGTCTTCATTATTATCCTCTCTATTAAAGAGACTGTGACAGTGAGACTAGTTTAGACAATATTATCAGAGTCCTAAAACATTATTGGTTTGGTCGCTCCTAAAGCAGGCTTAGATGTTGACAGAGTAAAGTGTTTTTGGCATGGTTTCAGGTGGGATGCTCTCCTATTACTAAGAATGGTTGTCGCTGAGACGTTCACTTGGGTTGGAACTTGCAGCCAATCGACACAGACCGTTCCTCCGATGATCCATCCGAGTTCCGTGTTATTGGCCACTGGGGAACCTGGTGGGCCTTTGATCTTTTCATCAGAACCAATGGATTCAGGGGCGCCCCAAATATCATGGTGGAAATGAAAATGAATCAACAGATGTCCACAAGACATTGTTGCGAACTGAGATAAAGAAAAAAATTTGGTCATTAAAATTTAGCAGTATAAATATTAATAGCTAATTTGAATATTGATTTGTGCATAAAAGTCATGTAAAGGTGAATAATGTAGGCAAGCTAAAAACCTATTGTTGAAAGTAATAAATAGGTCTATATGGAATGTTAAAAACAAAAATTATCAGTTTAACCAAGAGATAGCAGATACAAAGAGGAAAAGAGGAAGTATTAAATATTGAAATAAAAAGAAATTTTGATTGCTACTTAAAAAACAACTGAAAATTAGCAAAAAGGAAGGATATCATATTGTATCCTTAACTTGTTGACATAGAGGGTGACAAGTTAAGTAAATGGGATGTGCATTTTGAATATTAGATTTTGTGAGGAATGGTGATAGATGAATTGGGAGTATACTAAAAATCTTGGGAATGATAAATATCAAACGTTAAATCTAAATGTTAGTGGAAATTAAAATTGAAAAATCTAGTAGGTCATTGATTGTCTAAAAGATTGTATGTTAAAATAATTACAATATATTTAAACTAAAAATAAGGATATATGTAAGAAAGTTATTTTCTATGTGATTGATAGGATAAAACTTGTCTTTAAATCTACAAATAGACAGTATATAGGAAGGGAAGAAGAGAGGAAATGTTTATGGTAGCAATTTGAAATATGTACTAATGATATCTGTATGTAATTGAATTACTACTACCCAGCCACCATGTTGCTTTCCAAATATGTGAATGTAATATTAGAAAATCAATAAAATTTGTAAAAAAAAAGAAGAAGAAATCATTTGCATGTAATAGAATATAAAAGTTGGAAGGGACCTTGGGGGTCCTCTAGTCCAATCCCTCACTCAGGCAGGAAACCCTATACTATTTCAGACAAATGGCTGTCCAATCTCTTCTTAAAAACTTCCAGTGATGGATCACCCACAACTTCTAAAGGCAAGCCATTCAACTGATTAATTGTCGTAACTGTTAGGAAAATTCTCCTTAGTTCTAGGTTGCTTCTCTCCTTGATTAGTTTCCATCCTTTGCTTCTTGTCCTGCCTTCAGGAGCTTTGGAGAATAGCTTGATTCCCTCTTCTTTATGGCAATGTCTTAGATATTGAAACACTGCTATCATGTCACCCCCTACTCCTTTTTTTCCCCATTAAATTAAACATACCCAGTTCCAACTACCTTTCTTTATATATTTTAGCCTCCAGTCCTCTAATCACTGCTCTTCTCTGCACTCTTTCTAGAGTCTGAACATCTTTTTTACATCATGGTAACCAAACTGGATGCAGTATTCCAAGTATGGCCTTACTAAGGTATTAACACTTCACATGATCTTGAGTCTGCTAACATATCTGCAATCTTCCACTGTCTTCCACTTTTTTTATGGAAAAACAGATTTCCTTGAAATCACTTGAATGTATCTACAATCTTCCACAACAGCCTTGGTGGAGCAGTGGGCTAATGCCTCCTTAAGTAACACCAGCTGCCTGCAATTAGTGCAGGTTCGCATCCCACCAGGCTCAAGGTTGACTCAGCCTTCCATCCTTCCGAGGTAGGTAAATGAGGACCCAGATTGTTGGGGGCAATTAAGCTGACTTTGTAATAATGCCGCTTGGGGTGGGCGAAAGCCCTAATAAGCAGGCATATACATAGAATGAAGGCTATTGCTAAGCACATTGATTTGTGTTTTAAATTGTAAGCAGCCCTGAGTTTTCGGAGAAGGGCGGGATATAAATGGGATTAAAAAAAAATAGGAAAAGTCTCACAACCATAATCTCTCATATTTACCTTGGAATTGTTACAGCATCTTCTGTTGTTGTAAGACCCAACTGACCATCACTTCCTGCGCCCCAGGAAAAAAGCTGGCCTTGGTCACTAAGAGCCACATTATGAGACTCACCGCAGGCCACATGGACAATGTGCTGATCAGCTAGAGCATCAATTTGTTCTGAGGGAAAACAAGAGAAAGGTTGAACATTCTAAGAATCCAAAACGTTTTACCTAGTGCAGGGGTAGGCAACCTCGGCTCTTTTATGACACATGGACTTCAACTCCCAGAATTCCTGAGCCAGCATAGCTGGGAGTTGAAGTCCATGAGTCCATGAGTCATAAAAGAGCCAAGGTTGCCTACCCCTGACCTAGTGCAAACATTCAAAACAGAACGAGTGGAAGGGAAAGAAGGGGGACATTCCAAAACACAAGGTTTGTTAAAGCTATCATAGCTGAGCTGACCATGAGACTCAAAACCTAAATGCATAGAGGTAGTATCTTCGTAGGTCATCTGAGGTTGTACAAAATTGCTGAAAAAAATTGAGTTTTCAGAATTCTCCATCAAGCAAGAGGACTGGAAAAGAAGAAGTGGTTGGAAGATTTCTATTTGTTAAACAAAAGATTGATTTATTTAAGAAAATGTATGTGGCCGCCCAACTCACTGTCAGTGACTCCAGGTAGCTAACAAGGATAAAAACCCAATACAAAAACGATAAAAAAATCAAGACGCCCCCACTACTCTGGCAACAAAATCAAATGAATCACCTATGGGCTCCATCCTACTCTGGGATCCCCAGTCCCATTGGCAAAAGCAGATCTTCAGGGCCTTGCAATAGACTGTCAAATTAAGGGCCAATCTTATCTCCAAGGGGATGATATTTCACAGGGAGGGAGCCACCACAGAGAAGGCCATTCTCCTTGGACCTGCTAGGACCTCCTGAGGACCCAAAACAATCTCTGCCTCCCCACTCTAGTGGGTCAGGTAGATGTGTCTGGCAAAAGATGGTCCTGCAAAGATTTGGTTCCTCCTGCAGCTTATCATAACTTTACACTACTTTGCATCTAAAAATATACAATTTGCATGTCTGAAACGTCCTTATTATGCTACCTAACAACATGAGATAGATACTCCCATGTTACACCTCTCCTGCGCAAGCTGCATTGGCTTCCAGTTGCCCTCTGGGTGCGATTCAAGGTGCTGGTAATTACCTTTAAAGCCCTACATGGCTTAGGCCTGGGGTACTTGCGAGACCACCTGCTGCCAATGTCAACCTCCCTTGGCCCGGTTCGCTCCCACAGAGTCGGCCTCCTCAGGGTTCCGTCGGCTAGGCAATGCCGGCTGGCGACCCCCAGGGGGAGAGCCTTCTCTGTGGGCGCGCCGACCCTCTGGAATGAACTGCCTCTGGAGCTGCGGACAGCCCCTGACCATCGATCCTTCTGCTGTGACCTGAAGACATGGTTGTTCCAACAAGCGGGCCTGGACTGACCATGGTGTTTAATTTGGTTTTTATTGTGTTAAATTGCCCCGTATTTCTTATATTCATTGTTTAATTCTTTTTTAATTTTTGTATTTTATGTCTCTTAATTTTTATTGTTGTGAGCTGCCCTGAGTCCTTAGGGAGAAGGGCAGCATATAAATTTAATAAATCCTAATCCATGCCAGGTATGCAGTGAAGGCCAAGGGAAGTAACTGGTTCTGTTACAAAAACTGTAGTGTTGCCAGCTTCTCATAACGTTAAACTGCAGCTATCCACCACAGCAATTTTTTTTCTCTAGGCGGCAAGGAGACGGCCTTGTTTCTTCATTATACTGGAATACAATGGGCAGTGATGCTTTACCAGTATTAAGTGCACTGCTCCTGACAAAGCGCTCAAGTGTTAATGGGAGACAAGGACATTTAGCATGCAAACTATACTAAGGCACACACTTTTCACTTTTCCAAGGCTTTCTAGGAGGATGCTATGAAGCAGTGAAAAACGTCTCTGAGATGATCTCCAGTTAACACCCCAGCATTGCTATCAAGAGCTCGCTAGACTGAAAATAGCAATTCAGGAGAACAGCCTCTCCTAGTTTCCTTTAAGAGGCTATGTAGAATTTCAAAGCAGATGGATTAGCAACCTTCCAGATGGAATGTAATTTTCGACGGTGCAGCTTGTTCCTTTTAATGCCACTTGGGTTCCAGAGGAAGTAGAAAAGATATGCAGAATTCCCTTAGTTGGGCCATCTCAGACTGTACAAGTGATGGCTTCAAGGTGCTTACCCAATGCCTGGAAGCGGTGAGGGCATAAACAAGGATAAACTGATTGCAACTCAATACTAAGTGTCTGCGTTTTTGAGCCCCTTGGTTTTGGAGCTATTACATCTACAACTTTAGATGGGGCAGCACTTCCCCAGACAGAACGGGTATGTGATCTGGAAGCCCTCCTGGCCTCATAATTTGAGGAGCAGGTGGTAGCCATAGCTAGCAGGGCTTTTGCACAAATCCATTTTATGCCTCAGTTGGCCCGGGTTAGGAGGTCCTGCTCTTGTTCACTACCATTTTTAATCAATCCCGATTGGATTACTGCAATCACTCTACACGGGACAGCACTTGAAAAGCATCTGAAAATTTCAAAAAGGCCAGAATGCGATGGTGCATCCAGTATTGGGGGCACTATGGTTTGTCCATATGACACTGGTAACACAATGGTTAGAATGCAGTATTGCAGGCTAACTCTGCCCACAGCCAGGAGTTCAACTCAAGGTTGACTCAGTCTCCCATCCTTCCAAGGTCAGTAAAATGAGGACCCAGATTGTTGGGAGCAATATGCTAACTCTGTAAACTGCTTAAGAGAAGGCTGCAGAACACTATGGGGCGGTATATATGTCTAAATACTATTGTTATTGCTAACACTATGACGCTGCTGCTGGATAAGCTATGCTGTCTGCTAGTGCAGGAGTCCCCAACCTGTGGGCCATGGCCCACTACCGGGTCATGGTCTGCTAGCCAGAGGGCCATGGAAACAGGCTGACCAGTGCACACACATGCGTGCGCGCACTACCGCCACTCGCGCTAGTGCCGCTATGAAAAAGGGGTACCACATGGCGAAAATGAGGCGGTGCTAGTGTCCATGCGGCAAAAACGGGGAGGTGCTAGAGTCTCACATGGGCGCTAGCACTGCCCCATTTGTATCGCGTGTGCTCGCAGCCCTGTTTATGTGTGCGCGCGTGTAAAAAGCTTCCCCCTCCCTTTCCCTCCGGTCTGCCAGCCGAGAACGTTTGGAGACCTCTGTTCTTGTAGATATCTGGCTACAATTCAAGATGCTGGTTACCATCCTTAAAGTTGTGCACAGGGTCAGTTATTTATGGGGCCACTTGACTCCAGTTGTTTCCCAAGAGATCAGACTGGGTGGGCCTGCTCCAGAGGCCCTCAGTGAAACAGTGCCATCATGCAGGGCCCAAGAAAACATGTCTTGTCACTTATCACTCTGTGGAAGAGCCTCCTTCAGAAGATCCAGATAACCTCAATTCTTCTGGACATATGAAATGTTAGGAAAGGTACGATGGCTAGGTAGCTAGTACTGCCCAATATGTGCAAGTTTGGGACTGTGAGTTGTTTGTGAGATACCTTGGTTCTGGCATTTGCTCGCTTTGTTTTTAATTATATTGTTCATTTTGTTATATCTTGGCTTTGTCCACTATTGTCAATCATTCAAAGTTTTTTTGTTTCAGATGGGCAACCATATACATTTTCTAAATAAATAAAATAAAATTCCAGGTCCAAAAGTATTTTGGTGTTGACAAATGAGCAAAGAAGAACAAAAGGAATATAATTCTTTCATTTCCACCATGTGGCAAACACAGTCAATTTTAATTACTTATGTAATTTTGGGCCATAACTTTCTTGAAGGTGGAAGACACTGTGTTTGGGATAAGGGAGAAATAAAATGCTCCCTCTTAGTAATGTCATGAATTTTAGAATTCATATGTGTTTTTTGTTTCAAATTCTTCTACAGCGGGGGGGGGGGTCAACCTTTAAAAAATTTTGGGTTGGAAAGGCACATGAATTTAGTGAAATAAATAAACATAATCATGGAAGTTTGACCAAACTGTCCTCAAGTTAGTACATATATTTTGCAGTTCTTAACCAAGCTAGAAACTAGACTGTATTCATATTGGAAAAGTACAACATGTTACAGGCACGTTTCCAAAATCTACCCCACAGATGGCAAAATGTAATTATTTTACGAAAAACCTGAGTTTTGGTGGGAATAATCTCTAGAGGATAACAGGACTAAACTGGACTGTTGGATTCTGCAAGCAAATACGTTGAGAAGGAAAATCCATGTGAGAATGAGAGATTCATTTTTAAAAGTTGCTTGTTGCCACTGGCGCCAGTTCAAAAGATAGACCAAATTTTGCCCAATATGTCTAGTTACAAACTTTTTCACTTCTCTACCTACAGTAATACATATATGAACACTTAGGGTTTTTTCCTTATTTGTTCAATCATCAATGTTTGGAATGCTGACTGGCAATATCCTTAATTCCATGGGGTACCTTAAAGCAACTTAGCCTTAACAGAGAAAATATCCAATTACACTGATAAAGCAAATATTTAAAGTATTTGAAATCAGCCCAGTAAAAAAAAATTAAGACAAAAATGATGAAACATACTGAAGTTACCTAAAGGGGAAAGAACCAAATGACTGTATGTGTGTTTGTGTCCGTGCACGTATGTGTGTATTTCATGGGTAAAAGTCTACGTAAAGGTGATGCTTAAAGGTATCCCCATCTTGTCTGTCTGAGGCCAATCATGGACATTTTCCGATTCTGAAGAAATGTGTTCACTTATCACATTTACTGTATTAATGTGCATGTATTAATAAAAATTAGTTTAAAGATTTTGATATAAAACTTTAAAACTTGTCCTTAAAATGGCAGGATCAAAAGAAAAAAAATGAGAAGCTACCAACTGTTATTCACGATTCATAAACACAGTAAATATTTACTATGTAAATACATAATGTAATAACCACTCATTTAAATGGATTGCCTGTAAATAAAGGGGGGCTGCATATCCCCTATTCACATACGAGAAGGGAAGGGACAATATGGTGTTTGTGTATGTATCTGCCTATGTACATGTGTATACCATGTCAAGTGAACATCTGTGTGGGCTAAAGAGAGAGAAGCTTTGAGTCTATTCCTTTAAGAGTTGAATCTCTCAACAATGAAGGGAATGCTTCGAACTGCTGTGGTTCCACGGCTGCGACCATATTGTGCATCTTCCAACTTTGGGACTATGCATCCCTTTCTGTTATTTGTGAATGGTTGGATACAGGGTTTGATCCTGTCATATGTCCAGTTATTCAAATGTTTGGTAACTGCGAAAGTATTGTGTGTGATTTGTAAGTTGAGTACATACAAGAAGAAAGTTGAAGGTTTTGTTGTTTATTGTCTACCATATAATCTTCATTTCATTACGAGTGGGAGTATTGTGTGTGTCTGTGTGTGTATTGTATCATCCTGAATATCCTCCCTTCTCTGTCACCCTTAAAAAGGGAAATGTGGTGGCACAGTGGTTAGAATACAGTACTACAGGCTAACTCACTGCTCCCTTGTGGAGTTCGAGTTTGAACGGCTCAAGGTTGACTTAGCCTTCCATCTTTACGAGGTCGGTAAAATGAAGACTCAGAGTGTTGAGGGCAATATGCTGACTCTGTAAACCGCTTAGAGAGGGCTGAAAAGCACTATGAAGCGGTATATAAGCCTAAGTGATATTACTGTTGCTTATGCTAGGTTTCTTGTATATACATAAGAAACTCTTATCTGTATGTGTTTATATCTCCCCTGGTTTGGTTTCATGACGATTTCTTTATTCCAACTGGTTTGCGTGTCAATGCTGCAAACATTGACATGTTTTTGCACTGACAAAATAAGAGACAGCCTGTTACTTTAATTTGCTTCGCTTGGGGGAAAGCAAAGCTACCCGGATGTTTTAAGAAGATAAGAACTTGGCGGGTTGTCTAACGAAAGAGAAACTAATTCTTTAAATTAATTGGAGAATGTGACTAATGACAAAAATAGAAAGGTGGAGAATTGTATTTAATGTATTTTGCAAGGGAGCGGAGATTTCAGATTCTGGCATCCCTCCATGAGTGCCGATGTTTCGTTTTATGATTAAGACTTTTTAGATAAACAAGGCTTGCATTCTGTTTGTCTCATTTATCGGAACCTTGACATTGCGCTTGTGTGTGTGTGTAAATTCGTATAAATATCCTCCTTGCTGATCAGGGCTGTTTGTTTGGTTTCCTATTTCCAAGTGAAGAACTGAAACCTATTATGTGCCTATTCTCCTTGTTAAGATCAAGTCTGCCTTGAGCAGGGGGTTGTACTAGAAAAGGGGTCTCCAACCTTGGCGACTTTCTGATTTGTGGACCTCAACTCCCATAGCTGGCTGAGGAATTCTAGGAGTTGAAGTCCACAAGTTGTAAAGTTGCCAACATTGGAGACCCACTGAACTAGAAGACCTCCAAGACCCCTTCCCACTCTGTTATTCTCTTATACTCCTTCCTTCTTCTCTTTTCCTCACAACCACCTTGTCAGGTTGAGTGGGTCAGAGGGACCAGCCCAAAGTCACCCAGCCGGCTTTGATGCTTAAGGCGGGAATAGGATACCACCATGCCCCTATCACATCCCTGAGACCTTAACAACATTTTAAAAAGCAAAAAGCAGTCTGTGGTCATGAAGAGATTTCCCCATCCCTGTCTTTTAGAATCTGAAGACATCTATACCACCTGAGACTTTCTATCCATCAAACCGCAGGAGAAAGCAAGCTGCTGCTTTAGTGATTGCTGTGAAAGCCACTGTTTGCAAAAGTTGCCAAAATCTGAACAGGCAAGGGACTAGCATTCTTTTAGTTCTCTACCAACATCATGGACAAAGTGAACCAGGGTTGCTCTTGATCAGGAGCCTTCAAACTTGGCCCTTTTATGACTTGTGGACTTCAACTCCCAGAATTCCTCAGCCAGGCGTGCCTATCTGAGGAATTCTGGGAGTTGAAGTCCACAAGTCATAACAGGGCCAAGTTTGAAGACCTTGATGCTGTAAATGTAAGGAAAAGGATAGAATTTGAACAAGACACACTCTTGACGTGACGCTTCATGGTTCCTGGCAAAGGTTATTTTGAGGTCACCCAGAAAAAGCACCTTATGTCAAAATCTAGATGAGAAGAAAATACTGTAACTAGTGTGAAGTACAGCAGTCCTCCACTTACAACAGTTCATTTAGTGACTGTTCAAAGTTATAAGAGCACTGGAAAAAGTGACTTATGACCATTTTTCATATTTATGACCGTTGCAGCATCCCTATGTTCATGTGATCAAAATTCAGACACTTGGCAAATATTTTTCATATTTATGACGGTTGCAGTGTGCCGCAGCCATGGCATCCCTTTTTCTGATCTTCTGACAAGCAAAGTCAACAGAGAAAACAGATTCACTTAACAACCGAGTTACTAACTTAACAGCTGCAATGATTCACTTAACAACTGTGGTAAGAACAATGGGGCACAATGGGTCGTACAGAGGGGCAAAACTCACTTAACAAATGTCTGGCTTAGCAACATAAATTGTAGACTCAATTGTGGACGTAAGTCAAGGAGTACCTGTAGAGCAATTCTTAGTTCACCGTTAAAAAGCCTCTATTTTTTATTTAGTTTAATTCCATTTATATCCCGCCCTTCTCCGAAGACTCAGGGCGGCTTACAAGCTTAGCAGTAGCCTTCATTCTATGTATAAATGTATAAATAAAAAAATAAAAAATAAAAAAGCCTCTGCTTCTTAACTTTCCTCATACCTGCCACACCCTTAAATAATTTAACTAATCCATTATTAAACATAGTATTGATAATATTTATAACCTCGCCCCCCCCACCCCAGTGTTTCCACCATTTGGATCAGGTGATGCAGCAGCCCTTTTGTGAAAATGTCCTTTAACTTGCTTTCAAAAGTTCAAACACGCCCATCGGCACAAAAACATTTGGAACCCCTGATTAACAATGGAGTCACAGAAAAAGCATAAATATAAGAATGATAATTCAAAACTACTGGAAGCAACAGATGCCTACAGAGACAAATCATGAAAGCGAAAGAATTTAGGGTCAAGTACTCAGAACAAACCTACCTGGCTTGCCGCCTTCTCTCTCATGACCAAGTTGCCCTTTGGTGTTCACACCACAGGTGTACACTTCCCCATCTTCCAGCAAGAACACAGAGTGGTTTTTCCCACAAGCCACTTCCTTGACACTCCTCTCACGAACGAATTCAGTGGTCCGGGGTTCAGGGATGACTGCCTGTAGAGTGCTATCTGAGCCAGGAAATCCGAAAGACCAATATCCCCAGCATAACATCTTCTCTGCTTTCAGCAAGGCATGGATCTTGAAATTTTCCTGCAAGCGAAAGGAGAAGAAATCTCTCTCTCTCAAAAAAAGGGAAAACAATAGGGGTCCTCTGCAGATCAAACAAAGGGCAACAGAAAGGGGTATCCGGTTTCTTTTAAAAAAACTATTTCACAGGTACGTGTTGACTTACAAAACTGTTCATTTAGTGACCACTCAAAAGTGAAAACTGCACTGAAAAAGTGACCTGTGACCGTTTTTCACACTTATGACCATTGCAGCATCCCCATGGTCATGTGATCAACATTCAGATGCTTGGCAACGGACTCGAGATTGCAGCGTTTCAGGATCGTGTGATCACCTTTTGTGACCTTCCGGCAATAGAGAAGCCAGATTCACTTAACAACCGTGTTACTGACTTAACAACTGCAGTGTTCCACCTAACAACTGTGGCAGGAAAAGTCATAAAATGGGGCAAAAACTCACTTAACAGCTGTCTCACTTAGCAACAGAAACTTTGGGCTCAGTTGTGGTCGTACGTCGCGGACAATCTGCCTATCAGTAAATAACATTCAAGGGCAAAAATCACAAGTCTGTTTGGTAGCCTCATTTTCATGAAACAAGAGATCCAAAAGCTTAAGACTGCAGGCCTTTTCCTAACAAAACAAGCTGGCCTATTCATTGATCGATATAAGCATTTTGATATGTGGAGTGATGCTTTGTGCACAGATTTGTGCACAAGCCTGGTTTTCAACCATTTCCTGCCAGCATGGTTGACGCAGGTTTCAACAACCCAAGGGCAACGTTTCAGCAACTACAACCGTGAGTGGACAGCTTGTGAACCAATGTGCCTCCAGAAAAAGCTTCCTGCAGCCTCCAAAGCACTTCTTCATTTGGTACCAATGCTCAACAATGCAGCCAAACATGGCAGATATTTGGCTCACCAAAGTCCACGGCTGCCACGTGCCACTCGAACCATTTCGCCCCACCTTTCTTTTGGACCTTCCTCCCCTTTTCTTATGTCACCCCTATTACTATATCCTACCTCTTCCAACAGCTGAAACTGCTTCTCCCTGCCCACTCTTCTTTTAAGGTGGAGTGGCACTTATGAATGAATGAACGAACCTTTATTATCAAAGTACAACATGGATGCAGTGAAATTGGCTGAGACTCCCTTCGTGCCCCCCACCACAACTCACAGGGACAACAAACCCACCATCTTGTTACACCATGTGAGCTAATTGCACAACACACCAGCCTCGCAAGTCAATAATACATAGAGTTATTTCCCGTTCAGGAGCTTGACAGCCCATGAATGGAAGCTGTTCTTCAGCCTGTTGGTACGGCTGGCTATACTCCTGTATCTCCTACCCGATGGTAGGAGAGTAAAGAGGTACCAACCATGGTGTGAGTCATCCCTGAGAATTTTCCTCACTCTTCCAAGGCAGCAGGCCCTGGCGATGTCATCCAGTGGTGTCAGGGGACAGCCCACAATGTTTTGTGCTGTGCTCACCACCCTCTGTAATACCTTCCTATCCATGGCTGTCAGACCAGCATACCAAAACCACAATACAGTGTGAGAGGACGCTCTCTACAGTAGACCGGTAAAAGAAGGTCATTAGCCGTTGTTCTACCCTGTTCTTCCACAAGACTCTGAGGAAGTGGAGACTCTGTTGGGCCTTTCTGGCCACCTGGGTTGTATTGACTTTCCAGGTAAGATCTTCACAGAGGCAGACTCCCAGGAATTTAAAGGAGGAGATTCTCTCAACACAGCTCCCTGCCCCCCCCCCCCGATGTAAAGTGGGGCAGGTTCCTCTCTTTTCTTCCTGAAGTCTAGCACCATCTCCTTTGTCTTGCCGATGTTCAAGTTGTTCTCTAAACACCATAAGGATAGTTTTTGTACCTCCCCCCTGTATGCTGTTTCATCTCCACCTGTAATAAGGCCCACTACAGTGGTATCATCTGCGAACTTAATGATTGCAGTGGATGGGTCGGATGATACACAATCGTATGTGTACAGTGAATACAGGTAGGGGCTAAGCACACAGGCCTGTGGCGAGCCCATGCAAAGCTTCAGGGGGGTGGATAAAACAGACCCGACCCTCACTGTTTGTAGCCGGTCCCTCAGAAAGTGTTTAATCCTATCACAGATGGAGGGGGGGGGAATTCAAGTCAGTCAGCTTTTCAATAAGGATGCTCAGCAGAATAGTATTGAAAGCCAAGCTATAGTCAGTGAAAAGCATCCTGACATAACTTCCAGGTTTCTCCAGATAGCTTGCTGCAGAATGTAAAGCAGCAGCTATGGCATTGTCTGTCAACCTATTCCCCCTGTAGGCAAGCTGATGTTTGTTGAAGTCCAGTGGAAGGCATGTCCTAAGATGTTGGAGAACCAGTCTTTTGAAGCATTTCATCACTACAGATGTTAATGCAATAAGGTCTGTGGTCATTTAGGCACTCGATTTCTGTTTTCTTCAAGACTGGGACAATGGTAGTTGCTTTCAAGCATGATGGTACACAGGGCTAACACTTTTTTTAGGGCTAACACTTATTTTAGGGCTAACACCTGAGTTGTGAAATCCTAGGAAGCCACTAGATGGCAGTAACAACATTGTATAAATCAGGGGTCCCCAACCTGCAGGCCATGTGGCCTACTGGCCACTGGGCCACAGGACAGGCTGGCTGTTCTCTTCCAGCCGGCCCTGTTTGTGTGTCAGGGACAACCCCTTTTTCCTTTTAACAATCAATAGGCTGGAAAAAACCCAACCCAAAGTTATTTACAGTTCCAAATAATAAAGTCTTTCAAACAAAAAAGCAGCAGAATATTTCCTTCAACCAAAAATACGATTCAAAACATCCAACAAGAGTCAAACAAGAGTCAAAAAGATTAGCAAGAACAGACCAGGATTCTCTTTGAATGTCTCTGAACGGTTGCCTTCAGCAACCAGCACCGTTCACACCTTCCCCTTTTATTATCTGTCCCAAGGTGTGGCTTCTCAATGCCTTCTCCTCCTTTCACTGAGTTTCCTCATAGATTTTCTCTGCTCTGCTGGATTGCCTTCTGCTTCTAGCATCTCTGAACAGATTCAGCTCTGACTCCTCTTAGTCTGACACCTCTTCCTCACACAGCTGAACCTCATGAGGAACACGACTGAAGGGGCCAAGCTGAGTCCTGCAGTGCATCAGAACCTCCCTCTGACACCGAAGGCTCTCCAAACCCCTCCTCCTCCTCCTCCTCCTCTGACTCAGCTGCTGGGAGCACAGGCTGACACTGAATCACAACACTGGCCAGTGCATGCACACACACACACTTCTGCTAGCGCTGTGGCCGCAAAGCAAGAAAACAGGACACTGCGCCGCATAGCACGATAACAGGCTGACACCGCACTTTGGGGCACAAAAACGGGACGCTGACACACCATGGGGCATGAAAACGGGCCGATGCTGCGCCACGGGGCATGAAAACAGGGCACTGTGCAAGAACGGGATATGAATACTGACAATTAGTACATGATGTTGAGTGTTGAGATTTGCAGGGTGCCATGTTTCCTACCCCTTCTTTAGATGACCAACATACATGAAATGAAACAAACATTCATACACCATATACATGTGGATCTTACCCAGATTGAATAACACACCACACGTTTCCAATGAGTCTCCTTTCAGAGACCACACAAGTCTGCAGTCTTCCATGAAATTCCTTTGAGAAACGTTTTCACAGCACCCTTGGAGTACCTTGTTATTTTGTATTAAGCTCTTTCTCCAGAAATTTGTTTGCCAGACCACTCCCCCATTGTGGGACCCCAACGAAAAGCAGAGATTTTATTTCTGATTCTGATTCTTGAGAAAGCATCAGCAATAGTTGTGTTGAAATCTCAAGTTGTCACTTCTGGAAAGGGCAGCTTCTGCTCTGCTGATCATTACTAGCTAACTACAAATTACTCTTATTTGCTGCCCACATTATCAGCAGCAATAACCAAATGTGCTGAACTATGAACTATATTAACTATAACAAAGAAGAGTGGAATTTTTCTGCCCTTTTCCGCCTACCCTCAAGGAAAACAGATCTGCCACTATCTGTTTATCCTCAGGTTATGCTTAATTACCTTATGCTGGAAAGAATAAATTATATAAGTTGCTGCAACAGCACACAACACATATTGCTAGAGTACTCCTCCCCTTCTCTCTTCAGAAAATTAAAGCCTACAGGTCAAAACAAAGTACGTGTCAAATTCAACTAGGAAGAAGCACTTGGGAAAACACAAGATGGGAAACGGAACACTTGTTTACAAGTAGTATTTTCCAGCTGTAGCTGTTTTCATGAGTTTCAATTAGAGTTTTGGAAAACAAGTAGCCAATAAAGCACTTATCTAGATAGATAAATTAATTAGGGTTCAAGACTAGTACAAAAATAACTTAACCAAGCAGGATCCCAAAGTACAATGAACAGTTTAGTAGCCTAATTCATGGTGTCCATCTGTTAACAAGGTTGGATATAACATACCTTTATGGCTAAGGCATGCAATTTATCTATTAATGCACATATGACATTATGCCAAGGTTGCTTTTTCGTAAGGTTACGCACATACAGTCCTAACTGACAAAGAAGAAGAGAAGTGGAAATTAATGGCAAGGGAAGAGAATCCATAAGAAGCAACCTGTTAAATCAGGTTGCGATTGGTTAAACTGATCTAGTATTTGGTGTTCACAGAGTGGCCAAACAAATGCATTCTAGATCTAGAAGCTTACATATATGGCCAGGAAAATGCCAACCTTTTTCATTGTCACTTCCTAACAGCTGATATATAAAGCATGTTCCGTAACAAAGATGAAATACGGTACATCCGTCACTTATGTATTTGAGGACCATCTTATATCAATTTTCTCCCAATTTCTAAGATAATTTTCAGATTAGTACATAAAATTCCTGAACTTTGGAAAATGTCTACTATCAATATTCTCTTGCTAGAATTGCTTAATTGTTCTGTTACAGAAAATAGAATTGTCTGCTTATTCCGAGATAAAGATAATGTTTCAAGCACTTATCTATACATGGGCGCTTTCAGGATATAGCTGTTTTCATGGGTTTCAATGAAGATTTTGGAAAACAAGATAACAAATAGAGCACTTGTCTACAAGTCGGCATTTTCAAGATATAGCTGTTTTCGAGTTTCAATGAAGGTTTTGGAAAAACAGGTAGCAAATAAAGCACTTATCTATAAATAGGTAGGTGTGTTCATGAGCTTCAGTGTGGGTCTTGGAAAGCAAGACAGCAAACAAAGCACTTGTTTACAAGTGGTAAGTAGTTTCTAAGGGACGCGGTGGCTCAGTGGGTTAGGACGCTGAGCTTGTCGATCAGAAGGTCGGCAGTTTGGCGGGTCGAATCCCGAGTGCCGCGTAACAGAGTGAGCGCCTGTTACTCGTCCCAGCTTCTGCCAACCTAGCAGTTCGAAAGCACGTAAAAATGCAAGTAGAAAAATAGGGACCACTACGGTGGGAAGGTAACAGCATTCCGTGCGCCTTTGGCGTCTAGTCATGCCGGCCACATGACCACGGAGACGTCCTCGGACAAACGCTGGCTCTTCGGCTATGAAACGGAGATGAGCACCGGCCCCTAGAGTCGGAAACGACTAGCACACATGTGCGGGGGAACCTTTACCTTTACCTTTAAGTAGTTTCTAAATGTAGCTGTTTTCATGAGTTTCAGATGAGTGCTACATTCATTCTCCCTCACATTCTAGAACACCTCTTTCCTTCCTCCTGATTCATCCCAAATTAAATTCTACACCACTCTAGCCAATCTCTGCATTTGAGGAGGTGAGCTACAGCTCACACAACCTCATTCCTTTTAATCATTTTTTTTAAGTGGAAAAGGTGCTATTAGACTGCATCTGGCCTCTTCCAAACTGAATCCAAACACGTCTTTCTAACCAAATGTGAAGTCTTGCGAAACTGTAAAGAGAAAACATTTCTAACACGGTTCTTGCCAGTTGGCAAAGCAACCATCAGGGGAGATAAGTCGCAGTACTGTTGTTGGTTGGACATTAATGCCAAAATAAATGTGTTTCTCTAGACCAGGGGTAGGCAACCTTGGCTCTTTTATGACTCGTGGACTTCAACTCCCAGAATTCCTGAGTCAGCCAAGCTGACTCAGGAATTCTGGGAGTTGAAGTCCACGAGTCGTAAAAGAGCCGAGGTTGCCTACCCCTGCTCTAGACATGGTTGGTAATTTATCACTTGCTCATTCCACCAGAAGCTACGCAAGGAAAAGCACAGCATATCCTCTTATTTTATGACAATGTACCGTAATCTTTCAGTAAAAAGCATCCATTAAAATTAGAATTAGATAGAATTAGGGACCAGTAGTTTAGCAGCCTAACTAATATCTCAATTCATGCGAAACCGTTCCTATGGGGGGGAAGTGGGGGGAAGAGAGAGAAATGGTAAGAGAGTGAAGGAAAGGCACCTGTGTATAGATAGGATTGTGTTCGGTGTTAAAGACTCACACTGAGATCTCCTGAGTACAGCTTACTCCAAACTGAAGCCGTCTGAGAATTCTGTGCTCCTAAACAGAGGCTGGAAAAATTGTGCTGACAGTCTTCTGACTGCACAAAATAACCAGTCTGTGCAGGGCTCTTAGTTATTAAGGAGGAAAAAAAATCAGAGCAGGTCTGTATCTTAAAGAGCTGACTAAAAAAGTTCCTATTATTCTTATAGGAGCTTTTCAAATGTACAAAATGGAGCTCAGCTATCTTTGACTCAATTCATACAAAGCTGCTAATAATCTTGTGTAGGGGCGCGCACGTGCCTTTGAGTCAGTTTTGACTTCAGGCAATTTCCTGGGGTGATTCCTGCAGTTTTCTTGGCAAGGTTTCTTGGAAGTGGCTTGCCCTTGCTTCCTGCCTAGGGCTGAGAGGAAATGACTGGCTCAAAGTCACCCATCTAGCTCCGTGCCTAAGGCAGAAGTAGAACCCATCACGATCACTTGGTTTCTAATATGGTGCCTTAACCACTACATCAACATGGCTCTCATGTTGTTGTTGTTAGTTGTGAAGTAGTGTCCGACCCATCGCGACCCCATGGACACCATTCCTCCAGGCCTTCCTGTCCTCTACCATCTTCTGGAGTCCATTTAGGCTCACGCCTACTGCTTCAGTGACTCCATCCAGCCACCTCATTCTCTGTCGTCCCTTTCTTCTCTTGCCCTCAATCTTTCCCAGCATTAGGCTCTGCTCCAGTGAGTCCTTCCTTCTCATTAGGTGGCCAAAGTATCTGAGTTTCAACTTCAGGATCTGGCCTTCTAAAGATCAGTCAGGGTTGATCTCTTCTAGGACTGACCGGTTTGATCGCCTTGCAGTCCAAGGGATTCGCAGGAGTCTTCTCCAGAACCATAGTTCAAAGGCCTCAATTTTTGCCTTTTGGTACTGTCCGTGGGGTTTTCATGGCAAAGATACTGGAGTGGGTTGCCATTTCCTTCTCCAGTGGATCACGTTTTGTCAGAACGCTCTGCTATGACCTGTCTGTCTTGGATGGCCCTGCACGGCATAGCTCATAGCTTCATTGAGTTACGCAAGCCCCTTCGCCGCGACAAGGCAGTAATCTCATGACAATCATTTAATAGTATGGGGTTTTTTTTACAACAGGGATACAAGCAAAGACTGAAAGAATTGTTTTCTCTAAAGCAGAAATTACAGTCAATTGGAAATGCACTTTAATCCCATTTATATCCTGCCCTTCTCCGAAGACTCAGGGCTGCTTACAATTTAAAGCACAAATCAATGTGCTTAGCAATAGCCTTCATTCTATGTATATGCCTGCTTATTAGGGCTTTCGCCCCCCCCCAAGCGGCATTATTACAAAGTCAGCTTATTGTCCCCAACAATCTGGGTCCTCATTTTACCTACCTCGGAAGGATGGAAGGCTGAGTCAACCTTGAGCCTGGTGGGATGCGAACCTGCACTAATTGCAGGCAGCTGGTGTCACTTAAGGAGGCATTAGCCCACTATTTTGACTTCTTTTGTTTCCCATCTATTAATAGTCTCTTTACAAAGTATTGTTTCATATGTCCAACTACATTATGTGCACACTTAAAAATGTGAACAAGTGTTCGGAAAATCTGTGCATCATAGAGTAATACCTGCCAAAAAAGTGAAACTGTCTGATGGTCACTGAACAAGCCAAGGTGAGAAACACATATCCTGTACAAAAGGCAGAGGATCAAACAGATAAATATAATAAATAAATAAACAGTATGTGTATGTGATTAATAAAATAAATACATTAAGCCTTGTTTGAACAAACCACAATGGAAATCCACACATCATCTATAAATGAAAAAAAAAGTGAAAAGGAAGAATCCTCCCAATAGCCTATCCACGATCCTGTCATGTACCTACTATGCTGATACCATCAAGGAAAAAAGGCTATTTGCACACAGTTATGTACAGTTACGGGTCTATAGTTGGTAAGTGAGGTTTCATCACAAGTTATTGCAAGATATGTATCTCTAGTACACTTCCTTCTCAGATTCAGGCAAAATGACCCGATTGGCAGACAGACAGACAAAGGCTTCTAATCTCTTATTTTCATTTGTATGGGACAAAATTTTTACACAAGTCTAAGCATTGTGATTTATGGCCACCTTTTTGGACCGACATGCACATTGCACACCCTTGAAAGCATGGATTGTGAATTGTGGGGGTTAAAGTCCACACATTTGGAACCTGGACAGATCAGCTATATTTATGGAGCATGCACATTTACCAGCCAGAGGTTATTTTCAGGTAATATTTTTACAATGCAATTGCCACACTTGGTGGAATTATACAAAACCTCCAAATTATATTATCTTCCAGTGGAACATATTTTTCGGCTAATTGTTCCAACTCTCTCTCTTTTTTTTTCTTATCACCAGAAAATGGCATGGGTCCGGAATACCTCGGGGACCACCTGCTGCCGGCGTCGACTCCCCTCCGCCCCGTGCGTTCCCACAGAGAGGGCCTCCTCAGGGTGCCTCCAGTCAGAGAATGTCGGCTGGTGGCCCCCAGGGGGAGGGCCTTCTCTGTGGGCGCTCCGGCTTTGTGGAATCAGCTGCCGGTTGAGCTCCGGATGGCACCGGATCTCCGCTCCTTCCGGCGTGGGTTAAAGACCCATTTATTTGAACAAGCTGGCCTGGCCTGATGGGGAGTTATTTAGGGTTTTAATATTTATATATATTTTCTATTGTTTTTATTGTGGGCAATAATTTAATTCTTTTTTAACTTTTGTATTTTTGTAGTTTTATGATATGCCCTGTGCACCGCCCTGAGTCCTTCGGGAGAAGGGCGGTATAAAAATTTAATAAACCTAAACCTAAACCTAAAATCCCTTGCAAAAGGAAAAAGGAACAGCTGTACAACTGATAAAATTAGAAGCTCTTCACCAGGAAACATTCCAAGAATAATATTCCATCCAGGCAAACGTTACTGTCATGGCAATAAAAAGTGTGGGAGAAGAGTGCAGTAAAAGCAATAAGGTTTGCATAGCATAAAGCCAAGGGGTTCTTCATCATACTGCATTCTGCTAGTCACTCCTTGGCTGCCTCCCATTCACTGACACACGAAGAGAGAAATCAGTGGTCAGGTCTGTATATATATCACCATTACCAATATGCTAAAATGTATACTATACTCAAACACACAAAAGCAAGCTCCAATTCATGAAAGAGGCGCGTCTGTGTGTGGGGGGGTATATATGAGTATGCAGTTGCACCCACCTCACTGCTCTTTTTTGTTTTCACAAAAAACTCTGTGGTGGATTTAAACTTTCTGCTGTCCGTTCCCTCTCGTTCTTGAAAGAAGCTGGACGCAACAAAATACTGCCCGCCCTAGCTTTGCATCTAAGAGATGATCTGCACACTCAAAAGCATGCATCACAGTGATGAGGTCATCACCAACTCCTGGGAACTGACTGTTGGGAAACAGACAAGGAAAAAAAACCTCCCAGGTTATACCAGTCAATCTGGATGACTGGAAAAAGAAGAGATGGGTGGGGGGGGACAGGGAAATAACTTTCAACAGCTTCTCCAGCACTACCAGTTCTGCTAGGTGCAAACCCTAGAAAAGAAAGCCAGAAACAGGACTGAGTCCAATTCTGTTGCATAGCTCTTCAGGATTTATATTGCCCCTTGTGGGTTCTGCTTTCCTTAGACCAGGGGTCTTCAAACTTGGCCCTTTTATGACTTGTGGACTTCCACTCCCAGAATTCCTCAGCCAGCGTGCCTGGCTGAGGAATTCTGGGAGTGGAAGTCCACAAGTCATAAAAGGGCCAAGTTTGAAGACCCCTGCCTTAGACCAGGTGTCACACGCCAAGCTACCTGGCATGTCTGGAGGCCATAGAAGAATTCCTGAGATCAATAGCAACACTCACTCTACTCACACAATGCTTTCTCATTATCCCAGGTCTTTGAAAGTCAACTAATATCTGCAATGGAGTAAATAAACTGTTTAAACATAGCAATTGCTTTTCCAAAATATATTCTACAAGTTCCTCTGTGGGTATCCCTCATAACGAGATGTTCCTGCACAAGGACTGCCAAAAGGGAATGGACATCCTGCATTGGATTGTGTGCAGAAATCTTTGAATTATAAAACAGGGAGGAGCCATTTGGCCATCAAGTCTCCCAGAAATTTTAGATATTTTTTTTTTAAAATCTATATTGGTTGGGATCCATTCTTCCCATCCCACAGAAATGGGGATTCCCTATTCAAACCCAAAGATTTGGTGTCCCCTAATAAGCACAAGATTTATTGTATGCGTTTAAAAGGAGATCATACAGACATAACTTAAAATAGAGCAGCCTGTCTTATCGATCCCAAAGGTGCTTTTTCAAAAGGCAACTGGACTTGGTGTTTCCTTGAAGACGTTTTGCTTCTCATCCAAGAAGCTCAGTGCTTTTTTCGTAAAAGAAAAAGGTGCCGGAACTCACCCATGTCATACAACCTGCTTTGCCTACCCTACAAGGTTCCATCCAAAAAAAGGTGCCGGAACTCCGTTCTGAGCGTCCTATGAGAAAAAAAAGCCCTGAAGAAGCTTCTTCGGTTTCAGTACTTGGAACTGAAGAAGCTCCTTGGATGAGAAGCGAAACGTCTTCAAGGAAAAACAAAGTCCTTTTGAGAAAGAAAAAAAAACACACTTTTGAGACAACCTTGACTTGGATGATTGAGACTCTCCATAGACACTTTCTCGTCTACCGTGCTCCAGAGACACCTCGGTCTGTCACAGAACCCCATGACCAGGGCTTTTTTTTTCCTCATAGAACGCTCAGAACGGAGTTCCGGCACCTTTTTTGGATGGAACCTTGTAGGGTAGGCAAGGCGGGTTGTATGACATGTGTGAGTTCCGGCACCTTTTTCTTTTACAAAAAAAAGCAGCGCCCATGACTGTATCCCCAAAATCAATGCCAATCTTGCCCAGGACGGGGCAGGAACCTTGGTAATAATAATAATAATAATAATAATAATAATAATAATAATAATAATAATAATAATAATAATAATAATAATAATAATAATAATAATAATAATAATAATAATAATAATAATAATAATTTTATTTTTATACCGCCCTTCTCCCGAAGGACTCAGGGCGGTGAACAGGGCAGAGATATAAAAAATACAAAAATACAAAAGTTAAACCTGGGGGGTAGCTAGGTTTCAAAAGAAAGAGCCGGGTAAATCCACCGTTTCTTTTTCCGCTTCGTTCATGGAATGAGCGGGATCTGCTTTCTTTCTTTCTTTTTTTTCCCCTCCCTCCCATCCGCCCCATGCGGAAAGTTGGGGGAGGCGATGGGGATGGGCACCCAGCGAGGCCTGATTCAGGAGACACGCATGCATGCATGCATGCATGCAGGTGGAGCCCAAATTAAGGGGGGGGGAGGCCGATCGTAGCCCGCGCTCCTCTAGGGTCAGCTCAGTCCTAAGGACGCCCGTCCCGACGGCGACCACCCAATTGCTGCAACAGACAGGGGTCGATCCCCCTTCCCCGTCGGTGCCCAAGCAGCAGCGCGGTGGAAAGATGGAAAACACCTGGTCGGGAGGCTCACCGGCTCCAGCTGGGGCTCCCCAGCCGCCGAAGCCCCCGGGATCCGGCTACGACCGCAGACTCCGGCAGGGAGCGTCACCCCAAAAGAAGGAAGTTTTCCTCCTCCTCCTTCTCCTCCCCCGCCCCTCCCCGCGAGCGCCAGTCAGCCAGACAGTCGGCAGAGGTCTTCAAACTCGGCCCTTTTATGACTCGTGGACTTCAACTCCCAGAATTCCTCAGCCAGCATGCCTGGCTGAGGAATTCTGGGAGTTGAAGTCCACGAGTCATAAAAAGGCTGCGTTTGAAGACCCCTGAATGGGTAGATTTTCCTCCTGGGCCAATCGGGAGCTCGCCAGATGATGACGTGACGGAGAGGCGGGGCTACGACCCAGTTTCGGGGAGGGCGAAGGAGAAGGGAATCATTAACCCCGCAGAGGCTGCCCGGGGAGGCGGAGGCGGCTTCTGCCGTCCAACGTCCAGCGGGCGAGAGGCTGGAAAAGCGCGCCAGGGATTCTCGAGGAACGCTCGGACGCCATCATCCCCTTCAGTCAGATCGACTCAGGACAAACCAATAAATCTGAACGCAGGTTGTCCTCGCTCGTTTAGGGACCGTTTGGAGTTACAGTGGCATTTTTTTTTAAAAAAAAAAAGTGGCTTAGGACCCTTTTTCACACTTACGGAAAAGTGCGCGGCATCCCCGTGGCCGGGTGATCTAAATTCAGATGCTCGGCAAACTGGTTCATATTTGTGACCAGTGCTTTTTTGTAAAAGAAAAAGGTGCCGGAACTCACACACGTCATACAACCCGCCTTGCCTACCCTACAAGGTTCCATCCAGAAAAGGTGCTGGAACTCCATTCTGAGCGTTCTATGAGAAAAAAAGCCCTGTTTTTGACGGTTCCCTTTTGCCACCTTCTGACCAGCAAAGTCAATGGAGAAGCCACTTAACAACTGACAGCTCGGGACAGGGGATATTCCTCTGTCCTAGTCCTATTAGACCTCTCAGCGGCTTTCGATACCATCAACCATGGTATCCTGCTGCGGCGTCTCAGGGGATTGGGAGTGGGAGGCACAGTTCTTCGGTGGTTCTCCTCCTATCTCCTGGGACGCTCGCAGTCGGTGTTGGCAGGGGGGCAGAGGTCGACCTCGAGGCCTCTCTTTTGTGGAGTCCCTCGGGTCAGTCCTCTCGCCTCTCCTGTTCAACATCTATATGAAACCACTGGGTGAGATCATTCGTGGTTTTGGAGTTGGGTATCATCAGTATGCTGATGATACCCAGCTTTTCATTTTGACCCCAAACCACCCCAGTGATGCCCTCGACGTGATGTCCCGCTGCCTGGAGGCGGTTCGGGTCTGGATGGGGAGGAACAGGCTTCAACTCAACCCTGACAAGACCGAGTGGCTGTGCGTACTGGCATCTCGGGATATTCAGGATATCCCATCTCTCTCTATGGGGGGTGAGTTATTACCCCCCCGTAGATAGGGCTCGCAACTTGGGAGTCCTCCTAGATTCACAGCTTTCTCTAGAAGACCATATAGTAGCTGTGACTAGGGGGCCTTCGCCCAGGTTCGCCTGGTGCGCCAGTTGCGGCCCTATCTTGACCGGGATGCCTTACGTACGGTCACTCACGCCCTCGTGACCTCTCGTCTGGACTACTGCAACACTCTCTACATGGGGCTACCCTTGAAGACCACTCGGAGGCTCCAGCTGGTACAGAATGCAGCCGCGAGAGTTGTGTTGGGAGTTTCCTGACACTCCCATGTTACACCTCTGCTCTGCGAGCTGCATTGGCTTCCAGTTGTCTTCCGGGTGAGATTCAAGGTGTTGATAATGACCTACAAAGCCCTACATGGCATGGGTCCGGAATACCTTGGGGAGCACCTGCGGCCGGCGTCAACTTCCCTCCGCCCTGTACGCTCCCACAGAGAGGGCCTCCTCAGGGTGCCACCGGTCAAAGAATGTCGACTGGTGGCCCCCAGGGGGAGGGCCTTCTCTGTGGGCGCGCCGGGTTTATGGAACCATCTTCCGGTTGAGTTCCGGATGGCGCCTGACCTCCGCTCCTTCCGGCGCGATCTCAAAACCTAACTTTTTGAACAAGCTGGCCTGGCCTGATGGGATGGGGTTGGGTTGTATTAATCTGTTTTAATCTATTTTTAATGTGTTTTAACTTATTCATGGGCATTTGTTTAATCGTTTTTAATTTTTGTATCTTGTTTTTTAATATGTATTGCCCTGTTCACCGCCCTGAGTCCTCCGGGAGAAGGGCGGTATACAAATAAAATTATTATTAATAATAATAATAATAATAATAAAAAATAATAATATTAATTTAACAATTGCAGTGATTTGCTTAGCAAATGGGGCAAGAAGAGTTGTCAAATGGGGCAAAACTCACTAAACAAATGTCTCACTTAGCAGCATAAATTCTGGGATCAGTTGTGGTCGTACGTTGAGGACTGCCTGTATAGTGTATTGATGCCATTGGATATAATGCCACCTTCCTCGTCGTATTGTTGACAGGGGACAAAGATAGTTTTATTCTCTTACGATTTTTAACTCATTACATTGCATCGGAGGTTAATTAATATTATTACTGTTCTTTTTGCGTTTTGTTATGGGAAAAGGTTTTAAAATGATCACTTTTTTTAAAAAAAAAACAACTGCTGTCTTGAGTTTACTTCGTTAGATTGTGATTTTAAAGCTACCTTGGGCAAATGTCTGATTTGAAGGGCTCTGCGTAAAACCTGTGTCTACATTCAGTCCCAGGCTTAGCAGGTTCAAAGCTGACATTCAAATAGAATAGAATAGAGCTGGAAGGGACTTTGGAGGTCTTCTAGTCCAGCCCCCCGCTCAAGCAGGAGAACCTATAACAGGGGTGTCAAACTCAATTTCATTGAGGGCCGCATCAGCATTGCGGTTGCCCTCAGGGGGCCGGGTGGGTTTGGCCAGGGTGGGTGTGGCCTACTGGGTGGGCGTAGCTAGAGTGCGTATGGCCTACTGGGTGGGCATGGCCAGCTCTACATCGTTCGCATCAAGTGTGCCTATGGGGGCCTGGGCAGGAGTGGGACAGATCTGAGGGTCTCTGGCAGAAGGAGGGTCTCGGGGCCAGGGCCAAGGCAACGGGGGCCGTTCCCTCACTGTTTCCAGGATGGCTTCGCGGGCCACATGAAACCACTTTGCGGGCCGGATCTGGCCCCTGGGCCTTGTGTTTGACATGTCTGACCTATAACATCTCAGACAAGTCCACTCTCTTCTTAAATACCTCCAGTGATGGAGCGCCCATGATTTCTGGAGGCAAGCTGTTCCACTGTCCTCACTGTCAGGAAGTTTCTCCTTAGTTCCAGGTTGCTTCTCTCTTTGATCAGTTTCCAACCGTTGTTTCTCTCCTTCCCTCTGGTTCTCTGGTGAACAACCTGACCCCCTCTTCCTTGTGGCAGCGCCTCAGATACTGGAAATACTGCTATCATGTCTCCCCTATTTCTTCTTTTCTTTAGACTAACTAGCCAAACCCAAGTCCTGCAGCCGTTCTTTGTACAGTATGTTTTAGTCTCCAGGCCTTTGATCATTTTAGTTGCTCTTCTCTGAACTTTTTCCAAGGTCTCAACATCTTTTTTTGTAGCAGGGTGACCAAAATTGGTTGCAGTATTCCAGGTGTGGCCTTATTCATTTAAATTGATAAATTCAAACAATGGTCTAGACCAGGGGTAGGCAACCTTGGCTCTTTTAGGACTCATGGACTTCAACTCCCAGAATTCCTGAGCCGGCATGGCTCAGCTTGGAAGCCTTTCTCTTTCCCCTCAGCATGGCTGGCTCAGGAATTCTGGGAGTTGAAGTCCACGAGTCATAAAAGAGCCAAGGTTGCCTACCCCTGGTCTATACTCTAGACAGAAGATCCTAGAAGAATGCACGACTCACCTTATTCCATCAGAGGGGACTGAACAGCATAGCCTTTAGAAATCTTCTATGGTAGGAGAATATATGAAGGAAAGCTGAAGCCAAAGAGACTTTATCTTTAATGATCTGGGATAGTGCTCAAAAAGTTGAGTGGTCTCCTATAAATAAAAACAGATGGAATTACGTACTGGAATTACCCAGAATATTTGTATGGATTAGCACCCCAAAGCATAACAACTGCCATTACAGGAAGTTCTCGACTTACAACAATTCTTTTAGTGACCATTTGAAGTCACAACGGCACTTAAAATAGTGACTTATGACCGTTTTCCACAGGACCATTGCAGCATCCCCATGGTCATGTGATCAAAATTCAGATGTTTGGCAACTGACCGGTTGCAGAGGCCTGGGGTCATGTGATCACCTTTTGTGACCTCCGAACAAACATAGTTAATGGAGCAAAGTAAGTTAATGGAGTAGCCAGATCCACTTAACAACCATGTTACTAACTTGACAACTGCAGTGATTCACTTAACAACTATGCTAGGAAAGGTCATAAAATGGGGCAAAATTGCCTTAAGAAATGTCTCCTTAGCAACAGAAATTTTGAGCTCCGTTCAGATCATAAGTCAAGGACTACCTGTATGTTGTTTCTTGCATTCTCATATTTTGGGGTTCTATGCTTGAAAGAAAATCTATTTGCATAGATGTAGTCCTTTACGTTTGTAGTTTCCCAAACAATTTTGTCTCTTATATCAGAACAGATGGAAAGATTTTATCCTCTAAATCAGGAGTGTCACTCAACGTCATGTGACATGTTGCGACATATTGCGACTTTTTTTCCATTGCCAGCAATGGGGTGCATGCTATATCAAACTTTATCCTGATTTGAAAGCCTGTTCTATAGCAAATGTATTGTTTTTTAAAGTGCAAGAATCATAAAATCATAGCACTGAGAGGGACTTTGGCGTTCCATCCCCAACAAAGGTTCTTTGCTATTTTTTTGACATAGGAGCAGAAAGAAGAATGAGCTGTAAATCAAATGGCAGAATAACAATAAAGGGCAAAAGGCACAATCTGCAGTGGTTCAATTAAAGCTGAAATGTACTCAAATAACAATTCCCCCTTTTTAAAAAAGTGCATTAATATATAGTCATAAACAAATATATATATATAAAAAAAACAATCAGAAAAGAGAGGGGAAATGGCTGAATGTTAATTGTTAGAAAACAGGTCAGGTTTTGAAAACAGCATTAAGTCTTAAGCAACATTGGTCACTTAGTAATATTGATCATTCATTATGCTGATAGAAACTCATAAACAGAGAACAAACACAAAGTCTTAGTCTATCTTGGGTTGAACTAGCTTTGCATTGTAAAGAGTAATCTTTAGTGCTATTTTCCTTGCTTGATAAATTCGATAGGCGTCAACCGTTGTCCGCAGGAAATGTTTTATGAAGTTTTGTATTATGTCATAAAATGCTTTATGATAATTCTTATGTCATAAAATGCTCTATAAAATCTACCAAATTTTAATTCTATGGGAGTCATGAGTCCTGAGTTTGGGATGCATTTTGCAAATTACGGTAGGCTATTATACTTTTGGTTCAAAAAGTATTGCCTTACAATGCAGTGTTTCACCCTGTTAAACAGACAAGAGAGTTTTAGTATGTGGAGATAGAAACACAGCCATTCAACTTTTGCCATTGCTGAACTCCTATAACCATCAAATCATGGATTGCCCCTCCCAGAAGAAATAGTGTTCAGATATAGACTTCCAAGTACTATTGAAACTTTCCCATCCTTTGCTTGTCCCAAAGGTGCTTTTTTCAAAAGACAGACTTTGTTTTTCCTTGAAGACATTTTTGCTTCTCATCCTAGAAGCTTCTTCAGTTCTGACTATATGAACTGAAGAAACTTCTTGGATGAGAAGCGAAATGTCTTCAAGGAAAAACAAAGTCCAGTTGCCATTTGAAAAAACCACCTTTGGGACAACCATGACCTGGATAACTGAAAATCTCCGTAGACATCAAGCATTTGCTTGTTCAAGTCTGAAATTCTGAACTTAGTAAACTTAGTAAAAGACTATTTAAAAAAAACAGCAGCAGCCGATTTTGTAAATTTCCAATATAAGCAACTGGAAGGAAAAAAAAACCCTTTGGATCAGATTCTGCTGAAGGCGGAATCCATCTGATGCTAAGTGAGCATCTAGTGAGCTTCTAGGAAAGCACATTTGTGCTGATCTGGGAAAGCTTATGTTGCAATTGATATACACTTGCTGAATCATTGGTGTTTAGAATAAACCTCTAGGGAGATTGTTGTTGTTAGCTGTGAAGTCGTGTCCGACCCATCGCGACCCTATGGACAACGTTCCTCCAGGCCTTCCTGTCCTCTACCATCTTCTGGAGTCCATTTAAGCTCACGCCTACTGCTTCAGTGACTCCATCCAGCCACCTCATTCCCTGTCGTCCCCTTCTTCTCTTGCCCTCAACCTTTCCCAGCATGAGGCTCTTCTCCAGTGAGTCCTTCCTTCTCATTAGGTGGCCAAAGTATTTGAGTTTTAGCTTCAGGATCTGGCCTTCTAAAGAGCAGTCAGGGTTGATCTCCTCTAGGACCGACCAGTTTGATCGCCTTGCAGTCCAAGGGACTCGCAGGAGTCTTCTCCAGCACCATAGTTCAAAGGCCTCAATTCTTTGGCGCGCAGCCTTTCTTATGGTCCAACTTTCACTGCCATACATTGCAACTGGGAAGACCATAGCCTTGACTATACGCACTTTTGTTGACAGGGTGATGTCTCTGCTTTTTAGTGTGCTGTCTAGATTTGCCATGGCTTTCCTCCCGAGGAGCAAGCGTCTTTTAATTTCTTGGCTGCAGTCCCCATCTGCAGTGATCTTGGAGCCCAGGAAAATAAAATCTGTCACTACCTCCATTTCTTCCCCATCTATTTGCCAGGAATTGAGAGGGCCAGATGCCATGATCTTGGTTTTCTTAATGTTTAGTTTCAACCCAAGTTTTGCACTCTCCTTCTTCACCCGCAACAAGAGGCTCTTTAGTTCCTCTTCACTTTCTGCCATTAGAGAGGGAGATAGGCCATTTAAAAATAAGATATAAAAATTAAAAAATATATTTTTGGAGCAGGATATTCTTACTGTTGGGCAGCAAGAGAAACTTGTGAAAGACAAGATGATGAATGCTTTTCCTTTTGCTCCCCCCTTTCAGCCTGTCACCAACCAGCGGAAAGAACCGCTACCTGTCAGGTAACTGAAACTTCAAAAAAACACAAGGAAGATACAAGCTTTTACATGGTCAGATTCCTGTCCTTGGATTTAAATGTCCCCAAAAAGCCACAGAGGGACCCAGGTGCAAGGAGGCATCTCAATTCTGCATAGCAACCAATAAGGCAAGACACAGTCTAAATTAAAAAGTTGATACGCCCCATGTTGGAAAACTATTTCTGAAGGAGAACAGGAAGACATGTTCATAGCTCGCCCATATGATGGGTCAGCAACGAACTCAAGAGGACACTGCTTACTCAAATCTTCTCAGTGTGACTGCTGATGTGCGAATAACCTACGGTGATGTGGTTATATGGAAATGTTATTAGTGTAACGGCTGTTACAAACCTGGGGGCTGTTGCTTGGTGGTATTAGCGTAAAGGAGGAAATACAACTGCTATATACTGGAGGTAAAGGTGATGGCTTAAGCTTGTCTCATTTATGGACTGGGGTAGAGACAAAGTAATGGCAACATTATGGAGCCAAGGGAGAAAATACACATTGTCAAGGCAGGATTTTTCTTTAGCAATGTGTAAGTGGAGATCCATCTTTCGATGCACTCCACAAATATATAAAAAATGAGTCTATTCATTTAGCTGGCTGGAGAATTCTGGGAGTTGAAGTCCACATATCTTAAAATTGCTGAGGTTGAGAAGCACTGACTTAGACTTAATTACTCGTTTTAAATAAAGTCATGTGTCCAAATCCAGGTTCCTAACATTAGGTAGAGATGAACATTATTCAGTTCTCAATCAAATACTCAGTTCCACAACATTATGTATTTGTTCCAATCCTAGTTTTTAAGGAACTTTCCATTGCCTGTTAAGATCGTAGAGAGAGGTTAATCTTGATAGGTAAATGTCAAAACAGCATCCTGGAAATAAAAAATGAGATTAAAGGTGGATGCTTTGCTTTTTAGCATTTGCCTAATCATTTAAAAAATTAAAACTAAAAAAACTATCAAGAACCCTGATCGCAGGGACATTGGTGACTATGAACTGCAGGCTTTAAGGCCTGGGCAAGTTATAAATCTGAGATTCTGGTAGATCTTAGCTTGATTACAAACAGAGGCCATCTGCAGGGTACCAAGCAAAGAAGGAGAAAAGACTAACTTGTAAAAGCTTCCAACATCAGAGGTGGGTTAGTATTTAAACAGCAAGTACTCTAATTTTATGTTCTGTTGCCTAAAGCTCCTAGAGTCGTGGGTGTCCAAATCTGGCAACTTAAAAGACTTGTGGAATTCAACTTCCAGAAATCCCCAGCTAACCAATTCTGGGAATTGAAGTCCACAAGTCTTAAAGTTGAGGGTTGGACATCTTTGTCCTAAGCAATGGATATGTCATCAATCATCAATCAATCAATCAGAATAGAGCTGGAAGAGATCTTGGAGGTCTTCTACTCTAACCCCTTGCTCAAGCAGGAGACCTGTACCATTTCAGATAGGTTACTGTCTAGTCTTTTCTTAAAAACTGCGAGCGATGAAGCTCCTACAGCTTTTGAAGGCAAGCTGTTCCACTGGTTAATTGACCTCACTATTAGGAAGTTTCTCCTTAAGGTGCTTCTCACTTTGATTAGTTTCCATCCATTGTTTCTTCTCTTGCCTTCTGATGCTTTGGAGAATAAGTTGACCCCCTTGTCTTTGTGGCAACCCCTCAAATACTGGAATACTGCTATCATGTCCCCCCCCAGTCCTTCTTTTCTCTAAACTGGCCAAACCCAAATCCTGCAACTGTTCTTCATATGTTTTAGTCTCCAGGCCTTTAATTATCCTAGTTGCTCTTCTTTGCACTTTTTCCAAAGTCTTGATATCTTGTTTGTAATGTGGTGACCAAAACTGGATGCAGTATTCCAGATGTGGCCTTACTAAGGATTTATAAAGCGATACTAATAATTCACATGACTTTGATTCTGTGCCTCTGCTTATACAAGCAAGGATTGTATTAGCTTTTTTGGGCTGCTGCCACCACACTGCTGTGTGCGGCATTGAGAACCATGTACATGTAAACAGATGATGGCAATGCTGATTGCAACTCAGGGAATGCATTTGGAGTTTATTATTATTATTATTATTATTATTATTATTATTATTATTATTATTATTATTATTATTATTATTATTATTATTATTATTATTATTATTATGGAGCAGCAAAGTGAGCACTGGGAAGCTATTCTAGCATTCAGCATCAAACCAATCTGAGATTATTCTAACTAGGAGAAGACAAAAGTATCACAAAGGCTCCAGATGATGCTCAGGCATAAACATTCCAAAGGACTGGCAGAGTTCCAGGGTTTCTAGCAGTGCAAGGAAGTTATCACTGGCAGCTGTTACAGCAACACATCTGGCGGTGTGTAAAACTAGATGGAATATAAAAATCAGAAGGTACCGCAGAGTGGCAAGAGAAACAACCCTATGATTTTATGGAGAATTATTGGGGGGAACAGATGACAGAGGACAGCTGTTCTTTGTAGCTCTTTATTTCTTTTGAGTGACATGACCTGTGATCCCTTAAAGTAGCCTCCCAAAAATTGAAATAATGCAGCTACCAGTCCCGTGGTCAGTCTGTCAATGGATAATAAAGTACCAATAAAGAAGAATATTTGTAGCTCAGGGTTGAAATGAGGGGTCCTTGGTGTCCTTTGAGCTTGTTCCCTTGCAGACATTTCATTATCCAAACTAAGCAACGTTATCAGTGCACTGATAGGAAAGTGAGGTAAGCAAATGAAGCTGTAATATAATGACTGAAGGAGGTTAGAAAGAACCCATTCCTGATTAAATGGGCATGTTTGTAGTTTGTAGAACAGAGTTCCCCAACCTTTCTGGCTTTACAAATTGCTGGGGGGAGGGGGGGAAAAGAGGAGATAGTTCTGCATGAGCGGTGGACATGCGTACATATTCATGCAGACATTTGCGCAAGCAGCGGGCGCACACGTTGCTCGGGCAAGTGGGGATGCTCATCTGCCACTTCCGCAACCTTGTTCCCAACCGCTCAAGGCCCGGTAGTGGGCTGCAGGCTGGGGGATGGGAATCCCTGGTGTAGAAAAGTCACATTGGGCTCATCAGAGCACAGAATTAAACCGTGCCCACTACAATTACTTCAAAAACTGGGCAATACTGTAAACCCTCTGAGGTAAACCAGGCAGGAAACATGACTAGATGAGCTAATTCTACTTTATTGTAAGGCTACATTAATAGAATCTTACACACTTGTCACTGCTGCTTTTAAGCACTGTTCCCTCAGGATGAGCCCTCCCTAAGTTTCTTTCTCTGACCATTAAGCCACTGGGGGCTTCTGCCTCTGTTATATGATTGTTTCCCAAGCAGTTATCTCTTGCCCTCTCTTCCATTCCAGATGCCTTCACCTGCTGCTCAGACAAAAACCAGTCCAGTTACCTAGGAATTCTATTCCAGAAAATGGCTTCCAAGTTTGTAGCAGCTAGGGGTTGTGAGTAAAGACACATTCCGAAGCATCCGTGGTCTTGAAACACTGCACAGCCCTAGTTATTACTTCATTTTGTCATGGATGTTTTGCCCTAACCTGGGAAGCAGGTAGCCAAACTTAAGAGCAAACAAATTAGAAGTCACTTATTTAAAGCCACTTTGCCTTTCTTCTATTTAACCATCTGCGCCTTGCATACCTGAACACAAAGGATGCATTACTGTGTTACCACATATTGGCAACTCTCCAGGTGACATGGATCTTCAAAGCCAAATGTCCTCCTACATTCAGCTACCAGCTACCCACCCTCACGGGGGCCTGTAGTTCACTCTGATCCCATTAAGTGATTGAGGCTGAAGGCAGTTAGCTCACAAAAGACTTTAGTTTTGTAGTTGCTGCTCATCTAATGACTTCATAGATCTTTGGTTTTGATTCAACAATACAAAACATTTTTGTCTATCGATTGGTAGTTAAGGAACAGGGCAAGAAAGTGATTTTCCCCACTAGTGGAATATTTTGTATGCCAAGTTGAAATAAAGCATTTCTGGATGATTCAGTTCTATAATTAGACCTACAGAAGTAGAAACTGGATTTATAACTTGAGTTAGCAGAGGCAAAAATATTACTTCAATGTAGATTTTGACTTTTTTTTTATTAAAAAGTTTTATAATACATTTTATGTTTAACAACCCAAAAAAAAGAAAAAAAAACCCTCCCCACCCCTTCCCCCCCACCCTCTTCCCCCTCCCCAACCCTCCCCAACCCCTCCCTCCCTTTCCCCTCCCCCCCCCCCCCGGCTTCCCAGAGCAAAATACAGGGTATAAAAATACAAACAATCATAATCTAACTTACGCAAACAATCCTAAACTATTAAAACTACCGAACTTTAACTCATATAAGAAAATTCCAAACATATATATATATATATATCATATCAATAATTATACAAATACAGAATAATACTTTCCAATCTAATACCAAAACACAGGGTATTAAAATAGAAACAATCATAATCTAACTTACGCAAACAATCCTAAACTATTCAAACTATCAAACTTTAACTCATATAGGTAAATTCCAAACATACATATATATATCATATCAAAGATTATTCAAATACAAAATAATACCTTCCAATCTGATACCCAATAAAAACAATCTCAAATAAACCAATTTATATCAATTGTCTAAAACTATTCCTCATTCCAACTAATCTTTAAATTCACATTATCCTAATGTATTATACAACTTAAAATACCATAGATTACTTTCCAAACTTAAGAAATTTTTATATAATCACATCATTCTTGTATTCTTATATTCTATTACCTATTCCAATATTACCCATAAAAATATTACAAATTAACTTCAATCACAAAGAAAACAATTTATATCAATTTTATAAAACTATTCTTCTATCCAACTAAAAGCTTAAAATTTTTCATCCAAATAACAGATCATAACCTACAGAATATCAATAAACACTACTACAAATCTTCCCAATTAACTTTTCATAATCATCTCAGAACTAAAGCAACACAAAATATTACATAATTATTTTATAAGGGTAAAAAATATATCCCCAAATATTTAGTCCTTCTAGCAATTCCAATTCCCATAATCCTTATTACATTATTGTCTCTTACAGTTATGTGACTAAATCTTCAGGCTTGATTCATTCGTCCAGAAGTAACACGCCTCTTCCAATTTCTGGCCTTCTCCAGTGATAATGAAGTTTGACCCCCTCCTGTATCTTTCACGTCTACCTGTGTTAACCCTTCAGCAACTTGCAGGTTCTCTCTGGAACGTTGAGACTCTCTCTCGCCTTTTTTCCTTGCAGATTCCAAAGACGGTATGGGGACTGCTTTTAAAACATTACTGTAGAAATCACGTGCCTGAATCTCCATAGTAAAACAGTACCTTATACCTTCATGGGTCACCACCATGCCCACTGGTATTTGCCACCTAAACTTAATATCACGTCGTCTCAATTCTTGTGTCAAAAAAGCAAATTCCTTCCTTTTCCTTAAAATCTTTGCAGGGATCTCTTTTAAAATCAGAACTTTTTGCTCAGCAATTACAAAATCAATATTGTAGGAGGCCTGGATAACTTCATTTCTAATCATTCTCTTTGTAAAGTAAACCACCACATCTCTGGGTAGTTTCCTTTGTCTTGCTATCCACGAATTAACACGGAAGATTTTATTTATTTATTTAATTTAATTTCTATACCGCCCTTCTCCCGAAGGACTCAGGGCGGTGTACAGGGCAATAGAAATACAACATACAAAAATTAAAAATAAGATTAAATTAATCTAGCCCTATACATATATTTTTATCTATATCTTGCATTATTTCATCTGCTGGTCGCTTCAACACCCCTTCCAAAGCCTCAGAAACCATTTTCTCCAAATTTTCCTTAGGATTTTCCATTAGGCCTCTGATTCTTAAAGCAAATTCCATCTGAGAATACTGTGTCGAAATCAAATCATAATTCATTTTCTCTATTACATTTTCAGTTTCTGTCATTTTAGCTTCCAATCTAATATCATTTTGAGCAAGATCTTCCACTCTGTCATCCAGAATCCCAATACTTTTAACCACGCTTTCTATTGCAGATGTGATGTCTGCTCTCATTTCTTTTAATTTCTCTGTAAACTTCTCCAACTTTTTCTCCATTATCTCAACAAATTGCTGCATTTGCTTTTCCATAGTCTCTTGCAACAGATTCTGCAAATCTTTTGCTGTAAAAGCTGATACAAATTCAGATGCAGAGGACAATGTAGTTTTCACTGAAGACTGCTGCCTCAGGGCAGGAACTTTAGAAGATATAGCCGCCATTTTCACTCTCCATTGTTAACTACGCACTTTCACTTACAGATTCAGCAAAGTCCATTGAGTTAAAGATCAAAACATCATCTTCACCAAAATCTCCTGCATCGCTCTGCCTGCGTCCTCGTTCTCAAAAGCTCTTCCTTGCTAGCAGGGATGGTTGCGAACGCCCTGTTCTGCTCCAAAAAACCCGGAGCAGAGGCGCCTCACAGTCCGGAGCATGCCCAGGCTTCGGGGGGGCTCAATCCTTCCGCCGCCAAAACTCTAAGTTCTGGCAGCCCCGGAGAGCTCTACCCCTACCTGGACGCTCACCCCCTCCTCTTCTCCCGAGGTGAGGACTTCCGAGCCGCCGAACAGCTGATCAGCGCTGTTTTCGGCGGCTCTACGGAGCTGCGAGGCTGACAGCCAAGAAATGGCTGCCTCTGGCGTCGCCTTGCCATCCGGAAGCCTAGATTTTGACTTTTTAAAATATTCTTTCTGATCCTGGAAGAACAGGCATGCACATATTAAAACAAATATCCTTTCATCTTTTTTTAAAAAAAAGTCCACCAGACTGCAGAAATGCAAGACTGGGTCCACTTCTGAATGGATTGCAGCCAACTTCCTGGGGATTATGGAAAGCTGGCAGTTGCATTTATCAGCAACACAAAATACAATTGAATGAAAGCTGCTAGCCTTTCTTCTCCCCAACATCAATACCTTTCCGTTCATTCATTCATCCATTTAGCTTGTTTTCAGTTCGATTATCTAGTATCTTGGGCAAAGGGAATATTAAATTGTGGGGAGCAGAACAGAATTTCTTACCTGCAGCATCAGATCTCAGCTGTGGCTTAAAGTAAAACAATGTAAAACAACATTTGTTTTTTTGGTTTTTTTTTTAAAAAAGGGGCAAACCCACTGAGTAAATGAAGCCCATTTTTCTTCTTTAGAAATGTAAAGCAGCACAACAAATCATAATGGTGAAGCAGTTCATGATTGCTTTGGTGATAAATGGATCAAATGCCTGAAATGCTTGATTTTGACAGAACTTTCATACAAAAAAGAACATCAGACATATAGAATATAGAACAACAGAGTTGGAAGGGACCTTTGCAGTCTTCTAGTCCAACCTTCTGCTCAAGCAGATCTTATCCCAAACTGGACAAACGGACATGGTACTTTGCTGAAGATATATACAGTCTCTTGTCATGATGTGTGGATGTGGTGACATCTTGAAGACAGTGATGCTTTGCTGCTTCCTTAGCAATACTTCTACTACACAGAACAGGAACTGCAATGCAATTATATATTTCAGCATCTTTATATCAAGCTGTCGCCCTTCTCCAAAGACAAATATAGCACACATCAGGGTTACATTAACCATTTATTTATTCTTTCTTCAAGAATCGCCAGCCTGCACAAAGGCTCATTGCTCCTTTATCATCATGTGATGCACTTCAAGATCACTCAGGAAGCTGCATGGTGGTGCGGGATCCTGAATTTAAATATTCCAGCCCTCCTGGGCATAAGAACCAAACGTCCAAGTATCATAGCAGAATAAAGACCACATCTGGCTTTCAAGCCAGGCCAAAATCCCTAAAGTTTTCTATAACATACAATAACTTTTTCGCAAGAATGTGTTTATCAGTGTATCTAGGGAGAAACAAAATTCGATGGCAAGTGTGAACTCTGGGCAACGATTCGTCTGGATTTTCTTCATGTGCGTCAACAATCGCAATTGAGAAATTGTCCATCTTTTCTCCTGGAATGTGAATGGTTCCTGTGAGAAAAGCTGAAGAGACAGTGGGAATCAAACAATTGCATTGTAGTAAGAACATAACTTAAGCACCTAGACTTCATACTTAGCTCTAACATTTTTCCCAACAGGACGGGGAAGATAACACATTCACTTTCTCTACTTTCTCTCCATCTGTACCTTTTTGAGGAATTGATTAATATACACATTTAGTACTTCCTGATTATATTCTCTATTGATTGCACGTTAAGCTGCCTATCAAAGTTTCTAAATCAATCACCACTATATCAGAACAGCTTGTTTGGCTGCTTCTTTTTCCTTAGTCAGGAAATTATTAGTTTGTTTTTTAAAGAAATAGTTATTACCAAGAAAATCCTTCTTGCTTTCTTCAGGAAGCCCATAAAACACTGCCCAAAAGTTCTTGATTGTTTCATCTGACCCTTCAAAACCTTCATATTTGACGTTCTGCAGAAAGAATAAACATAAATTCCCTGTTAACGGTTCAGTATCTCTTTATGTAATCCAACCTTCACTGCCAACATAACCCAGTTATATATTTCAGTCGACCTTGGATCTTTTTCTAGATAGCATCTAAGACCACTCTGCGCTTGAAATGCTACGGACTTCTTTTCTTTTTTCCAAGGTTTACCAGAAACGTAGTTTCAAATATGTGTTGCCCCTCTCACTCGATGTCTGTAAAACTGTAGAAACTCAAAGCTAACTGCAAGCATTTCTGAACCTGGGAACTGACAGACATTGGACTGGGATGCAACTTACAAACTCCCCATTTTGGCCTTAAGAGAGTCTGCTGATTAATATTAATATTAATTATTCCTTCTGCCTTTTTCCCCCAGTGTTGTTATACATAAGAAATCCAGCACAACTAGTTATTTTGCACTGCTTTCAGTACGGCTCAGCTCATGGAATATATAGTCCCAAGCACTTCTACTTCATTTAAGACGGGTCCCCAACCCCTTCTGGTTGGGTTGGGAATCGGGCCACGCCAGCAGAGGGCGAGAGCACAAGCACGCGAAGCTACGTCTGTGCAAGAGGCGCACATGCGAAACCATCCCCGTCCCCCCAGCCATTGCTAGTCCACAGAGCCAGGAACTTGGGAACTGCCGATTTAAGAAGTATACCAGAGGGCCAGTTAAATTGTTGCACAACACTGAGAAATAAAAATGTGGCTCCTAAGGATGTTGCAACCTAAGGAACTGCTACTGTCTGAATCAGGCTCGACACTTACAGCCTTAACCTGGGTAATCCCTATACTCGGAAGAAACCCCTACTGCGTTCAAATGGGATTTGGTGCCAAGCAAATGTATGTTTGATTGCTTTGTTGATATATTTATTTTGATAGTGCACCTCTCTGAATTACTTAGTTATCTGAATTTGTTTGGGGTAACGTTTTCTCTCCTAATACGTATTTAAGGATCAATCAATTTCTATGCCCAACTGTCAAGTTTCCGACGTATGGGCTTTTCAAGTGACTCTGAGGCATTGTTTACCTTAAAAGTCCTTTATTCAGCCTAATACACCGGCAAATGCTTGCTCGAAGGAAGCTGGAATCTGAAGTCTCCGCCCCTTGCACAATATATTAAAACAAAATTCTCCCCCTTTCTAATTTTGTCATTAATCATATTCTCCAATTCATTTAAAGAATCAGTTTCCCTTCCGTTAGAAAACCTGCCAAGGTCTTATCTTCTTTAGTTAGAGAAGGCCTTGAAGGTACAATCCTCCTCTTCCCCCCTCCCAACCTTAAACACAAACTCTTAAAGCAATACACAAGTTTAACATATGAAATGGCTACTTCTTCATCTCTTGTCAAGCACTAACATTCAATGATGTTAGCAGCGTTGACACCAACATTCAGCCCTCCCACAAATTAAGAGAAAAATAATGACAGTTCCACAAAGACACTGAAATAAAGACCAGTACAATAAGGACTGCAGCAGAGGAGCACATTCTACCTTTTCTAATTGGTCCCATTGATATGCCGTATTTCCAAACAGGATACCGCGGAGCTCAACAGGAAGAAACATTTTCCACGTTGCACTTGGGCAACCTCTTCGAAATCCACGTACGAAGTCCCCAAACTGCTTCTCCACGGAAACATTGAATGTGTAATTCACGCAGGCATCAACGTATTCTTTTCTGTAAGTAGGTGCACTTGATTGTTTAGTAGAATTTATAAAACAAAAATTGGCTCATAGAACAGCACTTACCGGCTTGCAGAGTCTGAGGGAGAAGGAACTCTGCAGGCTGCCCTAGCCCTCAGCATTCCCTAGGCCAGTGATGGCAAACCTTTTAGAGACTGAGTGCCCAAACTGCAACCCAAAACCCACTTATGTATCATCGGGTGCCGGGTGGGCGTGGCCACTTGGATGGGTGTGACTGCGGTTCAATCAATTCCAACTTTGCGGGGTCTTTTTTTTCCCCGCGAGAAGTTGAAATTGACTGATTGATTGAACCTTTTTTTTTTGCACACGGTGGCAGAGGCCTAAAGCGAAAAGGTTTTATAAAACCCAGCTGAAGGCCTAGGACTGGGCCAACGGCGTGTGTGCCCACAGAGAGGGCTCTGCGTGCCACCTGTGGCACCCATGCCATAGGTTCGCCACCACGGCCCTAGGACGTGTGCCTCTGCCCCGGAAGTGGGCACAATTCCGGATCAGCCAAAATTCATTGCAGCTGCTCAAAAAAAAATGGTGCTTGTTTCTGGGACAGAGCCATGTGGCCTATGGATGCTGTGGAGCAACCTGCTGTCGCGATCTCCAGAGCTTTTGAGAGGTCATGAGTGGATGCGGGATGGGTGTGGGACCTGGTGGGATGGGAAGCAGGCCCAAGATCTGCAGGAACCAAGAGGTGTGGGAAGTGAAACATGAGGTGCCTCAGGGTGTGGGGGGGGGAGCCTTGGGAGGTCCAGGACAGGTGGGCTTTCACTAGGCCTTCCCCATCCCTGAGACACCTCATGCTCTGCTCAACAACTGCATTGGGGACAGCAGGGAGGGAAGCTGCTAAACATGGTGATCACCGTGTATCTTGCTTAACAACCGTCCCTAATGAGCAAGTTCCATTACAGTTGAAAGTCAAAGACTAAAAGACTGATTTGGGAATTAAAAAATCCTGAGGTGTGATTTCTCTTTTGGTACTGAATTTGCAACTTTGGAAACCCACTCCCTTGACCTATAAAACTCTTAATGCCATTGAATATCCTAAAGTACCCAATTTATATCAGAGTAAAGTAATTGAATGTCTTTAGAGTTCTAAAGAAGATGCTAAGCATTATTTTTAGTAGATCAATGACAGACTTGCCATCCAGGTTTATAGACACCACACTTATGGTGACTGAAGACTTTTAAACCATCCTAAAAATCTCCATCCACTGTTCACTGAGGACTTTTTTTGGTATCTGCCTCATGGATCCAGCTATGAGTCAGCCCATCAGGGCACACAGAAAGGCAATGAAGCCATTGTATTAAATTCATCCATTCTCAACTTTCCCACCCTTAATGGAAGCCCTACTTGAGAAACATATCCCTCTTAAGCTAGAATACATTTATGTCCAATTTTTTCCTATTCTTTTTAACTATATTCAAACAAATGTTTAATCTTTAAATATTCCATCTAATAAATCCAATCATCTAATCTTTTAAAACTATTCAAAACATTCTTATCAATTGAAATTTTCTCAAAATCAATTACACTTAAGTATCTAAAACATTTCCCTCATATAAATCATCCCAACATTTTTAGATTTCTCCTATCATAAAAATCTAGTAACTTTAGCTGATGGAAAACTTTTAAGTCTTCCAACAGAATTAGGGGTCTTTTCTACCAAGAATCTAAATTAGCCAAGTCCTACTAAACTATGTTGAGATTCCAAAATTGCACTGAGAAAATTTATATTCCATATTGCTACCTGAACAAATGAGTAGTTTCAAAAAGACTGGAGTGAGAAAAGCAAGTAGAATGCCTACTATGCAAGAGTATCTCTCTGTGGGTCTATGTGTGTGTCAAAAAGCCAACACTGTGGTTGCAATCACAGCTCCGCTCTTTTTTAATATATGAATTGAATACATGGTAGACGCAAAAAAGGAGGGGGCTTTGGTCACAGAGTTGTGGCTGCCATCAAGGTGTTGGTAATGACTTACAAAGCCCTACATGGCATGGGTCTGGATTACCTACGGCAACACCTGCGGCCGGCGTCAACTTCCCTCCGTCCAGTGTGCTCCCACAGAGAGGGCCTCCTCAGGGTGCCTCCGATCAGAGAATGTCGACTGGTGGTCCCCAGAGGGAGGGCGTTCTCTGTGGGCGCCCCAGACCTTTGGAACCGCTTGCCGGTTGAGCTCCGGATGGCCCCCGACCTGCGCTCCTTCCGACGTGATCTAAAAACTTACTTATTTGAGCAATCCGGCCTGGTTTGATGGGTTTGGGGGTTGGGGCTTTAACATGGTTTTTTAATTATTGTATATATCGGGCATAATATTTAATTGTTTTTTTAACTTTTGTATTTTGTCTTTTAGTATTTATTGCCCTGTACACCGCCCTGAGTCCTTCGGGAGAAGGGCAGTATAAAAATTTAATAAATATAAATATAAATATCTTTTTTTTTATCCTGCTCCCACACGTGGCAGGTACGTGGCTATTTTCTTCCCACAGCTATTTTGTGTCTAGCCAGGTTTACTAACGTTATCAGAGCATGACTGGGATGTGGAAAGTACTTCAAGAAGGGGGAAAAACAGTTTTGCAGGAGATGAATATTCACAAGGGGAACAAAAATATAACATATAGTAGAAAAGGAAATAAATTTCTGTTACCCAACTATTCTTACCCTCTCTGCATCAGGAGGCTGTTGGAAATTCTGGATTAGAAAGTGTCAAGATTTTTTTCAAGTATATTCTTCTATCCAAAGGTAATCGTAATTAAAAGTGAACAAACAAATCCATTCCTGGGAAAACTGACCTGTTGTATGAAGTAACAGGTATGTTGGCACCGTTTTCTTTCAACTCAACTTCAGATACGGATCCTTCTTCTACGAACTGCATAGTGATAAGAGTATAAAAGATTAATATGGATGATTCTGCTTGTTTTCAGAACATTAGGTATTATGGGCAGATGGGTGAAATATAGAAATGGAACATTTCCCCTCATTAGGAGGGCTGGTATTTCACATCACTGTCAGACACTTTGGAAGAGGCAAGCGATAACAAGAGAAAGGACTTCATTTTATTTGGATATCAGTTCTGGAATTTGCTGGCCACAGGAAATGGGTTCACTAATTCTTTAGGCAGCAAGGTAGCTTTTAACAGCAATTGTTTACCATGGCTGTGTGGTTGTGGAAACAATGGTATATGCATATTATCAAACACAAGCCATGAATTATGTACTTGCATCAGACACTCTGAGACAACAAGTACATAATTGCAAGTATATCATATTTTGACAGTCATGATTTAGTACAAATTCCACCATGGGCATCATCAGAGAATGGTCAGTGATGTCAAAATGGTAAAATCTATAGGTTGACTGAACTCCATCACCGTGTGGTGATAAGTGGAACGTGTTAAAAAAGGGAAGATTTTTGATTGCTTTGTTGCACCTGCGTCTTTGATGGTGATGGTGATCTGGATGTCATTGTGAATTACATTTGTAGTGAATTGCAGAATTTTATGCTGTTTTATTGTTATGATTGATGTGCCTGTATCTATGTACATACAGTAGTGGCCAAAATTGTGGAAACCTTTTGGGAAAAGTGTACAGTAGAAATGCCACCTTTGGTTAAGTTTCCACCAATTTTCCTTCTAATTTCTTTATAACTGTAGCCTTGTTCACTTAACAATACTATCTTACATCACTTTCTGGGCAACTCTTTGCACCATTACTTTAAATTTATTACGTTTTACAAGCTCACTAAAGGAAAGAACACACAAAAAACCCCGACCAACTTGACAGCGATCACATAACACACTGACAAATGTCCTCCTCTGAGCTTCAATACATGACATCAATAACCGAATCCTGCTGTGAACTGATTGGCTCATTGCCAAAACAAGATGACACCTGATTGGCTCTCTAAACACTCATGCTCATTGGCTACAGTCAGATGAAGGAAAGCTACCTGATATCAACCTAAGCAAGTTGTGCTTCCTTTTTCTGGTTATTTGGCTATAACTTTTCATAGAATACAGTACAGATAAATGAACAAACTTTGTTGCGTTACATTCTTGATTAAATTATCTTTCCATTGATATATAATTTCATGGTACTACTCCAAAAAAAAAGTGGTGTTATTAGCCATCAAACCTCAAAAATATACTTTTCCCAAAAGGTTTCCACAATTTTGGCCACTACTGTATACACAGCTACTTGTTGTAATTTGTGCTTATGAAAACAAAATCTAGCAGAGATTACCCACCCCACGGATAAAACACCCAGAGACAAACTGAGTGAGGTGGTATGTGCAATACAATGTAGTGAGACATGTGCAAGATTTATACATTGGTGAATCAAAGCAACCACTTCACAAGCGTGTGGCAGGAGAACAAGATTCAGGGGTCCACTGCATTTGAAAGATAAGGGTCAGGGGGCTTCCGGTGGCTCCGCGGCGACGGAGACAGCCTTCCCGGGCTGCCCGCGGCTCAGCTGAGTTTTTTTTCCGCCCGAAACAGCGCCGATCAGCTGTTCGGGCGAATTTGAAGCCCCCTCCTCGGGAGAAGAGGAGGGGGTGAGGCCCCAGGTAGGGGTCGAGTTCTCCGGGGCCGCCTGAGCTTGTAGCTTGGGCGGCCGAAGGATTGAACTCCCCCGTAGCCTGGGTTGCTCCCAGCTGGCCAGCGCCTCTGCTCCTGACTTTATGGAGCAGAGCCAGGCGTCTGCGACCACCCCTGCCTGAAGGAAGGACTATGGAATAAAAAGAGCAGGCAGAGCGGTACAAGAGGAAAAGGTGAAGAGGATTATTTTATTCTACTCTCGAGCTTGATGGACTTTTTAAACTCTAAGTGAAAGTGCGTCACAATTGAAAGTAAAAGATGGCGGCTAAACCTCCCCCTAAAACTCTTCGGAGTGCTGGAACTTCCCCGGTGCAACAATCATCATTGCAGGCATTGCATCCTCCTGATGTAGTGACATTGAAGGACTTACAAGATGCTCTTGAAAAACATACCCAGGTAATCTTGGAATCAATTTTGGAATCAATGGGTGATAAATTTGCACAGATGGAGGAGAAATTGAAGAAGTTGGAGGAGAGAATGGAGGAGAGGATGGAACAGAAGTACAGGGTGATGAAGGTAGACATTTTGTCTTCAGTGTATAAAGTGGCTGAATGTGTGGAAGATTTGGATGAAAAAGTCAAAGATTTGACTCAAAAGAATGCCATATTAGAAGCAAAAGTATTGGAGAATGAAGATTTAAGAGACAAAATGGATAAAGAATTGAGTCTTGCTCAATATTTCCAGATGCAGTTTGCCATTAGAATCAGAGGTTTAAAGGAGAATATTAAGGAAGATCTAAAGCAGCTGGTTTCTGAGGCTCTCGAAGTGGTATTGAATCAGCCAGCATCTGAAATAAAAGGAGGCATGGATAAAGTGTATCGTGTGAATTCATGGATTGCTAGACAGAGAAAGTTGCCTAGAGATGTGGTGGTTTATTTTACAAAAAGGGAAATTAGAGATGAAGTTATACAAGCTGCCTATGATACTAAGGTCGTGATTGCTGATCAAGAAGTTCTGGTTCTAAAAGAAATTCCTCCAAAGATTTTAAGGAGAAGGAAGGATTTTACATTTCTTGTGCAAGAGCTCAAGCAACGAGATATAAGGTTCAGATGGGAGATTCCAGCTGGGTTGATGGTGATGCATGAAGGTAAAAGGTACCGTTTGGTTACTGTGATGCAAGCGCGTGATTTTTACAATAATGTTTTAAAAGCAACCCCATTAACACTTCTGGAAGCTGCAAAGGGATCTGGAGAAGGAGAATATCAAGAGGCTGAAGATGGACAGACAGAGGAGAATGGTGCTGGAGAAGATCAAGTTATAACACTTTTGGATGATCCCAGAGAACAGAGGGTGACGCGTGCTGCTTTAAAACGATCAAAAAAGATGAAAGAACAAGATCAGCAGAAGTCTATGGAACTTTCACAACGTACTTACAGTCAAGTAGTGGGAGGTGGGAAAAGATTTGGGTGAGGAATGTAAAATTTATACAAGTTTGAAAACTAAGAGAGAATTTTTATAAAATGTTTTATAGATGGTATTTAGATTTTAAAAAGTTAAGCATGTATCTGAATTATTAGCCTAAATGTTGGAGGTGTGGTGATAAAGATGTAATATATTTTCATATTTTCATATATGGTAGACTTGTAAAAAGGTTAAGGCTTTTTGGATAAAAGTCTGATGGAATATACTAAGTTGATGTTGAATTTAATTACGGGGATAGTATTGGAAAGAGGAACTGCCGACTATAGAAGAGTGGATTTTAAAGGTTTCTGACCTGGTCGAAATGGTGAAGATTTCGGCCTATTTGAATGATTACTCGCAGGAACGTTAGATTATGGAAGGGAGAAAATGGCTTGGGTTTATTCAGAACAAGTATAGGGTTAAGAAGTTTTATATTTGAATAAGTCTTCCTTTTTTTTGTTTTTTTTTCTATATTAGTTTTTTTTATATATATTTATATATATTTAATATTACTAAGGTTTGTTTTATCCTATATAAGCTAGAGAGTGATAGATTTTAGAGTTTATGGTTGTTAGTATATGGTTGTTTATGATTGTTTTTTTATATATATACCTTGTATTTAGCTCTGGGAAGTCGGGGGGGGAGGGGGGGAGGGGGGAGAGGAAGGGGGGGAGGGAGAAGGGGAGGGGGAGGGGGGATTTTTTAAGGGAAAAATTGTATGTTAAAACTTTTCAATAAAAAAAAAAGAAAGATAAGGGTCACTTATATCCCTTACGTTACAAGAAGCCAAGGAAAATGGAGGTTTTGGTTTGCCAGAGTGAGTCTTATACTATCAAGCATCTGTATTAACATGGATAAAAGAATGGATAACTTTGAGAAACAAAAGGTTGTTATATTTGGAGGGACTTGATTTACAACTGGGGTAGCAAGCTTTTTTTATGGAATGGGGAAAAATAAAATCCGCAAGTACTTTCAAAACCACTATATAAGAAAAGCATTATTATTAACCTGGGAAAAAATAAAATGTAAAATATATTTGAAAATTCCAGGATGGCTTTCAACAATGGAAGCATTTGTACATCCAAATTTAGTTAATTTTGAAAAAAATCGGACATGGAGATATTCTAAATCAGGGGTGTCAAACTGCCGGCCCCTGGAAGCTGCACCCACCCCGTTGCCAGCAATAGCAAAACTGTCCTAATACATTGCGCGACATCACGTGACGTTGCAAGTTTGACATGTCTGCTCTAAATTCTGAAGGGAACTTAAAATCTAAACAAGAAATAGAAAATCAGGATATTAATCTATCATGGTGGGCACACTTACAAATGCAAGTCAGATATGATAAAGATGTTAAACTGTATGGAGTTTATAAGGAGCAAACCTTGCTTGATAAGATATTATTAACCTCTGGTGATAAATTACGGTAATTAAGAAAATTTATAATTTTCTATTAAATTTGAAAATAGAAAGCAAACAAGCTAAAGAAACAATGATAATATGGGCAAAATTTTTTTGGATACAATATAGAATTAGAAAAATGGCAAAACTTATGGGAAAGAAATTATAAATTGACAATGTCAACTTCTTACAAAGAAAATTTATATAAAATGTTTTACAAATGGCACTTGCCACCAGCAAGATTAGCAAAAAAGGTTTAAAAACATGTCAGATAGGAAGGGTCACTTTTTTGAAGACAGCAAATTCCGTCTTTTGAATAGAGAAAACTGCTGGTTTGAAAGAGGAGTCAAAGAGGCCATAATATATGTTAAAAATGAGCAGCCCTCATTTTTTTAAAAATCCCATTTATATCCCGCCCTTCTCCAAAGACTCAGGGCGGCTTACAATCTAAGCACAAATCAATGTGCTTAGCAATAGCCTTCATTCTATGTATATGCCTGCTTATTAGGGCTTTCACCCCCCCCCCCAGCGGCATTATTACAAAGTCATCTTATTGCCCCCAACAATCTGGGTCCTCATTTTACCCACCTCGGAAGGATGGAAGGCTGAGTCAACCTTGAGCCTAGTGATACGCGAACCTGCACTAATTGCAGGCAGCTGGTGTTACTTAAGGAGATATTATTAGCCTACTGCTCCACCAAGGCTCTTTTATTTAAACATAGGGGAGGAATAAGAAATCACCTATCTCGTCTACAACACAGTCCTTTCAGCAGTTCTAAGAAGATTCCACACACCTTCCAAACCCCCCTCCCCCAATCCTGTCAGAACTGATGAAGCTTCGCAGATGAGACCAGAAATGTCTTCAAGGGGGGAAAAAAACCACATTTCTTAAGAAAAAACATAGTCTAGTTGACTTTTGAAAAAAACACTTTTGAGACAACCATGATTTGGATGATTGGGAATCTCCATAGACATTTTAGCAGAGATTAAGTAAGCAATTACATTACCATGGTTTGGTCAAATACAATTGGCTGAGCTCAGATGACACTTAAACCTGAAGTCAAAGAAATTACATTACAGTGTAGCACAGATTTCTCCAACTAAACTTTCTCAAGATAACTAGAAACTGCAGAGCATACAGTGTTATATAACACAGTCAGCCCAAGACATCTTTTCCTCTGAGGCATTCAAGAGTGGCAGTAGAGAAACGCTGGTCTAACTCAACCAGATTGTCCTACCGTGAAATCCAACATCATGTTTTTAAGGACGTCATCATAGGGTTCATCCAATACAGTCTGAAGTTGACTAAAGGGAAAAAGAATAAAGTGAAACAAACTGTTTCCCCAAAACTAAAATAATTCATTTACTTATGACATGTTAATTTTAGCAGAAATTGATTCTGCATAATATTCTTAAGCCTTCGGGTTAGTTTTGTCTTTATTCAGTTAAATCAAGACTGTCTGACATCCAGTTCCTAAATGGAGAAAATAAAGGAGACTTTATGTCAAGATCAACTCCTGGAGCTATATTCCTGCAATTTTCTTGGCAGCATTAAAGGAAGTAGTTAGGCATTGCCTTCTTCACTCTTCTTTTAAATAACCCAGTCTAGCCAACACTAATGTCTTTCATCTAAGTATCAACTAGGTCAGACATGGCTTAGCTTCCAATATCAGCGTGTGTATATCCACAGAAAAAGAAATGAGTACTTGATCTGCAATATCAATTACCACCATATGGTTCTGAGGAATAACACTATGCCATACCATCCAATCGTAGGAGAGAGTTCTTTTAAATCTTCCAGCGTCGGCTCAATATTTGCCAATTTCTTGAACAACGCAAGAGGAAAGGGTAAAGGAATTATCTTCAGATTGTAGAGCGCTATTCCAAACAGGTTCCCAATTAAAAAATATATTTCTTCGGGGGTCGATTCCTAATTTTAAAAATCAATAGACAAGTACTGAAAAATACACTGTAGAGACTGCCTACTTACAAAATAAATGTTGTATTTCTGAGACTTCTAAACTATTTCAAACTTATTTCCCATGACTAGACTTTAGCTCAAAGAGGCTGCCTGCCTATATCTCCTTTCTACACTTTCATCAACATCTCTGCTTGCCAGTTTTCTCTCTGGCTGCTCTTTGTTCTTCCAGCAATGTGGATCCTACATAGACATATGGACTCCTAACTTTAACCAACACCAAAGGATGGTCAGCCCTTTCATCTGTGATATTTCAACAGGGAATGAACCTGAGATCTGTGGCATGCTGAGCAAGTCAGCTGACCTTAAGCTACAGTTCTTCCTGTACAGGTAGTCTTTGACTTATGACCATAATTGAGCCCAAAATTTCTGTTGCTAAGTGTGAATCGCTACAGTTGTTAAGTGACTTAACATGGTTATGAAGTGAATCTGGCTTCCCCAGTGACTTTGCTTGTCAGAAGGTTGCAAAAGATGATTTACCCTGGGACCCTGGAACCATCATAAATATGAGTCAGTTGCCAAATGTCTGAATTTTGATTGCATGACAATGGGGATGCTGCAATAGTTGTTAAGTGTGAAAAATGGTCATGAGTCACTTTTTTCAGTGCTGTTGTAACTTTGAACAGCCACTAAAGGAATTGTTGTAAGTCAACAACTGCCTGTACTAGGAAACAATGGAAAGCACATGACTCTTGATTCTAAAAAAGGAAAGCAAAAGTAGTAAAGGAAATCGAATCTCTGAGTAACTTATATGCATGCCCTACTTGTGGGATTTCTACCATATTATTGCTTCATAGTTGTTTTAAAAGGAATAACTTTTCACACCAGAATAAAGATAAAGCTTGATGCAATATCCATGTTATAAGTAGAAACTGTTCCATTTCATCAGATAATGATCTAATGTAGCTTTTATTAATGTTAACCATTTCCCCATTAATAGAGGAAAAATATACTGTATCAACAGCTGTTATCCATGAAAGCTAGATGGACAACAAATTTCCAGGACTACAAATAATATATCTCTGCATAGACAATGCCAGAAAGAGGTCAGCTATCATCTCACATTCCTTTTAGGGGACCATCATGCACATTTTCTAACCTCTTTTGAAAAGTCAATGATCAAAGAGATGCATTACCTCCAAGGTAATTCCTTTTATAGCTAGCAGCAGAAAGCATAAATAAATGCAGTACATGTTTATACATACCTCATGAGAGAACCAAATACAATTTGATTCTTCAAAGTGCTTGAATACTTGTGCTTCTGGACTACACAACTGTCTGCTGATAATTGTGAAGAATTCCTGGATCAGGCCCCCATACTTGATGTCAGGTTCTCCTTCAAAACGCACCTGAAGAATTAAGTAAAATTAGCCAGATATTTACACTAATTTAGACTGATAAACTAAACATAAAAATATTTCTGGTTGCTCAGAAAATAGAACATCTTCCACCAGTTCTTTCCTTTGAATTAAAGCTGTAACCTTAAATTATTCAGAAGATCCCTGAAAGTTCTAGCGAATCCTGTTTTAGATGTGCTAGCAGCCTTTCAAGACCAAACCCTCTCAAGCTATCCTTAAAACTGGAAAAAAAATGCCCAAATTAAATTGTGACACACACCCCTGATCAGAAATCAGTGAAATTCCCAGGAAAAATAAACAGGATCAGGAGTTACTCAATGTATACCTCGCCTTACAAAACAAAAACAAACACCAACAGCAAAACCAAACAGAGATCCATGTGCAATCTTATTCTTAAATTTTTCTCTTTTACTTAGAACCGTGTTCTCCAACCTAGGCAATTTGCCTTCCGACACCTAGAATTCCCTAGCTACCATGCTGCCCAAGGAATTAAGGGAGTTGAAGGTTCCCGTGGCAACTTTTAAGACTTGCGAACTTCAACACCCAGAATTCCTCAGCCACCGTGCTGCCGCCCGAGGAATTCTGGGAGTCGAAGGCCACACATCTTCAAACTGACAAGGTTGCGAAACACCGGCTTAGAAGGCGCTTGGCTGTGGTAAGTCCACCTAACCTAGTCATCCAGGTCCGAGCCATCTCGTTCCTCTTCTCCCGGACCGCCCAGTCCATCCACCTCGCATACTTGGGGGTTCAAGTTCGCCCACCTTTTGCACCAAGGAGGAAAACCAGCAGACCAAACCCCCACCCGGAACCAAACGCACAGGGCTTAAAGGTACGGGGGTTCGCTTTGCGAGCGTTCTGCTGCCCCGGAAGTAGTTCCCGCAAAACCGGATTCATTTCCTGGTTGGTTCGATTTTCCTGCGCTGCGGCGGATCATGCTCGCCCTGCGGCTTCTGACTCGCCTCCCGCGCCAGGGGCTCGTGCGGGCTAGCCGGGCGGCTTGCGCGGCGGCGGAGAACGGGGGGGAAATCAGCGGCCAAGGACAGCAAGGCCCGACCTTCGACGCCGGCCTGCTGGAGATCCTCGTGTGTCCCCTGTCGAAAAAGCCGCTCAGGTCGGCCTGGCAGCTTTTGCCCTTGTTTTTACTATTCGGCCCGTTCTCGTTTGCCCGTCGCGGCTTTTGCCAGGCCGCCCGGTGCGTCGGGCTAAACCCGCTCCCCATGGCCAGCACGTATTCCCTGGTAGCAATGGGTTATGTAGTCCAACGCAGCGGCTCCTCGCCGGATGTGAGAAACTCATCCTGCCCGCCTTTCCCTAATGTCAAGTAGTTTGCAATTGAATTGCTTATGGAGCATAGGTTTTTATATGCTTAATAACTTATGGTTAATAGCTTCATAGAAACTCTTCCCAATAGATAGGTATCTAGGAGACTTTTGGGGCGAGAAGCATCTTATTCCCTTCATCGATCTTCATGTAAAAGCTGCCACATCGTGAAATTACTCAATTCAGTCATTTAATTTAATTCAACAATTTCTATTTCTAATAGCTGATGCAGAATAGTCGTGGTTATTTTTACAACTGCCACCTCAGAAATCCTTATTAAGATACCATTACATATCTTTTTTTCCTCCCTTTCTTACATTGAGTGGTTTCTCCCCCTCCTAATTCCCAATAAAATAATAGCATTCTAGATTTTGAGCTGCTCTGCAGCTTCCCACTGAATGACTTTGTCCATCCATTATTTGACCCACAACTAGGGAATTTATGCCAGTCCTGCCCATTCAGGATTCCTCTGAATGCTTTTATTTTAAGTATAGTTCCTCTACTTCCAAGTGCTGAGTGTCTCTTCCACCCCACCCCTCCCCACCATGTGGTAGCTTACTATTTATGTATATAGTATATTTCTTAAGAACAGTCAATCTCATGAGTCATTATTTGCTGTTTTTTCTAGATATAATGAATCTACAAATGAGTTAATTAATGAAGAACTAGGCATAGCGTACCCCATCATAGATGGCATTCCTAATATGATCCCTCAGGTGGCAAGAATGATTGGCAAGGAGAAGCAGGAAACAGAATCTGAACAAACCTAGAAGATTATCTTCTTGAAAGGAAGTTGGAAGACAATTGGAGTAAGATGTTTCCCTCGTTTCCTACCATGACTGTGCTTATCCCACTGTTGTCTTTAGCTGGTCTCTTCTATTCAGCCAGTGTGGATGAAAACTTCCCCCAGGGCTGCACAAGTACAACCAGCATCTGTTTCTACAGTCTGCTGCTTCCAATTACAATCCCAGTTTATGTATTTTTCCATCTTTGGACTTGGATGGGCCTTAAACTTTTTCGCCACAATTAGATTCTGCTTAACTCTTAAGAACGCTCTTAAAATAAAGAATGAAGCTTTTTTGAAAACCAATTCCTAATATTCTGACCCATAAACTACATCTGAAATGATCTTTTGAAACAGAGGCTATCTTCAGATGCAAGTACATCCAAGCAAATTGAAAAGCCACTTGCGTTTTTAGGGCATGCCTACAGTACCGTACACAAATATAGCAAGCAATATGAAGTGATGCAGGCAAATCTTATCTCAACAAAGGACCTTAGGCATGCAACAAGGCAATCTAGATGTGTGTGCTTGTCTAGAAAATATCACTTTTCTAGTCTTTGGTGAAAAAAGTTCTGTAGAGTTATTCTGAAAGACAGGTTTATTACCTGATGATTGCAGGCAATTATTTATATATACTGTGAGTGCAAAGTAGTGCTTTATCAAATTCACAGATGAAAAGCTTTGAATGTGTAACGTGATCACAGGTAAACTATATATAGAGAGGTTTTGGCTTACTGATGATGTAATGTTAGCTTTGATTCCCATTTAATTAAGCTACACTCTGTTCTGCACAGACCCAGAACTTTGAATTCAGCTCCACAAATAAATTAGAGTGGTGTGTCATGAAACTTAACACTAAATGAAAAATAATGGAGTTGAATAGAACATTGTTTCTAATAAAGCATCTGCAGTGCCTATGTATTTTATATACTTACTGTTGTATTTTTAAATATGCTGTGAGTCTTTTTTTCAAAGTACACAGTATTTCTATTCAGGTTTTATAAGGAAAGGATCTAAATCAGGGCTTTTCAACCTTTTCACCCATTGTACCACTTTTAGTATATGGCAGCATCTGAGTACCACCAGTCGCCTAGCAAGGTGTCAAAAACTTGATGACCAAAAAAAAGAAAAAAGAAAATGATGAAGTACAGGTAGTTCTCGACTTACAACAGTTCGCTTAGTGACTGTTCGAAGTTACAATGGCACTGAAAAAAGTACCCCCCAAGCCACAGCTGAGCAAGACACCTGCCTGCCTGCCGGCGCTCTTCCTCCTGTCCGAGGTTTTCATTGTTGTGAGCGTTTCTGTTGAGATTGGCAGCGGGGCTGGGCTGGGGTGTATTTGGTTTTTCTTGGCCCCCCCAATTACTGGGTGGTTGCAGCATGTTTTGGTCACTTCACATGACCCTGGGAAACTGTGATCGTCATAAATGTGAATCAGTTGCCAAGCATCTGAATGTACATCACAAGACCCTGGAGATGCTGCAACATTCCAGCTGATCGGCGCTTCTTCTGGGCTCAGCAAGCTAGAGCCTGGCGCTAAACCTGGCGCTTCCGCTGAGCCCTGACAGCCCCGAAGAAGGACTGATCCTGGTGCTTCCACTGAGCCCTGACAGTCCTGCAGCTCCAGCCATCTCTCGATCAGGCTTGTGTGGTGCTACCACCAGTTCAGCTCATTCCCCTCCCCCGCTACCACTTTTCTAGGATGTTCGCGTACCACCTGCCAGGTGCCAATGTACCACAGGTGGTACCCGTACCACTGGTTGAAAAGCCCTGATCTAAATGATGTATCAGCCAGAATTACTCCAACATTGCACTTGGTTGCATGTCAAAATGAGCCTCTAGATAAGGGATCCCCAACCCACAGTCTGTGGACTAGTACCGGGCCATGGCATGCCAGCAACTGGTCTGCACAAACAAGGAAAGCCCCATCCACAGGATGCAGGCCGCACACAAAACCACACCCCTCCCAGTCCGCAGAAAAACCTCTCTCCACGTAACAGGTCCCTGGTGCCCAAAAGATTGGGGATCTCTGTTCTAGATTGTTACTTCTCAGTTGAGAGGTAATTGCCTGCCAGTCTCTTACATTTCTGTCACATAACTATAGCTTGATTATAAATATACAATATTGGATACTTACTCTAAAAAAATCCTGAAAGCAACTTTCTTCTGCACTTCTTAGATAGTGCCAGGTATCCTGTAGTAAATATTGCCTCCTTACATTCATTACAGAGGGTACAGTGTGTTCCTAGGATACAAACACTGGGTTACAAGTCATTTCAGCAAATTTTGTTAATGTTGCATTATGTTCCTGGATATACATACATTTGTGCGTTTCTTGTGCAACACCTTACACGCTAGTTCATGCACCAGAATTTTATCTTCAAGATTCAGTATCAAAGGAAATTGGCAGAACTCTGACAAAGCCAGCTGAAATAACAGGGGAGGAATTTTTTATGATTTAAGACATGTACATTTTAAAGTTGACTTATTATAAACCAAAACCTAACTAATCATGTTATCATACAGAATAAAAACCACTGAATCCAGCCCACAGTAAAGGCAACCATTTTAATGGAAGAAACTGTCTGTAGCTCAGGGGTGAGCTGTGAATTCTTGGTGCTCTCTGATCTTAGTAAGCTCACAGATGTTTCATTATCCAACTACATAACATTATCAGTGCAAATAGGTGGGGTTTATTTCTTGCTTATATGACCTTACCCTGCCAGTTTGGGGGAGGGTGTGTTTTTCTGCTTGGTAGTTTCTTGATTACAATGTTGTTTTCTGCCTGATTGGTGTTAATCCCTGCTTAAAAGCATGCATTTTAGAAAGATCCCACCATTACAGACCATGCCATTCTAAAACTTCATGTTCGGGCCATAATATTGATATAAAATGGCCAGGAAAGAATGGCTCCTTATTTCTTTTAAGATACCCCCAGCAAAACACTTCCCTCTGATAGAAATGAATAAAAAAGGGATATTTGACCAGTAATGAAATAATTTCTATACAACTCACTTTTAGGAAATATGTGAACTCCCGCAGAAACCTGAACTGCTCACAAAAACAAAACAAAAAGAATTAGCTACATTGCAATCATGCTTAAAGAATGGTCCCTTTGCTGGAATAAGTACCAATCCTGAGAGCTATGCAAAAATTTCCTATCAATTTTCAGTATAGTCACAGATAAATAGGCACATTTACTTTCTATTCAGAGTGGCATTTTAAAATAGTTCACTGATATAAGGTGCAATAGGGAAATCAATCTGAAGTCTAAATTGCATGTCAGTCTTGTGGTTTTATACCTCCAAATTTAGATCTTGTGAGAAGATGGAGAGAAGAGAATTAGAATTTCTTCCTTATGTATACTGTACCAGTGGTGTCAAAGTCAGTCAGAAATGTAGGCCACTAAACCATACCCTATGATCCCTGCAGACCTAATAGTCATATTACTTTTTAAAAATTAATACATCAACACAATAATCAGGAACTAGACATAAGTACATTTAAAATATTACTATGATTTTATGTTTATGTGTACAAGAAGTCCTTGATTCACAACGGTTTGTTTAGTGACCCAAAGTTACAACGGCACTGAAAAAAGTGACCATTTTTTCCACACTTAACGACCTTTGCAGCATCCCCATGGTCATGTGATTTACATTTGGATGCTTGACAATAGGTTCATATTTATAACAGTTGCAGTGTTCCAGGTTCATGTAATCCCCTTTTTGAGACTTTCCAACAAGCAAAGTCAATGGGGAAGCCAGATTCTCTTAACAACTGTGTTACTAATTTAACATCTGCAGTGATTCATTTAACAAATGTGGCCAGAAAAGTCATAAAATGGGGCAAAACTCACTTAACAAATTTTTCACTTAGGGTCATAAGTCGAGGACTACTTGTATTCATATAGATAGTCCTTGACTTACAGCCATTTGTTTAGTGACCGTTCAAAGTTACACTTCAGACCAATGAAATATTGTAAAAGAAGGTCATGTGATTTTATTTGAACAACTGTTCCTAGTCTATTGGCTAATATCAAAAACTTAACCCAAAGCCATTATCCAGTTTAATACTATTCTACCATTTTCAGATACCTTTTATATTGGAAGCAACATATTTTTTAATTTGAAAACCACCCAAAATCATCAGAATTCAAGCAAGTCTAAATTTAAAATAAAACAAACAAATAAGCACTTACACCGTTGGAAGGTATTAACTCAATCCAATTAAAAATAATTTTGCTTACTTCGGGTACATAAAAATTACTTTCCTGAATTTTGAAGTCAGACCTGCAATTTACCTGCAATTATAAACAGAATTAAAGCAGAAGTTAATCTGGGGACAAGATAATCAGTTAAAATACAAACAAAAATAAATTCTGCACTTGTCAATCCAGCATTTGCACCTAATTTTAATATAAAAACAAATACACAGATATTTTAGAAGGTTTTTCCTAGACAAGGGTGTTCCCAAGTGATGGGTAACTTTCAAGAAATCTTTTTCCAAATCCACAAAGGTTATTCTTAAGAAAATCAGTCCCTAAACAGAACTTTTCCAAAGGACTTCACTTCAGATTTCACATTCATAATGCAAAACACAAGAAAAAATATGAATTACTTTCCACTATGGACCAAAGGGATTCAAGCTGTCCCGAGTGCCGCGTAACAGAGTGAGTGCCTGTTACTCGTCCCAGCTTCTGCCAACCTAACAGTTCGAAAGCACGTAAAAATGCAAGTAGAAAAATAGGGACCACTACGGTGGGAAGGTAACAGCGTTCCGTGCGCCTTTGGCGTCTAGTCATGCCGGCCACATGACCACGGAGACGTCCTCGGACAAGCGCTGGCTCTTCGGCTTTGAAACGGAGATGAGCACCGGCCCCTAGAGTCGGAAACGACTAGCACCCATGTGCGGAGGAACCTTTACCTTTACCTTAGTTGACCGATAGACCAGTAGGGTTTCAAATAGAGCTTGTAGTTATTCCTGAAGCCCTGGTACATGAATTGGCTAAGGCCTCAGTTGTGGCCTGGAATGGGCACGCAATGAGAGCCTTGGATCAGATGGTGACTGTGGAGACTCTGTGTTCGTGAATCCCATAGGGCCCTGTGCATAGCATTAAGAGTTAGCTTATAATTTCTGCACTCCAGATTATTCTTGATTTATTTTATTGCACTATGGATGCCTAGGCTAGGACTCAATTAAGATCAAGTCACCGGATGCCTAGTAGTACTTGGTGATCCTGAGCAATTCCCATTTTTGGTTAAGGGCTGTGTTTACTCTGGGCCAATCTATCCATGACTAAAAGCCACTACTTAACAAAATCAAAGGCAGTTAAAAAGAGATATGTGTGTGTCATCATTCCTTTGTGTGTGTGTGTGTGTGTGTGTGTGTGTTTTTCTCTTCATGTTGATTGTACAGCTTTAATACAAGGATAGAAAGGAAAATATACGAAGTACCAAAAAACACACAAAAAGGAAGGGGGGGGGAATAAATGAAACTAAAGAACAAAACGCACTATTCAAACTGAATGTTGAAAAAAACATTAGTATTTTCAGTCCAAGTTTATTTCTTACCTGATAAAGCATTCGGAAGACCTTAAGAAGTATAATAGGCTCATTTTTCCCTGGACACCAACTACGGCGTGGTTTATAATACGAAAGCATACTAACAGTAATAAGCCTTTGAAACATGGACACCAGATCCTTAAATAAGTGGGCTTCCAGATTGGACCATAGAGTTTCTGAAAAGAGAGCAGACAATAAAAGAACACAGAACATTTTCCTTTATCTTAACTCAGATTCACAACGGGATACGTTTGTACTATTGCTACTGGATAAGGCTAGAATCTGGGCTGATTAAAATTGAAACAAAAACCTGGGAAGCCATATTTAATTACAGATTCAAAATCGTTTTGTCAGGCCATATTATTATTATTTTATTATTATTTATTGAATTTTTATACCGCCCTTCTCCCGAAGGACTCAGGGCGGTGAACAGGGCATATAAATAGAAATACAAAAGTTAAAAAAAGATTAAATAATTGCCCAATTAAAACAATCAAAATGTAAAACCCATTAAAACCCTAAGTTTCCCCCATCAGGCCAGGCCAGCTTGTTCGAATAAATGGGTCTTTAACCCGCGCCGGAAGGAGCGAAGATCCGGTGCCATCCGGAGCTCAACCGGCAGTTGGTTCCATAAAGCCGGGGCGCCCACAGAGAAGGCCCTCCCCCTGGGGGCCACCAGTCGACATTCTCTGACCGGTGGCACCCTGAGGAGGCCCTCTCTGTGGGAACGCACAGGGCGGAGGGGAGTCGACGCCGGCAGCAGGTGGTCTCCGAGGTATTCCGGACCCATGCCATGTAAGGACTTAAAAACCATCACCAAAACCTTGAACCGCACCCGGAAGACAACTGGTAACCAATGCAGCTCACGGAGCAAAGGTGTAACATGGGAGTACCGGGAAACTCGGTCACATATAATGAAGCCATCTTGCAGGCTCCCTGTTTCCAAGAGATCCCTAGGACTGCCGGAAAAGTCACATATTGAAGGATTTCTGGGAGGTTACCGGGGGTCAGAGCTAGTCCCACAGTGGAAAGAAAGGGGTAATGCTCCAAAGGACGTGTGCCATAACAGAAAAGGCCCAGGTCCTGGGCCCCATCAGATGTAACTCCTTAATAGATGGGGTCTGCAATAGGCCCTTCCTGGCTGGCCTGACAGGATGGGCAGATGTAATTGTGAAGAGGTGATTTCCTCAAATAGTTTGATGATGATGATGATGATGATGATGATGATGATAATAATAATAATAATAATAATAATAATAATAATAATAATAAGTAGTAGTAGTAGTAGTAGTTGGAAGGGACCTTGGAGGTCATCTAGTCCAACCCCCTGCTCAGGCAGGAAACCCTATACCATTTCAGACAAATGGCTGGCCAGTCTCTTCTTAAAAACTTCCAGTGTTGGAGCATTCGCCACTTCTGGAGGCAGGTTGTTCCATTGGTTAATTGTTCTAACTGTCAGGAAGTTTCTCCTTAGTTCTAGGTTGCTTCTCTCCTTGACTAGTTTCCATCCGTTGCTACTTGTCCTGCTTTCAGGTGCTTTGGAGAATAGCTTGACTCCCTCTTCTTTGTGGCAGCCCCTGAGATATTGGAACACTGCTATCATGTCACCCCCTCACCCTTCTCTTCATTAAACTAAAAAAGGTAAAGGTAAAGTTTCCCCCACACATGTGTGCTAGTCGTTTCCGACTCTAGGGGCCGGTGCTCATCTCCGTTTCAAAGCCGAAGAGCCAGCGCTTGTCCGAGGACGTCTCCGTGGTCATGTGGCCGGCATGACTAGACGCCAAAGGCGCACGGAACGCTGTTACCTTCCCAACGTAGTGGTCCCTATTTTTCTACTTGCGTTTTTACGTGCTTTCGAACTGCTAGGTTGGCAGAAGCTGGGACGAGTAACACGTGCTCACTCTGCTACGCGGCACTCGGGATTCGACCCGCCAAACTGCCGACCTTCTGATTGACAAGCTCAGCGTCCTAACCCACTGAGCCACCGCGTCCCTCTAAACTACACATACCCAATTCTAGCAACCGTTCCCTATATGTTTTAGCCTCCAGTCCCCCAATCATCTTTGTTGCTCTTCTCTGTACTCTTTGTAGAGTCTCGACATCTTTTTTACATCGTGGTGACCAAAACTGGATGCAGTATTCCAGGTGTGGCCTTACCAAGGCATTGTAAAGTGGTATTAGTACTTCACGTGAACTTGATTCTATCCCTCTGTTAATGCAGTCTAGCACTGTGTTAGCTTTTTTGGCAGCTGCAGCACACTGCTGGCTCATAATGAAGTGATTGTCTACTAGGACTCTGAGATCCCTCTCACAGTTACTACTATTGAGCAAGGTACCACCTATACTATACCTGTGCATTTGATTTTTCCTGCCTAAATGTAGAACCTTACTTTTTTCACCATTGAATTTCATTTTGTTAGATAGCGCCCAGTGTTTGAGTCTGTCCAGATCCTCCTGTATCTTAAGCCTGACTTCTGGAGTTGGCTATTCCTGCCAGCTTGGTGTCATCTGCAAATTTGATGAGTTCCCCATCTATCCCCTCGTCCCCTGATACTTCTCTGGAAGTTTGAAATGTCAGCGAAATTAGCAAATGAACGCCTGCCTTACCTAAGGCTTGCTTGCCCTTCTCTGGGAGGTTCCAGATTGCTTTTGCCAGTTGGTAAAGAAGAGGATCCGAATTGAAATCTTGCTTTTGTAAAAGTACGGGCACAATGAGGAAGATCCTGAGTGCTTCTGGCGAGGTTGGGGAGTAAAAGGGACAATCCAGAAGGCTCTTCAGGGCCCTTTTCACCTTTGAAGAGAAGAAAGGAAGAAGAAAGTAGGCATTTTTAATTCATTTCTTGAGTCCAGTTTTCCTTCTTGCTTTTCCCTATCTGAAATATCTGAGCACATGATCAAACTAGCCTTGTATCAAACTAGCCTTGTGGTGCGGCCAGAAGAATCTTGAACTAAACACACTCAAAACTGTAGAAATGATAGTAGATTTTAAGAGAAACCCTAAAATCTACCAACTGTTGCAATACTAGATAACACAGTATCAACAGTAGAGACCTTTATGTTTCTAGGTACTATAGTATCTCAAGACTTAAAAAGGTCACCTAACATTAAAATAAAGGGCGGTGGCTCAGTGGGTTAGGATGCTGAGCTTGTCAATCAGAAGGTCGGCAATTTGGCGGGTCGAATCCCGGGTGCTGCGTAACAGAGTGAGCGCCTGTTACTCGTCCCAGCTTCTGCCAACCTAGCAGTTCGAAAGCACGTAAAAATGCAAGTAGAAAAATAGGGACCACTACAGTGGGAAGGTAACAGCATTCTGTGCGCCTTTGGCGTCCAGTCATGCCGGCCACATGACCATGGAGACGTCCTCAGACAAGCACTGGCTCTTCGGCTTTGAAACGGAGATGAGCACCGCCCCCTAGAGTCGGAAACAACTAGCACCCATGTGCGGGGGAACCTTTACCTTTTAACATTAAAATGTCATCAAAAAAGCACAAGAAAGAATGTTCTTTCCGCGCCAACTCAGAAAGCTCAGATGCCCAAGGAGCTACTGATACAGTTCTACAGAGGAATTATTGAGTCTGTCATCTGCTCCTCTATAACTGTCTGGCTTGGCTCTGCAACCAAACAAGATAGACACAGACTTCAATGGATAGTTAGGACTGCAGGAAAAAACAGTTGCTACCAGACTGCCTTCCATTGAGGACCTGTATACCGCACCAGTCAAAAAGAAGGCTGTGAAAATATCTACAGACCCCTCACATCCTGGACATAAATTGTTTCAACTTCTACCCTCCAAACAACACTATAGGACATTGTACACCAGAACAACTAGACACAAGGACAATTTTTCCCCCATGCCATCACTCTGCTAAACAAGTAACTCCCACAACACTGTGAAACTATTTAGTAAGACTGTATTACTATTACTATTCTATTATTATTTTTCCTATTACCTATCTCCTTATATCTTTGTTGTTTGTATCTTACGATTTATACTGTTTTATTTAGTTCGTAGTATGATTTATGTTGATTGCTTATTTAGTATCCTATGACCATCACTAAGTGTTGTATCTTATGATTTATGATGAATGTATTTTTACCATGACTATAATCATGATTTATCACTTATAGCTTTTATGTACAATGAGAGCTTATGCACCGAAGACAAATTCCTTGTGTGTCCAATCACACTTGGTCAATAAAGAATTCTATCTATCTATCCAGCTCTTTACTGACTTTTCTTACAGCAAATGCATGGGACAAAATAGGGTATAGTACTGAACACAGCATAAAGTCTAATGGGGAAAACCAGAGAGAAAGTATTTGAATTGTAAGTCAAGGACTCAGACTGAGAGTTATTGCTAGAGACTTCTCTAAGTTCTGCATTTTCAATCAGGGGAGACATCTTATGTAACATGTATGCCATGAAACATATTCTGCAAGGGGAATGCACATGAATTGACAGCATAATCTAGAACAGTTCTTCTCCAATCTGTGGTTTCCAGGTGTGCTGGGATTACAAGCTCCATTAAGAGCCTCTGTTTAGTAGAAATCTTCAGGATCATTAAGAATTTGAATGCTTATTCTTGCATTGGATTTGTTTTCCCCCTGAGAACCAGTTTGACCAGAACCAGACAATCAAACAGGCCAACCATGCCTTCATTATAGTCTATATTTTCATTATATTGCCCTGCTGCCTGGGCATTGATGGGAGGCAAAAGACAAAATGAGATTGATGCTGTCACTGCACAAATACCATGAGCTAGCTAGCCTCATCAGGGATGCAAATGTATAATGGAGGCATTTGTATTATGCACTTGTTTTTGGTGACACTTTAGTTTGCTGTAGATCAGACATGTCAAACCCGTGATGTCACATGACGTCACACAATGTATAGGAGCTTTTTCACCATTGTTGGCAAGGTGGTTAACTGGTTGCTAAACATTCTCAACAGCCTAATTTAGCTGCTAAAAATGTTCATCATTTGTTTTGTCTATGAAACAGATGCAGAATTTTTTTAAGAAGTTACTGCAAAATAAATTAGGCCCATGGCTTGAGGTTTACATTCCTTCTCTGGAACATACTTATTCCAATTGTTCCAAAGAAGGTGAAGCAGTTTATTGGAAATTAATCCTCTAAAATTGGGATTAATTTATTTATTCCAAATAAAACATACTTGTTTTAAGCCAACCAAATTCAGGAGGAAGAAAAAAATGTTCCATTTTGTTATTTGTAGCGCCTTTATTAAACAAATACATTAAATGTTTCTCCAGCAATTATTAATTGATCCTCTAGGTCAGGGGTGTCAAACTGCGGGCCCGCGGGCCAGACGCATCATCTGGAAGCCACGCCCACCCCATTGCTGGCAATGGCAAAACTGTCCTGATACGTTGTGCGACATCACATGACATTGTGAGTTTGACATGTCTGCTCTAGGTAAAAGAATTGCTGGCCTTGAATAAACCCTGCATTCTGCTGTAACCATAAATTACAGACAATCTTGGTATAAGCGGCTTTCTTATAAGCTTCTCAGCCCACTCAGAATGATTTACTTGGGTTTGACTCCCCATAGAGAAACACCAGGAAATAGTCTATTATATTCTATATGTGAAATCTTAATGGCATGTTATACCTTTTTGAAGACTTTAGGCTTACTGGCAATCTTCTCAAAGAAAAGAAGAACAGCTGACATATCAACACCAACAGTCTCCTCAAATGTTCTGAATTTTTCCTCTCTGCAAGAAAGATAAGGATCAATCACCATCATAGTCTCTTCTCTACCTAATGGAAACTTGTACATTGTGAAAAATTTGGATTAGATTTGGCTATAAAGGTTACTCTGTTGATTGCAAGATTGTAGCAACTAGACCCTTTTATAATAATTAGCAAGGTCCTCAAGATTGATAGCAATAGCACTCAGACTTATATACCGCTTCACAGTGCTTTACAGCCCTCTCTAAGCTGTTTACAGAGTCAGCCTATTGCCCCCAACATCTGGATCCTCATTTTACCGATCTTGGAAGGCTGAGTTAACATCAATTTGATCAGAATCGAACTGCTGGCAGTCGGCAGAATTAGCCTGCAATACTACATTCTAAACACTGCACCACCACTTGATAAATACACCTCCTAATTAGTTTTGCTCTATGTTAAGCATGTCTTCCTTAATTTACAATAACAGTTAGAAAATGTATCAACTCTTTGATGGATGCAAATTACCTTTGGTGTAGAAAACTGCCATTGATGCAAGCTGCTGATGAGAAGATCAATTTAATATTCCTGTTTATGGAAAAGAAACACAAGCAGTGTTTTTTATTAGTTTGATTTCAGAACTGAGCTGGATTCACAACTAAGACGAAATGGACAAGAATCTTTGGTTATAAAGCTATCTAGCTGCTTCCAACTTCGTTTTGGAAATGAACTTTGTGGTACCTTTTGTCCCTTGCAGAAAGTCATATAGTACTAAAATCTTTGTAATAAAAGGGCAAGAGAGAAAAGGCAACATCAGGACCATGTCTATCACGTTCTTTATTATAGGACAAACATAAAAGGCCTTTTCTTCCATCAAAAGCCCTAAAGTTACTTGCTGGAATCAATAGACCCAGGAATCCAGTAGGCAGAAGTTACCATTTTGTCGGTAAAGTAATGTCAAAGTTTATAATACCTTCTACAGTTTAGCATCTTTTAGACATATTGTGAACGCCATAGTTAGGTGCAGATAATGGCTCTTGGTTCAGACATTAAAGAAGACGTTACTTTTAGGAAATAAAAAATGGAAAGAGAAATATTTAATGCTCTTGGAAGGTGGTTGGTTTAGATTGCAATCCACGTGGCCCAATAGTTATAAGGTGGTGGTGACAATTATTGTTGTTTCTGTCTGACATATCTATTGGGAAGTTGTTTGATTTGATCTTCACATACATTTGTGTGCTCTTTGAAATGCTTATTTGAAAAAGAAACAGTGTAATGTATGCATGTACTTATGTACATATTCTTATATAAAATATATTGGTGACTTTTAGAATTAAAGACCAATGACTCTAGTTTAAACTATAGAATCCTTAAAGGGAGACTAATACCACTAAATCGAGAAACACCAGTCTATTTTTCATTGACCAGATATTGCCCAGTTGCATTTGATTCTGGATTTATAAGATTATTTTACAAACGCTAATTTATGACAGAGAGGTAGTCCTCATTCATTGACCACACATTCAGCAACAGTTATGATGGTGCTGAACAAGGGGGACAGCCAGTCCTCATAACTATGGCTACTGCAGGGTCCATTTGTCGTCCTCATTCTGACAAGCAAGTCGATGGGGAAGCCTGCAGGAGCTCACAAATGATGAAAACGTGATTGCAAGAAGCTGCATCCACACGGGATTTAAGTAATGATAGCAACTGGGATTGCTGGAGCAGCTGTCATGTGTCAATGCGGTTACATGCCATTGCGTTTTATGACTATATTACTTAACAATGGAGTTCCCAATCCCAATTACTGTTGATAAGTGAGGACTGTCTATTTGTTTCCAGCAATTGTGGAAATCAGATGATCCATGGTGGTATTTACCATTTTATATTATCCCAGCAGCTGGGATCCGAATTGGACAACCACTTAGTAAACTTTTCCTCCTCCACTGTGGCCAGTGTTTGCGTTACATTAGCGTATGCATTCTGCAAAAAAAAAAGGTAAAAATGTATTTTCATGTATCTGGTACAATGTATATGGCTTCATGTTTAAACTACGGATCAGGAGAAGCTGTACATAAAGGTACAGCTTCTGTTCTAATGCAGAGAACAGAATTATAAAAATATTGAAACTGTTGCATGAGCAACCCACAAAGAGCGAAGTTGATTTTCAAGCATGTGTATGTATCTATGTGTGTGTGCTTGTTTGGCCTTTTAAGAAATCAGTTTTTAGCAGAATGAAAATTACCTTACCTCAAATATTACTCCTAAGGCAGGGGTGTCAAACTCAATTTCACTGAGGGCTGCATCAGCATTGTGGTTGCCCTCAAGGGGCCAGGTGGATATGGCCAGGGTGGGCGTGGCCTACTGGGTGGGCGTGGCTAGAATGCGTATGGCCTACTGGGTGGGCGTGGCCAGCTCTACATCGTTCGCATCAAGGGTGCCTATGGGGGCCTGGGCAGGAGTGGGACAGATCTGAGGGTCTCTGGCAGAAGGAGGGTCTCTGGGCCAGGGCCAAGGCAGTGGGGGCCGTTCCCTCACTGTTTCCAGGATGGCTTCACGGACCACATGAAACCACTTCGCGGGCCGGATCCGGCCCCCGGGCCTTGTGTTTGACATGTCTGTCCTAAGGGATAGAAAATATTTTCCCCGAACTGGCTATAAAATATATCAGGAAAAAGAAATTCAGGTTGTACATCCATTAATGTGGCGTTTCCATATATAATTTGGATCATACATGGATCCATGTATAATTTGGATCTCTCTTAGATACTAGAAGTTGCCTGATTATATTAACAATAGCTTGCTTGCCTCTCCTAGCAGGTGACAAGCTTTATGTCTTCTTCTGTTCCACTTCAATTCAGAAGTACAAACACAGCCTTTTATTAGAATTACAATTTATATATGGAGCCCTAAATACTATGCACGCATGTGCGGGGGAACCTTTACCTTTACCTTTAAATACTATGTTACTTTTTAAAAAACAGAGATCAGTGGAAAAAGAGTGATGAGCAGATGACAGCCCTTGCCTGACATTGCTTGGATTTGGAAAAAATTAAATTGGTTAATATCTGGACAGGAAATGACTAGAAAATACAAATGACTAGAGATTAGATTAGTGTTTCTCAACCTCAGCTACTTGTGGACTTCAACTCCCAGAATGGCTAGCTGGGGAATTCTGGGAACTGAAGTCTTAAGTATCTTAAAGTGACCAAGGCTGAGAAATACCAAACTAGACTGTGAACTTGGGAAAAATATTAAGGAAGAAAACCAGGATGAATTGTTTCTAAAGATTACCCTAAATCTAAAGTATAATTGTATACACCTGTTCCTAACACATCAACATGTCTCAACAATATTGTTATCTTTCTACTGATAAAGGATAAAATGTGATTGAGACAAGAATTTACTAACTGTCTGGATAGACACTGAATAACCAATAAAACATTTTGGAACAATAATCCATGTCATGGATCATTGCATTTAGGCTTATCATGTGAGTGAAATAGGGCATTTTTTCAAAGCTTTAGGCAAGCCCTGCTTGACTCATGACAAGGCCAATTCTGGAATGAATTTTTTTAAAATATTAGAAGTCAAATGTTGGCATTTTGTGTTACAAATTATACAGTATATGTTTGTTGGCAAGTTCCCCATCTGATTACCTTTTCTTCCAGATGAAGCACAATACTTTGGTTGTCTCCAGCAATGATTTTAACGACCTTGCCCAAGGAACTTCCTTTAGAAAAAGACAGAAAAAAGAGTGACTCCTCCTTTAAGATTAAGAAAGATTTCTATCTAGAATCCAGTTAGTAGAACTTTGACTAAGGACACTTACAGTGCAAGCTACTCAGCTAAAAGAAACTTCTCAGTATCTACTCAGAATCAATCACTGCATGTCAAGAATCAACTCAGCACATTGAAATAGAATCAGCTGCTGTAATCAAGATACTTATTTCCAGTGCTTTTTTTGTAAAAGAAAAAGGTGCCGGAACTCACACATGTCATACAACCCGCCTTGCCTACCCTACAAGGTTCCATCCAAAAAAAGGTGCCGGAACTCCGTTCTGAGCGTTCTATGAGAAAAAAAGCCCTGCTTATTTCAGAACACATATGCTGTCAAATCAGGATTGTCCATTAAGACAACATAATTGTAATCACAAGCCAATATCCCATCCCAATTTTGTTCTCTGACACAGCCTTTATTTGTGTCTTGGTCACATTTTTCCCTACTAGCCACATCTCTCTGTATGCATCAGTTTTTTTAATTGTAACCTGAAAATAATTTTCAATCTTAGGATTTAGCTTGTAGCTTGCATACAACATCCAGCTGGAAAAACGGAGTGACTTACTGTACTTCATGTGTTTGTTACGAACAGCCAGATCAAGAGGAAGGGGAACCAGCTGATTACTTGTTCTTCCTTCTCCAAGTTGCCCTTCTCCTCCATAGCCAAATGCATATACTTCCCCAAGTGACGGGACATAAACCAAAGTGTGCCATCTGTTTGCAGAATCAAAGATAGTTCATAGGTAGAAGTTTTATCGATCTCATCAGGCCTTTGTAAACTGAGACGATATTATGACCGTTGACCACAACATGTCCTTGTTCTGTTGTTTCTTTACAACTCTGAAGCAATAGCTTTTGATTAGCAACAACCCTTGATTTGGGGACCAAACAGAGACCTGTTCCATTTCTTGGTTTGCAGAATTTTTATTTCTTGATTCTGAAACAGTTATTAGATTTGCCTTTATAGTATTTCTCTCTGCCATTGTTGTGATCTGCCTTCCCTGCATTTTTATTTACTGATTCATATTCGGGTTGACCTCTTTGAAAATCTTGAACACAGGAGTCAATTCTCTATTGTCAGATTTTAGCACTGAATATCACCAACCTATTTTTTTTTTAAAAAAAAAACCTCAGATGCCTTGCCAGTGGTGAGACATAGCTTGCTTTCCATTTTTCATATATTCCATTTTTCAGTATTCAAAATACATAGGCAAGATACTATCTAGTCGCTCAATACAGCACACACACATATATATAAAAAATCCTACAGAGAGTTCCATCTACCCTACCCCAAGGCCTGGGAGAACAGCCAGGTCTTCAAGGCTTTCTTAAGGATGGAAGCCACACGGATCTCAAGAAGAATCGAATTCCAGAGAAATTATCTGGATTCCCCCTAGATGGCATTGTTTCATTGAAAGGACCTGGAGCTCACACACTCTGTTGGCTCATGGTGGATGGGCAGAAAGCATGGAAGATTAGGCAGTCCTTCAAGTAACCCTGGGCCTCTGCTAGGTAGGTTTTTTAGGCAATAAGCAGCATCTGGAATCGAACCTAGGGCAATACGGGCACCACTACAGTTCATGAAGCAAAGGTGTCAGTTAGACAAGCTGAAGCATCACTTCAGCTGCTGTAATCTGGACCAGTTGAAGCTTCCAGTTGGTCTTCAAAGACAGCCACTTCTTGGTGCTCTCTGAGCTGGCTTGTTTTCTTGCAAACGTTTCATTACCCTAACTAGGTAACATCATCAGTGCTAGTAAGGAGGTGCTGTTTGCTGTCGGTTTATATTCTGGTGTCTTGCCTGTCTGGGTGGGTGGGGGTGGTCTTAGGGAAGACACCAGAATATAAACTGACTGCAAATAGCACCTCCTTACTAGCACTGATGATGTTAGCTAGTTAGGTAATGAAACGTCTGCAAGAAAACAAGCAAGCTCTCTGAGGACTCCTCATGCCAACCCTGAGCTACAAATATTCTCCTTCATTGGTACCACACATTAATGTATGTGTTTCTCTTACTTGTTGTTGCCTCCTTCCCACTGATGTGCAACTATGGAGGGCAGGAACCTTTTCCTGACTTCACTTGATTCTAGTTGTCCTTCTGACACCATCAAATATTTGGAAGGAACGGGGATTTCTTACCTTCCGCACGCTACCTGGGTCACTTGTGCACCAAACAGCTCTGCCACAAGACGTGGAAACAGCTCGTTGCAGGTGGAATTGTGGCCAAGTTGCCCGTAGCAGCCAGATCCAAAGGTGCAGACTAATCCATCCTTAGTGGGAAAGAGGAAAAACATGGCACCGTTCAATACAATGACTTTGTCACTTGGCTGGGAATATTAAAAGTTGTACACATTACGAAGGGAAAGAGGAATGGTAGTACATAGTAGAAAGTATGTAGTCTATATTCTGCACTACACAGACATCACCAAGGAAACTTAAATCTGTATCAAGGAGTGGGGTAATTGCAGTCTGTACAATCATGCAGTCCTCAACTTACAATCATTGTTTAGTGATCATTCAAAGTTAGAACAGCACTAAAAAAAAAGTGAATTATGATTATTTTTCACACTTACTACCATTGCAGCATCCGCAAGGTCACGTGATGAAAATTCAGATGCTTGGCAACTGGTTCATATGATAGTTGAAGTGCCATATAATCATCTTTTATGACCTTCTGACAAGCAAAGTCAATGGGGAAGCCAGATTCACTTAACAACTGAGTTACTAATTTAACAACTGCAATGATTCACTTAACAACTGTGGAAAAGTCGTAAAATGGGGCAAACCCCACTGTCTCACCTAGCAATGGAAATTTTTGGCTCAATTTTGGTTGTCAGTTGAAGGCTGCGTCTATTTTACTCCTGCTAAGAGTACAGCTGTGTTGGACTTTGCATGGCTTATTGAGACCTACAGAATTGGCCAGAGGTCCTTTCACAGCCCTCCTATAAGCCTTGGAATTGTATCTGTAGACCTGCATGGCAAATGTTGAAGTCCCTTTTAATTTCCCACAGTGCCCTTAAACATAGCATTGCTGTAAGAGTTGATTCTGTGATTGAACAAGATTTTTTAAAAAACTGTAACCCTAACCCCATCCATGTATTGATGTGGGCAAAGAAGAAAATTCAAGCAAGGAAATAAAGTTGTATTTATTTTACAGTATTTATGGATGCCTCAATTAATCACGATCCTCTTCTGGATTGTCCCATTTGTGTTTCTTTGACATTAGATGCAAAGCACCTTTATCTGAATGTGGTTTAGAATTCTAGATTAGACTGTATTAGTACAGGTAATTTTTGACTTAGGATCCTTTGTTCAGAGCAGTGTGCCCTGCCCATATCACCATGGCAGCCACTGCAGCACAAGATGTCTCTGTTGGGTGGGCCCACCTGTAATGTATCGGGTTCTTCGTGCAGGAAAGAAGACGAGGCAAGTGAGTTCAGCAAAGCTCATGGTTTATTGCTTGCAGGATCTGAACTGAGAATTGGGCTGCAGCTTGCAGCAATTTATAGCCTGGCCCCTAGGCAGCAGCCAATAGATTTAAACTAACCCAATGCCGCCTAGGGCAGACAATAGCAGCACTGGAAACCTGTAGTCTGGGTTGCTGGAGAGCTGTTAGCTGCTCCAGCTAACCACGTGGTGCTACAATTGAGCCCAATACATAACAGCACCAATGCACAAACTTTCCCTTTGTGCCAACATTCCTGGAAAGCATAGGCCTTCTCCCTGTCCCACCACTCCTAGAAGGCTTGGGCCTTCTCCCCACCCAATTGTGTAGGTGCACTCACCTTATCTTTCTATACAGCTGCCAACAAGTATGCCCAACCAACACGAGACACAATTACTGTAGAAAGCTAGCCAATGTAATATTTCCAAAGGTAGATACAGCCTCAGAACATTGTGTGTGGGTCAGTAGGTCATCTTGAGAGGTTTCTGAGACTCTTTCTAGCCTTCAGAATCATCATGAGGGCTGGCACCTGTCTCACTAGTTCTGAGACAAACTCCTAGAGGTGAATCCGAAAGGAAGGCATCACAGAAGATATCACACAAATCAGATGAAAAGTTTTTTAAAAATGGTAAATATAAACCTTTGAGAGAACTGCAGTGTGCTCGCCACCACATGAAATAAAAACTGTCTTCTTTTGCTCCAATGCCTTGACGTGTGCAGGAATGTATCTGTCTGAAAGGTAAAAGGAAAATTAAATATAACCACTTCCAATGACAATGCTTTTCAAAAAGGTGAAATAAAATCTGTTATTGTATTTAACACGTACAATAACAGATGGTTAACAGAGGGATTTGAAGATTAGTGTAATGCTTGGGCTAACGTGTTGACTTTTTTAAAAAAATATGTACTATGATCCTGATGTTGGGCCGATTTGATTATCAGATAGAGATATCCTTACCAGGAATATTTTGTTTGTTTAATGTAGTATTTTTGTTAAATTGGGACGGGAAAGCTTTTAACTATTTGTAAACCCATTATTTAAAGAAGAGGAGAATTTATCATTTTTTTCTTTTTTTATTTATTTATTTATTTATTTATTTATTTATTTATTTATTTATTTATTTATTTATTTATTATTTTATTAGATTTATATACCGCCCTTTCCCGAAGGACTCAGGGCGGTTTACAGGGTATTTTAAAATCAAACCAATACAAAATACAAAAGTTAAAAAACAATTAAAAAAGATTAAATTATCCCTAAAAATAAAAACCCCAGTTAAAAATTCTCAGCCTGGGCCGGAGAGCTCAAAGAGCCAGGTCTTGATGCTGGCAGCAGGTGTTCCCCTCAGCATCCAGTCAGGCTGAATTCTATATGTTTATGTTTAATGTTAAATCAATTTGATATTTAGCACATTTTTTTCTTTTTTGTATACATTTTTTCATTTGTTAGTGTTGGATGTATGTCTTTCTGTTTTGCACACACACTTACACACACAAACTTACACACACACACACACACACACACCCCAAAAAAAATCAATAAAATTAGTGAACTCCGGGATATAAAAATAGCCTTTTTATTACTGAGCTTTCATCAACTAGCTGTTGACATCATCAGAGTAAGGGCTGAACCTATATGTACATTTGTGTGACCATTTTAATGGTCAGGACATAGAACATATATACAGCACGCTCACCACCCTCTCGCTCGCATATAGACTCAATTGTTCTGGCTTTGATTTAAAAACTGGTCTTGTCTGAAATTCAAAACTCCCTCCTCCCAGCTGTTCGGCGCATAAGTCTCACTGCACTGTGCACAGCCGCACGTCGGTTGTGTCTTCACGAGGTGTGCAATCGGCCTTTAGCCCTTACTCTGATGATGTCAACAGCTAGTTGACGAAAGCTCAGTAATAAAAAGGCTATTTTTATATCCCGGAGTTCACTAATTTTATTGATTTTTAAAATATCTACACCTGAGATTCAAGTATTTAGAATGATCAAAGATACACACACACACCCCTTATAAGATGAAATAAAATCATTTAGCAGAATTGGAAATTGTTTTGCATACAAGATTGGATTCTTTGTCAACTACTGTGCTTCCTTTCTCTATTTAAGAACATACAGGGACTACAATAGAGACCCCAACTTTCATTGTTAAACAGTGTAGACATTAAGTGAGACATCATGGGACTGCATCTGATTTTACAACTTTTTCCCCAATGCCATTAAGCAAATTTCCATGGTTATTAACTGTGACTTGCAACCTTCCTTGCTGGCTTCACCATTGATTTTGCTTATCAGAAGCTGGCTGGAAGGATTGCAAATGGTGATCATTGCTGCGATCATTGCAGTTTGCAGAATGGTTGCCAAGTGCCCAAATCACAATCATGTAACTATGGGGACACTGTGGCAATCATGTGAGGGCCTGTGCTAAGTAATTTCTTTTCTAATGCCATTGTTAACTTTGGTCACTAAATAACGAGCAAGGACTACCCATATTTGAAAACCAAACCAGAGCTTTCCAAATGTGTTGATCTAAATTGCCCTCAGGACCATCTTCTCCTAGATCAGTGGTTCCCAACCTTTTCTATACCCCGCACCCCTAGAATGCCTCTGATGTATTCTCGCACCCCTTACAAAAGTTCGAGATAACAGCAACACATTATGCATACACACTATAATTGTGAAAACCCAACTTTTCGCACCAACTGGAATATCGCCTCGCACTCCCGGTTGGGAACCCCTGTCCTAGAAGATGCGAGGCCCTTATTGCTCTCTGATGAGCTTGGTTGTTCTCCTGCAGATGTTTCATTACCAAATTAGGTAACACTATCAGCGCACTGATGATATTACCTAGTTTGGTGATGAAACGTCTGCAAGCTAACAACCAAGCTCAGAAACTATGAGTTTAGCTGATCCATTTTCTATGATTATGAATGAGCGTCTCTCAAATGCCTCCTCCACCCCATTCCCAGAATTTCTCCTCACCTTCTGTGTCTCCAAGGCCCAGTTGTCCAAACGTATTCTTTCCCCAAGAGTAAACAGTCCCAAAGATAGAGACAACCATACTGTGAGCAGATCCAGCTGCAATCATAATCAAAGGAATGCCTTCCAGTGCTACGACCAGCTGTGGATCCTTAATGTGGCCCTTCTTCTCTCCCACTCCAAGCTGGCCGTGTTCATTCTCACCCCAGGCAAAGAGTTCTCCTCCTGAGCACAATGCACAAAAAGAAGCTGTTAATACAGAGATATCCATATTTATCTATATATTTCTATCCTGCTCTGCTGACATGGAAGCTTTTCTTTGATTTTAAGTCAGTTGGGGCTGTGCACATCTGCGGAGACATTCCAACTGAAGTAAAAGGCAAGTAAAAGCATTGTTAAAAGAAATGCACAAATAGCCAGTACCTTTTGAAAGAGCCATGGAATGATGGTCACCACATGCAATCTGTACAATGTATTTGTTTCCTAATTCTTTCAGTAGTCTGCAAAAAAAAGAAAAGAAAAGAAAAGAGGAATACATGTTGCTCAGTTATCAATACCTCTTATATAAGAAGTAGACAAGAGAGTCAAATGTAAAAACACCTGTCACCGAAATGTGTGCTTCACAAACAGCTCTGTATTTTCATATTACTCTACTAGTAGTTCTCACGCGAGGCATAAATGGCTAGATTCAAATTGTCTTACTTCAGACACATTACTGTATGTCAGGGGTGTCAAACTTGCAACGTCACGTGATGTGTCGCAACATATTGTGACTTTTTTGCCATTGCCGGCAACAGGGTCACTATGATGCATCCGGCCTGTGGGCCGGCAGTTTGACACCCCTGCGGTATGTGAAGGTCCAGTTCTCTGGAGAAGGCCCTAATGCTGGGAAAGATAGAAGAAAAGTGTCAACTTCAACGAACCTGGCTGAAGCCATCTTTGTTGTTCTAAGTTGCCACATGAAAGGGAGGGGAAAGGAAGCCCATTTTGCTAGACTAAACAGATTGGGTCCCATGGGAACCAAGGTCACTCCCACACAAAGAAAAAGGAGAGAAAACAATCTGTTAAACAGCCCGCCAAATACTTTCACTGGATGATGTGATCAGTAGTATAGTTGAGGGAATGGAATTATTAATTTTAATTATTTGGGATCTTTGGGGAGGGGGATTTTCAGACTTGGTTTAATGTCCTGGTTCCGACTGATGGAACCAAATAAATCAGAACTCCGAGGCGAGAGATTTCCTCAAAGAACATGTTTGATTTGAGGAAATCTGCAGCCTCGGAGTTCTGATTTATTTAGTTCCATCAGTCGGAACCAGGACAAAAAGAGAAGAAGAGGATGACCAGCGGTAAGGCAGTGTTCCAATACAGGTAGTCCTTGACTTACAACAGTTCATTTAGTGACCGTTCAAAGATACAACCTCACTGAAAAAGTGACTTATGACCATTTTTGACACTTATGACCATTGCAGCAACCCCATGGTCATGTGATCAAAATTCGGATGCTTGGCAACTGGTTCATGTTTATGACAGTTGCAGTGTTTTAGGGTCTTTTTGCAACCTTGTGGCAAGCAAAGTCAATGGAAAAATCAGATTCACCTAACAATTGTGTTACTAACTTAACAACTGCAGTGACTCACTTAACAACTGTGGGGAAAAAGATTGTAAAATGGGACAAAATTCACATAACAAATGTCTCACTTGCCAACAGAAATTTTGGGCTCAATTGTGGTTGTAAGTTGAGGACTACCTGTATCTAAGGGGGTGGGGAGTCAATCTATTCTCCAAAGCACCTGAAGGCAGGACAAGAAGCAATGGATGAAGTAAGGAGAAAGTTCCTGACAGTGAGAACAATTAACCAGTGGAACAGTTTTCCTCCAGAAATTGGGTCTGTCTAGTTCAGGGGTAAGCAACCTCGGCTCTTTTATGACTCATGGACTATGCTGACTCAGGGAGTTGAAGTCCATGAGTCATAAAAGAGCTGAGGTTGCCTACCCCTGGTCTAGTTTAATGAAGAGAAGGACGAGGGGGGATATGATAGCAGTGTTCCAATATCTCAGGGTTTGCCACAAAGAAAAGGAAGTCAACCCATTCTCCAAAGCACCTGAAAGAAGGACAAGAAGCAACGGATGGAAAGTAACCAAGGAGAGAAGCAACCTAGAACTAAGGAGAAATTTCCTTACAGTTAGAACAATTAATCAGTGGAACAACTTGTCCCCAGAAGTTGTGAATGCTCCAACACTGGAAGTTTTAAAGAAGAGACTGGACAGCCATTTGGAAATGGAATAGAGTTTTCTGCCTGAGCAGGGGGTTGGACTAGATGACCTTCAAGGTCTCTTCCAACAACCACAAGACCATCATGATCATCATAATCATCATCATCATCTCCAAGGTCCCTTCCAGCGCTATTCTGTTCTGTTCTATTCTATTCTATTCTATTCTATTCTATTCTATTCTATTCTATGCTATGCTATGCTATGCTATGCTATGCTATGCTATGCTATTCTATTCTATTCTATTCTATTCTATTCTATTCTATTCTATTCTATTCTATTCTATAATAAATAAACAATTGGAAAGAGATATCTAGTGGGCTGCTGCAATGTTCAGTTCTGGGTCAAAGGCTCTTGAACAGTTATATTAATAGCTTGAATGAGGAAGAGAACGATTGTCCTGTTTTTTTAAATATGCCCTGAAATAGTGAGAATGTAACTCTTTTTCTTTTGGAAGAAAACTTTCAGGTGAATAATTGCATTCAACAAAAAGGAAAGCAGGAACTTGCAGGGGGAAAAAATAGCCCTATTATTTTAATCTTGCATTCTTTTATCAGAACTGAAGAACTGGGATGAGAAGCGAAATGTTTTCAAGGAAAAAAAGAACAACAAGAAAATCCAGCTGCCTTTTGAAAAGCACCTTTGGGACAACCATGGCCTGGAAGACCGAGAGTCTCCATAAACATTCTGCTATCAAGCTTATTTTTAAAAGCCTCTTTTTCTCTGCATACAATCCATGGAATCAGCAAACTGAATGGTGATTATTCTTCTAGCCATGAGCCTTGTTCACTCAGGCTTAAAAAAAAGACAACCGCCTTACCATTAATATATAATAAGGAAATTCCTACCTTATTTTTGGGGTTTGGGTTGTAATATCATGCTCCGAAAGTTTTCCATTCAATGAGAGAATAAGCAGGTGAGATGCTTCACAATCCACTGAATTTATCCTGATTTTCTCTTTTAAGCAGATGCTCCCTGCAAGACATAGCACAAGACTGTCCACCATGATTTTCACTAACCATTACCTTAATTGGTACTACATTTATAAATGTTGCAAGCCACACAAGGAATTCTGCTGGACCTAAAGGTTGGAGTCATTGTGAAGGGGAGTTAAAGAGAAGCAAGGTTATCACATTTCAGTCTTTACTCACCTAGGGATTTCAACTTGATTATTTGGGGGCCATTCTATGTCTCAGCTCAGTCTAACCTATGTGGATGTTAACAAGATCAAAAGAGCAGAAATGTCATGCCCTGATGTCCTTGACTAATAATTAAAATAATTAAATTAAAAACTCCCCTTTTAAGACCCTGTAATCCCTTAATTCGGGGTGGAATCGGGGCAACGGGATGGATCTGAGCATTTACTGGCCGGATGCCCTTCCTGACACCACACGGAGTTTGCAGGAGATATTTTTTCTTTGCGCCTGAGAGAAACATCTGCCGCTACGTAGGAAGGATCTCTCAACCTTCCGATTGGACGGTGAATGTCTTCACCACTAGGCCGTTACGCCACTCAATTAAAATAATTAAATAAATAAATATTTAGTTAATAATTGAATTAATTAATTGTGAATATACTATTAAGAGTTAACAGCATAATGATGATTAATTATTGATACATTAATAATTGAAAACACTGGATAACGAAAAATATTTTTGATGCATGTACTTCCTAAAGCAGAACTGGGTGTCCTGAGACATTTGTTAAGTGAATCCCCCCCCCATTTTATGACCTTTCTTCCCACAGTCATTAAGTGAATCACTACAGTTGTTAAGGTAGTAACGCGGTTGTTAAAGCGAATTCGGTTCCCCGTTGACTTTGCTTGTCAGAAGTCCCCAAAGGCAAATCACATGACCCCGGGACACTGCAACCGTCACAAATAGGAGCCAGTTGCCAAGCGTCTGGATTTGGATCACATGAGCACGGGGGAATGCTGCGATGGTTGTAAGTGTGAAAAATGGCCATAAGTCCCTTTTTCAGTGCCGTTGTAACTTTGAACAGTCACTAAATGAACTGTTGTAAGTCTAGGACTACCTGTACTCAAAATGGCTCCTTGAGGGAAGTGTCCACTAGCGTGGTAGAAGAATTAAAGAAATTAAAGAATTAAAGAAGAATTAAAACACCAGGGAAGCCTTGAGATGTGCAAAATGTAATATAATGCATTTACAGGGGGCTGCCATTGAAGAGCATAGAAAAGCTTCAGTTGGTTCAAAATACAGTGGCTCACGTAGTTTTTTGCACAAGTCTTAACACTTGTGCATGTGTTACCTCTTTTGCAGGAGCTGCGTTGGCTGCCCATTCGCCTTCAGGTACAAGTCAAGATGCTGGGTGTCACCTTAAATGCCCCTACATAGCTCAGGGCCAGGTTATTTGAAAGACCACCTCTTCCTAGTTACATCCACCTGACCCACTGGGGTGGAAAGAGAGGGCATGTCACACGTCCTACCCAATAGGGAAGGACATCTTGTGAGACCGAGAAAAAATAACTCCCTCCCTGTGGAATGTAATTCTCCAGAAACAAGATAAGTTCCCACCATTTTACTTTTCCAGAAAGCCCTGAAGAAATGGTTCTGTCAGCAGGCTTGGGGAGAGAATCAACCAAGTGGCTAGCCCAGGGGTAGGCAACCTCGGCTCTTTTATGAGTCATGGACTTCAACTCCCAGACTCAGGAATTCTGGGAGTTGAAGTTCATGAGTCATAAAAGAGCCAAGGTTGCCTACCCCTGGGCTAGCCTGATTGTATCTGTTGCTGCCATGGTGAAGGCAGCTGATGTTGTGGGTTTTTAATGCTATAAACCAGGGCTTTTCAATCTTTTCACCCGTTGTACCGCTTTTAGGATATGGCAACATCCGTGTACCACCAGTCGCCTAGCAAATGTCAAAAACTTGATGACCAAAAAAAAAAAGGAAAAAAGCGATGAAGTACAGGTAGTCCACGACTTACAACAGTTCACTTAGTGACTGTTCAAAGTTACAGTGGGCAGCGAAAGAAAAGAAGAAAGATAGAAAAAGAAAGAAAGAGAATGAAGGAAAGGAGAAAAAGAAAAAGAGAAGGAAGGAAAGAAAGAAAAAGAAAAAATAGAAAGAAAAGAAAGAAAGGAAGGAGAAAGAAAGAAAGAAAGAAAGAAAGAGAGAGAGAGAGAGAGAGAGAGAGAGAGAGAGAGAGAGAGAGAGAGAGAGAGAGAGAGAGAGAGAGAGAGAGAGAGAGAGAGAGAGAGAGAGAGAGGCTTTAGCAACTTGATCTGCAGCCATACTCAAACTCTTAAATGCCATCCAGGCAATTTTGTCATTCGCTTATTTGATAAGCTAGGAGAGTTGCAATGTGAAAAAATTAATTCCCTTTACCAATTTGTGGCACTGAAAAAAGTGCCCCGCAAGGCACAGCCGAGCAAGACACCTGCCTGCCTGCCCAGCAGCACTCTTCCTCCTGTCCGAGGTTTTCAATGTTGTGAGCATTTCTGTTGAGGATTGCCAGTAGGGGTAGGGTGGGGGTGGGGGTGTTTGGTTTTTATTTCCCCCCCCATCTGCTGAGTGGTTGCAGAAGGTTTTGGTCACTTCACATGACCCTGGGACACTGTGACCGTCATAAATATGAATCAGTTGCCAAGCATCTGAATGTAAATCACAAGACCCTGGAGATGCTGCAACTTTCCAGCTGATCGGTGCTTCTTCTGGGCTCAGCAAAAGCATTGGGTTCAGCGCTGAGCTCCAGCTGGAGCCTGGCACTGATCCTGGCGCTTCCGCTGAGCCCTGACAGCCCTGCAGCTCCAGCCGTCTCTCGGTCAGGCTTGTGCGGTACTGCCACCGGTTCAGCTCATTCCCCTCCCCCGCTACCAGTTTTCTAGGATGGTCATGTACCACCTGCCAGGTGCTAATGTACCACAGGTGGTACTCATACCACTGGTTGAAAAGCCCTGCTTTTCTGGAGTACAGGTAGTCCTCAACTTATAACTACAATTGAGCCCAAAATTTCAGTTGCTAAGCTGAACTCAGTTGTTGAGTTTTACGAACTTTCTTGCCACAGGTGTTAAATAAGTCACTGAAGTTGTTATGTTAGTAACTCAGAATCTGGCTTCCCCATTGACTTTGCTTGTCCGAAGATTGTAAAAGGTGATCACGTGTGTTATGTCCTCGTGCCGCGACAGATGACTCGGAGACAGGGTTAGGGTTACTCTACTTTATTGCACTCCACGTGGCCGAACTGGCCTTGCTTGCCCAGGTTACTCTTATATCCCCCAGTCTCTACCTAGCGCTAGCCAACCCGCTGGCTCCATTCTCCCGCTGTGCAGGTGTCACCCAACCTGGTGTCCAAGAATTCCCGCCAGCCAGGTGGACCAATCAGGCGGCTGGACAGGTGCCTACAGTACACCCCTTCCCCCCCCAAATGTGAACTAATCTATAACCTGTTGCTATTACCACCCTCCTGATTTACTCTCTTACATAATCCTTTAGGTATGCTGGAGGCCTGTGTGCCCTGGCAGGGTATCTACCTGGTGGATTGTCTAGCCTGGCCTCCCTTCCTTGGACCACCCCCGTTGACGCTGGCTGCTCCCCACTCTGCGGGTGACCCGCTGGCTGTGATTTTGGTGAGTTCTCTTGGCACTGCCCCGTTGACTGGTTCTGATGACCTGGATCCTGTTGTTGGAGCCCTTGGTGGTCTGGCCGATGGTTGTTCGGCTGTGCCCGTGGTGTTTGGCTGGGGTGTTTGAACTGGGAGTGGTTCGAAGTGTAAGTTACTCTGCTGCTGTTGTTGCTGCATCTCCTTGGGTGCCTGCGGGGTATTCTCTGGGGCCCTTTTTCTCAGTTGGTCAATGTGTCACCTGACTTGACGCTCCCCTTCCCCTTCCACGATGTAAGATAACGGCCCCAGCTTGTCCACAACCACTCCCTGTGTCCACTTGTCCCCTTGGCCGTAGTTCCTGGCCCACACTAAGTCCCCAATGTTCAAGGATCTGGCGGTGGAGTCCTGTTCTGTTTCAACTGTTGCTCTATTCGGGTGGAGTCTATCTAATTTGGTTGTGAGTCTCCTACCCCACCTCATCTTCACTGGGCTTTTGCTGTGCACGGTGTTGTGTGTTGTGCCAGCAAGAACTGGGCCAGTCTCTGGTGCCAGTGACACACAATGATCCGGCGCAGCGCCTCTTTGGTTGATCTCACATTTCTCTCCGCCAAGCCGTTGCTGGAGGGGTGGAAGGGTGCCGTCGCTGCATGCCTAATCAAGTTGGCCATGAGGAAGTCCTGAAATTCAGTAGAGGTGAATTGAGGCCCATTATTGGATACAATTACGTCCGGTAACCCATGTGTGGCAAAGAGTCCCCTCAGCACCTGTATGGTTTTGGCTGACGTCGTGCTCTTAACAGGCACCACCCTCTAACCATCTGGAGTAGCTGTCAACCACCACTAAGAATGTTTGTCCTTGGAATGGCCCTGCGTAATCTATGTGTATTCTGGACCATGGGTTGTGTGTTGCCTCCCACCTGTGTACCGGTGCGTGGGGTTGTTTGGGCCTGGACCTCTGGCACTGGTAGCACCCTGCTACCCGCTCCTCTATGGCCTTGTCTAATCCTGGCCACCACAGGTAACTCCTAGCGAGGGCTTTCATGCGCACTATCCCGATGCCCTTCGTGCAGTTCGCTTATGACCTTATCTCTTAGTCTCCCCAGCACTATCACCCTATTTCCCCATAAGAGGCATCCTAGGTGCGATGACATCTCGTCCCTTCTCGTGAAATAAGCCTGGAATTGTGGTCCCAGATTTTTTCCTTGCCACCCCCCTTGGACCCACATTGCCACTCTGCTTAGTACTGGGTCCCAGGTGGTGGCGTTGGCAATGTCTTTGGCTGTTAGTGGGCATTCAGGGAGTTCTTGTATTGTGAGAAATTGCCCGGCTGGTGCTGGGTCTGGGTCTGTTTCTGGTAAGGGTAGCCTGCTTAATGCATCCGTGTGGCCCATCTCTTTCCCTGGTCTATATTTGATGGTGAATGTGTATGCTGAGAGGAATATTGACCATCTCAACATTCTTGGGGACATTATTTGTGGGGTTTGTCTATCTGTTGTGAACAGCCCCAGAAGCGGTTTGTGGTCAGTGAATATGGTGAAATTCCTTCCATATAGGTAATCGTGGAACTTCCTTACTCCTGCCACGATTGCTAGCGCCTCTTTATCGATTTGGGCATAGTTCCTTTCTGCTTTGGTCAAGGTTCTGGAGTAGTAAGCTATGGGTCTTTGTTCCCCATTGCTGTCCAGGTGGCTAATTACTGCCCCCACCCCATGTGGTGATGCATCACACGCTAAGCATATGGGCTTACTCTCAATAAAATGAGTGACTGTGGAATTGCTAGATAGTATTTCTTTCAGTGTTTCAAAACTTCTCCTGTGCTGTTCCTGCCAATTCCACATGGCTTTTTTGTCCAGCAACCTGTGGAGAGGTTCTGCTATGGCAGCTTTGTGGGGCAGAAATGAATGATAGAAGTTTATTAGTCCCAAAAATGCTTGTAATTCTGCTTTATTTTGGGGGGCTGGGGCTGATTTTATTGCTTTTATTTTTTCCTCTGTTGGGTGGATGCCCTGAGCATCAATCCTGTACCCTAAGAACTCAGTGGATGCTACTCCTATGGAGCACTTTTCTTTTTTTAGTTTGAGTCCTGCTGCTCTGAATCTCCCAAGTACCTTTTCTAACCTATCAGCTAGTACCTCCTCATTTTCCCCTGCTATCAGCACATCATCAAAGTATGGGCAAACCCCAGGTATACCTTTCAGAGTTCTTTCCATGACCTCTTGGAATATGCCTGGAGCTGCTGCAATTGCAAATTGTAATCTGTTGACTCGTAACGCCCCCTTGTGGGTGACTATCGTTTGTGCATCGGCTGCTTCCCTGGTAACTGTTAATTGCAAGTACGCTTGCGCCAAGTCCAATTTAGCAAAGATGGCGCCTTTCTGGATGGCCGCGAGGACCTGTTTCACCGTCGGGACGGGGTAAGCGTGCTGATTTAAAGCCTGGTTCAAGGTGGCCTTGTAGTCGGCACAAATTCTTATGTCGCCATTGGGTTTGATGATAGGTGTTTCCCAGGGTCCCCCTTCTACAGGTTCCAGTACTCCCCGGCCCACTAGCCTGTCCAATTCGGTCTCTATTTTTTGTTTTAGGGCGAAGGGGACTCTCCTTGCTTTAATCCTTATGGGGAGTACTGTGGGGTCTAAATTAAAGTTTATTGGTGGGCCCCTGTATTTCCCTAGAGTTCCATCGAATATGTCTGCATAACTATTGCAGACAGATTCTAGGGTTTGGTGCTATACCGAGTTAATTCCCCCGACCCAAATTCCTAAAGGCCCGAACCAATTGAGGCCTATTAAGCTGGCTATCTGTCCCTCTGTCACTAGTAGTTCTAATGGGCCTTTAAATCTCTTAAAGCAAACTTCGATGGTGACTATTCCCCTTACTTTAATGGGTGTTCTTTGGAAATCTGCTAATTGTATGTGCGTGTGTTTGATGTGGATGCGGCGCCCGCTTCTTCCCTCAATCCGTGCCAAAGTTTCCCCTGAAATTATGGATACCGCCACCCCCGAGTCTACCTCCATCCTGCAGGGGATGCCCTGCAGGTGGACGTCAATTTTTAATTTGGGGCTTAGCACCTGGTTGACGGAATCTACCCTTCCCCGGTTAGTGGTTTGTGCCAGCTGCCTTCGGGTCTCTTTCCCACTATAGCAGGGGGTTACCTTACCTGGGGCCCAGGCGTTGATGTTGTGGAGGTTTTCCCGCGGTTTGCTTCTGCAAATCACTTGAATGTGGCCGGGTTTCCCACAGTTTCTGCATTTCGCATTTCGGAACCTGCAGCCCGCACGGGGGTGATTTCTCCCACAGCTTCCGCATTTGGACTCTGTGTCCCTTTGCCTGTTGAGTCCCTCCCTCAGCGATTTGGCCGGCTGGGACGTTGGTGGCCTTCTGTACTGGTCTGTGTTGTCGGGGCAGTTGGTTTTCAAGGTTGTTCTTACGATTCGATGGGTGACTTCATCGATGTCGGTCTCATATTGATAATCCCCCACCCCACCATCCACAAGGCATCCTTGGTGGATGGATCCGACCGCGCCGTTGCTGTTGTGGGGGGGGTGTCACGTTGTCCGGTGGCTTCGTAAGTTAGTAGCTCGTCCAGGACCTCTTGCAGGGTTCCTGTGGGTTTGGCGATAATTCTGTTCTGCAATTGCTCATCTCGGAGCCCTAGGACCACTCGGTCCCTGATCCGCACCTCCAAGTTGTCGTATTTGCATCGGAGCGCGGCTTCCCTCATGGCGGCCACAAAATCCGTTATGGACTCCCCTTGTTTCTGGTTCCTGCATTCGAAAATCCTCCTCCAGAAGAGCTCAGAGCGTTTGGGTGTGAAGTGCTCCCTTAGCTTCCCCGTGAGGTCTGCATACGACACGCTGGTGACTGTTGCCGGCTGGCATAACCCCACGGCTACCCGGTATACTGCCGTTCCGCTGATGGTCAGTAATGCGGCCACCTTTTTCCGGTCGTCCGTTATGCCGTTGACCAACAGTTAGCCTTCGACTTGGCCGACGTACTCTTCCTAGTCTTCGGGGTGCCTCATGTCGAATTCCCTTACAGTGATGACCTGTGCCATTCTTGCCTTCTACACCCGTGATTCCGTTGCCGCTGGACCCGACTCTTGTTGCGCTGACGGCTATTTGAATCTCCCGCTCCGCGCGCTTCTGCTATCTTGTCCCTGTTCGCTCCGCTGTGCTACCGCGATCCCATCCTCTTCGCCACTCTTATGTCCTCGTGCCACGACAGATGACTCAGAGACAGGGTTAGGGTTACTCTACTTTATTGCACTCCACGTGGCCGAACTGGCCTTGCTTGCCCAGGTTACCCTTATATCCCCCAGTCTCTACCTAGCGCTAGCCAACCCACTGGCTCCATTCTCCCGCCGTGCAGGTGTCACCCAATCCGGTGTCCAAGAATTCCCGCCAGCCAGGTGGACCAATCAGGCGGCTGGACAGGTGCCTACAGTACAACGTGACCCCAGGACACTACAACCATCATAAATATGAGTCAGTTGCTAAGCTGTAACAACAATAATAAAATGAAACAGCAAGACTTATGGCTAAATAGGGAAGCTGAAAAAAATATCGCAGGAGGAAGCAAATTTTTCATAACATGGATATAGTCACCAGGTTTAACTCCAGGATGTCTTTGCCTTTTTATCAGCCAAGGTGCCAAATAAAAAGCCTCATCTCTTACCAATTTTTTTGTTTTCTAGGAATGCTGAAGCATTTAGGATAGGGGTCCCCAACGTTCCTAGCCCATGGACCAGTACCAGGCCATGGCATTCCAGCAACGAGGCCACACAAACAAGCAAAGCCCCATCCGCGGGATGCAGACAGCACACAAAACCATGCACCCACCGCTCTGCGGAAAAACCTCTCTCCACAGAACCAGTCCCTGGTGCCCAAAAGGTTGGGGACCTTTGATTTAGGAGACAAAAGTAACATGCTAATGTAGCGTTACCCCCTCAGAGGCCACCAAAGCCCAGGCCCTCCCAGCCCCACTCCCCTCCCTCGTACTCAGCAGCTACGCTCTTGAGGTGTTAATAAAGTTCCAGCGGGAGCTCATGCAAAGCGAGGAGGTGGCAGATTCTCGTCGTCAAGGTGGGGGGGCTTTCAGGAATGAAGATGACCAGCCCCTAACCCCAGTACTCAATGCGTGGCGGTGTTTTACAGCCCCCGACAGTCACAGCAGCAATAGTCAATGGTTTTACAGCGACCGTTTGGAAACAAAGGGGTGAGGAAACCCCCCGGGGTCCAGGCAGCGCTGGGAACATGAGCGAAAGTGGTCAGTGTTCTGCGATAAAAACTCGCCCTGCGAGGGCAACTCCCCACAATGTCTATAACTTGCACAAGTAACAGTAATCAAAGTTCAGGTGGCCGCAAGTCTCCAAAGCAGTAGCGACCAGCCTCTCCTTCTCTTCTGTCATTGCTCACAGTCCCACATCTCACCACGTCAAAACCCCTGCCCCCTTTCTTTATTGTTAAAATCTGAATTTAGCAACCCCAGTAACTCTCTTTCTCTCTCCTCTGCTCAGGATATCCCCCCTTGCGAAAGAAAGCAATAAAATTCTACCTTCTCACTCTCTCCTTCCCTCTGTTTCAAAGAGAGGGATCAGCTAAAAACCTCAAATCCCTCTCCAACTTCACCCCAACAACAGCAACAGCAACCATCAGCTTTCTTTCTTCCTTTTTCTTTCCTTCCACCCGATCCACGCCTGCCGTGCCCAAAACCGGCGGCAGATGTCTGAGCTTCCTTCTCCCCGGGCAGGCTCCCACAAAGCCTTTCAGCCAGCCCCGCTACACTAATAAACTCAGCTACTTGCAAGTTCCTTTGGTAGGATTTGTCATTTTTAAAAAGATGGAAGACTGGAAACAGGCTAGCACGGTTAGTACAGAGGGCTCCAAATTTGACAACTTTAAGAGTTGTGGACTTCACACACACACACACACACACCGCAGAACTGAAGTCCACAAGTCTTAAAGTTGTCAAATTTGAAGATCCCTGGATTAGTGTTGGACTAGGAGACGCCTGGCTTAGCGTTGAAAGACCCAGGTTCTAAACCTCACTCATTCATGTAGCTGACTGGGTTACTCTCTCAACTTTACCCACTAGACAACTACCAGGAGGAACACCAAAGATTTACAGTACAGTACAGCAAGCCCAAGAGTGCTTTTTCACGAGGCAATTGGACTTCCTTGGGGTTTTTTTGCTACGAAGACGTTTCGCTTCTCATCCACGAATCTTCCTTCTTCAGAATTGAAGCAGCTCCTTGGATGAGAAGCGAAACGTCTTCAAAGAAAAAAACAAAAAACAAAACCAGAAGTTTCTTCTTCAGAGCTGAAGCTTTTTGGATGAGAAGCGAAACGTCTTCAAAGACAAAAACAAAACAACAAAAAACAAGACAGCCCAGTTGCTTCATGAAAAAGCACCTTTGGGATAACTACCTTATGACCTGGATGACTGAGCATCTCCATAGACCACGGGTCGGCAACCCGCGGCTCCGGAGCCGCATGCGGCTCTTTGAGCCGTCTCCTGTGGCTCCCAGCCGCCCGGTGTGCGCACACCTCTTCGAACGGGCAGTGGTGCGTGCGCACCTCTCCAAATGGAGAGTGGCACCGCCCGTTTGGAGAGGTGCGCGCGCACCTCTCCGAATGGGCGGAGGTGCGCACGCACCTCCCCAAACCTTTGGAGAGGTGCGCGCGCACCTCCACGCAAACGGGCAGTGGCGCCGCTCTTTGAGAAAGCTGCCGCGGCACGTTTGCAGGCTGCCGAAAGCGGCAGCTCTGCAGACGGGCCGCGGCAGCTTTCCCAAGAAGCGGTGCCGCTGCCCGTTCACACGGAGGTACGCGCGGACCTCTCCAAAGGTTTGGGGAGGTGCACGCGCACCTACGGTCGTTCGGAGAGGTGCACCTCTCGGAATGGGCAGCGGCGCCGCTCTTTGAGAAAGCTGCCGCGGCACGTTTGCAGGCTGCCAAAAGCGGCAGCTTTGCAGACGGGCCGTCGCACAACCGGGAACCGGTTCCATCACACACAAAAAAATGGCAACCGTGCGTGTCCGCGCATGCGCAAAAAACCCATTTTGCGCATGCGCAAAACTTTTTTTGCGCATGCGCGTGCATGGACGCACGCACGCGGCTCCCACTTTTTTTTATGTGTGATGGAACCGGTTCCCAGTGGCTCTTTTCCTTTTCCAGGTTGCCGACCCCTGCCATAGACATTTAGCTACAGGTGGTAGCCAAAAAAAAAAAGTTTTATGTACTGTATAGCAGCTGTACACGACATACACTTTTTTTTTGCTGCCACCTGGCGGCCATCCGGATTTTGGGGGCTTTTGACACTCCGGCTACTCACTGCGATTTTTCCCGAGGGCTGGCTGATGCCGTTCGTGTTGCGCCCAGCGGAAAAGTTGCACGGTGCGAGGTGTCTGCGCCATCGCTAGGTAACCTTGCTTACAGCTGATCTGGCGAATGGCTTCGGGATCCTCTTTGAAGATGCTCCGGTGGTAGCCCACCCTTGGGAACAAGAGCAAGGGGGCCCTGAGTGGCGGGGAGGAGACAGCGGGTGAATCCAACCGGTCGCTCTCTTCGGCTCCAGCTCGCCTCTCGCGCATCTTTTCGGCAACTTTCTTCCCGGGTCCCTGGAGGCTGCGGGTAGATCTCGGGAGCGAGCCTCCGGGGGAATTAGTGGCTCCTCCGGGGCGTCTCTTCCTTGCGCCCGGCATGAGTGAAGAAGGATCCTCGCCTCTTGATCGCCCGAGGGAAAAAAAACCGGGCAGATCGTCCAAAACGACTCGCACTTTCTCTTCTGCGATCCGCTTTTAGGGAGCGACCTGACTTTCCAAACGTCAGAGAGGAGGCGTGCCTTTGCAAGGAAATCGAAACTGCGGCGGTTGTCGCGGCTCGGTCCGAGCAGAGAATTGGCTTTCGGTGGAAGAAGGAAAGAGGGAGGTGTGGGGGGGCGGGGGGGGGGCTGAGAGAATAAAGGGGTAACCCGGACACCAGTGTCGTGGCTTCTTCGGAAGCCTCTCCGAAGCTCTGGGCTCATCGTTCAGACGTTAGGGCTGTGCGCAGAGAACGCAGCTCCTTCAAGCTTTTGGTCCAGGAGTTTCGTTTCCTGACTGCGTGCGTTTTCTTGGAAACTCCCGGGTTCTTTTACGTGGAGGTCCGTCCTAAGTTTTATCCCTAAAGGCAGCGATCCATGAAGTAGGGGCGGGTTGGGCGTGAATTAGTGGTCCGAAGTCCTCAAGGAGGTCTCGGGGAAGAGGGTGGGAAAAGTAAAAGTAAATAATAATGGCCAAACCAAGCAATCCAAGCCCTCCCCCTCCTTTTTTTAAACACACGCGTAAACGGAGCTTGGATGGTGATTTTGGCCACTTGTTTGATCGCCCCGTGGACAAGCGGATCTCATCACTTAAGAACATCTGATGGGGGTTTGCAAATGGGAAAAAAATGCAGTTGATTCTACCAACGGTCTTGTGAGCTAAATCCGGCTGAGGCAAGTGAGTGCATGAGATGATAAGCCCGAATCTGTGGTGGACACATTACAGCACGAGGTTGCTGTTGTGTATGGGTTTGGGGGGGGGGGGGTCAACATAGGAACAGCGCTACTTATACCACCAGGTGGCGCTGTACAGGGACTGATGCGGATTGGACTATGTCTTGGCGGGAATACCAGGTTCAAATGGACTGGCCAGGTATATATAAGGACTCAGGTAACCCCCAAATCCTCAGTACAGTTCTACCACCAATAAAGAGCTGCATGCTGTACTCCTCTGCCTGGCATCGTTCCTGCGTTCCAGAACCCACTACACAATAGTTGCCACGAGACATAAAGTTAGGAACTGAATTGCTCTTCCAGAGATTAAAGATAGGTGATGGGGAAGAAGGGCAAGAAGAGAAATATGGTATAGGTATTCCTTGAGTTATAACCATTTATTAGTGACTGTTCGAAGTTACAACAGCATTGAAAAAAGTGACTTATGAACGTTTTTCACATGACCGTTGTGGCATCCTCATAGTCCAGGGGTATGAAACTGCTGGCCCGCAGGCCGGATGCATCATCCGGAAGCCACGCCCACCCCATTGCCGGCAATGGTAAAACCGTCCCAATGTTGCGCGATGTCACATGATGTCATGAGTTTGACATCTCTGCCATAGTCACATGATGAAAATTCAAACACTTGGCAACTGACTCATATTTATGACGGTTGCAGGGTCCCCGGGTCATGTGATCCCCTTTTGCAACCTTCTGCTGAGTAAAGTTAATGGGGAAGCCAGATTCACTTAACAACTGTGTTAGTTAACTTAAAAACTGCAGTGACTCATTTAACAACTATGGCAGGAAAGGTTGTAGACTGGGGCAGAACTCATTTAACAAATTTGGGCTCAGCTGCGGTCGTAAGTGGAGGGCTGCCTGTACACACTTGTCTGCTTGGGGTTCCTGCCATAGATATCTGTCTAGCTACTGCAGGAACAGAATGCTACACCATCACTTTCAACCTTCACAGCTTTAAGATGTGTGACTGGGCTTGTGGATGACCTGCAGGCGAGTTGGAATGTAAGTGGTATAGCCATCCTTGGGTTCTTTAATCTGTCGATGGCTTTTGTTGCTGTCAACCTGAGCTGACTCCACAGCTTGGGGATTGGCGTACCGTTTTGTGATGGCTCTCATACTTTCTCCAGGACTGGTTTTGATGGGTGTTGGTTGAGGAGTGGGGGAGACATCACTCCTTAGGCACCTTCTTTGTGGTTTGCTACAGATTGCTATTCTCTCCTCCATATCTAGATGAAATGCTGGGTGAAAATCCTCTGCTCATTTGGGCTTTGGTATCATCAGTACAGATATCCCTTGCTTAACAACCATTCGCTCAGTGACTGAGGTTATGACAGTGCTGAAGCAATAGTAGTTACAACCAGTCCTTGAAGGTACAGCTGTTGCAATGGTCAAGCATTTGGCAATCCACTCACAATAAGGACTGTAGTGTGTGCTTCAACTCCCTTCCATCCCTCTTCCCCCATCTCTGCCCTCTTGACTTTCCTGAACCAGCTGACCTTCACCATCGTCTTCCTCCCACTGCTGATGCACACTTGGCCAAGGCAGCTCCCGACCCTTCACAAAGCTGCCAAAACACCTTAAACCCAGGCTGGCAAATATCGCAAAATCCCTTTCTTTGCCACTCCTTAATATGTGTAAGTAGGGACGCAGTGGCTCAGTGGGTTAGGACGCTGAGCTTGTCGATCAGAAGGTCGGCAGTTTGGCGGGTCAAATCCCGAGTGCCGCGTAACAGAGTGAGCACCTGTTACTCGTCCCAGCTTCTGCCAACCTAGCAGTTTGAAAGCACGTAAAAATGCAAGTAGAAAAATAGGGACCACTACGGTGGGAAGGTAAGAGCGTTCCGTGCGCCTTTGGCGTCTAGTCATGCCGGTCACATGACCACGGAGACGTCCTCGGGCAAGCGCTGGCTCTTCAGCTTTGAAACGGAGATGAGCACCGGCCCCTAGAGTTGGAAACGACTAGCACGCATGTGCGGGGGAACCTTTACCTTTACCTTTTAATATGTGTAAGATATGTCTGCTCTTCCTCCACTAAATCATAGATGAGAAGGTGAGCCACACATACTTTGCCTTTAGCAACAACAGCCTGAGGTAAGTCTTCTTCTTTTGGGGGTTCAAATTTTTTATTAGTTTATCAAAATATAATATACAGAAAGACCAAGAAAAATTAAAATAGTTGGAAAATGGAGGGGGAGGGAAAAAAAGAAAAGATGTAGGGGAAAAGAAAAAGAAAAACATTGGCTTCCGACTCTTTGGTTCAGTAGAATAAGATAATAACATACAACCTTGATTTTTTGCTTTTACATAATAATATATACTAGCCATTTCTATAACAACAAACCTTAATCAGCAAAAACCTAAATCAGTTTCATTTTTTTTCCACCTCAAACACAAAGTCCAAAAGCAGTGTTCAAGTAGAAACAAAATTAATTGTATTCTTTAATTAAAGCAGTCAATTTAGCCATCTCTGCTAGCTCCCATCAAATTTTGCAGCAATTTGTCCATTGTGGGAATCAAAGTATCCCTTCCATTTTTGTGCATAGAGTGTTCTTGCTGCTGTTAGCATATATAACATCCAAGTTCCAATTTCATTTGGTAAGGTTTCTTTCATCAGAACACAATGGAATTAGAAGCTCCAACTGCAATTCTTACAACAGGTTTTTGCTCTAACAAGGAGACTTTTTTTTTCTTATTTGCCAATGTCATCCAGAGAGTAAACCTATCTGTATTTCTAGATCTAAGTTTGGAATCCAAGTCTACAGTGATGGCAGTTTGGGCATCAGCAGCTGAAGCCGCTGAGCAAAGGGGCCACGATTCTTTCCAATCTTCCTGTACATACTTGTTCTGTACCAGCCTGCTACCGGCCCTGCAGAAAAGGCAGGGACAACCCCTTTACAAACAGCAAGAGGCTGATATTACGCCTGCCAAATTTATAGCTACAAAAACAAACAAGACACGAACCAAGAAACAGGAGCTTTAAGAAACACGAACTATCCAAGCGGTTGCCTTCAGCAAACCAGCCCTCCCCACACATTCCCCTTATATAGAGTTCAAGGCGTGGCTTCTCTCTGCCTCCTTCCGAGAAGCCCCATTGCCTTCCTCTGTTTACTCCTAATTGACTGCCTCCTGCGTCGGGCGTCCTTGAACAGGGCCAGCTGTGGGTCATCTTCATCCACGCTGTCAGGCTCACACAGCTGGGTCTCCGTGGTGACCAAGTGGGAGGGGCCTGGCTGAGGGCTCTCATCAGCAAGATCTTCAACCCCCTCAGCAAGGTCTTCAACACCCCCCTCCTCCTCCTCTGAGTCGTCCAACCCAACTGCCGAACCCACAGGCTAACCCTGAATCACAACAATACTGTATTGGCCTCTGGCTATAGGGGATAACCTCTGTCTGTGTCCATCTCCAACATCTCCCAGAAAAGTATCAGCTCTACAAAATCAGTGACTGCTGCCTGGTAAAAACATCAGCAACCCAGCATCAGGAATGCTCACATCTTCCCGAATTTCACTGTCTCAATCAACATCGCACATTTCAGTATAAAGGTCAGTGTAAATGTGTGTAGGAAAAAAACCTATCTTTTCCACTCTGTCCTTTCACAATCTACTTCTTTGTATCTGTACATCTCTTCCAAGTCTGACTAAATCACATATCACTTCATTTCCCTTCCGTTTCCACACCATTCTCATCATATCTCTCAATTCCTTCAGCCATCAACTGCTGAATGGCGTGGAATTGTAAAGAACATAAGGAATGGCCTTTGGGAAGGAAGAATGGGAAAGATAAGAAAGAGTGGGGGATAAATATTCAAGAAACAGCATTGGATAAAATCTTATTGGGGGCAGATGAGAAGCAAATAAGGAAACTGTATAAATTGTTATTGGGGTATAAAATGATTGAAGAACAAGTCAAAGAAATGATGTTGATATGGGCTAAGAATGTTGGACATGGTATTGATCTTGATGTGTGGCAAACATTATGGGACAGAAATAAAAAGATAACGCTGGCCACAGCTTACAAAGAAAATCTATACATGATGTTTTACCGGTGGCATCTCCCTCCAACACGGTTAGCTAAAATGTATAAAACAATATCCCCTAACTGCTGGAAATGTTCCCAAGAATTAGGCACCTATTTTCATACATGGTGGACCTGTAAAAAGACACAAAGGTTTTGGCAAATGATACAGACATGGGCTAGAGGAAATATTAGGACGGAAAATAGAATATAAGCCAGAATTTTTCCTGCTAGGTATAACAAAAGAGAAATATAGTAAAGAAGAGATATACTTAATGATACATATTATTACATCAGCGAGAATGACGTTCGCCCTGAAATGGAAGGATAGCGAAGTACCTGATGAGAGTGAGGTGATAAACAAAATATGGGCATGCGCAGAAGTGGATAATTTAACTTTGGAATTAAAAAATAAAGAACAGTCAGAATATTACAAAATTTGGAATAGATTTTACCTATGGTGGGAACAGAAAGGAAGGTCTTAATAGAGGTATACAAGATTATGAACTTAAGCAATATTAAAATAAAGTGGTTGACAAGATTGAAGAAAATTATTGGCATAAATGTATAAATATGTTTATTGTGCACAATTGTATATAAATGATACGTATATAAAATGTATATAACACACAAAAAATGATGTAAGAAGGAGGTATGTTAGACCGATAACACCATGTCCAAAGTTTCTAAATATTTTAAATAATAAAATTTGCTATTAAAAAAAACCAGTGTTCAGATATAAGAAGCCTGCATTTAGGGCAGGAACCATTCACGGCTAGTTCTCACAATGGTAAAAGGAGGATTGGGGAAGCACATTCAGACCTACAAGATTGTGTTTCTCTCGTTTTGTAATAAAATAGCACTGACCTACATGATACCAGATTCCTAGTCTGATTTTGTCTTGAAGGACTAACAGTTAGGCATCAAAGGAACCAGAAACAACACACAGGGCTGATCCGAGTGGTATGTTTATTGCTGCTCTCATCAGACAAATGTGCTCACTACTATCTATTACTGTATATAAACAGTGGAATTTTGGGGAGGATCACTTCTTATGGGCTTCCTTCCCACCAGCAACTCAAGACTAGCCAATCTGTTCGCTCCTCCCCTCAACTCACTCCCAGATTCCACCATATTAACAGGAATACAGAAATCCAGCAACAATTTGTCCAACACCTTCTTGACAATCTGTACCACAGGATAACAAATGGGCATTTTCAATAAAATAATTAATTTTTCAATATCCATTAGTATTCAAGATGTCAGAAGATAATTACCTTTGGTCAGGTTTGAATCAATTCCTGGCCACTGTGCTGGTTAAAAATATCTAAAATATTCTTTAAAAACTCTTAGGATCCAGTAAATGATAAGGAATAAGATCATCCAGGAATATTTTTAGAAAAAAACCAGATTACTAAATACATATATTTAAAGGAACATATTAACTCAATCTAATTACATGTTAGTCAAAACAGCGTATTTTCAAAGGGCAATATATATTTGATATTAGCAAGAAAATCACTGAACAGTCATCTAATCAAAATCCCTTGGCATTATCTGTCCTCCCAGCTGAGGTCAAGAGTAGGCTACAGCTTCAAAGGTGGCATCTTCAAGTTCCTCTTTCAATCTGTAGTCTAAAAACCGCCAAAGCTATGATTGTTGTTGAGAGCTTGAAGAAGCTTCTCCTCCAGTTTTTGTTTTGTTGAATAAATTGGCAGAAATAAAATAGAAAAACAGATCCAGGCTCCGGGGATAAGATCCTCTGAGGCCAAGTAAATTGGATAAATGTTCAAAGGTGGCATTCCTGTCACAGGGATCCTGTCGTTTCCTTCCACAAAGACTAGAAATATGGGAAATCATCCGTTAAACACAGAATATTAGGTAGAACATAAACAGATCCAAGAACACAGGATTCTTCAACTCAGGAAAATATCCAAAAGGATTTAATAAAACATCTGTTGTCCTACTGGGATCAACTGTAGTGATGATTCCCAATCCAGCCCTATATTATAGAGTTGCTTTTCAATTATCATTTCAATTCCTTGACTATCCACATTAAAAGAAGCTTTTGGAGAGAGATGAATGCCTTTTGCTGACATTCATAACAGCTCATAACACAGAAAGAGATTCATTCACCTTCGTGGTCTTTAGAAGGGTGATGAAGTAGTTGCATATAGATACTTACCTAGGAAACGTTTTTTATCCTCCAAACTCAGCCCACGAAAAACCTCCCAGAACATCTTTATGGTTGGGTGCGTTGAGTTGTATATGCCACAATACACAGCATTCTTTAGTGCAAGAATAATAAATCAGACAATGGGAAAAAATGAACCACAGAACTAATAAGAATAAAAAAACCTGGACAACTCATAGATCATATATATCTATCATTCTATAAGCCACTCAGAGTCACTTGAATAGTGAGATGGGTAGCGAAAGAAAAGAAGAAAGATAGAAAAAGAAAGAATGAAGGAAAGAAAGGAGAAAAAGAAAAAGAGAAGGAAGGAAAGAAAGAAAAAGAAAAAATAGAAAAGAAAGGAAGGAAGGAGAAAGAAAGAAAGAAAGAAAGAAAGAAAGAAAGAAAGAAAGAAAGAAAGAAAGAAAGAAAGAAAGAAAGAAAGAAAGAAAGAGAAAGGCTTTAGCAACTTGATCTGCAGCCGTACTCAAACTCTTAAATGCCATCCAGGCAATTTTGTCATTCGCTTATTTGATAAGCTAGGAGAGTTGCAATGGGAAAAATTAATTCCCTTTACCAATTTACCATTTACCCAAGCCAACTGAAAATTATGCTGCAGCTAATGGCGCAGTTCCATCCCTCCAATCATGATCTGCTCATAAAAGTCCTTAGCATAAAATACATCTCTCCATCCACTCACCTCTTCATACGAATCCCAGTTATAATTGGCATTTCCAATTGCCACGTTAATCAGTTGTTCGGGCTCAAAGATACCAACTACCTGTTCATCCAGGACTTTGAAAAATCCTCTCCTAAACTCACTGAAAACATCATCCACTGATTTGTTGAATATGTAATCCACGTATTTGTCAACAAAGTCTTTCCTTTAAAAAGTAAAAAAAGAAGCCTGACTTTTTTCCCCCAAGAAATGAAATTCTTAAATAACAGAAGTTGGCCTTTTAATAAATTTATCGAGGTTCAGAATCAGATCTCTTTTGGGGAAATTCGGTTAACATTGTTCATAAATCTAAAACTATCTGTTTATATTTATTTGTTAATGTAATAAATGTTCACTTTATTAGATATTTAGAAGAATTAATTGGGACTTAAGGTAAGTCTTGGTACCACAAGGCAAAAAAATGTATACATGACTGAAATTTTATAAAGAAAAAAAGAAATAAAGACTGGACTTGTTGCATTTTAGTTAGCTATGTTTCTCTTTTCTCCCCATTTTTCCCCCAAATTCTCATCATACAGTAGTCCTTGAGTTATGACAGCAGTTGGGACTGGGATTGCCATCACAAAGCGCTGTAGTTGTAGAGCAGGAGTGTCAAACTCACAATGTCACGTGACGTGTCGTGACATATCACACCTTTTTCCCCATTACTGGACGCGGTTTCGGTATGACGCATCTGGCCAGTGGGCCGGCAGTTTGACACCCCTGTTGTAGAGCATGATGCCACATGACTGCATTGCTTAGCAATGGTAATCCTGCAGTTCCAGTTGTTGTAACCCCAGCACCTCATGGATCCTTAAGCAGGAAGAATACTGGGTAAGGAGCATGGGAATGAGTGCCACAAGCAAGCCGGCATTGGGCACAAGTGGGTGCTGGGGAGCGTGGGCAAGCTGGCAAGGGCTTTGGGTGGGTTTTGTGTAGTGCGTTGGGGTGGAGAGGGATGTGGGCAGGTGCTGGGGAGAAAAAGTTGTGGGAGAAGCACAGACTTGCGAACTTCTCTGCTAGATTCCCGTTGACTTTGCTTGTGGAGAAAGTGGCAGGGAAGGTTGCAAATGATGATCAGCTGATAGTGACTGGCTGTGATGTAATCATGAGCCAGGTGCCTGGGTAATGGTCAAAAATGACAACAGGGATACTGCAACAGTCACAACCTTGTGTCAGAAGTTCCCCTTTTTCAGTCCAGTCAGAATTTTACACCATTGCTGAATGAGAGGGCTACCTACAGTATAGTTTAGATCTGAAGAATTTTTTTTTAAAAAATCCCATAGAAATTCAAAAACTTTGGGAATCTTGGTAACTGAAAGTTTAAGAAATTATTCGATTCCTACATAGTGCTTTAGTAATGTCTTGAACTATGATCTCACATTACTTCTAACATCACTGACCATGATGTTCAGAATCATCTGAACTGTAATATAATATGTTTGGAGAGATCATTTTAAGAGTCATTGATACATACTTATTGGCATTGTTTACGGCTGTCAAAATGCCATTTTCAATCAGGTCTATGTCCACGCCATCCCAGGAAATCTGAAAAATAAAGTTGCTGCATTTTAGGGAAAAGTGTCGAAACTAAAATCAATTTGTTAGTATAGCCTCTGCACTGAACAGTGTTCAAGACTTTCTATTTATGGGATAGTTGACGTCAGTAGTTTCAGCCAATGAAGCAGCTATGAATAATGCTTTGAGTGATTCACACATGGTCTCAAGTCATGGTTTCCCATTACTGCATTTTACTGAATAACTAAGTAGACTCATACAACAATCCAACTGTATAGCAAGGTTGCAAACTGGTATAAAGGCTACACCATAAACAAATCATCTTAGGGTTTAAGTGTGTTGTGTGAATCAGTTTCAACCTTTAGTGCCTCTTCTCTGGAGGACCCAAGGGTATTTGCAGGATGTGGTAAATAAAAATGTGATGCACATAAAAAACCAAGCTGAGCTTGGTGCCACCATTGGTGCCATCTTGATATTTTTACCACACCCTTGGAAGACCACCTTCTTCTCAAGACAAGATTCAGAATGATGTCTCTAGCATCACTCACCTATTTATTCCAGCTTATTTGTTCACTCACAGCAAGATAAATGTTTCCACCTTTTAACTGTTTTTATTGGTAATGATTTTCTTTCACGTTTAGCCTCTATTCCAGGTTATGAAACATTTGAGGAAGAATCATGAAAGAATGCAGGGTACTCACAGAGTAACATAGCTGAAACATGTCTTCAAAATCATCATGTTCGTAATCAAGAGCTGCCTGCAAACATCTTGATAACAAAAGGAAACAAAATATTATATGAAGTTCTTTCAGCAAATATTAAAATATTACCAATCCAAAATACATGCTGAAACGGGTTTCACATTTTTATAAGTGTCAGAAAAATGAACAAGATCCCTAGACCAGTCCATGCAATCATGAATAGACTCAAGAGATGAAGAGAAAAAAAGCAGATAGACCTCAATCCTTTCCTTCCTCTACAAGATTGACTTCTTGCCTTTGGTTTATCATAGAGAGCACTTTCTCTGTCAGCCATTAGAGCTATGTAAATGTTTGTTATGACAACTCAAATCAAGAGAAGCCTCTTACTGGGCAAGGGATGAGGGGAGAAATGTCAAATGATTTATTGATCTCTACACCTTGGTTAAGTCCACATTCAGATGTTAGGATCCCATTCCTTTTGGCAGTCTATTAAACCCATTCTGTGAAACACAAACATGGCTTTGTAAGTTGTAGGGTGAATGCAACAACTGGACAACTTAACTGATCAGCTAAGATTCAACATCCCTAGTAAATTGATAGAACTGAATTCATTTACCCTCCTACGACAGGGCTTAGCTCTTGCAGATCACTGAGAGTTGGTTTCTGGTTCAGCAGCTTTTTAAAGAGGGCAAGTGGGAAAGGTATGTAGGCAGTCACTCTGTTGGCTATTGAGAGTCCGCAGAGAATCCCAAAAAGGTAATATTTATTCTTCTCTACTGAAGGCTGCAAGAACACAAGATTACAGCAACAGAACATCAATACAATTCCCAACATGCACAATCAATGCTACAGATTACTTTTGCAATATTTAAAGGGACAAATGGGATAAATAAATATCTTACAGTAGAAAGATGAAGACTACTATTAGACCATATAGCGTATGAAAAATAGAACAGAATAGAGTAGAGTACAGTAGAACACAAGAGAAGAGAAGAGTTGGAAGGGACCTTGGAGGTCTTCTTGTCCAACCCCCTGCTCAGGCAGGAAACCCTCTACCATTTCAGACAAATGGCTGTCCAATCTTTTCTTTAAAAGCTTCCAGTTTTGGAGCATTCACAACTTCTGGAGGCAGGTTGTTCTGCTGATTAATTGTTCTCACTGTCAAGAAATTTTTCCTTAGTTCCAGATTGCTTCTCTCCTCGATTACTTTCCATCCGTTGCTTCTTATCCTACCTTCAGGTGCTTTGGAGAATAGGTTGATCCTCTCTTCTTTGTGGCAGCCCCTGAGATATTGGAACACTGCTATCATGTCACCCTTTACCCTTCTCTTCATTAAACTAAAGCTTCTTTAGTTGTACTTTCATACTCTAAGGTAAAGGTAAAGGTTCCCCCCGCACATGCGTGCTAGTCGTTTCTGACTCTAGGGGCTGGTGCTCATCTCCGTTTCAAAGCCGAAGAGCCAGCGCTTGTCCGAGGACGTCTCCGTGGTCATGTGGCCGGCATGACTAGACGCCAAAGGCGCACGGAACACTGTTACCTTCCCACCGTAGTGGTCCCTATTTTTCTACTTGCATTTTTACGTCCTTACTCTACTAGAGGCTATTTTATTTTTACCCTGTTTTTATTATTTTTATAATTAAGCCAAGGTGATGAACATAGCTCCTCCTCCTCCTCCTCCCTAGTCCTATTTTTCCCACCACAACAACCCTGTGAGACTAGGTGGGCTGAGAGGGAGTGACTGGCCTAAGGTCACCCAGCTGGTTTTCATGCCTAAGGCAGGACTAGAACTCACGTACTCTAATTTCTAGCCTGGTGCCTTAACTATTAGACCAAATTGGTATTCTGGCTTTTCTCTGCACCTAGAAATCAAGACCTAATAGCAAGCGATCTTATGAAAGGTCTTGTCTCTTGCTGCCAGACCTCTTATATTTTCCTGCAGGAATATCAGCAGAAAACCTACTGTCAGATTAGCGTCCTTTATCAAAGTGCAGATTGCTGAGAGGCTAAATGTCTCCTTTCATTCAGCTCAGGTTTTACATTCCCTTAAGGCAGGGGTAGGCAACCTCGGCTCTTTTATGACTCATGGACTTCAACTCCCAGAATTCCTGAGCCAGCTGGCTCAGGAATTCTGGGAGTTGAAGTCCATGAGTCATAAAAGAGCCGAGGTTGCCTACCCCTGCCTTAAGGCATCTTTCCCACACCTTGGGGCCTCAAGAGGTGTTGGGACTACTAATCCTCATAGTCCCTCAGGAGTTTTGCAGTTTTTCAAACTAGTTCTCTGATGCACAAAAGACCAGATGTAGAAGTTGGCAAATCAAACTTGCACACATTTCCCCCCTTTAAAATCCAGTATCTCACCTAGGATCAACAGGGAAGTTTGAAGGTATCATCTTGAATTATGAGTCCATTTGAACTGAGATTGGGACTGATAAACTTACTGTGCTGCCACCATATGGTCGTTTGGGAACTACAAAATGTTATGTTAATCTGTTATGCTAATCTGTTATGTTAATCTGTTCAGTCAATCCCTCTCATTTTGTGATGTACTTCCTCCTTCTTCTTAACCTTGAATATTCTTTCACTTCCTGGACACCATTACATGTGGCCTGCTCTCATGGTAGGACCATTACTGTCTTTGACCTTGAAACACCGTCCATTTCATCATCTACCACATCTTGTTGTCTGCTGTAATCTTCTCTGCATGCAATAAAGGTCCTCGTGGATGATAAAAAGGTAATTTTATGAGTTCAGCTATCTGGCAAAGACTGTCAGCAGTGATTGTATCTACTTATACAGGCCAGGCACAGGGGTCTCAGCAAAGGGATATATCACTATACAACAGTTGGAGTCAGAATACTTACCTTGGGAGGGAACCACATTGGGGAATTGTGTCCACAATACATAAACATTCCATATTTTGGCTGCACCACCTCCTCAAACACTTGTGAGAAGAATTCCACCAGGATACCTTTATCTTCATAACTAAGTGTTTCATTTTCAAATTGAACCTGCCAAAACAAGTAAAGAAGAAAGGAAAAGTAGTTCAAGGAACGTCTACGGAGATTCTCTGTCATCCAGGTCATGGTTGTCCCAAAGGTGCTTTTCTGAAAAGCAACTGGACTTTCTTGTTGTTGTTGCTTTGAAAAATGAAAAGAAAAAAAATCAAGAAAGTCCAGTTGACATTTGGAAAAACAACTTTGGGATAGTTCAAGGCATCTATTGACTTCCCTGAGAGAAAACTGAGAGTTTCCATAGAAGCCCTCAAGCAGAGGTTAACAATTGTGCAAGCCTTCATCCAGCAATCTTATTTGTGTCCCATTAGGGAAATGATTGAAAGCAGATCTCAGATTGTCACATGAAGCTGCCTCTGAATGGTTCCCTACCACAATTCCCCTCCACCTGCTTCAAAAGCTTCTTTGCAAGGTTCCCCAAGGTTTCTGAACAGTCTTGGGAGAATGCCCAGGCAATTCAGGCTTCTGAAAAAATTGAAAAAAGAAAGTGTGACAGTTTTAAGAATTGCATCAAAGAACTGAAACACCAACATCCTTTTTTCAGATGGACAAAGAAAGCTGAAAAACATTGGATTCCTTTGGTGAAGAGCAGAGAAGCTCTGAATTTGCAGAAAGTCGAAAGCATTTCTTCCATGGTCTTGGAACTTCCTACAGCCCTACCTAGTGTAAGCAAAATAACAGAACAACAGATTTGGAAGGGACCTTGGAGGTCTTCTAGTCCAACCCCCTGATCAAGCAGGAAATCCTATAGCATTTCAGACAAATGGTTGTCCAATCTTTTTTTAAAACGTCAGTGTTGGAGCACCCACAACTTCTGGAGGCCAGTCATTCCACTGATTGATTATTTGTTCTGTCAGGAAATTCCTTAGTTCTAGCTTAGTTCTCTCCTTGATTGGTTAACCACCTTTAATTTAAATTAAATAATGAATCAAATTTAATCGACTGTAAGATATTGCCTAAAGATTTAGAGGTGCTCCGACTAAAGTTTTCAATCCTGCTAGAAAGGTCAATTCAAAAGTAAGCCCCACACAATTCAGAGGCAAATGTCCCTTGTCTATAAGAAAAACAAGGTGGCGTAGTAATTAAGAGTATTGAATTGTCAATGGAAAACTCAGGCTCCACCCATTCAGCCATGGAACTCATTGGCTGATTTTGGATTCACCACTCAGCCAAGGTATTCCACTGCTGCTGGGTGCAGAAAAAATAGGGGTGACCTTCAACCTGCACATTGTCTCTAGCTTCTTAGAATAAAAGCAAAATACAGGTATACCCTTACTTACAACCATTCATTTAGTGCCATTCAAAGTTGTTGTGACTTACGACCATTTCTCCCATTTATGACCATTGCAGCATCCCCACAGTCATGTGATCGAAATTCAGATGCTTGGCAACTGGCCTGAATTTATGAGGGTTGCCCCAGAATTATGGGATCACTTTCGGCGACCTTCTGACAGGAAAACTCAATGGGGAAGCCAGATTCACTGAACAAACTGTGTTACTAAGTTAACAATTAAAACTGTGGCAAGAAAAGTCATAAAGTGGGGTAAAACGTACTTAACAACTGCCTTGCTTAACAACAGAAATTGTGAGCTCAGTTGTGGTTGTTAAGTCGAGGACTTTCTGTATAATTGTTGTAGAAATAAATAGTGAGTAAACAAGGACTTTGCGGATAGATTTTTTTTTTAAAAAAAGCAGTTCCAATTTTTAAGACTACGCCAATGAGTTCTCACATTCAAGGCTGAGGTAACCCTGCATTGGCAAACCACAGAGAGCTCACCATCAGATGCTTTTTCAGGTAGACGTCCTCCATTATACTAAGCTTGTGCCAGGTGTCTTCAACGAGAAAATGGCGTCGCACTCTCAGAGGAAAAACGGGAGGTTCTGGAAGGTCACTAGTTCCCAGCATTCGATTGTGAACCAATTCAATCCAAGCTTTCGATTTTAACCCCTGGAGAAGTCCAAAAGGAAATAAATAAAAAATAAAAATAAAATAAACAATTTCCTTTTTTTTTAACATGGCAGAAATGTAAGGAAATCAAAGGAAGCCTTCTTTTAAGGCAATTTTGATGGGGTGTTTATATTTAAGTATTTTCTCCCCAAATAACATGGTTTTAACAAATGTCTCACTTATCAACAGAAATATTGGGCTCAGTTGCAGTCGTAAGTCAAGGACTACCTGCTCTCATCTGCATTCCCTTCTTTTGAGAAATAAGATGACTATTTCAGGATTCCCAACATAGTATACAGTAAGGCACCGATATGTTTGCTTTTGGGGGACCAGCAGACCCCACCCTCTTTTCTAAATTTTTAAAAATATTATTTTCACATTTTAACAATTTGGGACACTACAAAGCAAAGCATCAGCCTCCAGAGTTATCTTAATTTCCAAAATAGCCTTAGAATCTCACATTCTCATACACTGAATGATAGTAGCTCCTGTTACGCTACTACTACATACAGTACATGTTGGAAGCACCTACCAAGGTGCTTCCAGGTTGAAAGGATTAGCTGGTGACATCACTGTTGCCCAGGGAACACCCAAGAAGGCGCATTTCATGTCCCTCGTATTTTTCCACCAAAGTGGTACCTATTTATCTACTCGCATTTGCATGCTTTCAAAGTGCTCGGTTGGCAGGAGCTGGAACAAACTGACGGGAGTTCATTCCATCATGCAGCTCGCGCTCTCGGGTTTTGAACTGCCAAACTATCTATCTTCTATCATCTATCTATCTATCTATCTATCTATCTATCTATCTATCTATCTATCTATCTATCTATCGATCTTTCTATCTATCCACATACACACACATATATACATATACATATACATATACATATACATACATACATACATACATACATACATACATACATACATACATATATATATATATATATATATATATATATAATGATACTATCTTGAATGGCTAAAAACGATGGCAATGGGAAACCCACCCACCCCCAGTTTATCTTGTGGCCCAGAGTTTTCTTGTGACTAGGCACAGAGTGCAGCAAATATGTGTGAACAGGCAAACCTCCTTTGAGGCACTCCTGTGCTCTCAATTGCCAATGTCAAAAAGTGCAGAAAGGGTCTAAATGATTGGGAACTCCCGGGATAGTTCCATAATTCAAAGCTTGCACGAGCCTTCTATTTTTTTTTCTAATAACGGTTCCCTTGAGAAGCTGCAAAGCTCTCTTGAAATGGGTATATTTGATTTGATTTGAGGGAAACTGCCCATCCCTTGATTGCTCTCAAAAGGCTAAAAGGCTGGAGGCCTGCCGATTTCCAGGGGAGGAGAGATTATTCCATATCGCATTTTGAATGCTGCAAAATATAAACAAACAAATACATAAATTGGGGGCCTCGTCCAGCAATATGCAAGGGGGCAGAATGATTGAAGGCTGTAAGTCAAGGTTTCTGAAACTTTGGCAACTTTAAGATGTACAGACCTCAATTGCCAGGATTCCCTAGCCAGCATGGATGGCTGGGGAATTCTGGGAATTGAAGTCCACACCTCTTAAAAGTTGCCAAGGTTGAAAAATACTGCTCTACACAAATGGCATGCCCACCCCCACCCTCCACTCCGAAAGCAAATTCCTGATCAGTCTTTTCCCAAACTGACAAATTTCCGCTTCTCTGCCCAAAGCCATTTTTTTTCTGCACTGGAAAAAAATGATTCTTTACCTCTTGTACAGCAAAGGATCCGTAATAAAGGATTTCCCTCTTGGTTGACACATTGTAGATGAAAGGAAAATGGCAGAAAGAGATTAAGTGCTCTTCTTCCGGGATATTCTGCATATTGTAAGGAAAGGTTTCCATCGTTTGAAACAAAAGAATAAATATCTCGTGAAACCTTCTTCACTTCCCAACTGCCTTTGTCCCTTTGCCTTCCAAACCACATCAATATACTTTTTTTTTCTCTTTTCTGCTAAGAAAAGAATGTACGTAACAGCTAAACTGCTCAATGTGGAATTCAACTGTTTTCTAATTTGCCCTCAAAAACAAAAACAATGAACCATCTCTCTAAAAACAAATCTTTATGCTTGGGCACAATTAGATAGCTACTCTAAAGGGGGAAAAAATCACAATGGAACTGTTCACAATGCAACAGCAAAGACAGTCCATTTCACCTCTTAGGCAAGCTAATATGTCAGATACGCAGAGAAAATGAATGTTTTCACACAGTCAGTGATAAAAACACAGCAGCAGTTCTGATCAATGCAAAACTTAAAAACAGATGGAGCCAGGCTAGAGTGGACTGTACACACAACAACACTTTATTAAGCCACAACTTTTGACACCATTCCTAGCTTTGTCATGAAATAATCACAGCTTCTCATAAAGAGAGAATTGCTCACCACAACTCTCCCAGAAGAAAGGCTTTAAGGCAGGGGTGTCAAACTCAATTTCATTGAGGGCTGCATCAGCATTGCGGTTGCCCTCAAGGGGCCGGGTGGGTGTGGCCTGGGTGGGTGTGGCCTACTGGGTGGGTGTGGCTAGAGTGGGTATGGCCTACTGGGTGGGCGTGGCCAGCTCTACATCGTTCGCATCAAGGGTGCCTATGGGGGCCTGGGCAGGAGTGGGACGGATCTGAGGGTCTCTGGCAGAAGGAGGGTCTCTGGGCCAAGGCAGTGGGGGCCGTTCCCTCACTGTTTCCAGGATGGCTTCACGGGCCGCATGAAACCACTTCGCGGGCTGGATCTGGCCCCCGGGCCTTGTGTTTGACATGTCTGCTTTAAGGCATACAGTTACATATCCATTGGGTTACCTGTGAAATGAGTCAGAAACCTAGTACAAATAAGAAATGTGTAATTCCTGTTTTAGTTCAGGCAAATTATGGGATTAGGAGCTGCATGGAAACCATCTAAAAGTGTCTTGAAAAGAGCTTTAAACATTGATATTTAATAATACCATTTTTGTTCAATGAAATGTTCTTCGCATAAAATGTATTAGATTCCTTAAATTGATAATTGTCCAATGCACTACCTTGCTCAAACCCACTGCCATTTTATAAGTACTCGCTTACATCGTTCTTAGATTTTCAAGCCAACCCTAAGGTAAGAAAGTTCTCAGTGTACTGCTTGTCAGTACACTGAGCAGATTAAAATTAATTTAGCTTGTAGTTTGCTAATCCCCAGGCTAGTTTACAAACCATGATGCCAGGGTTCATCTAACACAGGGGTGTCAAACTCAATTTCATTGAGGGCCACATTAGCATTGCGGTTGCCCTCAGGGGGCCGGGTGAGTGTGGCCTGGGTGGGTGTGGCCTACTGGGTGGGCGTGGCTAGAGTGTGTATGGCCTGCTGGGTGGGTGTGGCCAGCTCTACATCATTCGCATCAAGGGTGCCTATGGGGGCCTGGGCAGGAGTGGGACAGATCTGAGGGTCTCTGGCAGAAGGAGGGTCTCTGGGCCAGGGCCAAGGCAGTGGGGGCCATTCCCTCACTGTTTCCAGGATGGCTTTGCGGGCCGCATGAAACCACTTCGCGGGCCGGATCTGGCCCCTGGGCCTTCTGTTTGACATAACATGAAGTGTTAGTACCACTTTATAATATCTTGCTAAGACTACACTTAGAACATTGCATCCAGTCTGGGTTGCCATAATATGAAAAAGATGCTGAGACTCTAAAAAAGAGTGCAGAGAAGAGCAACAAAGATGATTAGGGGACTGGAGATTAAAACACATGAAGAACGGTTGGAGGAACTGGGTATACCTAGTCTTGTGAAAAGGAACAAGGATGATATGATAGCAGTGTTCAATTCTTGAGGGCCTGCCACAAAAAAAGAGGATGTGTGTGTGTGTGTGTCAACCTATTCTCCAAGGCTCCTGAAGGCAGGACAAGAAACAATAGATGGAAACTAATCAAGGAAAGAACCAACCAAGAGATAAGGAGAAATTTCCTGACAGTTAGAACAATTAATCAGTGGAATGGCTTGCTTCCAGAAGTTGCTCCAATACCAGAGGTTTTAAGAGACTGGACAGCCATTTGTCTGAAATGGTATAGGGCAGGGGTAGGCAACCTCGGCTCTTTTATGACTCATGGACTTCAACTCCCAGAATTCCTGAGTCAGCATAGCTGACTCAGGAATTCTGGGAGTTGAAGTCCATGAGTCATAAAAGAGCCGAGGTTGCCTACCCCTGGTATAGGGTTTCCTGCCTGAGCAGCGGGTTGGACTAGAAGACCTCCAAGATCCTTTCCAATTCTACTATTCTATTCTAAACCAAACCACATTATGGATTAGTGTGGTGTTTTAACCAAAGTTTCTTGCCCAAAGAAACTGAGGTGAAATGTTGAATAAAGCAAGAACATATTCCAATTAGTATATGCAAGGACATTTCACTTCTGTCCGAGCTTCATGAGCTATAGTACTTTCATTCTACAGAAGGCCAAGAGACCGTGAAAAATGATACTTACATTATTTGCATCCTGCCACTTCCATCTGCAAAAATCTTCTTCTATTCTAATTTTTTGAGGAATTTCATCTATGCAGAAGGTACTTGTTTGCAGTCGGCATGTAGCCTTCATGTTGATCTTGAAGGAAAATATTTATAGGTCAAAGCCAT